>NC_079328.1:8046136-8649545 GCF_029931775.1 Euleptes europaea
ACAGCAAAAAGAAAGCAACTCGATCGCAGCCACCTTCTCATTTGAAAGAAACGGGAGACGAAGGGAATGAAAAATGAAAACTTTAAACTATTGCCTTTTCGAAAATTCAAAGGTCATCTCCAAATATGTAGGTAGAGAGAAAGAGAGAAAGAAAGAGAAACTGCCCCAGAATATGTTTGATTTAATAGAGAGCAGTTTAAATCTGCTGAACGCTTAAAAAAATGCCGGTACTTGCTCTTGATAGATCCCGAAAGCCACTTGCTTCTTAAAAATACAATTCTTTGACTTTTTGAAAGGTTAGGATATTGGCTGTATATACTTATACATTCTACCAACTCCATTTATTTTCAGAGAAACGTGAGGTAGCAGTACATTTTCTGTCAATTAAAGTGGTATAACAACACTTGCTTGTTTAAATTTCACATTCACACTTGGCAGCCAAACTGATACTCCTTTATCAGATCAATACTCCAAGCAATGAGGGTTTACACAATACACTAGGCTTTTCGCCATGGAATTAAAAACCAATAAATCAAAGTACTCTCCTGGGCCTCACGCACAAGAAGTTTATTTTCCAGGCAAGCAGAACCTGCCTTCTTTCCCCCCAGCTCAGAGGGCTTTTTATACAAAAGCCATTTCGCACACTGCAAAGAGACAAACCAGGGTTTGTCACCAGGTACATATCTGCAAACAGGCGCCTGCCACGCTCTCACATTAACACGGGCATGTTCTTCATGCAACACTGATGTAAGACTACCACGATCAAGTAAAAAACAAAATCCAGTATTATACAAGGAGCTGTGAACTAGCCCTTAAGCAGCAGAACTTTGGGTACCTCCGATATATATGGCTGAAGTCCACTCATAAAGATCAATAAATTCCCACTGAATCAATGATGAAGTCTGCCATTCAGAAACCACATACAAATCCAGATACCATCCCACCCCCCAAAAGCAAGATTTTCACCTGGCTTCTTTTCTGCTGATTTTGAGGCAGAAGGTCAAAATCTGATCACTTCCTAGAGGCTTAAAAGAGATCGATGTTCCTTTTATTATTCTTATTTTAAGGGCCATTGTATTTATGCACCACAGCACTCTTTGGAGGCAGGCTTTACAATGCATTTTTATTCTTATTTACTGATGGAAGCCATTTCCTTTGGCTGGAAAGGCAGCAAATAAATACTGGAAATAAAGGATCAAACAAAAGAAGATGGTACCAGTGTGCATAAGTGGTTTTCACTGGATTGAACGTTTCCTTCAGCCATGCATCATTTTGAAAGCTTTTGAACTTGAAAGAAAGCCAGTGAGAAGTGAGTCTCTTAGTTTGTCTGGATTTCATTATTTAGACTGAGCTTTTTGCTACCTTGTTTTTTTTTATTCTTCTTCTTTTGTGAAACTAGCACTTTTTGTATAGAGGCAAAGTCAAGCAAGGCTTCTAAACTATTGTCGAAGGCTTTCACGGTCAGAGTTCATTGGTTCTTGTGGGTTATCCGGGCTGTGGGACCGTGGTCTTGGCATTTTCTTTCCTGCCACTGTCCTTCAGTAGTCAAAAAGGGCCAGAGTCCAGTAGCTTAAAGACGAACAAAAATATTTTCTGGTCGGGTAGGAGCTTTCGGGAGCCACAGCTCACTTCTTCAGAAAGCTCCTACCCTACCAGAAAATATTTTTGTTAGTCTTTAAGGTGCTACTGGACTCTTGCCCTTTTTGACTACTGCAAACAGACCAACACGGCTACCCACTGTGAACTGTCCTTCAGTGTCCCTCCTCTGCAGATGCCTGCCACAGCTGCTGGCGAAACGTCAGGAAAGAAAATACCAAGACCACGGTCCCACAGCCCGGATAACCTACCAGAACCAAAGGCTTCTAACATCTCTTGAAAGAGCATTCAATCAGTCAAAGCCTAACTTCTGCTCAAGCATCAAAAGTAGGAGATCACTAACTAGTTATGCGACCCCCGAGCTTATAAATAACTGTTAAGTAAATTTTAGACCTTCATATAATAGAGTATCAATAGAAGTAGAATAATTGAATGACACTTTGTAACAACTCTTTTTCTGTATAGAAAATATCTCACAATATACAACTGAGCTTATTTTTTTTAATACTGCATTGTTTTATACTTATGACGTATTATCCCTTCCTTTTTTTTTCCTGTCCCCCCTCAGTTATACAAATAAAATATATATATAAAAAAAACGTAGGGGATCACCCCAAGGGCTGTTCTGCTTAACGGGGAATTTCTGCGCCTTTTTCCCACCCTCTCTCTGAAATGGGTCTTTAAAAAGCCAAACCACCCAAGGGGTCCGGAAAAGCCGCCCTGGCGCCGAAGCCTCCCGTCGAGCGCCTCTTGTTGGAAAGGGCGCACACTCCCCAAACGGGGTCCGGGGGCGCCCACGGGGCAGGGAACCCTGCAAGAAGCCAGGCGAGGGAGGAAGAGCCGTCCGGTTCCCTTTCCCGGCCCCCACGCGAAGAGGTCCTCCCTCCGGCCTCGACGGCCCCCCGACAGCGGGAGCCCCCCGGGAGGCCCAAGCGAGGCGGGCGGGCGGGCGCGCGGGGTGCGAGCCGGCGGCTTCCCCAACCCGCCTGTTGCGCTCCCGCCGCCTCGCGCCCTTCCGACGGCGCGGCGCGGCACGGCACGGCGCCCCGCGGGGAGAGCCCGCCCCTCCCCTCCCCTCCCCTCCCCTCCCCTCCCCGCCTCCTCCCCCCCGGGCGGAGGTCCGCTCGGTCCGGGGCGGCCGTCGGGCGAGCCGCGCGGCAGGAGCCGGCCGGGCCGAGGGCGAAGCCGGCGGACCCGCGGGGGGCCCCGTCGCCCCACTCCCTTGCGAGCACGCCGTCGCTTGCCGGCAGCCCCGGCTGCAACCGGGCGGGCTTCCTCGCGAGGAAGGCGCGGCGTTGGACGGCTCCCCCGTCGGGCTCGCCCGCCCAGCCTGGAGCCCCGAGGCAGCCCCCCTCCCCGGCAGGGGAGCCACGGTGGGCCACTCACCGCCGCACACGCACCATCGCGGGCTCCGCTCGGCCAAGGGCAGCTCCGGAGGGGCGGACGCCCCCCCCCCCCATACACACCCACCCCGCGGGGCGATGCCGGCGGCGGGAGGAGCGGCTGCGGCATGTGCCGGGCGGTCCGGGGGCGGCTGCTGCGCGGCCGGCGCTCCTCCTCCGTCGGGGAGGGCGCAGCCGGAGGGAGGGCCGGCCCCCTCGCCCCCCCCCCCGGGCCAGCCGCTGACGTCTCCCTTGGGGGCGTGCGGCGGCCTCCCCCGAGAGGGAGGGGGGCCACGGGCGGGGGCGCCGCAGGTTGCAGCCTCTTCCCCCCCCCCCGTCGGTTGTTCGCACCTGCAGGGCGCCTGTGGGGGGGGGAGCAGCCCCCATGCGTGCTGGTCACCCGGGCATGCCCCAAGCCAGCGCGGGGTCGTGGTTAAGAGCGGTGGCTTGGAGCGGCGGAGGCTCATGGGCTTGATTCCCCACACCTACACATGAAGCCAGCTGGGTGACCTTGGGCTAGTCACAGCTCTCCCAGCCCCACCTACCTCACAGGGTGTCTGTGGAGGGGAAGGGGAGGCGATCGTCAGGCGGGTTGGTGCTGCCTTAAGTGGCAGAGGAAGTCGGCAGAGAAAAACTAACTCTCCTTCCCCTCCTGGCTACAGTAGCCCTCCTGCTTCCTGGATTTGCAGCTGAGGATTGCCCTGGGAAGGAGTAAAGGGTGAGGAGCCAGAACTGGGGAGGGGAGGTTTCCTGGAGCCTTTGGAGCACCCTGAAAACTAGCAGGGGCTCGATCCCCGCGCCTTGGGCTTCCCCGAACCACAGCCCACGTCTTCGGATGCTGGGACTGAGAGATTTCCAGTCCATGAAAGGCTTTCTACCATCAAAAGGAAAGAGGAGTCTTGTGGCACCTGGAAGACTACTCGGGTTTTATTCCAGAGCAGGGGTTGGTGGAACCCACTTCTTCAGATGCATGGAAAGGAAAAAGCAGCAGCTCAAGGGGTGTGGATTGCAGGGAAATGCATGATGGGAAATTCAACTCTTATCAAAACCAATAGAGAGTTCACACCTGGAGTGGGTGGGGGTGCCAGCTCTGTGCTAAACCAGTCAAATCCCAAATAGTGGTTAATAAAAAAATACATCTAAGTCCTGGTTGAACCCTGGACACACTCACGTGACTGCCTTTGAAGTAAGACTGCCAACCTCCAAGTAGGTGCCTGGAGGCCCTACTAATCTCCTGACCACAGAGATCCATTCCCTTAGAAAAAATGGCTGCTTCAAAGGGTGGATTGTATGGCATGGCGTACAAATATTCTTGAAAAAAAGGAGAAAGAAACAAAAACACTATGGTGTTATATCCTACTGTCCCTCCTCTCCCCAGGTTTCACCCCCAAATCCTCAGGAATTTCCTAACCCAGAATTGGCAGCCCTACTTTGTAGGCTATTTCCTGCTTCCCTTAAGAGGATTTGCCATGACCTCCCTCCTGACCTGGGAGCCCTGGGTTCAAATCCCCATTCCGTCTTGAAACTTGCTGGACGGCTTCATGCTCTCAGTTTAACCTACCTCACAGGGTTGTTGCACAAATAAAATGGGGAACCTTGGGAGGAAAGTGGGATTACTGGAAAAAATGCATTTGGTAATGGACCGAGTGACTTTGTTTACTCCCATTTATCTAGATTCTACCTCCCCCTATCCGGGGGTGGACTGGCATTTTAACTTACCAGGGAAGTTGCCAGGGTTAACTTACCAGGGTTGCTAACAGGCACGAGCGAGTGGAGCCAGGTGCCCCCTGCAATGCCAGCAGAATGGAAGGGTCCACTTGGCTTGGACCCAGGCCATAGCAGTGATACCAGTGGCCATAGTCCAGGTCCAAGCCAAACCAGATCCGCCAGTATCCCGGAGGCCCCTTAGCCCAGCTTCCTCCAGGGCTGCTTTAATATCCCAGCCTGCCACTGCCCCCAGTCCACCCAAGCGATCTGCCAGGCGCCGCCCTTCAGCTCCCGCGTCTCTGGTCTCAGCCCAGTAACCCTTCTGCACCATTAAGTGTTGTCCAGCTTGTGCGACTGCCACACACCCCTCCAGTCCAGAATTTCCACCGTCACATCAGGCCCATAGAAATGCCTCTCATTTGAACCAGTTCACGCAGTTTGCTGCCAGTCATCACAGGATGGCACATAGGCCTTTGCAATTTGGCTCTGTGGTCTCATGTGCATGTCAGGAAAAACGGTCAAACCCAAAGGCTGGTTTGCACATGCGCCTACGTTGCTTGAATTCTCATCCTCAAGCAATCCAATTTTATGTGGGAGCTTATGTGGAAATAAATCCCACCAGGTTCCAAAGAGTTTACTTACCAGATCCCCTGGGAGCCTACAGAGCTAGTCAAGTCATTTCCATGCAGAATTTGGGTTGGATATTAATGGGGTAAGGGGGGGAGCAGAGGCTATGGTGCCCCTTGGTAGTCCTGTGGTGGAGAAAAGGTTAATTGCTACCCACTTGTTCCAGGGTCCCTCGGCTGAAGCTTTTTCCTCAAGAAAAACAGCAAGTGATGGATTTTCTTTCAGAAATTTCAGTTGTGCCCTAAATTGCAAAATTGTTGTTGCCACGATCCCTATCCTAGAGACAGAAAAGATTTGCTTGTATTGTGCAAGTTGGTTCTGGGCACAGAGTTCAGATTCCTGTCTTCCCAAACAAACAAAAAGACTTATGTGTCACCTTAAAGATTTATCACATTGTGTGCAGCATAAGCTTTTGAAAAATTATTTTTAAAACACTGCAAAGGAAGGGTTGAAAATGTGTAGGCAAGAGGTGGTGAGATCTCCATATCCAGAAGGGAGCAGGTGCTTTTCTACTGATCCAGGGTTAGGATTTGCAAGTGAGAATGGAGGAATGCGGGACCTTCTGCTGGTTTGCCCAGGAAAAGCAAAGTTGGGAAGCCTTCCTTTCCCTAGGGCTGCTTCGCTTCACTCTTGGTCTTTCACCCAGTTGCTCAGGCAGCTTGTCAGCAAGAGTCTGTTTCTGTGTCTCAGCAAAGGTCTCACAGAAACTAACTTCAGTAAGTGTTTTCTTCCAATTATTTTGTCTCCCGTGGCACAGCGTCTCTTGGAAAATTCCAGGCCACCTGGTATCACCAGACTTTTACGCCTCTGAGAACTTTCTAACATTTCCCACGGAGTCAATCTGTTGTTCAGCCAATTAGTATTTCAAGAATCAGCTATAAATATTCAGTAATTGCCTGACCCCTTTATTTCATTTTTTATTTCAGACTGGTAAAGAAATACCAGTCTTTTGGCCAAGGTTGCTGGGACCTGCTGGGTTTCGGGAACAGCCTGGTAGAATTGGTTGGATCCGTAAGAAAAGCTTGGCAGAGTCACCTGGGGTTTTCTGAGTGTTGGGACCTCAGTAGTAGTTGCTTGATCAAAGACGGTTTTGCTAGTCAACAATTAAAATACTTTCACTTTGTAAACCAGATAATTGTTTGGACACTATTTGTTTGTACAGACCTATATTTTCCTACATCCAATCCTTTCATGAGGAAGAGTCCTAAATCTTCCTTTTCCTGTGCAAGAGACCTGCACATGGGATTGTCTCTATGAGCCGAATACCTGTCATTAAGATTATTTGTGTGAGGTGTGTGGCGGGAGAACTCCTTTGGGAGTGCTTTGTCAGTGAATAATGGGCTTAATTGGCTCCTAGAGACCCAGGCCATTTAAAATCAAGCCAGCAAGTCTCTGTACACAAGTCTCTGTATCAGTGGTCTTCTCCTGCATAGCCTTTTCTGAGCCCTGTTTCTTGGTCATAATAAAATGTGACTGAAGATTAAGAAAGTAGGTTGGAACACTGGAAGCTGGACTTGATATTCTGATATCTACACCCCTCTTCCCAGAGCAAGGAGAAGTGCTGGGTTGGTGCTAACCTGGGTTGGTGTAGCGCCATTGCGGAAGAACCTCTTGAGGAGGTGTAGGGAATTGTGTTGTCAGGTAACCTTATCTAAGCTTAGAGCATATTGGCAGCTAGGATCCATCCAAGTGGCTGCAGGATCAATTCCTCGTAGACTTCACCCTTCCTCATAGGGGAGTGTCAGGTGCAAGCCCTAGAACTTAATTCAGCAGGATTGCCAGGTGATGCTCATAATGGGAGGCTCAGCCTAAGCTGGACAAAAAAGGAAGAACAGTAGTAAGTGGAGCTGTTGGTGGCCATTGTGGCTAGAAGCCGCCCCCAGCCACAAGGGACGTGAGAAAGTGACTTTATGTATATGGTGGTTTGTTTTCTTTTCTGCAATTAAAGTATATTTGTGTTACCATGGTACCTTGCCTTGCTGAGCTCCCATTGACCACCCAAATCCATAAAAGGAGTCCTTGCCTCAGGCAAGAACAACCTCTGGCATAACAGTTGGTTCTCTAAGAACACCAGAGACCCAATGGTGTTTTTGTGGTATTTGCTTTATTTGTTTAGTGAATAAACAATACAGGTGTACAAAAAGCACCTTTAGTGGTAGATAACAGGCAGGAGAACAGAGGCACGATCCCACATCCCCAGGAGAGAAATCCTGAACCTCCTAGGTGCTCCAGCCAGATCCCAGAAGTGGCCGTCTACTCCTCTAACCATTCACAAGCGACAGCGAACATAAGTATAATCTGTGTACAATGTACACTTGATTTTTCTTTATACATTCAATGCACGTACAGCCGACTGTGTGATTGAAACCTTGCATAGTTGGAAGGGACCACCAGGGTCATCTAGTCCAACCCCCTGACAATGCAGGAAATTTACAACCACCCCCAGTGACCCCCACTACATGCCCAGAAGATGACCAAGATGTGTTCCCTCTCATCATCTGCTTAAGGTTATAGAATCAGCATTGCTGACAGATGGCCATCTAAACCCTTCTTAAAAACCTCCAGGGAAGGAGAGCTTATCACCTCCTGAGGAAGCCTGTTCCACTGAGGAGCTGCTCTAACTGTTAGAAAATTCTTCCTAACGTCTAGACGGAAACTCTTTTGATTTAATTTCAACCTGTTGGTGCTGGTCCAACCTTCTGGGGCAACAGAAAATAACTTGGCACCCTCCTCTTTGTGACAGCCCTTCAAGTACTTGAAGATGGTTATCATATCCCCTCTCAGTCTTCTCTTCAGGCTAAACATACCCAGCTCCTTCAACCTTTCCTCATATGATTTGATCTCCAGACCCCTCACCATCTTTGTTGCCTTCCTCTGGACACGTTCCAGCTTGTCTACATCTTTCTTAAATTGCGGTGCCCAAAACTGAACACAGTACTTTCGGTGAGGTCTAACCACAGCAGAGTAAAGCGATATCATCGCTTCACATGATCTGGACACTAGACTTCTGTTGATGCAGCCCAAGACCGCATTTGCCTTTTTAGCTACTGCATCACACTGCTGACTCATGTTCACTGTTGGGTCTACTAAGACCCCAAGATCCTTTTCACACGCACTACTGCTCAGACAAGTCTCCCCCATCCTATAGTTATGCATTTTATTTTTCCTACCTAAATGTAGAACTTTACTTCATCCCAGTTCTTCGGAATACCCCCTCCACGTGGTCTGCCTGCCTATACATATTATCTGACAACTCCTCGTCTCTGTAGAGCTTTTTGCTTGGCTAGATTGAATGCTAACCCTTCTATGGTAATGCAGGGCAGAATTCTGAATATACCATACTCAGACAGGATCTGCCCTTGCTCTTCTGGCTCTATTGACTCATTAGCCCATGCCCTTTTGGAATGCCGCTTTTACGAGGAACTTCGATCGCACTATATTTCCCCCCTTTTAATATACAAATCCAATGCCTCTGTGACTGACATAATGCCTTTTTTACTAAGCGATAGGGACCCCAAGGCTACATTGTCAGTGGCAAGATTTGTTTCAGTCCTTATATTCCTCCAACACTAGATATATGCTGCTCAAGATCAGTTGATCAAGGAGCTTCTAAGGGATAAAAGGAAAGAACTTTACATTTTTCTGTGTTGAAGTGCATTTTATTAGTTTTAGCCCAGTTCTCCAGCCTGTAAAGATCATCTTGTATCTTGGCTCTGTCTTCTACTGTATTTGCTACCCCTCCCAATTTAGTATCATCTGCAAATTTAATAAGCATCCCCTCTAGTCCTTCATCCAAATCATTTATAAAGATGTTGAACAACACAGGGCCCAGGACAGATCACTGAGGCACTCCACTAGTCACTTCTCTTCAAGTGGATGAGGAACCATTAACAAGCACTCTTTGAGTATGATCTGTCAACTAGTTACAGATCCACCTAACAGTAATAGGATCTAAACCACATTTTCCCAACCGCATCTTTCCAGGAAGGAAGGCTCTCCTCCTCCAAGCCCTGACAGATGCTTAGTCAGAGCAAGTTCCTAACACTGAAGCCCGTTTGGGAGCAGGTATCCTGCCAGCACAGTCCATACCAACCTGTGGGCTATCTCACATGGCTCTCCATTTGCATTCTGATGCTAGTCCTCACTGTTTCTTTGTTCTGGTGAAGACAGACACAGTGCAATGCTATGCGCACTTCCTCGAGTCGAAGCACGTTGATCTCAGTGTGCTTAGACTGAAGGAACTCTATATAGGACTGCACTGTAAGTGAGCTCAATTCTGTGGGTCCCTTGCTGTTTCTGTTCTCCTGGTATCTCTTATCTTTTCTCTTGGCACAAGCCAGGAAAAGTCAAGGGCAGCTCTGCTTTCGTTGCAGTCCTCCAAGCCACTCCAGTGAATGGGATTTCATATGTATGCAAAACAGTCTTCTGCCCCCCCCCCCACACTTCGGTTCATTGTTAGCTCTTAAAATATCAAACCAGTGCCAATACAAAGACACACTCTGCCGATTAATTTATTTATAAGCGGTGTCCTGTCATCAGAGTTGTCAGCTGTTTCTGACATGTTGCTGGAGGGTGATCTAGTTTATGTCAAGAAAATTAACTGGCGTGCTCTGGGTGAAGCCGATGCAATTTTTTTCCCTCTCAGAAAGAATAATGACATTAAATGACTATCGGATGCTCTCTTTTTTTTTTCAGTTTCAGTTTTTTCAGCTAGGAGAATGCAGCCGAATCCTGCCTGAATTTCCTGCTGAGATTCTGAGAGAAATGGTGAAAATAAACTTAATCCGTAAATTGACTTTCTTGCATTTAAGGCACAGCCGTATGTGTGGGCTGCAGAAAGAACTGGATGGAGATCGATTCCAGAGTGGAACAATTGTAGGATGAATATCAGAGGGGTAACCAAGTTAAGTTGTGTCAAAAGGTTATCAAGATCAGAATGGGGGTGTCCCTGTAAATTGGGTGAAGTCGAGTCTATTGTGCACGTTTTCTTCGGATGCTCTTTCTATGAGGAAGCAAGATTTAAGCTAATTTCCCCTCTCCTTAATCTTACAAAGGACAGCTCTAAGGAAGGGAGGTTGAGAAATTCCATTTGCAGAAGCCAGGCTGATTTTCCTTCGGCAGGTTTTGTTCCTCTATATGCCTAAAAATTCTATCTTTATTACAGTTTCTACTAATTTGCCTGGAACAAACGTTACGCTGCCCAGCCAGTAACTCCCTGGATCCCCTCTGGACACCTTTTTAAAAAATCTGTGTAACATTTGCTACTGTCCAGTCTTCTGGTATGTGTGGCTGAATTTAGTGATAGTTTACATATATGGGTTAGTAGATCAACAATCCCTAAGACTTACTGATTTTGAATTTCCCCAGTAGGTCTAGAACTTCATCTCTTGTCACCTCAGTTTGACTCGGTTCTTCAGACTCCTTTCCTGAAAATAATGGCTGTGCAATGGGTACAAGCCCCACCCTTTCCACCGTGAACACAGAAGCAAAGAATTCATTGATAGAGCTCTCAATTGCCCCGTATTGGGAGGCACCTGGCAACCCTATTTATTGAGCTTCTCTGCCATCTCCCTTTAGCAATCCCTTTATTCCTTGGTCATCCAAAGGCCCAACTGCTTCTCTGGTGCTTTCCTGCTCTGGAAATATTTTAAGAAATGTTTATTGTTTGTCTTGATGTTTTTAACACCCCACTCTTCAAACTCTCTTTTTGTATGCCTAATTATTGACTTACATTTCTTTTTCCAGAGCCTGAAGTGCAGGCTCATTGAAGCAGCCCTTACACTTTTAAAAAGAAGCCTCTTTACTTTTTATAGCTTCCTTGACTTGCACTAACTGTGTAGGAATTCTTTTAGACTTGGCAGTGCCTTCCTAACCTAGGAAATGCATTCTATCTGGGCTTCAATTAGTGTGGTTTTAAATAGCTTCCAAGCATCCTCTAGGGATTTGACTCTCTTGTGTTTCCCTTTCAGCTTCCTTTTAACTATTCCCCTCATTTTTGTAAAGTTCCCTCTTTTGAAATCAAAGGTTACAGTTTTGGACTTTAGGGGTAACTTTCCCATTGACATGAATGCTGAACTTAAAGGCATCAGGGTCACTGTTTCAGATTGGTGCAACAACCTCTGCATCTCTCGCCAGGTCTTGGAGCTCCGCTCAGAGCCAAGCCCAACATCACTACCCCACCCCCGTTGGCTCTGTGACCAGCTGTTCCAGTGCACAGTCATTTATGACGTCTAGGAATCCCATTTCTACACCATGAGTCGAGCACAGGTTTACCACGTCAAAGTGAGGGTAGCTGAAACCTCCCAGTTATCGTAATATTATCTGCTTTAGTTACCTCCCTTCTTTCATTCTCCATCTCAAGGTTAGCCTCAAGTGTTTGATGAGGTAAGCGATAGCACACCCATACTTTTAAGTAACCCTGAGTGCCCGTTATCTCCACCCATATCTGAAATCGTGCAGTTTTTCATTATTCCCGCAAACCTACGGCTTCAGCCTTGACAAAGGTAACATATGAATCAATGGCTTTATGGAGGGTTGCCAACTTTGGGCTGGGAAATTCCTGGAGATTTTGGGGGTGGATCCTGGGGAGGGGAGGTTTTGGGGAGGGAAAGGACATCAACAGAGTCTAATGCCATTCAGTCCACCCTCCAAAGCATCCATTTTCTCCAGGGGAACTCTCCAGGGAAATTGATTTTAGTAGTTTGGCAATCAGATGTACTTCCAGGATAACTCCAGGCCTCACCGAAGTTGGCAACTCTAGTTTGTGTCTAGAATAAATCTAAGAACAAATGGAACAAAAATGGCAACAGTTTTTTTTAATGCTTAGAGGTGTCTTACATCACACATCTAGAGAAAACAGATGACTTAAAGTCATGCAAGGCTCATACAGTTGTGTCTATATAAAACAGCCACATCATAACCATCTAACCCTCTGAGACCATCTTATTTTTTTCTGAAAAATAATTTTATAAATTGCATTTTATCTTTCAATGCAGACTAGGTAGGAAAGGGGGTAACATGTATGCTTCCTTATGTATAATGTCATTTACATAAGCTAGTCTTTTCTTTATAGTGATTAATGTGGTGCTTTAAAATAGTTCATGAGACTTTTGGTTTCCATGTGCCTGCTTTAAGTAATGCCCCCCACAGTGCAGCAAACGTAACCAAGGTTCAAGTAAAGAGTGCACAAACCTAGGGTTCATATGTGTGCTTTGTTCTTCCCAGGTTAAACCATGTTTAGGATTTGTATTTGTATTTATCTAAAGCATTTTATGCTGTTTTTCCACCTAGCTTACAGTGCCCAAGGCAATGAACAGTCAAAAATGTTAAAGATAAACTTTAAAAATGCATTTATATTAAACAAAAACCATTAAACAAACAGTGGAAGGAAAATTAACTCTGGTTCACTTCCACAGCTGCATTAATCAGTCACAAGTTAAATTTTTAATGGAAATTCTCTGAAAGAGAAAGAAGGAGGAGCGCAGAGCAGGTTTGCGCCCACTGGTTAAGTCTGCCTTCTGAACGAAGAAGTTTGTAAACGGAGGAGCGAAAACGTCCTGAAATAGAGAGGAGGGGGTCCGTCAGGGAGATAATGATACATTTTCCCCTGCACCAAATTCAACACCATGCAGGGAATGGCGAGTCCTCCTCTACACTTAGGCCCTGAGACACAAGAAAGGGGTTGATTCTGGGGAAAGGAGCCAAGTGGGCGGAATATCTGACCCAAAAAATGAATTGCTGAGGGAACAGCAGTCTGGGCTCAAAGACAGTAGGTAACAATTCTGTCTTTCCTAGAGTTGCCAGCTCTGGCTGGGAAATACCTGGAGATTTGCGGGGTGAAGCCTAAGGACGGTGGGGTTTAGGGAGGGACCTCAGTAGGATGCAATGCCACAGAGTACACCTGCCAAAGTGGCCATTTTCTCCAGGTAAACTGATCTCTGTTGCCTGGAGATCAGTTGTAATCCTGGGAGATCTCCAGCCACCCTCTGGAGGTTGGTAACCCTAGCAGCTGATCCTAGGGTTGCCAATTCCAGGTTGGGAAATACCTGAAGATTTTGGGGGTGGGTATGATGCCATAGAGTCCACCTTCTAAAACAGCCATTTTCTCCAGGGGAACTGATCTCTGTCGTCTGGAGCTCAGGTGTAGTTCTGGGAGGTCTCTAGGCCCCACCTGGAGATTGGCAGCCCTAGATGACCATGCAAGGGAGCAGCATGATGATCCAAGCACCAAAGTCCAAAATGCTCCCCCAGTCAGAAGCAGTCCTTAGAACCTTCTCAACAGTTAAAGTCTACTGGTGAGCAAAGGGCTACTTGAAAGAGAGGCCCAACTCATAGGGGACAGGAAACGTGCTCCGGTTGGAGAGCTGCCTGCCGGGGCATAAAGGTGAACAAAGAGGGGAGTTGGTCTGCCTCCGGAAGGCCTGCGCAAGTGGCAGGGTTGGGCTGAAAGCCCCTTGCTGGAGGCTACCTCAGGAGGCAGTACTGAACACAGCACTCCAGGTGAGGTCTTTGCCCTGGTTAGACCTCACCTAGAGTACTGTGTTCAGTTTTGGGCACCGCAATTTAAGAAAGATGTAGACAAGATGGAACCTGTCCAGAGGAGGGCAACAAAGATGGTGAGGGGTCTCGAGACCAAGTCCCACTAGGAAAGGTTGAAGGAGCTGCGTATGTTTAGCCTGAAGAGGAGAAGACCGAGAGGTGATATGATAACCATCTTCAAGTACTTGAAGGGCTGTCATAGAGAGGATGGTGCCGAGTTGTTTTCTGTTGCCCCAGAAGGTTGGACCAGCACCAACAGGTTGAAATTAAATCAAAAGAGTTTCCATCTAGACATTCGGAAGAATTTTCTAACAGTTAGAGCGGTTCCTCAATGGAACAGGCTTCCTCGGGAGGTGGTAAGCTCTCCTTCCCTGGAGGTTTTTACACAGAGGCTAGATGGCCATCTGTCAGCAATGCTGATTCTATGACCTTAAGCAGATCATGAGAGGGAGGGCATCTTGGCTATCCTCTGGGCATGGAGTAGGGGTCACTGGGGGTGTGTGGGGGAGGTAGTTGTGAATTTCCTGCATTGTGCAGGGGATTGGACTAGATGACCCTAGTAGTCCTTTCCAACTCTATGATTCTAGGCAGAACTGCCAAAGCCACAGTGGCCTCCAGGCAAACGGTCTTGGTGGTTCCCTTTACCTCAGCCAGGTCCAACCAGCCATTGTATGGAAACAAATCACCTGAGTTGGCCAGCTGTGTGGGGGTTCAGGGTGACCAAGGCCCCCAGAAATTTATCCCCATAGTCCCCCCTTTTAGCAGCCCTGGTAAGCAAGATACCACAATTATGACAGAATCTAAATTCAATAGAATTGAACTTGCAAATGAATTGTAGGTCAGTGGCTTCTTACAATAGCCTCCTTTTGAATTCTTCTTGCTGAATCTGGTGACTTTGAAGCTAGCAGCAAAGAGAGAGACAGAGAGATGTTATCTCAGGCATTTGGGGTATTGCAAAGAACGGTGTATTATTATGTGAAAATCTCTGGGTGATTTATTCTTTTTATTTTCTTTATGATGTCACATCTCCCATCCTTCTTCCAAAGAAGGCTGAGTGAAGAGAATGGATTCCTCCCCATTTTATTATCACAAAAAATACAGACAACTATTGCCAAAAGCTAAGCTGATAATCTTACCATCTTCTTTGCTCTTTGTATTTAATCCGTCATTTGAGTCATGTCGTGTTCCCATGTACCGCCTTGTGAAAACCTCTAGCCATCTCCTGCCCAGACGGCCATGACCTTCTCCTATCTGGCCTTCCGTTGCAACTCCTCAGGTCTTTCATTCCCGTTTCTCTTGTCATTCTGACCCTGTGGCATCTTCTTTAAATTCACAGGCTAGCTTCTTATCTGTTTCCTTCTCAAAGACAAACTCCTTCGCCTGAACCTTGTGGGGAGAGTTCATGATTGAACCTGAAACAGAGATATTTAGATATCTCAGTCCTTGAGGGAGCCCCTATTATGGCAAGTTTTCATGGCTCCCTTGAACACACATGTAGGGGAAGGGACTTGAGTTTGGGTTTAAACTTGAAATGTAATATTTCCAAATTTTATTCCATTATCTCAATGTTCAATGGCATTTCCTCATGACAAACAGAATGTCACATGACCAACTTTCCATGCTTCTATTCCCTGAACACCTTGAGGATAATTTTACTATACTTCAACTTCTCTTTATCTCAGATCAGATGTATGATAAAATTCCCCTACTGAAGGGGTTCCAAAGTTGGTCCCATGGGCACCAGCCTGCCAACATCTTTCCTGGTGCCCATCAAGGCCATTTATGCAGGGTCGATTTTGATGCTCTCTCGAAGCTCCGTTTTTAAATCCGACCTTTAAAATGACTATTCACTGTCCCGATGCAAGAGGAGAAAGTCAAACAAATTCCACCCCCCACTCGCCTGCTCCTTCGTTCCTTCGTTTGCATAGCCATTACCAATCATTGTTTGCATAGCTAACCCGCGGCTGCGATTCTTCATGCTTCCTTGAGTGGATGCTTCGAGGCGGAGACGGAACAATTTAAAAAGGTTGCGTTAAAGGGGCTCTTAAGAAATGCGAAGCAGGTATGCGCAGGCTTTGCAGTGACTTCTGGAATGATGGGTCAGTGTGAAGAACTCAAAAAAATATGCGGGCACTTCAGCCTGCAACGCACTACTAATTACCAAGCATAAATGGCCCAAGTGTTTCTAGCTGAGGCAGCCACCCCCCACCACGGATCTAGGCTGGTGATCCTGCCGCTGGCTTGCCAGCTGAGGCAACCATGCCCCCGCTCCTGACTGGGGCTGGTGAGGCATGGCCCAGCCCGACCAAGAGACATTTATGTCATATCCGGCCCTCATAACAAATAAATTCGACACCCCTGTTCCAGGTGTTGCAACAGTTCAGTCATTTCCCTGTGAAACAACTCCAAGGTGCTACGAATTCCAAAAGGTAATCTGTGGAAAAAAATATCTCCCAAACTGTGTGTGAATATTTAGCACTGTCTGGATCCAACCAGATCTGCCAGTATCCATTTGTGGCATCCAGGAGTGAAAACATGCAAGCTAGTCATGGGAGAATATCATCCATGGTGGGAAGAATGTTATTGTCTCATTTTATTGCTTTATTCAGCTGTTTCAGGTCTACACATATATGTACAGTGTGATCGTTTTTTGGTACTGGCACCATTAAGGCAAACCAGTGTGTAGGTTCTGTAACTGGTTCTATAGCGCCACGTTTGACCATCCTATCCAGTTCTGCTTTTACTTCTTTGAGCCTTATCTGTATTGGTGCAGTCTTCAAGGTTCCTATCTCATTTTGAGGCTCCACAGGCAGATCTAGGTGGTGCACCAAGCCCATTGCAATGGCGCTATCAGTGCTCAGTAGGGTATTAGTCTGGGCACGAAGCACATACGCTTCAAACTCATAATCTTTTCCTTTGTTTTGGGTATGACCCTGGAAACACCTGCACAGTTTAAATTGTGTCTTTTAGGTCAGGTAAGGATTGCGGATGTCTCTGGGAGGCTGGGTGGGTTATTGAAACATCTATAGACCGACTCTGGGATTAGAAGAAGAGTTGGTTTTTATATGCCGACTTTCTCTACCACTTAAGGAAGACTCAAACTGGCTTACAATCACCTTCCCTTCCCCTCCCCACAACAGACACCCTGTGAGGTGGGTGAGGCTGAGAGAGAATGACTTGCCCAAGGTCACCCAGCTGGCTTCATATGTAGGAATGGGGAAACAAATCCAGTTCACCAGATTAGTATCCACCACTCATGTGGAAGAATGGGGAATAAAACCGGGTCCAAACCAAATCCATCACTCCAAACCACTGCTCTTAACCACTACACCATGCTGGATTATGCTTACATCGATTCAAAGGTCAGTTTTGAATTTCACTGGGAGGCCGTTAATCTGCAGTGAAACCTCCCATGGGTCTGTCAGATTGGCAAAGCATCTAACTGGTCCCCAAAAGAATTGGTCATTGGCATTATCTTGTTTTACCACCTCTTGCATCCTTCAAGTGTGACAGACTGTTGCAAAGTGTCCTATCTTCTTACATTTGTAGCATGCAGCAGTCTTTGCCCTCTATGCATGCCCTTTTCCATAGTGCATGCATCTACTGCCCTGCTTTTGGGTGCTGAAAGGTTGGTTTTTGTAGTTGTTGGTGTTTCTGAGCTTTCTGTGGCCACCTCTTCATCCCTTGGGAATTTTTTAGATAATATTGATTATTTTGCTCCCTCCTGGAACCTTGAGAGCCAGCATGGCATAGTGGTTAAGAACTGCAGACTCTAATCGGGAGAACTGGGTTTGATTCCCCACTCCTCCACATTAGCAGCGGACTCTGATCTGGTGAACTGGGTTCAATTCCCCACTCTTCCACCTAAAGCCTGCTGGGTGACCTTGGGCCAATCACAGAACTCTCTCAGCCCCACCTACCTTACAAGATGCCTGTTGTGAGGAGAGGAAGGTATTGTGATTGTAAACCGCTTACAGTAGAGAAAAGCGGGGAATAAAAATCAACTCTTCTTCTTCTTTTAAGATCCCTGGTGATAGACTTGGGCTTTTATGAGGTCTGAACTGCTAATAATTTGTATTGCATTTTCCAGGGTAAGCTTACTTTCCATCTGCAATTTCTGGGATAAATCTAAAATGTCCACTATGAGTCTGTCCCTAATAGTGTCGTTTTCATGGCCAATGCAAAAGAGTTAAATATCTGCTCTGCTTGTGGGCCCATGGCATAAAGCAGGGATCATACCTGAATGCCTTCCTCTTCCACATTTAGTTTTGTAGAAATCCTGCAACTGGAGAAATGCGGTTTCTGGTCAGGCCATGCTGAAGGCCCACTAAGTCAAAGGGCTCTGGTGGAGAAAACTTGCCATACGAGGCCTTGTTTCCCTTTCTTCTGTGTTCTTTGATCGATAGTGCCAGGAGGCCCTTCCCCAGGATCTGTAGGGAATGGTTCTGACTTTTGATATCATGACAGATTAGGGTTACCAGTGTAATGTTCTTCTGCCTTATTGTATTAATATTCAATCACAATAAAACAGTTGGAAGCTGAAGATTCAAAAGCAGATTGTTTTATTGGCCAATATTCGATATGCTGGTGAAAATTGCCTAAAGCGCAGAGCAATTTCCACACACATCAAAGGATTGCAAGCATGGATATAGACTTTGATGATGGGTGGTTACAGAAACGTAATACACACGTAACACTGAACTGTTCAATAAACTTTTTGTACGTATAAGCAATTATTTTCATATCCAATAGAAAATGCTCTTCAAGGCATTGCCTAATGGTTAATGAGGAGGCACAGCTTTACATTCCAAGATGACATGTCTTGTCTTAAATCAAAACTCCAGGCTTAATTAAGGAAACTGCCTGTACCAAGAGGGAATGACCTCACCTAGTCAGCTGCCTGCAAACTGCTTGCTGGGTCACTCTGACCCAGGCTTCTCAGCAATGAATGTAGCTTGACCAAAGTACATGTTACCCATAATGCAAAGTGATTCTAGATCTGTACATAAGAATCTATATATGTGTGTGTGTGTGTTATGCTATGTGAATATGCATATATGTGACAGCATATATGTTTTCTCTATAAACTAAGTTAATTAGGGCACTACACCAGTTCCAGGTTGGGAAATTCCTGGACATTTAGGGGTGGAGCCTGGAAAGGGTGGAACCTGAGTGGGGTATAATGCCTTGCATTATAGAGTCCGCCTTGCAAAACTGTCATTTTCTCCAGGGGAACTGATCTCTGCGGTCCGGAGATCAGTTGTAATCCCAGGAGATCTCCAAGCCACACCTTGAAGAAGGCAATCCCATGTTTGATTAACGCCAGAGACTGAAACGTTTTTTTAAATAAGTACTTATTGCAAACATATTGTGGAGAAATGCATTATAGCTCCCACAATCCTTAAAGCTGAGGATTTGATGGTTGCCAGATGTGAATTCCAATTTAAGGTCTCACCAAAAGTGACTCCCGAGTATTTAAATGTACTGCACTGATGTATTGGTGTACGAGTATTTAAATGTACTGCACTGATGTATTGGTGTACGAGTATTTAAATGTACTGCACTGATGTATTGGTGTACCTTGAATACACCAAGCAATTTTTTTTGGCCTTTTCCTGAAGACCATTACTTTGGGGTCTTTTCATAATTGATGTTAAGAGCCTCCTCTTTACGGTACTCACCTAGCTGAAGAAGAAGAAGAGTTGGTTTTTATATGCTGACTTTCTACCACTGAAGGAAGAATCAAACTGGCTTATAATCACCTTCCCTTCCCCTCCCCACAACAGACACGCTGTGAGGTAGGTGGGGCTGAGAGTGTGTGACCAGCCCAAAGTCACCCAGCTGGCTTCATGTGTAGGAGTGGGGAAACCAACCCGGGTCTCCAGATAAGCGGCCATCCGCTGCTCATGCGGAGTGGGGAATGAAACCCGGTTTTCCAGATCAGAGTCCACCGCTCCAAACCACCGCTCTTAACCACTACACCACGCTGGCATCAACCGTTTTAGTCCAACTTGAGGAGGTCAATGAGGACCATATCGCCTGCATATAATAGGACTGAGATTTTTTGCTGGCCTTTTAGAATGGCAACATAGGGAAGGAAAGGGAAGCTGCAAACCCTGGTCCTGTCAGAGGGTAATTCCTACAAAGGCCAGGTGGTGACAGTAGGTGAACTAGTGAGAGGGATAAAAAGCCTTTCCGAGGGTGTGTGCGCATGCGGCATGTGCCACATGGAGGCCTTGGACAGCAGCTGGTACTCAGACACCTTGAAGGGCAAGACAGACCAGGGCCTGCAGGCCCGTGGGGCTGTTCTGCCACACATACAAACAGGATAACTTTCCCTCACTGGGATCCTTTCCTGTGCTTTTCTACTCCCCCTCCCCACACACACACCTTGCAGGGACTTTTGGCTCCTTCCCTAGGCAATGTAGAGATTCACATTTCACTACAGTTAGGCTGTAGAAGTGTCAGACTCAGGCGTCCATCCCTAGCATCCCATAAACAGACACGCTCAGGCAGGTGATCCTAAGCAATGCTAATTTATTAGGAGCAAAAAGACAGATTAAAAGAAGCTGACTGCCTCTCACGCAGGAGAGGCTGCTAATGGGGTCTAGGCAGGTAGGTTACAGCATAAAAGCATCCTAGGCAAGAAAAGTAAAACAAAGTGAAACCACAGTGCAGGAACTACGAGATAACGGTTCCCAGAGAATCGCAGACATAACACGGGCACATCTGTGATAAACGGTACACAGGATTTGCAGCATGAGAACAAAACCTTGACCAGCAGCCAGAACCTGGCCTTGACAGGAAGCCAGCCTCTGGCCTGCAATTGCCAAACCCCTGCTCCAAAGGTAGCAAAGACCTGACAAGAAGGCTTTGTCAACTGGATAGAGTAATATAGAGCCCAGATTTCATGGCCAGAACAGCACAGAGCAAAACATATTTACAGTGGAATCAAACTAAATATCCAGGCCTTAGTTCTCTCTGGAGTCAAGATTTCCTTGCTTTGAGTACAAATATGCAATATTACCAACTCACAACCACCACTAGAAGTAGTAGTAGCAGCAGCAACAACTATCAATATACATGACACTTTACAAATTAAGATTACATGAGAGGAAAACATGGGAAAGAGAAATTTGTTGTCCAAAGCAAGTCAGGTGTTATGAATATTATGTCTGAAGTGTTGGATCTGTGGTGGTTCGTTCATACATGTGAAACACGGCTTGCTGAGCAGTCATGAAATGATGGCAATATATGTGTAGCTTCACAAATTGGATAAGTGAGGAAACACAAGTTTTCAGCCTAAGCATCTGTTTCAGCAAGTTTTAAGATTGTGTCAGATGTTCTACTAAGTAAATTTAGAGAGTGACCCTAAGCAGGTCTGCTCAGGTGGAGTTACTCCCCGGGCAAAGCTCTTAAGATGGCCTTGTTGGTAGATTAAATTGGATATTAGCCCAGAACCTCCATGGTCAGAGGCAATATGCTTCTGGATACCAACATGGGAAGGGCTGTTGTCTCCCTGCCCTGCTTGTGGCTTTTCTAGAGATTCCTGGTTGTTGGAATTAGGACTTAATAAAGATGCTGAACTGGATAGACCTGTGGACTGACCTTTTGTTCTTAACTAATATAATTACTCCAATGTAAGTAACCAAAAAAAACACACCCAACCCTAGTAAAATCTGAAGTAAGTGAATAAAGCAAAAATGAATTGTGCATATTTGTAGAAATGCCATTATCTGTCAGAGAAATGGAATATTCATCAAGAGGATTTATGGTTTGGAAATGTAATTTTTATTACTTTTCTTTCATATCCTCAAGCTCTGACTTTAACTATGAGTTTAATGAGTCTCTTGGCTCTCTGCTTCCATGTGGTCTTGTAATCTCTCATTTAACCAGAACTTTTATGAAGCAAACCAGGAGATTAATAACCAAGTGCATGTCTTGTATCATAGCCTTTCCAAATTAAATCCCCAAACCGTTCAGTGTCTCCTTCTCCTTGTCATGCAGGCAATTTTTCATGGGAAGTACTTAATTTCTTATAATAATATTGCAAGGTTTAAATATGTAGAACAAATTAACATAGTTCAGGTTGCCTCAGACAAATCCTTTTGGGTTTCAGTTTGAAATCCATTTCGCTTCCACATCTTCCCTCAGACGTTCCTTTGCCACCTAGGATCAAACTGTGTACTGAAAATGTGTCTTGTAGAGTAATAACAATAGTTGTGTTATTATTGTTTATAACGATAATATACACAAGTATTATTTGAGGAGAAAGTTGAAGTGACAACAGAAGAGCCCTGGTGTGAAGCTGAGACACACACGGAAGGATCAGCAAACTACTACTCTTCGGCTTTTTAAAGTATTTAGAGCCCTTCACCCTACAGTTGCCAAGCTCCAGGTGGGGCCTGGAGATCTCCTGGAATTACAACTGCTCTCCATAACTGATCAGTTCACCTAGAGAAAATGGTGACCCTTGGAGGGTGGACTCTATGGCATTATAGCCTGCTGAGGTCCCTCCCCTCCCCAAACCCTGCCCTCTCCAGGCTCCAAATCACCAAGAATTTCCCAACCCAGAGTTGGCAACGCTATATTCACCTACATTATGTCAGTATATTATTGCCTTACAACCAGAATCTTGTCTTGCTGAGTCTGTGGGCACTTTTGCAGATGGGGTGTGGGCACCAGCAGAAAATCGCTGCCACAGGAGGAGTGGGGGAGAACAGCACAATGGCTGCTATGGGGGAAAGATGCTATTCACACTGGGAGACAAGCATTCGCCTACAGTGGAGAACCATTGTTTCTGATCTGGCACTCCCTGAAGACCCAACAGTGATGCCTTCTTTGTTCTTCTGAAGCACCTCCAGCCACTGTGAGGTGGAGATAATCTAGGATTAGCTCTTTGCTTTGGGGAAGAAGGACTGGGTGCCCTGGCACACTGGCCACAGGCACCACGTTGGGGGATCAATGCCTTACCATGACCTTGTTATGTAACGGAATTTTTATCCCCAAATTGGAAGGGCGCTAAAGTTGAGAAACAGCAGCTTGACTCCGATCACCCAGTTAGTTCACAGTTGGGGATAGGATTGGAATGAGAGATGGTTTTATTTGTAGCTAACAAGTGCTGTTTTTATGAGCATGCCTATTATATTGGGTGCGGTGGAACACATGCAGGATGGTGCTGCTGCAGTCGTCTTGCTTGGGGGCTTCCTAGAGGCACCTGGTTGGCCACTGTGTGAACAGACTGCTGGACTTGATGGGCCTTGGTCTGATCCAGCAGGGCTTTTCTTATGTTCTTGATCTTTCCAGATCTGGGAAACACCTTTAACTCCCAGGGGGAGCATGGGATACACTAAACTCCAAGCATGTGACATCCATCCCATGACAGGAAGAGCTATGGCTTCACTGGTGTCAAAACCAGGATCCTGGGCAGCAGGTGAAAAGAGCCGGAGACAGGAAACCCAAGCCAAACACCAGCGGATGTGACATGGAGAGAGGAACAAGCCAAAGTCAGAGCCATGAAGAAATCCTCTTTCCCACCGAATGCCCTCCCCTCACCATCCGTCCTGCTACTTCTCTCAGCGTGTAAATTAGGGTTGCCAACTCCATGGAGATTTGGGGGTGGAGCCTGGTTTGGAGAGGGGAGGGACCTCAGCAGGCTATAATGCTATAAAGTCCACCCTCCAAAGCTGCCATTTCCTCTGGGGGAAATGATCTCTGTCGTCTGGAGTTGTAATTCCAGGAGATCTTTGGGTCCTTGGAGGCTGACAACCCTAACGTGCATGTAGAGGCAGGAGCCATAGCACCATTGCACATGAGCACTAGCAGCAGGTACTCCCAAAAATCTGGAAAAGGGTGGCAGCTCTATTGGGGCTTGTTACTAAGGCTCGTGGCCACTGCAGGTCTACTGAGTGCTTCCTGATATGCCAGTTTCAAGCCCACTGCTCTGAACAAAACAACGTTATTTCCAAGCTTTTGAGCAGCTGCATAGTAAAAGACACTTGCTCAGCGGGAAGCGGTAATCCCTTGAACCCTCCGCCAAGGTCACACTCCGACTGCCCAGGTGCGGTCTGAGACCAGCATATGCCAAGAGAGGGGGGAAAGAGGCAATTTGCATTTGAGCAGAGAGATTTTTTGTTAGCTGGCTGGCTGGCTGGCAAGTAGTGATTGTGGGATGCAAAAGGGGCATGTCTGCCTGCGCCCCTGCTTGCTTCTCATCACTCTGCTTGTATATCGATATTTTAAAAAGAGACACACCCAGCCAGCACCCTTTCACCACAAAGACAGCAGCCCTGTAAAAATGCCTTAGAACTTGCTCAGATTCAGGAAGCAGAAAAATAATGCTTGGATGAGACACTCTGCTGGCAGGAAATTCCAGGGGAGGACAGCAGGTGCCGTCGCTGACAGAGAAAAATACATCTCCACAATGCTGGCTCACTCTTTTTAGAAATGCCGCCCAGGCTCCCGGAGCGCATGATCCACAAAGAGCGCGGTTGCTTTTCGCTAACCTTTTAACTCAGGAGCGAATTGTCACAATGTCCTTCATTATCTTTTTAAAAAAATGTCTGCATGAATATGGCTCAGCAAACACAATTAGCAGTTGTAAGCATTAATATTAGTACAACTATTAAATGCACTGCCGTGCTGAAAACCGACACTGGCGTGAAGTTGTTCATTAAAAAAGCAATTACTTTTGAAAGATGTGTGGAGCACTACCTCACCTGCTTACAAACAATGTTATGGATTAGCTAAGAGCTTCGTTCCTTCGCATCAGCAAATCCAATCCTGGTCTAAATAGAGTAGGAAAAAACCCCAGGACGAATTGGAAATACGTGTAATCTATTTACAAACATTTATGGGCTTTTATTTCTTCTTCCCAGTGTGTTGCCAGCCATGCAAGGATCGTGCAGGGAATGTGAGGACGTCAAAGCAGCATGCAACCAACCAGATATGACTACCTGATGGCGTCACTGAGGGCAAACAAGGGTCTCCTATTGCCCTCACTGAAAATGGGGGAAGTGGCAGAAGTAAACACCTCCCCGTTGCCTTGGCAAGTGGATTGATGCTCCCCGTCTTGCTGGGCTGGTGACTTCATTACCTGTCAGCCTGGCAAAACAAGACTTTTTCACCCCAATCCAGTTCTAGTGCCCTACAAATCTTCATGATTCATCGCTACCAAGTTATGGACGTGCACTCCTATTCAGCTGCTCGCATCCAGGACCCAGGAAAGTTGGCCGCGTTGCCTTAGCAACAGTGACATGTTCCCTCTTCCTGCAGACACCAAGTCTTTTTGCAGCATTTCACAAAGGGTTGTTGGGAAGGAGAGATGATTTTCAATGATTTGTGGGGGGAAAAACAACCCCCAGTTTTGGCTTAACATTTTCCACCCAAGAGTTACATCAGCTGTAAATTGAAGCTGAACACTTGTAGCTAAAGAACTATCTGGTTAGTCCAACTCAAGACATGATACCCAGCCCTCACCTCCACAGCTTCTTGGCCTTTTATTCTGTTCTACCCTCTTCTTTTGACTTTGGGTCTCTCCTTTACTACCTTCAAGACCTCTTCAGCAATCTTCAGCATGCCCCAGAAAACTACTTGTGTCCTAAGGCCTGCATGAGGTTTTATTCCCAGCAGCCAAACTGACAATTTCCCATTCTCTCAGATAAGCTGCACTGCAAACTTTCTGAAAACTCAACCTCCTAGAATGTAGACACCAGAATTTGAGATAATAATCCAGAATCTGCCCTGGTCACACTGGCTAAGTGCTTGCATGCCATGACTGGATGGTTGAGGAAAAGCTGGCAGAAATTAAATCCATTGAAGACGGAGGTCCTGTGGTTTAGTCGGGGTGGCTTGGAGATGGGGTGCCAACTCCCAGCTCTTGACGGCGTGCAACTAACTCCTGCACCTGCCATCAAGAGGCTGGGTGTGATCCTTGATGCCTCCTTAACACTGGAGGCTCAGGTCACAGCCGTGGTCAAGGCAGCCTTTTTCCATCTTTGCTGGGCCAGGCAGTTGGTGCCCCCCACCTCACCCACCCTGATCTAGCCACAATGATCCATGCGATGGTCACCTCTAGGCTGGATTACTGTAACTCTCTCTACGTAGGGCTGCCCTTGAGACTGATCTAAAGGCTCCAGCTGGTACAAAATGCCACAGCAAGGCTCCTCACGGGGACCCCGTTGCAGGAAAATATTAAGCCAGTGCTTTGTCAACTGCACTGACTCCAGCCGGATTATCGGATCAGGTTTAAGGAGCTGGTTTTGACCTTTAACACCTTACATGGTCTGGGACTCCATACCTTCAGGACCGCCTCTCCTGGTACACCCCCCAAAGAGTGTTGCACTCTACTAATAACTTGTTGGTGGTCCCTGGCCCAAGGAGTGTGTGGTTGTCCTCGACAAGGGCCAGGGCTTTCTCGGACCTGGCCCTGGCCTGGTGGAACTCCCTTCCTAGTCACATCAGGGCCCTGCGGGACCTTAAAGAGCTCTGCAGGGCCTGCAAGACGGGAGATGTTCCACCAGGCCTACAATTGAGGGCAGCTGCAGGTTGTCATCTATGCCGGCCTCCCTACCCACCCACCCCACTCTCTCCAAAACTATGGTTATGTGGGGGCACTGACTGCTCCATCAGGTCTCTCAGCGACTGTTATGCCCCGAATGAGCGCCGTCTTGCTGTACTTATTAATTTTTGTTATGGAGTTTTAGAATTTTAATGGAAGATATACTATGGTTTTGTTGTTTTATTGTATTTATGCTGCTCACTTGTTGTTACCCGCCCTGAGCCGGGGATTGAGGGCCGGATAGAAATAGGAATAAATAATAATAAAGAACAAATAAATAATCTGTGTCAAAATACAATTTCCAAAAGAGGCTGGAGTAGATAAGATTAGAATTCAGGTGTGGGCAAGTTGTTGTTTTTCCCCCTCCCTCAGGATCTAGGAAGTGCCCAAAGAGATCCAGCTGCTTTCTGTATTTACACCAGAGTCAGGAGCACAGCACAATTTTTGAACAGATGAGATGGACATTGACTAACAAACTATCATGTTGGATGGAGACCTCAACATGGTCCGGGTCAACTGAGGTGCATTTTTGTATACATTTTTTTCAGAATACATATGACAACTCTGATTTACGCATTGTTTAGGGCCCTTTTTGGTTTTGTTATATAAAATTCCAAGTTAGCCAACTGGTGTCGAAGTGTTCACCAACACAAGCATTACACAACACAGATTGTTAAAAAGTACATGTTTTCAGCCGGGGGCCACCCCTCTCCCTTCTTTCTCCCAGGCGGCCACAAGTGCCCCTTGCCGCCAGCACAACTTTCTCGATTCAGACATGCCTGGTGCTCTACACTAGATGCGGGGACGAGGCCTTACAATCATGGCCTGAAACATCTCTCCCCCTGATCTGTTTGTTTGTTAACATTTGTTCTGAACAACTCAAAAGCTTGCATGCTATTTGGCGTCAGTTTGGTTTGGTCCTGCTAGAAATGTCGTATGATTGGTTTGGGGACTTGGCTTTCCTCTAGTGCAGATTCTTTGCCGCAGGGACAGCATCGACTGCATCTACAGAGGATGAGGTGACTTTTGAAGGAGAAAAGGCTGCCTTTGAGAGAAGATAATTCACAGTGGGTAGCCGTGTTAGTCTGTTTGCAGAAGTCAAAAAGGGCAAGAGTCCAGTAGCACCTTAAAGACTAACAAAAATATTTTCTGGTAGGGTAGGAGCTTTCTGAAGAAGTGAGTTGTGGCTCACGAAAGCTCATACTGGACTCTTGCCCTTTTTGAGAGAAGAGAGAGAGGACAGCTATTTTCTAGCTCTCCATGAGCACAGCAGGCATGAGCAGAAATATAATATGGAAGCACGCAGGCATCTGTTTCTCATCTGGTACCTCCTGCCTCACACACACACACACACACACACACACACAGGATAAATAGACTACAGGGACCTGGAATCTTTCGGGATGTTCTAGGCCCATTCCCTGAATGTTAAGCTTTCATGTTTTTTTGGTTTTGAAGTCCCTAGTGCACAAGGTAAAGATGGTGGAAGTGGAAAGTGCCGTCGTCCCAGCCAACCTATAATGACCCCAGAAGGTTTTCGAGGCAAGAGACGTTCAGAGGTGGTTTGCCATTGCCTGCCTTTGTGTAGCGACCCTGGACTTTCTTGGTGGTCTCCCATCCAATACTAACCGGGACCAACCCTGCTTAGCATCTGAGATCTGATGAGATTGGGTTAGCCTGAAGCATCCAGGTCTGGGCTACCAAATGTACAATAAAATTTCTCTGTAAGAAAACAGCGTACCTTCATTTTGTGAAGCTTTTATTTTACCAAAGTCCTCTAATAAAATAGTATAGTGGTAAAGAGCAGTAGACTCTAATCTGGAGAACCGGGTTCAATTCCCCACTCTTCCACATGAAGCCTGCTAGGTGACCTTGGGCCAGTCACAGTTCTCTCAGAACTCTCTCAGCCCATGCAGGCAGTGGCAAACCACCTCTGAATGGCTCTTGCCTTTAAAACCCTACAGGTCGCCATAAGTCATCTGTGACTTGACAGCACACATACACAATAAATTTTCATTTAAAAGAAAGATTACAGTACATGTATAGCACAATCCTGATGGTGGGGGGACTGAATCGGCAAAGGAGCCAGTGTGACCCCACACCGGTGTGTCCCCATTTATCCTGGGATAAGGGGCTCTTACGCCAGCACAGGGGGCATTCACGCCAGCCCCGGGACGCCACGACACTGCACAGGGGTCTGCCACCAGCACTGCCTCCTGGCAGCATTCCAGTGGCACAAGTCCCTGCGCTGGCATCCTGGAAGGCATTCCCTGGGGTGGGGGGGAAGAGCTGCCTTTAGGCAGCACCCCAATCCCTTTCGGCCTGGGGATGCCCCCTTGAGTTGCAGCGCTGCTGTGCCACCTTTCTTGGTGGCGTAGTGTTGCTGTTTTCTATGGGGGCATTTCCCCCATTTTACATAGATTTTACTTTATCTTCAGCAGCTGGAAAGTCTCTGTAGAGGCGCTGTGTGGCCGCACCACTCCTGGCCGTTGCACATCCACCCCCCCCCCTTCAGCAATGGGCTGCCCGTTAAGGCTTCTGGTGTTTCACACTAACGTATTGGTCCCATATGTTTTAGCCTCCCGACACATGATTCCTAAGCTTTGGGCTTGTTCTTTGGCACACACTTTAAGAGATCTTTCTTCAGGAATCCTGTTTGTTCATATGTCGATATATAATTAAATTAAATTGAAAGGAGGATGCACAGGGTGGAGGAAGGAATATACTTCATATTAAGTGCACAAAAGAATCCAAGGGCACAGACAACATTGTCTCTTCAGTAAGACATAATCGAAATACTCCCAGAAAGTTCAGATACCGGAAGACACAATTTAAAAGGAAACTTTATTACATTTTGCTATTCATTAAAGAGTTTATTAAAGTTCTTGTTCCATTTTGAATGTAACGGTGTTTTTACCATCACATTTTAAATTATTTCACAACTTTTTTTTATTTGGTTCAATTTCTGTTTTACACCACCTACAGAGCTTGGAGTGGATAACTTTTACTGTACAGATCTGAACCATGGCTGGGGGGAAAAGGTACATGCATTTTGCATGACTGAAGCCTTCCTTGATTATTTAGGAAACTAGCCACAAGCAATGCTTGTCAACCACCCCACTTTTGCTATTACGTCTGAAATTGTTCTCCCAGCAAACTAACAGAATTGTGTCCATCTAGAAAACATTCACCATTCAGTGGGTTGGATCCAGACTTATGAAAGATTCACTGAGCGTGCGCCAGTGGATATTCCGTTTCCCCCACCTCAGTACAGCTCCTGTGCCATGAGGAATTTTGTTTACGAAAGTCCCACACACATCAGTTTGTGATTTGGGGGGCACGTGGGGGTTTCTAGGGGAAAAGCACATAAGATCCATTTGCACAATTATCATCCGCTTGCAAGATCATGCTTCATCTTATGTATATTTGGGTCAAACCCAAAGTCACTAGAACAATACTCATGGAACTGCAATTAATCAGAAGGAGTATGCTCGGTCATAGCTCAGTCATCTTCCCTCTCATTCTGAAAGATTCTGAGTTATATCCCCACACTGTGTCAATTCCCTCTCCGACACTATGGCTCGGCTTCCAACAGGGGAAAGGAAAACGACATGCAACGACTTTGGCCTCCAGCTGGAGTTCTTCTCCAAGCTTTTCCTCAAGTTGCAGCATCTGAGAAGAAACAAAAAGCACGGTTGGTGGTGTGGAGGACATGGTGTATAGTGCCAGGCACTAGCCTGAGAATGGTATGCTGTGGTTGAGCCAGATGCCAGCCAAGGCCAACGTATTATTCCTCTTCCTAGGTGTTTTGACTTTCTTCTGTGGGAACCTCCAGACCGCTCCAGGGAGGGGGGTTGCCATGGTACCCTGAGCTATCTGTCTTTTGATTATCTATATATGCCATGCAATGTACAATTGAACCTCACTAGTATCTTGATTCTTGGCTTCTGTTACCAGTTGATCTTTCCTAATAAATCAGCTTTTGTAGGATTCCCTGCCTGCTGAGTCTGTTTATGGGATTATCAATGCAGTGACTCAAACAAACGCCTACCCTATTCCCCTAACCCCGATCTTTTGGGGCAACTAAAGGAGGGGCACATTTTTACCAAGTTGGACTTAGTTGAAGCCTACTATCATGTTAGGATTCGGGAGGGGAATGAGCCTTTGACAGCCTTTTCCAGTTGCTTTGGAATGTTTGAATATCTGGTGATGCCCTTTGGCTTGAAAGGAGTCCCGGGGGTCTTCATGCAATTAATAAACGAGATCCTACATGATTTACTGTTTAAGGGAGTAGTAGTTTATCTGGATGACATTATTTACTCTAAAACCCACAAGGAGCACATTGCTCTGGTCAGGGAAGTGTTACGATGTCTCAGAGACGATAAACTCTATGCTAAAGTGTCCAAATGCGAGTTTCACCAAAAACAATTGACTTTCCTTGGCTACATCATCTCACATCGTGGGTTAACCATGGACCCAGAGAAGGTGCAAGCAGTAATTGACTGGGAGCCACCTACAACTCGCAAACAGGTTCAAAGATTTCTCAGCTTCGCAAATTTTTACCGAGGATTCCTCCCCAACTTCGCGCAAATTGCACTACCCTTCACTGACCTTCTCAAAACGAAGGGGAAGAGGAGTGCGGCTGTCCTGCCTTCTGCCCGAGTGAATTGGACCCCCCAATGTCAAACTGCTTTTGACACTCTCAAACAACTGTTCACTTCTGAACCAGTGTTGCGACACCCCGACTGCGAACAGCCCTTCATTGCCCAGGTAGATGCTTCTGAAGTAGCAATGGGGTTGCACTCCTACAGAAGGGAGGACGACCAACTGCACCCTTGCGCTTACTTCTCTAAGAAGTTCGCCCAATCTGAACTCAATTGGCTGATATGGGGAAAAGAGGTAGCAGCTGTTAAACATGCCTTGACTGTATGGAGACAATACCTAGAAGGAGCTAAAGTCCCTTTTGAGGTCTGGAGTGATCATAAAAACTTGGAGGCTTTAATGGGGACTCGCAAGCTCTCCTCGAAACAAGTGCGCTGGGCGGACTTCTTTTCCAAATTCTGCTTTGTGCTGAAACATGTTCCAGGCAAGCAAAATCTACTGGTGGATGCCCTGTCCAGGCTCCCCCAATACCCAAGTAAGCTAGATCAGCCCACTGAGTCCCTGTTCACCCCAACCCAACGAGGGCTGCTACCTACTTTAGCGGTGCAAACCCGTTCTCAAACCCAAGCCCTAAAGCAACCACCTTCCGCAGGGGAGGAAGTGCAGCACCCGGCCGAGCCGCCTGCTCCGCTCCCTCCATCTGCTCCTGAGGAGTCTGCTGACGCTGCTCCCGAGAGGCGGGGAATATGTCGAAATCCTTCAAGGAAACCCTCCTACAAAGCTATCAAGCAGAACTCTCCTCTCAAACCCTCCTGCCAAAGTTAATCAAGCACGGGGGGGGGGGTTGGTACAAAGAGTCTAAGCTATACATGCCAAAAGGATTGCATGGGGAGGTGTTGGGTCTAGTTCATGGAGCTAAAACCGCAGGGCATTTTGGATTTATCTAAACTTTGCATTTGTTGCGTAGACAGTTTTGGTGGGCGGGCATGTGTTCGGACGTGGACTCATTCATCCGCAGTTGTCCAATTTGTGCTTCAGCTAAGCGTTCCCAAGGAAAACCGCCCGGACTGTTGCAGCCCTTGGAAACCCCCACTGAACCATGGGAAGTTACTGCAATGGATTTAATGACTCATCTTCCCCTCAGTAAGGGGAAGACTGTACTTTGGGTAGTCACAGATCTGTTTTCAAAACAAGTTCATCTTATACCTTGCGCAGGTGTACCCTCCGCCCCACGGTTGGCCCGCCTCTTTGTGTCACATGTTTTCAAATATCATTCATTTCCGCGCAAAGTGTTGAGCGACCGCGAGGGTACCTATGTGGCTAGGTTTTGGAAAGCATTTCTAAAATTGGTGGGGATAGAGCAAGGACTATCAAGTGCTTTCCATCCCCAAACAAATGGTCAAACCGAACGAGTAAATGCTGTTTTGGAATGTTATTTACGCTATTATGTCAATTACCATCAGGATGATTGGGTAGACCTGCTGCCTTTTGCCGAGTACGCTTACAATAATGCTGTACACCAGTCCACAGGGTTCAGCCCTTTTCAAGTTGTGTATGGGAAAGAGTTCGGTCCCATTGGCCACATTGATGTTTTGGGGGAGGAGGGTGGCACCAAAGTATCCGAATGGACTCATACATTTCAAATGACCTGTCCATGGTTGATTAAAAATCTAGAACGGGCCAAACGTTAATACAAGGCTCAGGCAGACAAACACCGGTCCCCGGGGTGGGATTACAAGGTGGGAGATCTGGTATATCTCTTCACCAAAAACCTATGGTCCACCCGCCCGTGCGGAAAACTCAGTGCCAAATATGTAGGACCATTTCCCGTTTCCAGGATTATCAGTAATGTGACAGTGGAACTCTCCTTGCCCAAATCCCTATGGAGAATTCACCCGGTATTCCACATCAGTCTCCTCAAACGGCACGTTTCCTCCCCTCAATGGCATCCTGAGCCACCTCCTGAAATGCCTGAGATGGTGGGGGGGGGGGGGAGAGGAGCATTTTGAAGTGTCAAAAATCTTGAAATGTCAAAAATCAGCTTTCGTAGGATTCCCTGCGTACTGAGTCTGTTTATGGGATTATCACGGGACTAGAGCTTACATATAGTGACAGAATACAGATATGAAGGAATTATGAACTTAGTTTATCTTAATTTCAGTAAGGGTTTTAATAAGGTTTCACATAATATTCTTGTTGACAAGTTGGTAAAATGTTGTTTAGATCCTATTACTGTTAGGTGGATCTGTAACTGGTTGACAGATCTCACCCAAAGAGTGCTTGTAAATGTTTCCTCATCCTCTTGGAGAGGAGTGACAAGTGGAGTGCTTCAGGGATCTGTTTTGGGACCTGTGTTGTTCAACATGCCGCAATAAGGACACCAGATGTTCTGATGGTTTGATTTTTTATATTTCCATGGTTTTATGGGGCTGGTTTTATTATGAGTATCGCTTTAGGTGATTTATTATGATTGCATTGTATTTGTGTGTTTTTAGGATGTTGTGAGTTGCCCTGAACTGGCTTTTGCTGGAGAGGATGGGATATAAGTTTAATAAAATAAACAAACAAACAAACATCTTTATGATTTGGATGCAGGAACAAAGGGGATGCTTATTAAATTTGCAGATGATACTAAATTGGGAGGGGTAGCAAATATGGTAGGGGGTTGGACTAGATGTCCCTAGTGGTCCCTTCCAACGCTATGATTCTATGATTGAACTGTTACATGAAAGTGTTAAGCTGTCTAAAGAGCTTGGCAGGGAAGGCCCAGGGACTGCAAAATCATTAGGAAATGAGACTGAAAACTATGGAATAGAACATAATTGAACATAGACTTTCACAGTAGAGGCAAGAATGATAGCCCTTCAAAGAATAAGAAGAATGGCAAATGAAGAGGGACGTACAAGAATTAAAATAATTGATTTGCTGAACATCAAAAAGAGGAAGATGCTGGGTGTACAGAAAGAGATTTACAAAAGAAAAATGACAGACCAAGCCTCAGATAAAAGATCAGCAGAGGAAGCAACAAGAACCCTTATAGAATAAGGCAGATGTCTTCCTTTCCCAGACATATAGGCCTCTTCTTCCTTGAAGATGCTTAAACAGCATCTGAAAATGCTGCCTGTTCCTGAGCCTCTAACCTTCAATCTTTCTTTCTCCTCTACTCTCTCTTCCCCTGTAATTTTTAATGAGCCCATGCTTGTTCTTTCTGACTTCATTACTCCACAGCACTTAATGCTGAACACTTAATACATATTATTTTACAATATTTATATATATTATAGTTAGTATACTACCAGGGTTTCCAACATGGTACCCATGGGTGCCTTGGCACCCACCAATGCCTTTCCTGGCACCACCAAGTTTTTTTAGAAAGTGGGTGGGGACATGTGGGCCTTGTGCCTAGCAGGGCTTCTGATTGGCTGTGCGACTAAAATAATGTTTCATCAACAGCTGCCCACTAGTGTTGGTTTTATTTTCTCTCGCTCCTCTTTCCCAGTGTATTTTTAAATTATCCCTTTCCCCCCTGCACTTGGGCTTCCTCTGTGTGGCTCTGCCTCCTGCGGCAGCCATGTTATGGTTGTACCATCATCCTATGTCAGAATTCCAAAGGTGCTCACAGGCTCAAAAAAGTTGAGGACCCATGCTATAATATATAGTACTATATAGTATATAATATACTATACTTTATAGTATTACATCTGTTCCTCCAAAGAAAAAAGTGCCACTTTTTAAAAAGTATAGAGCATTTTGATGTTTGCCTGGAATCCACATAACATCCCAGTAATTGAAAAGAATGGACATTAACCAAAATATTATGAAAAACTGGGTAAGATTGTGCTAAAAAAAGGAGCAAGTTTCCAGTGAATGCCCTCAGCCTTCAACCATTTTATCCAATATTTTTGACTGCAACCTTTTAGAGAGAAAGATGTCAATAGGTATTTTCCCCACCAATGGATCCCTTGTGATGGAAATAAGATGTAAATGGGGGAAAATGTGGTTAGATGAGCCTGTGGTTAGGCTAAAGCAGTGGTCTTCCAGTTTTCCAGGCTGGGAAAGCGGCCCTAGCAGTAAAGTGTAAATAGGTGGAGGTGAGATGTAGAGAGCCGGTTAGGTCACTGGGCAGTGGTTAACCTCTGGAGTTGGCAATGTAAAAGAAGCAAGCCATTAAAGCGCAAGCCCCACAGTTCTGGTACGTTTCCTCCTCTCTGACAATGGGAAGAAAAGATGACCCCTCCCCAAGTGTATGCAGCCCTTAGCCCTGGGGACCTCATATCCCCCCGTTATATCACATCTACTAGTTATCAAGTGTTTTAGCACATTCTGCATATCTAGACAACTGATAGTGGAAAACTGGAAACTTACCATTTGAGGTACTCCAAAAATAACCACATTTGTATATTGGGAAAAATTGACCTATTTAAAAAAACAAAAATGGCAGATGTTAGTTTTTACCCTCTAAATGCATGGGCGTGCCTCATTTGTGCATATGCACCTATGGTCAAAATGAATACCTATCATCTACATTCCATAAGACTCAGCAGATGTTAAACGTAAAATCAGAGCTCATGATTCTGTGTTTGTTGCTGCTCCATCGAGACAGGAAAAGAGGCTGAAGAGACCAGGAGGCCAAGCAAAAACATAGCCAAGTCATGAGTGAACAAGGAGTTTGGTTGCATCCTGAAGAGAAAAGGGTTGTACTGCAAAGGTGAAAATGAAAACATTTAACAACTGAAAGAATATATGGAGCTCTGCATTGATCAAACCAGAAACAAACTCTGTGGAGAGCTGTACAATCTAAATAAGACCGACACAAAAAGGTGAGCAGAAGGGAAGTCGGTGCTTTGCCTTCGGCTTGAACGACTCCATTGGAATTTCACTAAAATATTAAGCATATGAAGAAGAAAAAAAGTTGGTTTTTATATGCCGTTTTCCTCTACCTTTTAAGGAGAATCAAACTGGATCACAATCTCCTTCCCTTCCTCTCCCCACAACAGACACCTTCTGAGGTAGGTGGGTCTGGGAGAGTTCTGAGAGAACCGTGACTGGCCCAAGGTCACCCAGCAGGCTTCATGTGGAAGAGTGGGGAAACCAACCTGATTCACCAGATTAGAGTCCATCAATCCTAACCACTACACCACATTGACTCTCCAATGTCCAGTGTTGTCTAGTGTTGCACTGGTTTCCGTTTACTGTTTTTTCCTTGTATCACTGAAAATGATGTTCAGACACATACCTTCCATAAGTCCGAAATGTAAAACTTAGTATTATGATGCACCCCTGCTTTCCAAGCGTGGTACCGGGAATACCACACTAACCAGGGATTCAATTCATATCCAACAGCTTTGAAACCGACTTTTGCAGCTGCGATTACCTGTAACAGGAGAAATGGATTTTCCCTTGAGCAGCAGACATGGGTTCACTCCAACACTCCCTATCCAAGAGCCATGCTTAGTGACAACACAGAAAATAATTTCAAACACCACCAGTGTGCAACAGTCTTTGTAAAGTATGCCTTAGTTAAGGCACTTTGGTTTGTAGCCGCATAAGAAACGCTTTTTCATTTGTTCAAGCCATGGTCAATTTGATACTTAAAACCTCCATTTTGTAGAGACTCACACAAATTTGATTTATGGGGTCTGCTAATCTGTTTATCAGTAGTACATGCACAGGACAAAGTTTTACCTTGTCAAAAGAAGCAGTTATTTAGATCCTCTTGCAAACAGGGCAGCTAAATTGAAGAGGAGCTGTGGCTCAGTGGAAGAGCACCTGCTTTGCATGCAGAAGGAGATAATCACAATGATTATGTAAGGTGGGCCAATGTTGTGTTATGACTCTCAGATTACAGGTAAGAAAAGGAGACTGAAACTGAGAGGGAGGTGTGGCTCAGTAGAACAGTGTCTGCTTTGCATGCAGAAGGTCCCAAGTTTAATCTCCAGGTGAAAGTACCAGGCAACGGGTGATGTGAAAAACCTCTACTTGAGGCCCTGGAGAGCTGCTGCCAGTCTGAGTAGACAATGGCTGTTACCGCACTTGTATTCCAGCGATGTATTACGAGTTTGAAAATGTTATAAAAAATACTGTTCGCACTTTCTATGTATTCCCACCGATGTATTAAGAGTTTGAAAACGTTATAAACAATACTGTTCGCACTTTGTTTGGCCCCTTTAGCTGTGAAGACGTCTTCCAACCATTTATAAGCCGTGGTATCCAAAAACCTTTTTAAAGCGATGTTTTTTACAACATTTTTAAACTCTTAATACATTGCTGGGAATACAAAGTGCGGTAACCCCCAATATTGACCTTGATGGACTCTGGGTCTGACTCAGTATAAGGCAGCTTCATTTGTGTTCATATGAGCGTTCCAACCTGGAAAATCAGCATGCAACTGCGTAGGAAGATGCAGCTACACCTCTCTCGCACTCCTCCAATTTCCTCCCCTTGTGAACCAGGAGGTGAGTTAGCCTCAGTTTTCTCCTCGGGTTTCTGCCTGGCCCATTTGTCACCCCTCACTTGCACATCTGAGATTCAACTGCCCCAGCAGGCAGGAAAGGGTACAAAAAACAGAACAAGAGAGAAAAGCCCACCCTGGCCTTATCTCCAAATTTGGAGGCAGATTTGAAAACAGAGAGGGAATTTCCAAGCTGCACACTGGCAATGTGCTGGAGAACTTGCTTAGCATTAAAGAAGGTTCCCGGGTCAGCAACTGGCATCGCCAGTTAAACTATGCCAGGTATTAGAGCTGGAAAAGACTTATGGGGAACTGCTATGAAAACTATTTGCCTATCAGTTTCTGGGCACACCATACAAAGCACTGGTTAAAGCCCTAACCAACTTGGGGCTTGGGCCCTTGAAGGACTGCCTCCTCCCCTACTGACCAGCCTGCCCACGGAGAGCCTCCTCCCAAACTGCTTTCTGTGCCTCTGCCTGCAAAGGTGGTCAACAAAGTTAGGGTTTTTTTCAGTTGTGGCACCTTATCTTGGAACACCTGCTCTCTTGAGGCTTACCTTTGTCACATTTGCTTCAACCCAGGCTTTTAATTAACCAAGGTTATTTTTTTCAGTTGTTTCATGGCCCTCCCTTCAACTTGGGGACTGTTTTATGGGTATTTTGGGGCAGCCTGTCACTTGCTTTATACAGTTTTTAAGTCCCTGCCTTGTTTTCAATGCAGGTAATTTATGTTACTGCTGTGACCTGGATGGCCCAGGCTGGCCTGATCTTGTCAGATCTCAGAAGATAAGCAACCCTGATAAGCAACCCTGACAAAATGGCAGTATTGGGATGGGAGAGCTCCAAGGAATGCCAGGGTCATAATGTGAAAGCAGGCAATGGCAAACCATCTCTGTTGGTCTCATCTTGGCTGTGACTTGATGACACTTCACACACACACAATTTATGTTGTTATGATTTTATGGTACCTTGTGAGTTGCATGCATTCATAAATACTTGGCAATTCTAAACCAGCCCTAAATCAAATAAATACATTCAATGTGGTTCCAAATGTGTCAACATCCCCTTGCTTGGCTTCACCCCCCCTCCCCCCAAAAAAGTTTGGCTTTAAACTTACAATGCGCCCATCACCGCTACCTATGTCCACCAAGGATCCGCTTCTGCCTTTCAGCACACTCAAGACATTGTCAATTTGCTTTGAAGTAGCTGGTACAAATGGCAGGCAATGCTTCCTCATGGCTGGAACAACGAATGGGGTTGCAATCGAATACAGGACCACTAATGAGCCACCAAGAAGGCCGGTGGCCAACAAGCCCCAGTTCCTTGGTCGAGAGCCTTCATCACAGGCAGTCAAAGGCAAAACATCTTGGCCTGGGTTTTGTCCAGAAAGTATTTTTGACATAACAAAAGCACCTGGAAAACGGAAACCATTTATGAAACACAAGGGGCACCATCCAGTCAACACATAAGCATTATTTATTTACTTCATTTAAATCTCGTCTTTCTCCCCAGCGGGGACCCAAAGTAGCTTCCATCATTCTCCTCTCCTCCATTTTATCCTCACAACAACCTTGTGAGGTAGGTTAGGCTGAGAGGAAGTGACTGGCCCAAGGTCACTCAGCAAACTTCCATGGCAGTGGGGATTTGGACCTGGGTCTCCAGAATCTGGATTCTCCAGAATCCAAGTCTGATACTCCAACTACTACACCATGCTAGACCAGACCATATGCACAAGACACGTTGATGTATCTTCCAGTGGTTTCTTCTTTTCACCTTAAAGTAGCTCTGTTTGCCTGGCCTGAATTTGATCAGAGCAGCTTTGAGGAAAGGGGGGGCGACTTTAACCCTTTCCCCAGTGGGCATTATTCCACTCAACATTGCAGCTCCCCAGAGACTCTCCCTGTCCAGGGATCTTTACCCCACAGGAAGAAATGCAGCTTACTAAAAGTGATTTTTAGCAACCCAAAAGGCCCACAGGGAACACTCCCCCTCCAGATCGAATTTGAAGCCCCCCCCCCAAAGGCTTGGGGAAGGAAAGAAATAAAACTATCTGAATATTTTTCTGTCTGAGGCTGCCTGCATTGTGGCTAGTCTGATTAATCTGTTTATATATTTATACTCTGCTTTACTTCCCAGTGGGTATCCAAAGAAACTTACAGCAGAGTCACTTCTCCATTTTATCCTCACAACAGCCATGTGAGGTAGGTTTGACTGAGAGAGTGGTCATCCATGGCTGAGTGGGGATTCAAACTTGGGCAACACTCTAACCACTACACCATGTGGTCTCTTCAACTCCTGCTGATTACGGTAGGGGAATTAAGTGCTTATATTGAGCCTAACTTTGGCTTGGAATATCTCAAAGTTTCTAAATTATAACAGCAATTTCATCTTCGATGTTGATTCTTTACAAGACTGCCTCAAATCCTATTAATAAAACTGAATTACAAGGGTAATGGATTTACACATCATTTAAGTAACAAAAAATTTACACATGTAATCCAGTATTAAAACATATTAAAACAGGGGTCCTCAACCTTTTCGAGCCTGCGGACACGTTTGGAATTCTGATTCGGCACGGTGGGTGCAGCAACAAAACGATTGTCCACAGCTTAACTTCAGTAACACAGTGCAGATCCTTGTGCTGTGGTGGTAGCTGCTGTCAAAGCAACATTTTAAAACATCCGTACAGCCAGTCAGGTCTCCAATAGTCAATCAGAAGACCTGCTGGGCAAAAGCCCTACCTGGCCCCACCCACTTCCTAAAAACACTTGGTGGGCGCAAGAAAAGGTGCCAGCTGGTGCCATGGCACCCATGGGCACCACATTGGGGACATCTGCACTAAAGTATCAAGGTCTCACAAGGTCTGCATAAAGAATGACCTTTCTTGAACATGGCTCTGGTTTTCCTAGCGAGACTCCTCAATGTTCCAGCATTAGAAATGGTAACTTTTATACATAAATTGGATTCCATTCACAAACAGAACTTAAAATGACAAACCATAGACCAATTCTGTACGCAAATTTACTCCTTAGAATATATTAGCATAGTCATGTCTTAAGAACATGGGCACAATTTAGACTGCAATTGTGCCTACTTACTCAGTTGTAAGCCACTCTAATGTACCTTGGGAGTCAGTGCCATTAAAATCAGGAGGATTTGCTTCTGAGTAAGCACCTGAAAGACAGGGCTGTTTATTTTGCTGTGCAATGCAGCATCCTTTTAGAAAAGGGTGAAAAGTCAACCCACAAGATGCAGAATGGGAAACAGCTATTTTGGATGACAGCTGGTGGGAAGACGTGCCATATTCTTAGAAACTCGCTTTGTAAGGGACTCAGCCATGCGTGGGCCAGAAATCTTAAAGAGAAAGCTGTCAGCTTTATCCTGTGCACAGCTGGAAATGCCTGGCTGCGCCTCTTCTCTGCTGACTGAGGTTTTGTTTCATGGAAAGCAGGCTCTAGCCCCAACTGTTCCTTCCAAGTTTATGCTTCAATCAAGCAGTTTGTCTTTAAGAGACTGTTTTGCTTCCGCTATAACACACCAACATGGTGACTTCAGGTGTTTTGAAAGAAGGGCATGGACATTTGTTTTCACAACATAGCCCAATTGTGCAGACGCTCCAACCTTTCCAGAAGGTTGGCCCACCTTTAAATCCATCCCGCAGAGTGGAACCCTGAGCAGACCATGATAGTTTAAGCTAAGCTGATGCAGGGTAGTGGTTACAAGGAGCTGTGAACCAATAAGTCTTTCCATCAACTCTTGCTTCAGTCATCACTGGGGGCCTTAGGCCAGACACAATAACCTGCATCCTACCATCCTGCTCAGCCAGTATGAAGCCTTCCTCCAGCCCAAGGGGCCCTCCTCTGACAGAAGAGGCTGAAGGCTTCAAACTTGGCTGAGCAGAGTGGCAGGATACAAGCTAATATCTTACCCATACATGAACACACATGAACCTGCCTTCTACTGAATCAGACCACTGGTCCATCAAGGTCCGCCTTGCCTACTCAGATGGGCAGTTCTCCAGGTTCTCAGGCAGAGGTCTTTTGCATCACCTGCTGCCTGGTTCTTCAACTGGAGGTGCCAGGGATTGAACCTGGGACTTCTGCATGCAAAGCAGACGCTCTTCCACTGAGGCACACCTCACTCTCAGTTTCAAGCACCTTCTCCAATCTGTAATCTGGGAGTCATAACGCAACACTGGACTCCCTTAAATAATCTTTGTGAGGATTATCAAGAAGATTTTTGAGAACTTAGAAAGTTCCAGTGAAGTCCAGTGAAGTTCCAGTGAAGAAAAGGTAGGTATAGGCAGGGAAAGGTTGCTGAAGGCAGCCAAAAATAAGCATCAGATGCCCATGTTGATTCTAGAACAGAAATGTCGAAGACGGGACATTGTGTGAAGGGCAGCTTCCTTCTGGTGTATTTGGGGCTTCTTGAACATATGACACTGCCTTGCTCTTTCAAGATCCTGTAATCCGACTAGCAGCAGCACTCCAGGGTCTCAGGAAGAGGTCTTTCACCTCACCTGCTACCCGATCCTTTTAGCTGGAGTTGCCAAGGATTGAACCTGGTGATGCTCTGCCACTGAGCCACAACCTTATGGCTTTATCTCTTTGTGGTACTGCAAAGCTGAGATGGACTTGCATGTCCAGTCATCCCAAAAAAGTGCAGTTCTGGCTCTGTTCAGTAAATGGTTGGGAAATTGCCTAGGAGCCCCAAATACACCACCTCGATCTCCCTTAAAAGAAAAGCAGAATATACGTATAAATCAATAACTAGTACTTCTGAATAAATACGTTTAAAGTTGTATTCTAAGAATTTCACAGAAGGCAGACTTTTCCCATCCAGGTTCTGCAGGGATGGGAAAAGCTGCTGGAATTTCCCTTTTCATGCAACCCTGACAGCCTATGCTTACTCAGAAATCAACCCCATTGATTTCAATTAGGCTTACTTCCAGATCAGTGAGATTTGAAATCCAGACTGCCGTGAACTTCTAAGCTTGACTACTCAGTATGTGGTTTCTTGCTCTTCAAGTCAGCCCAGACACCTTTTATTTGGGGCAGGGAAGGCTGACCATATTCCACTGGTTTTACAAAACCAGGTGCTTCTGAGCTCATTTCACCATGCTGGTGTTAATCTTTAAAGGCCGTGCGAAGCCACGTGCAAATTAAAAACTGGCCAGTAGGTGGTGGTGCCTTCATTCTGCTAAGGAAGGCTGATGGGTACTAAACTTTTGAGGTTGATTTTTGTTTACTTTATTTTATTTATTTGTTTAATTTATAACCCGCCCAAGACCAGGCTCAGGGTGGGGAATATCAAACATATCAATATTAACAATAAAAGTAATAATTCCAAAATTAAACAATAAAACCCAATTAAAAACCCTTAAAAACTCCAGATGGTGCTTAATTTGGCCCAGTGCCTGGAAAAAGCAGTAGGTTGCCCCCCCCATAATGAGAGTAACATAGAACAAGGGGGGGGGGAATAGGGAGGCCAGCAGAGGATGATACTGATGTGATGGGACCCCTCATTTACATAGATTCCAATGGAGTAAATGAAGACCAGGAGGTTGGGTTGAGCTTCATGGCTTTCTTTATTGGCCAAGGAAGAAACCGGGTGATCTCAGATGCAGACATGATGAGCTCTGCTATCTGGTCACACCGAGGGAGCGGCAGTGCAAGAGGTTATATACACAATTCACATTCCATTCAACATCAGATTTAGCTTGTCACTGGTACGTCCTAGTTTCTACCCCGCCTGTGTGACCATTGCTACAATAGACAATGGGACTCTATTGCTCCCTTACACGGAGACACGAAAGTATCAGAACGGGAGGAATAGGTGGGAAGGAGGCTGTTCCTCCTTATGTGAGAGGGAACATGCCTTTGGCATGTTTGTGTGTATGCCTGCTTGCTTGATGCTAAAGAGGGGGGTTGAGGTTTCTGACAAGCGGCTTCTTGGCTATGCGTGTAGCTTGGGTGTCTGAACGTGGTTACTCAATCACAACAATACCCACAGCTGTCCTCAACTATAGGCCTGGAGGAAAAGCCCTGTCTTGCAGGCCCTGCGGAACTCTTTAAGGTCCGGCAGGGCCCTGAGGTCACCAGACAGAGCAATCCACAAGGCCGGCGACAGGGCTGAAAAGGCCCTGGCTCTCGTTGAGGATAGCCGCACACCCTTAGGGCCAGGGACCACCACTAAGTTGTTATCTGATTACCATAAAGATCTTCGGGGGGTATACCAGGAGAGGCGGTCCTGAAGATATGAGGGTCCTAGGCTGTGTAAGGCGTTAAAGGTCAAAACCAGCACCTTGAACCTGATCCCATAGTCCAGCTGGAGCCTGTGCAGTTGATGGAGTACTGGCTTTACATGCTTTCAGGGCAAGGCCCCTGTAAGGAGTCTCGCTGCCGCATTCTGTACCAGCTGGAGCCGCTGGATCAGTCTCAAGGGCAGCCCTACGTAGAGCGAGTTACAGTAGTCTAGCCTAGAGGTGACCGCCGCATGGATCACAGTGGCTAGGTCAGGGTGGGAGAGATAAGGCGCCAGCTGCCAGGCCTGGTGTAGATGGAAAAACTCTGTTTTGACCACGGCTGCAACCTGGGCCTCCATAGATGGAGGCATCCAAGATCACACCCAGGCTCTTGGCAGTAGGTGCAGGTGTTAATGGCACACCGTCAAGAGCTGGGAGCTGGCATCCCACACCCAAGCCGCCCCGACCTAGCCACAGCTAGGTCTGCAACCTGGGCCTCCATAGATGGAGGCATCCAAGATCACACCCAGGCTCTTGACAGTAGGTGCAGGTGTTAACGGCACACCGTCAAGAGCTGGGAGCTGGCATCCCACACCCAAGCCGCCCCGACTTAGCCACGAGACCTCCGTCTTCGTTGGATTCAGCTTCAGCTTTTGCATTCATTTTGTGTTGTTATGGCATTTGTATCAGCAGATTATATTGACTGATGATCTTTACTTATAGAGACAGACTTGAGCATGGGAAAGTTAGCTGAAAATCTCCTAAATGGACAAAATAACCATAACATTACCTTGGTTATCAACCTCTTAGGAGCAGGGCCTGGCCTGTTCCTTTTGCAAAGTTTATACCAATGAAACTATATGTAGAGATTACAGTAACAACAAAATTGGGATTCCTCAGGTTATTTGAGACCTGTTGCAGCGGAGCAGCTGCATTAGTCTGTAGCAGCAAAACCAACCAGAAGTCCAGTGGCACCATGAAGACAAAGAACATTTATTCCAACATGAACTTTTGTTAGTCAGAGCTCCCATCAGCAGATGATAACTTGGACCTGAGGCTGGGACACAGTAAAGGAGCTCAGAATTCTGCAAAGTTCATGCACAAACCCTCCTTGCCTATTTCCTACGATGGGTTTGCTCTCCTCTCCCAGAGCAGTCAAGAGATGCAAAGCCAGTTGATGGGATTCAAGCCTGCGCTCACAACCACCGTTCCTTCCAAGCAAGCCCCATTCTGTTCAATGTGAAATGCTCACAGGTAAGCATGCAAAAGCCCTGCAGCTTCCCAGCTCAGTCTGATGCATGTTTTGCACGGAGGCACAACTTTTAAGGTTGACGACGAAGAAACTGAAATGGTTCAAGATTTTCTGTTCCTTGGCTCCATCATCAACCAAAAGGGGGACTGACTGTAGCCAAGAAATCAGGAGATTGAGTGAGTCTGGGAAGGGCAGCTACGAAGGAGGGTCGCCAACCTCCAGGTACTAGCTGGAGATCTCCCGCTATTACACTGGTTCCCAACCAGGGGTCCGTGGACCCCCAGGGGTCTGCGAGAACTAAATTAAGGTCCGCGAAAGAAAGTTATAAACCCATAATAAATTAATATTTTCAATTAAAAGTTCTCTATTATAAAAATATATGTTCAAATATTATTCTAAGTTTAATGTTTAACTAACAGTTATGATTAAAGTTTATTTTCAAATTCTCGGAATTTTTATTTTGAAAATAAAAACTCCAAGAATTTGAAAATAAACTTTAATCATAACTGTCAGTTAAACATTAAACTTAGAATAATATTTGAACATATATTTTTATAATAGAGAACTTTTAATTGAAAATATTAATTTATTATGGGTTTATAACTTTGTTTCGCGGACTCCTGGTTGGGAACCAGAGCCCTGGAGGAAACGGGCGCTTTGGCCATTGGACTCCGTGGCATTGAAGTCCCGCCCCTCCCCAAACCCCGCCCTCCTCAGGCTCCGCCCCCTAAAACTTCCCGCCGGTTGCCAGGAGGGACTGGGCAACTCGATCCTTCCCGCCCGGCGAGGGGAGCCCCGCAAACCCGGCCCTGCGAGGCTGAGGAGGCCGGCCGCGTGGGCTGTACCATGGCGCCCGAGGGCCGGGGGGGGCGGTTATCAGGCGGGGACCGCTTCTCACGCACGACAGAAAGAGAAAGATGAGGGAAGGGGGTGACGTTCGGGGGAGACCTTCCGGCTCCAAGGGCAGCGGAGCCGCTTCGAAAACAAAACACAACAAGTTTTTTGTTTTGTTTACCTCAATGGTATCTTCCCGACGGGCGGAGGCGGCCAGATTCGGCGTGTGTGGGGGAGAAATGGCGGGGGGCGTGACGTCATATGACGTCGCGTCCCTTCTTCCGCCATCAAACTCAATGGCTGCCCTTGGCTTAGTGACTTTCCGTTGGCCTACCTTCCAGGGAAGTTGTGAGGATGCAACAGAGGAAAGGAGGGCCTGTGGGCTCCTTGGAAGCAAGGGGGGAGGATGTAGATGCCGGAGAGGGATCCCCGCTTTGAAACTTAAGGGTTTACATTTATTGCTACGGCCATTGGCCACATAATGGAATTGAAGGGGTTTTTTCCCCCACAAAGCGGTAGAGGGCGCAACTCCCATAAAGGCACTTTCACACAGCCCAAATAATACACTTTCAATCCACTTTCAGTGCAACTTAACGATCGTTTGCAAGTGGATTTTGCTATTTCATGCAGTAAAATCCACCTTCAAAGAAGTGCATTATTTGGGCTGTGTGAAAGTGCCCTTATAAGAGTGACTTGTGGAAGAGGCGTTATGACTGACTTCAAATTATTTGGGGTTTTTTTTTTAAGTATTGTAATTTCTCCCAATTGTTCACGGCGCATGCGCAGTAAAACAGAAGCCTGGGTCTTATGGGACGGCGATGGTTTCTTTACGGTCTCTGATTTCCTCCTCCTACTCACCCACCCGCCGATGTTGCGCGCGCACAGAAAGGGAAACACTTGAGGGCGGGAGAGAGCGGCTTTCAATCTGAAACCGGAAGTTCGGGTAGCGCGTCTCGGCGCTCCGCCCCCTTCCTCTCTACGGAAAAGTTCCAGAGCGCATGCGCGCGCCGTCTTTCCTCGGACGCTTCCAGAAGAAAGGGTTGACGTCTCGCGAGAAGACGCGCTGCCGAGGAAGGGGCCGGGAGGATCCACGCGGGACTCCGTCCATTCTTTCCGTTAGGCGGTGCGGCCGCGCTCGGCTTCTCCCTCCCTCCCTCAGGCGGCGTGAGGCGCTCCCGCTGCCCCTTTCGGCGCCATGTCGGCCATGGGGACTCTGGCGTTCGACGAGTACGGGAGGCCTTTCCTCATCCTGAAGGACCAGGAGCGGAAGACCCGCACGACGGGCCTCGACGCCCTCAAGGTACGAGGATGGGGATGAGGCCTACCAGCCGGCGCCTTCTTCCTCCCACACCCACTCGAGGGAAGGGCGTGTGTGGGAGCGAAGGGACTCCTCTCATTTTATTTCATTTATTTTGTGATTTAGAACTCGCCCTCCCTAGCCGAAGCCGGCTCAGAGCGGGTAACATCATATAAAAGCATTACAACATCAGTGCAAAAACTAAATTTTAATAAATTAAAATAATAAATTTTAAATAATTAAAATTTAAATTAAAATAATAAAGTCCCAATTAAAACATAAAACAGAAAATTTCAAATGGCGCCTAACCACACGCGTGTTGGTGGATATTTGCAGCAGGCTACCCCTCCGTGTTGTTATGGCCTTCCATCTTGGCTGTACCCGTGAACCGGCAGGAGCCGTCTAGTGTGGTGTGCACGTTACAGTGGGCTCGCGTGTCGTCACTGCGTTCCTTGGTGCGGGTGTGTTGTGTGTTTGGATGGTTCTCAGGGCCCTGTTCACGAGTCCCAGGATACACGTGATTTTTTAATGTGTGTGTGAGTTGAGTGACTCGTGTCACGTTCAGCGTGTGCACAGCTGAATGCGTGGGTCAGAGCTGCCCGGGGAGGGTCCCCGGTTTCGTTTAAATGGATGTATGGAGGTTCACTGCAGCACGTGGCCAGTGTATGCAAAGTTGAATGCACCCCTTACACACACGCACGCTTTGCCAGGTGCTGCCCTGTGGTTTTGGGGTTTTTAATTAGCATGTGCTTGCATTTTCTTACAAAATTACGTATGTGAACTTACTGTGTGTACAGGGCTTTAGTCTAGTATGGATGGGGTGTGTGACTATGGATGTTGCAAAGTTGGCCACTGTGTGAACAGACTGCTGGACTTGATGGACCTTGGTCTGATGCAGCAGGGCTCTTATGTTCTTATGAGTATGAGTACACGTGTGTTTAGAAATGGCCACTATGGCCAATCTTTTATTTGGAAAAAGCAGAGTAATGCTTTGATTCAATCAAATTTGGATAATTTCCCACCCACCCCCTATTCCATTTATGAAGAAGGCATGAAAAGGGATGTAGTAAAAATAAATGACAAGAATGCCCATTGGGAAAAATGGGAAATTACTGAAGGCCCATTGGATCGAATGGAAGCCAAGAGTGCCAATTAACTATCAAAGGCTCCATTGAAATACATTACAGCACACAAAAGTCGCAAAGAAATGCGCAATGGATTTAGAGAAACCTGCTCTGGGCCTGGAATGACAGTCCCGGAGTACTGTGTCTACTTCCAGGAACAATCATATCACTCTGGAAGCTGTCATTCCAGAACCAGGACTGGAGATGTGAAGGCCTGGAAAAAAACCTGAAGAAACTTTTTTCAGTTTTTCAAACAAAATTGGACGTTTGGGGGAATACTGGAAAAAAAATCCTATTAAATATTTTCTCTTTTAGAATAAGTGGAATGCTTTTAAAGACAGGGTAAGCATGCAGTAGACTTATGCAGCTCTCAAATCCAAGATGCATTTCTGCACCTAGAAGGATACCTAATTTTCATGAACAGCTAGACTCGAGTCCAGCAGCACCTTAGAGACCAACAAGATTTTTGTGGCATAAGCTTTTGAAAGTCAAAGCTCCCTTCTCTTTGATTTTTGAAAGCTTATATCTCATATCTTGTTGGTCTCTAAGGTGCTACCAGACTCAAATCTAGCGGTTCTATTTCAGACTAACAAGTCTGCCATCTGAAAGTAATCTTCATCAGGGAGCATGCAGGGATCTCATTGGTTTTCAGCTGTTCATAAAAATAGCCCCAACACTGTAACAAAAGAAGAAGCTGTTTTTTATACCCCACGTTTCTCTACCGAAAGGATCCTCAAAGCAGCTTACAATCACCTCCCCCCCCCACAGGCATTTTGTGAGGTTGGTGGGGCTGAGAGAACTTTGACTAGCTCAGGGGTCGGCAAACTCATTAGTCAAAAGAGCCAAATATCAACAGTACAACGATTGAGATTTCTTTTGAGAGCCAAATTTTGTGTTACAGGGTGCCTTAAGAATTTCAGAAGTGTGTGTTACCAGTAGGCTTGTACTCTAATGCTTGCTAGAATAACTTGGGCAGTTTGAGAATGACAGAAATATTTAGTGTGAAGGAGTGCTAGATAGGGAAGTGTTAATTATCCCTGGTATCTGCATCCCAGCCCCTACCTCTAGCCTGTGATTCCAAGTGTTCTTTGAGACCATTTCATTATGGGAAGTGTCTCCACGCATAGAAATAGATTTTTAAAAATAAAAACAAATGTAGAACAGATGTTCTGAAAGTGATGATGTTGTGTCTTTGAAGCTTAAACATTTGCGCAAAAACAGTGATTAACGGAACAAGATATTATTTCTTATTTGACGAAGCCCGGTTAAATGTACTTGCAACCTTGTATTTTAGTAATAATTACTCTCTTTTTTTAAATAGTCTCACATAATGGCCGCTAAGGCAGTTGCAAACACACTCCGAACATCACTTGGGCCCAATGGTAAGCATCAAGATTTCATAACTGTAAACTTTTAGTCTTTTTGTTTGTAAGGCTTTTTCTACTTACTTTGACGTTCACTGGTTTTTTTTTTTTTTTGCAGGTCTTGATAAAATGATGGTTGACAAGGATGGTGAAGTGACAGTGACAAATGATGGCGCTACCATTTTGAGCATGATGGATGTGGACCATCAGATTGCTAAACTTATGGTTGAGCTGGCTAAATCTCAAGATGATGAGATTGGGGATGGAACCACAGGAGTTGTTGGTAAGCTTAGGTTGTGCAAGTCCTGTTGTAGTATCGCAACTTATAGTGACTTCCAGTGACAGATTATTTTAAAAGTAAATGCAAGTATAAAATACACTAAATGCTGGATAATGATCAGAGACCATTGTATGTTCCGAGCAGATACTTGAGTATATTTTTCATATTCTTGGTTGGGTGCTGATTATAAAACCAGAACCATTGTGACCGAATGTTAGAGAATCCAAGCAGGCTATACCTACCTTGTCCTTACCTTTTAAGAGCTGAGGACTTCAGTTTACTACAGGTAATCATGTGCTACTGCAGAAAAAGCCGGTAGCCTGTTGATTATTGTAACAATAGAACTGCCCTGATTATCCATCTAGAAAAGGTCCTATAGAGTTGTTTCACAAAGTCCTGCATTAACAATACTTTTTAAAACAACAAAAACAAAGAATTAGGCTATTGAACATTCTGAAAAAATTTATATAACCTGTGCCAGTGAGCAAGATTTTGTGTTCAGGAATTCCTGGCTACTTGCCTTATTCTTAGAACTAGTTGTAAAAAATTTTGTAAGCTGCTTAAAGTGTTTTGTCAAGTAAGGAGGGTTATTAAAAATGTAGCATATTGTCATGCACTTGTATTTGCAAGGCAGGATAATTAGTTTTTTAAATCTGGTTTTCATCAATTTTACAGTGCAGCTTTAATAAATATTTCTTTACAAATCAGCTTAATTTAAAATAAAATCTGAGCTTAATGCAAAACTGAGTGGATAACCCTTGAACATCTGACTTTATGAAAGGTTGCTTTTCTTTGTAAAGAGGACTGTTCGGAGAACAAGATTGTCCCTCATCAGACACCACAGTAGTTCATATGCTTATATGGTTTGATAGGAGAGGGCCAGAGACCAGCAAGTCACAGCAGATGCTGGCCGTCCATATGGCTAACCTTTAATTTCTACTTGTGCCTAATAACTACCTGATTTGAAATCACCACATAGTTAAAAATGTTCTTATTATGTGTTATAAGAAATCATGTACTCTATCATTTTGAGTGGAGGGTGCAACTCTGGTAAGCAAACGATATCCATATTTTACTTTAAGCTGTTGTCGTTTGTTCTTGTAGTTCTGGCAGGTGCACTACTGGAACAGGCAGAACAGCTGTTGGATCGTGGCATTCATCCTATCAGAATAGCAGATGGTTATGAACAGGCTTCTCACATTGCCCTTGAACATTTGGACAAGATCAGTGACAGTTTTCCTGTTGACCCAGAGAATACTGAGCCCCTCATTCAGACGGCAAAGACAACTCTTGGATCTAAAGTGTATGTATATATGAAATCCTATGAATTGGAATTTTGTTTTTGGTGTCTTGGAGGTGGTTAAGAATGCAGTCTTGAAGGGGGAGTAGATCTGTGATGGCTGAGGAGTCACGCCTCTTCAGAGGCTTCTTGCTTTATTTTTAAAGCAAAAAGGGGGGAAATGCCCCATGGAAAACAGCGAGGCTGCACCACCAAAAAAGGCAGCACAGTCCCGCTGCCGTTCAAGAGGGCGTTCCTGGGGTGAAAGGGTTGTGGAAGCTGTCTAAAGGCAGCTCCATCCCCAGGAACACCCCCCCTTCATGCCGGTTTGGGCTTTCCCTTCTGGGAAAGCCTTGCAGGCATGGCTGCACTGGCAGTGGGGGCCAGCAGTGCCTGGACTCTGGCGTGTTTGCCCCCATGCTGGCGTAGATGCCACCTTATTCCGTGATAAGGTGGCACCTCGCTGGCATGGGGTCATGCCGGCTCCAAAGGAGCATTTCCCCTCCCTTCAGAAATGGTCTGCCTGAGTTTCTCTGTAAAATAGTGGTCACTGTATAATAAAAAAAAGGAGCCCCGTGGTGCAGCGTGGTAAGCTGCAGTACGGCAGTCCAAGCTCTGCTCACAACCTGAGTTAGATCCCAACGGTAGTCAGTTTCAGGTAGCCGGCTCAAGGCTGACTCAGCCTTCCATCCTTCCGAGGTCGGTAAAATGAGTACCCAGCTTGCTGGCGGTAAAAGGGAAGATGACTGGGGAAGGCACTGGCAAACCACCCTGTAAACAATGTCTGCCTAGTAAACGTCGGGATGTGACATCACCCCATGGGTCAGGAATGACCCGGTGCTTGCACAGGGGACCTTTACCTTTATATAATAAAAAAGAGTTATTGAGTAGGTTAGCTACTTTACCAGTATTTACTTGCAACTGGAATGCTGTGTGTTGGTTGTAGTGGTGAGTGATTGGGAGGAGGGAATTTGGTATTATAACTTTTTGTTGAATGGTTGTCTGGTGAATTGATCAAATATTCAGTGCTAAGTGGACATCGTGGTTCATATTCCTGTTACAGCAAGCAAATAATAAGTGTGTAAACTGGTGTAGTTTTCAGTGTTCTTTTTATTCCATAAAATTGGTAATTTGTTTTGGCAAGATTGTGATGGCCACTGAGTTTAGTGTTGAGGCAGACTGACATAGTTTAAGATACATGTTTTTAAATGACCATCTAACTCAGCGTTACCTGTTATTTGTTTACCCACTTCAGTTTGTGTTTTATTATCTGAATTAGCTGAAATGAAGCTTCCTTTTGTATCTAGAATAAATCGTTGCCACAGACAGATGGCAGAAATAGCTGTAAATGCAATACTGACTGTGGCAGATATGGAACGCAAAGATGTTGACTTTGAATTGATAAAAGTCCAAGGCAAAGTTGGTGGTAGACTGGAAGATACCCAGCTGATAAAAGGTGTGATTGTAGATAAGGACTTCAGCCATCCCCAGATGCCTAAAGTGAGTGATCTTTTTTTGGTTAATAAGGGGTATAGGTTTCTGAATAAAGTCTGCAGCTCTTGGGATTTCCTTGTTCCTTGCCTTATTTCATCATCTCTCTTCAAAATAATGACTTAATTTTTTTTTAATTGTTTCAGACACATATGGATTGTTATTGAAGCAACTTTCTAATTTGGTCACTAGATATGGTATTACAATTTAAATTGTAACGGTCTCTTTCCTAGGAAGTTCGTGATGCTAAAATTGCCATTCTGACTTGTCCATTTGAGCCTCCTAAGCCAAAAACTAAACATAAGCTTGATGTAACATCTGTGGAAGACTACAAAGCATTGCAGAAATATGAGAAGGAGAAGTTTGACGAGATGGTGAAGCAGGTTAGCGTTGCCTTTGTGCTTTTTATGATATGCTCTTGTTATAGAAACCTTAACTGAAGGCTTTTTAAAAGTGGCATGAAACTCCCTCTCAGTATTCCAGTAGAAAAGAGCAAGAGTCTAGTAGCACCTTAACGACTAACAAAATTCCTGGCAGGGTATGAGCTTTCGTGAGCCACAGCTCACTTCTTCAGATATTTCTGAAGAAAGCTCATGCCCTGCCAGAAATGTTGTTAGTCTTTAAGGTGCTATTGGACTCTTGCTCTTTTCTACTACTGTTGACAGACTAACATGGCTACCGATCGTGATCTATCTCAGTATTCCAGTCATTCTTGACTGTGTTGTCAAATAACGTCTCTTAATCAGTTGTATTAAGAGTGGTTATTTTATACAAGGGGTGCGAACTCCACATCAGAAAGCTAAATACCGTGTCTATGTAAACTGCAAATAAAGTAAATCTGCATGATCCTGTTTTTGAAGTCATGGAGAGAATTGTACTATCCAGAGCACTGAAGTCTTACTCTCAACCACTAGAAAACTTATTCATCTGCACCTTTTGTTTTATAGATTTAAGTGCACATTACCTATCTCACTGTTTGAATGATGGGGGTGCACCACAAATGCCCCTCCATTGGTCCTTTAACTCCTTCCCCTTAGCTCTGTTGCTAGGGGACTCTGGACAAATAGTTCATATAGTCTATAGGTCATTGTGACTTGAGAGCATACACGCAGCAATCAGCAGGCTGCTCTGTGGAATCTCATGCTTTTTTCAGACTCCTCACTGTACCAAGATTACCAATCTTGCCTTTCTGCTTAATTGCACTGCAATGAGAAGAGCAAGTCTGTATTCTCATAAGCGTTATTTTTCAGTTCTCGTTACCACCATCACCCCAGCAGCAGCAACCATTGCTGTGCTTATGAGGTGAGGTTGAGAGGGGAAAATAACTCTGAATGCTGGGCTCACACATTAGATACTCTCACGAGGATTGGGGGTCAACTGAGATGTAGGGGAGGTAACAGTCAATTATTTCTTTCACAACTCTCCTTAACCAGCGGAATCTCTGTGCCACTCTCTCTAGTCTCCCCATTGAGAAAAAAAAATAACATTCATGGGGCCTCTTGTGAGTTGCTTGTTCTAAAAGGGAATTTGTTCAGGCATCTGTTCTTTGCTTTCCTTCCCATTCTTGATCTTCCCAAAGCAAGAGACCAGCTCGGCCTAAGAGCTTTTCTTCTGTGGCAGAAGTTCTGTCTCCCCCTACTTCTAGTAAAACTTTCAGTCAAAACAGAATTCAGCCCTCCTTTGTGTGGTTCCTGATGGCCATTGAGTTGGACTGACCTCAGTCTTCTGCTCACGGACACCTCTCTCCTTGGGTTCTTTTGGGTCCTGGCATTGCCCCGGATATAAGAGAGGTTTTTAAGCACTTGTTGAGGAACTTTCTGCATGGCTGGGAAGTTGTCTTGGCTAGCATGTTTATTACCGACTGAGCCGATTGTAGGATGTGGCAGAAGACCCTTGGGGAAAGAATCTGCCAGGCAAAGTGTGTGGGATGAGCGAGACAGGACGTTGGCTGGTTACAGTGAGATACCTGGAGTCACAACATGGATAGAATCAACAAGGCAGTGCAGAGCCAGAGGACAGACTGCCCTTCTGTCAGATCCAGGTAGGGGCCAAGTCACCGTCTCCCCCCCCCCTTGGAATCTTCAAAAAACAGCAGCTGTGGGGCATCACAAGAGAGGGGGGCTGTAATAGAGGCACTGCCACAGGCCTTCTAGAATATATCATCAGTCTTAAGGGACAGAAACTTGGGTTTTAAAATGTGAGATACCCAATAAGTTGACTGTTAAAGGTGCAGAAGGACAGGATGTGCATAGCCCGTTACACCACTTCAAATTCATGTATAACAGGAAATGGAAATACTCCGTACAGAATTTCAAAAGTAGTCTGTATTGTTGGTGTAATTTCTAATATGAGATTTCATTGAAGTGGCAACTGAGTACAACAAGATTTTCTGATTGATGCCTGGCAAATAATCAGGAACACTAGCTTCAAAGTTAAGTTTGTGTTGGGCCTGCCCAGTGCTTGGGATGAGACACCACTGTGAGCCCCATTTAAGCCCCTCTGACCTTTCTGAAAGGAATAGGAGGATATAAGTGTAATATTCTTATTCCCCTCCCCTGCAAACCCAGAGTCAGTACTGCTAAATTATGTTATTAATATTCCTAGTAATCTTCAAATGGTAGCCTTAGACAATGGATTAGCAAGTAAAATATTAAATAGATAATGGGATATACAAAAACATTTCAGTTTAAAAGAAAAGTAGCTGCTTATTCCGATACCACATTAGACATTATTTTCTTTGCTGCAAGAGCTAACGAAGAGACTCTATATGATGCATATGCATCAATATCTGATAACAAATATAATTTCTCTGCATCCGAGTGTGTATTGATACCGGATAATACTCCTGCCTAAATTTTTGTCCTGGGGCCTGCATACAGTAGGCAAAATAGGATGTAATGAGGCAAGTCCTCCAGAATTGAGGGTCCACAAATACAGACATGTTGATCCCTTGGTGTTCAAAAGTAGCACCCCGCCAATAAAGCTGTTGGCATAATTTGGAAGCGTAATGATGTGAAGGACGCTCCAAGATTGTAATTTGTAATGTTGGCTAAATAGGGAGTTCTAAAGTGGTCATTTTTAATTGATTTGTACCACAGTGCTGCTTTTGATTTTAAAATTAATGATTGATTGATCAGTGCATCAGCTTTAAATACCTAGTCTCTAAGCTGGTGGTTATTGTTTGAAATTCCTAGAAGATCATCAGGGATGGAATAACGTAAAAACACTGTTAAGAAAGCCAAGGCACTTCGGGTCTTTAGGTAACAAAAAATTAAAAGATTGATAGCTAAGCAAATTAAATCTAAAGACTTTATTTCTCTTCCAGTGTTTTAACACCACAAAGTGAGTCTGAGCCCTGAGAGAAGGAAGACCTGTTTCTGGTCTCATCAGGGCAGCTGGAGACCCCTTGGGAAGAGCTCAAATGTGCCTGGGGAATTGATTTTGGATTACTTCCAGACTAGATAGAATGTCCTGATTCCAACTTCATCCTGTCTTTGAGATCTTTGTGAGGAACCAGTCTGGTCCGTTATTAAATGATACCTGTTAGGTGCATTCTATTTCCTCTTTTTTTGATTGCATAGCTGATGAAGCCCATAGCGAAATGTGGTCACATGATCTAGATAACATGTCCTATCAATGAAGCTATGGATTAATTCTTGATGTTTGTTCCCAAGCCTTCTGTCTACTTCTTCCTGCAAAAGAGAAATACAAGATTATATAGAACAAGCATTTTCAAGCATTTTCTGAATACTTACCTTTGAACTTGTTATATCATATCAGTTTCTGATAATTGTTTGAATTGTCCAGGCTGGGAATTTTTTGTTGCATATATTTGTGCATTTTGCTGTTTGTATTTTTGCTTATTTCACCTTTTCACTTGTCACTTTAATATATTTATATCATATTGTTCTTGCGTGCTGTTTCCGGTTTGCCTTGCCTACTATACAGCACGGAGCCTTTCCTTTTTTTTCTTGGTGGCATTAACGACATACCAAAATAATGCTCATGTTCCCAAATAGGACTCATTATGGTCACAAGGGTTGAATAGAGGATGGCTCTGGCAATAGAATTACTAGAATTAGAACCATGATCACTCAATGCTGGCATTTTTGTTTTTTATACTTACGTGATAGTATGTAATGAGTAAGTTTTAAAAACTTTGTACTTGCTGGGTATATTTTTGTTTTTTGTGTTGTAGTTTAATACGTTTTAATATTGTTTTTAGATCAAAGATACTGGCGCAAACCTAGCTATTTGCCAGTGGGGGTTTGATGATGAGGCCAACCACTTGCTACTGCAGAATGAGTTGCCTGCTGTCCGTTGGGTTGGTGGACCAGAAATAGAAGTAAGTAAATGGCTTGATGATTCCTCTTTTTCTGTGTCCTGTGAGGTTCTTCTACTTTCACAGCTTTACCTGGTTGCTTTCAGCTGATCGCCATTGCCACCGGAGGGCGCATTGTTCCTCGATTTTGTGAGCTCACACCTGAAAAGCTAGGCTTTGCTGGTATCGTCCGGGAGATCTCCTTTGGGACTACAAAAGACAAAATGCTGGTCATTGAGCAGTGTCAGAATTCCAGAGCTGTGACCATCTTTATTAGAGGTGGAAACAAAATGGTGAGTTCAAAAATTTCATTGGATAGCTTGACCAGCTGTTGTCTGCAATTTTTGTGAAGTTTCTTTGTGAAGTTTCTTATCTGTTTGTAAGAAGGAGTGATGATTCTCTCTGCTAATGCATCTTGAACTTTAGAAATGAGAAAACGTAAGTATTCAAAGTTTTGGAAAAGGTTATTGCAGACTGGCATTAGAGATTTGAGTGCTGGGCTGCTGTTAACCTAACCTGATTGCTTTCACTTTGCTTGAAGTGAAGGTTAACAGTGATGGTGTTGATTGATCAACAAAAAGATCTTATGGATGGGTGTCAGCTGACTTAAAGCTCACCAGTTCTCTTGCTTTATGCAGGTATACTGACATACTCAGGAACATCGGTTCAGGGGGACTCTAGAAACAAAGCCGCTTAAAATTTTAAGTGTGAATACCCTGGAAAGTGTTTGAATTTTGGCACTTAAATATTATACTGGTTAGACTGTCACACCAGACTTCCCCAAGTCTAAACACACAGTTTGAGGCTTCCTAATTGGAACTCAGGCTTGAAAGTAGTAATAGGATGCATTAACTTTTTTTGGATTCTATTCCCTTAAAGAGAGAAGAAGAGTTGGTTTTTATATGCCGACTTTCTCTACCACTTAAGGGAGACTCAGACTGGCTTACAATCTCCTTCCCCTCCCCACAACAGACACCCTGTGAGGTAGGTGGGGCTGAGAGAGCTCTAACAGCTGTAACTTGCCCAAGGTCACCCAGCTTGCTTCATGTGGAGGAGTGGGGAATCAAACTCAGTTCTCCAGATCAGAATCCAGCGCTCCAAACCACCGCTCTTAACCACTACACTATCCTGGCACTGTAGTCAACTTTCCTCCTTTCTTGGAAGCAACAGAATGCTACTTTGGGGTGGGTGATGTCTCTGTAAAAGATTCTTTGTTGTATTCATATTCCGTGCCATAAAAGACTTCCATGTTTCTTCTTCTGCTCCCTGTTTCATTCTTTCATTGCCCTACAGTACTTTCTAGCTGAGAGTCTTGCTGTTCTTGCAAATGGAGGCATAACTGAGGGCTTGCTTCAGCCCCCACTCTTTTTAACTCAGGCCCTCATCTCTGGAATGCTGAGGCCACTGGGCTTCTTTACAACATTAGCCTTGGTTCCATTTGGCATTCTCTCTCTCCTCATGGCTTGAATGTAATCCAAAAAGATTACTGCATCCCTACGAGAGCCAGCGTGGTGTAGGGGTTAAGAGCGACAGACTCTAATCTGGAGAACCGGGTTTGATTCCCAACTGAAGCCAGCTGGGTGACCTTGGGCCAGTCAAAGTTTACTCAGAACTCTCTCAGCCCCACCTACCTCAAAAGGGGAGGCGATAATAAGCCACTTTGAGGTAGAGTACAGTAGCGAAAAGCTGGGTATAAAAACCAGCCCTTCTTCTACTGGCCCACATCGCCATCAGTCACAATTTGTGAAAGCTATTTTTAGTTGCATTAGCTCTGTTTTGATACAACTAATCCTTTTCTTCCTTTTGTTTGCCTCAATATGAGCAGTAAAGAACTGTTACAAGCAGACAAGGTTGTCTTCTGTTTGCGCACATCCACCTAAGTGCTGTACAGTATTTTTTTTTAAAAAAACTTCTGAAAACCAGCAACAACAACATCTGGGGATGGGGACGGGGTATTCCACATAATCATCTCCCAGGGCTGTCATCAGTCCCAGCGAGGTGTAGTGGTTAAGAGTGGTGGTTTGGAGTCGTGAGCTCTAATTTGTAGAACTGGGTTTGATTCCCCACTCCTCCACATGAGTGGCGGATGCTAATCTGGTGAACCGGGTTGGTTTCCCCACTTCTACACATGAAGCCAGCTGGGTGACTTTGAGCTAGTCACACTCTCTCAGCCTCACAGGGTGTCTGTTGTGGAGAGAGGAAGGGAAGGTGATTGTAAGCTGGTTTGATTCTTCCTTAAGTGATAAAGTTGGCATATAAAAACCAACTCCTCTTCTTCATTACCAAAATTTGAAGGTTTACAATAAACCTTTTTGCTTTGGAGGCCTGTTAGGCAGAAAGGAGGCATACAAATAAGAACAATAATAAGTCTGTATTAAAGCTGAATTCTTAAGTACAAAGCAGTACAATTTGGTGATTCCTAGCAGAAACATCCCAGTCAGGCCAGATGAGTTGCAGTATCCATCTGACCTCCTGCCAGGTGCAGTTCCTGGCCTCTGAGGGAAAAGGGGAGGCAGGGCAAGAGTGTCTTGCGTCTAGATGGAGAGAAGCCATGGTGGAAGAATTTGCATTGGGTTCCTAGAGCATTGCATTGGCTCTGATAGTGCCAGTTCTCCCTTAGGAGCACGTGATAGAAGCCCCTGAAAAGGAAAGGTCAAGCACAAGTAACCTTGTCACTTGATCAGATGACAACTTAAAGAATTGCCAATGCTAGCTTATATCTTTTGGGATTGTCTGTTCTCTTTTGAAACACGGATGTTACACCTCTCACCTCTTTATATGTTTACCCTTTTATCCTGTAATTGAAGATCATTGAAGAAGCCAAACGATCCCTTCATGATGCTTTGTGTGTAATCAGGAATCTTGTTCGTGACAACCGCATTGTTTATGGTGGGGGTGCTTCTGAGATCTCCTGTGCGCTGGCTGTCAGTGAAACAGCAGACAAGGTAAGTGAGGGAGAAAAACTGGTTACTGACATGTAGATCAGAAGATGGCATAATCATGTTGAAATGCTACCCTGAACGCTTAATTCTGGTGCAGAATTGAGCTTTTCACCGGTCAAAAAGATTTAGTTGACTGATTGAATGCTGTCAAATGTTCTATTTTTAAAATGTTGACTTGATTACATGGCCAAAAGGTACTTAATTGTTAACAAGTTTTTGCATTTACAATGATAACACAAGGAAGTTAGTGGACTGTTAATTATTGTCATGTTTTTCTACATATGAACAAATCGCTGAACCACTCTTTTCGGCTTTTATCCTGGGTACAGCTCACAGCCCCAGAACTCCAAAAGTTTTTTTTAAAAGTGAAGTGGACACAAACAGTAATTGCAACTATGAGAAGTAAGGTAGTTGTGCTAAGTAGATAGCAGGCCAGTTCTTTTAGACCTTGTGGGAGCTTTATAGATTCAGGTGGTTGGATCACACGGAGAAGGTTCTCTGGTTTCTTCAGGAAGCCCAACAGAGTTATGGATGGTCCTAGCCAGTGACCTGCTCCACTGATTAGGTTGCTTATTGTTTGGAGGTGCCTGCAGTTAAAGCTGTTGCCAGGTTTGTCCTGAGAGCTGTAGGGTTCTGGGTGAGCAGCCCTTGCTCTTTCCTTAGCTAACAAATAGCACTATATTTGATTTCCCCCCCTCTTGATTAAGTAAGCTGCAATCTTTCTTGACTTCATTGAATATTTGGCAGTATTTGACTGATCAAATGTTAGGTGGTCTGTTGACTGGTGTACTAACTCTGGCTAATGATTGTGGCTTTAGTGAAGCATACACAAATTGTGGTAGTTTGTTTGAATCAGTATTTAGCTGGTCATGGATTGACAGCAGTGGACCATGGTCACGTGGATTAATAAATCTTTAATTTTTTCTCCAAATGGTTTTGTTTCTGCAAAGCTGAGGACTTTTGTGGTTACAAGAAATCTTCAAATTAATTGGGCACCTGACCTCAGTTAGGTTGCTTTTTTTTCACCTCAAGAATTTTGGGAGCCAGTGTGGACCAGTACGTAGGTTGCTGGGAGTCGGGTCCTTACTGTCCTTGAAAATCACTGGTGCGACTTGGGACTAATCACTCTCTTTTAGCTTAAGATTTGTGATAGGATGGTTGGGATGAGAAGACTAGGTACTTTGCCCTGAGTTCCTTAGAAGAAGGGTGAGAAATCAAATTAAAATGTGCTTGAGATGGTATAGCCAGGCCTGGATCTTGTGTAAAAAACATATAAAAATGCAAAGTACTTGTAAGGGCAGAAAATCTTTGCCATGGTTGCAGGAGAGAATTCAGAGTTAAAACAGAAATTCCAGATGCCTTGCCATCATACAAATAGTTTCTGTTCTGTCGGACATCTCAGTAAACTTCCTCCTTTAATTATTTTGGATTGAGGAATTAAGTTTGTGGTATAGGGGATATTTTTTGTAGACTGGAAAGGAGAACTAATTTGAAAAGAAGAACTAATGTAAGAAGTAGGTATTGATGCTTAATAAAAGTGGTAACAATGGAAAATCTAAGTAGCATTATATAATTTTAAAGTAGGATGGTGCAGCTAATAATTAGAGGAATGATTGCTTAAGAATTTTTGTGGTCCATCCTGTTCTGCTTGGTTACTGGATTGTAGCCTTTGGTTAGAGCATATACAGATGGTTCACTGGGAATCATATTTCATCCATGGGGTTTTTAACTAGCTGTATTCCAGTTTCTTGGGACTCAGAATGAAGATGTGTACTAGAATCATTCTTATTCAGCTTTTTCATCAGCAAGTCCCTTAGTGAAGATTTTTCCTCTTGCCGTAGGGAAGTTCTGTTTTATGCAGACATGATCCACCTCTCACGCTCAAGTGATTGTTCTATGGTATTGGCTTGAGCTGTCTGACCATAAACTGTGTCCTCACCCTTTGGCCATACAATTTTACAGTGGCAATTGGATATCTACCCCAACCAAAGCAAGTAACTTTGTATGGTTATTTGAACATGTTACATGTTTTTTAAAACACTGTAATGTTACTACTTCTGAAGTCAAGCAATCAGTATAATTGGCTTACTTAGGTACTAGTGGGTTAGTAGGGTATGCAGATAAGGCTGTTGCAGATTGGGGACACATTCTGTAAAAAGATTTGCATCCTGTGGGTATCAGTCAAATTCCTTTCTGTCTTTTAAGAGTTTTCCACTGAGGTTACCAGAGAGGGCAAACGTATGGCTCTCACTTAGGCAGCCTGTTTTTCAGCATCAGTTGTGCCCCTTAAAAATTTTCCAGCACTTTCTTGGAAGCAGGAACCCTCTCAGGTTGGGGGGGATTAATGTGCATCCCAAAGGTGGCTACACCTTTTCCTTTTAAAACTGTTGTTCTCAGCTGCTTTTGTACTAAAAAGGTTCTTAATATTTGCTGTGCTAGTGCCCCTCTCTGGAGCAGTATGCCATGAGAGCTTTTGCCGATGCTCTGGAGGTCATTCCGATGGCACTTTCTGAGAACAGCGGGATGAATCCCATCCAAACAATGGCCGAAGTGCGAGCTCGCCAAGTGAAGGAGGACAACTCTGCTCTGGGTATCGATTGTTTGCACAAAGGGACCAATGGTAAGAGAGCTTTGATGTTCTGAGTGTTCTTTGTATTCTGATAGCGTCAGAATATTAAATATGAACTCTACTAACAATTGGACACCCTGACCTGGATGGCCCAGGCTAGCCTGATCTCGTCAGTTCTCAGAAGCTAAGCAGGGTCAGCTCTGGTTAGTATTTGGATGGGAGACCACCAAGGCCATCTGATTGTAGTATTGATGCACAGGCAGTTAAAAAAATGCCTGGAATATGCTACTCACCTGTGAGTCCTGGTTGCGCCCTCTCCCATCCCCATGAGTGGAATATCAAAGTGTTGCCAATTGCTGCTTGTTTCCAGTGTTGTTGATGAACATTTCGCAAAAGCGTCTCAAAATATGTCCCTACATTTAGCAAATTTAAATTTAAGCTGTTTTTAAAAACATGGCAGAGACCTTATGACAAACTGCCAAGTAGGGTGGGGGGTGGAGGAGCAAGGGCAGATTCAGTAAGTGTTCTTGTATTGGTGCCATTTAATTTCAGTGGATGCATTTAAATGTTTCTTCTCTTGGCAGATATGAAACAGCAGCATGTCATAGAAACATTGATTGGGAAAAAGCAACAAATCTCTCTTGCCACTCAGATGGTTAGAATGATCCTGAAGATTGATGATATCCGCAGACCGGGTGAATCGGAAGAATAACAGCATAAAACCCAGAAATGTGGCCACTGAGGCTGCCTCATCAGCCCGATGCTGGTACTTGCTCATAGGCGGCATTTGTTTCAGATTCTTAGTTAGATCAATAAATCACTTGTGGCTTTCAGAAGTATCACTGCATTTTTTAAGGTATAATGTATTTAAACGTGTAGTGTCTAGAGAAAGAGCTTAAATTATGTTGTTCACCTTCGTCATAGCTTTTCATTTGCTGTGTCTGGTCATCTCATGTTATTAGTACTAAAACGAATGTACACGATTTGTGATAACTGTCTCTTTCCTAATTTTTGCATCTCAGCTTAAAAACAAACATCGGTGCCTTGGGTTACTACAGAGGCTTTTGCAAGATTGGAATTAGGGAGGGCGGAGCTCAATATGGAAATAAAACTTTGGCTTGGATCCAACTGAGTGTCTGTGGGAACAAGGATTTCCACCCATGAAGCAGAACTTCATAGCCTTCCCCTCTCCTGCAGGTGAAAAAGGCCAGGAGGCAAGAAAGTCACATTCAGCAGGTGGAAACTGTTCATTGACACACTCAGCTGGATCCAAGCCATTGATCTGGAGAGAATGATGACTTGTGGATAAGAGGTTGGAGGATCATCAGTATGCTGATACTCAGATTTATATTCACACCTGACTCTGATTCCTTGCAATCTTGATGTTTGCTTAGTGCCTGGGTGTTTTCTGATCAACTAAGTCTATGAAAGGGATGGTGTTAAACTGGCCTCACAACAATGAGGAGTTCTGCCGTTGTGTATAGACTTGGCCGGTTCAGTTTATTCATGTTTGCTCTCTGGAGGGCAGCTCATGGAACCACTCAAGCATCTGGAATTGGGGCTCTGTCAGTGGCCAAGGAAACGTCTCATAAACTCTTGTGAGAAGGTAGAGACCCTGTCATATTTGAATCTAATCATTCATTCTTCGCTAATTGACAGAGCCAGCATGGTGTAGTGGTTAAGAGCGGTGGACTCTGATCTGGAGAATCAGGTTTGATTCCCCGCTCATCCACATGAGCGGTGGATGCTAATTGGTGAACCGGGTTGGTTTCCCCACTCTTACATATGAAGCCAGCCAGCCGACCTTGGGCTAGTCACACTCAGCCCCACCTACCTCACAGGGTGTCTGTTGTGGGGAGGGGAAGGGAAGGAAATTGTAAGCCGGTTTGATTCTTAAGTGGTAGAGAAAGTCTGCATATAAAAACCAGCTCTTCTACATTACGTATGGACATTGTAATGGCTGCCTCTGCCATCAAAGGCCGTGTGTACTGAAAACGGGTAGAGGCCATAGCTCAGTCATAGAGTGTACACTTTGTAAGTATTCTTAGCAGTTCTACTTTAAGGGGCTTGGGTAGGAGAGGTAGAAATAGCTGTTGGGGATCGCTGAGGACGCTTATTGCCCCATATAACAGGCCCATCTGGAAAAATGTAAAATGAGAGTGAACCCATATGCACTGCACATAAGCTCCCTGGAAAAGAGGATTGGAGAAAATGTGATAGCACTGCAGGAGATTTTATGGAGATGATGATGCAGATATTATATGTTTCTCTGTGCACATGCCTGAATTGGCCAACATTTGTTGATAGTTTCCCTAGGTCATTTCTGTACTTGCCCTCATATTAGACTTTTGAGGCACATCGCTTTCTGCTTTACAAATGGGAAAATAAACTGGCTGGGGGGACTGACCAGGAGTTTCACTCTGACTACCAATAAGGACAAAAAGGTCAGTGAGGATTTCAAAAACTTTATGCCTGGCTATTGTCGAAGGCTTTCACGGTCAGATTTCATTGGTTCTTGTAGGTTATCCGGGCTGTGTAACCGTGGTCTTGGAATTTTCTTTCCTGACGTTTCGCCAGCAACTGTGGCAGGCATCTTCAGAGTAGTAACACTGAAGGACAGTCTGTCCTTCAGTGTTACTACTCTGAAGATGCCTGCCACAGTTGCTGGCGAAACGTCAGGAAAGAAAATTCCAAGACCACGGTTACACAGCCCGGATAACCTACAAGAACCAATTTATGCCTGGCATTGACATATGGCTTCTTAACACTGCTACAGATTTCATGATGGCTGGACTGAGGGCCATATGGCCAAACAGGAAAGATGAGAGGGACATCTGGCAATGTTCCTACAAATCTAGCCATTGGATCTGCTTCCGCCTACCAAGAAAGATACTTTTTGGAGAGTGAAAAGCCAAATGAGTTCTGGTTTTCCAGAATCTGACCATAGGCATCAATCGTATTTTGTGTTCACCAAAGTCAGCTCTTCATTCCTATGAAAGCACTAATTGGGGAAAATCCATGATTTTGATAACTGCTGCTTGTTGGGGAGGCTGTCTGCTCTAGCGTACCTTGCCCAGGCTGAGGCAGGAATTAGGATTGCATCTGACATCGAGAGGTGGAAAAGGTACTGAGGCGAAATGCACAACTAGACTCCTGTGGTGCGTAGTGGTGAGTAGTCTACTGTGTAAAAATATTTGTTTAAGTCATATTAAGTGTAGCCAGGACTTAACAAGCTAGTTTTGTATGTGCAAAGAGTTTAATTCAAGCCTCTACTTTTAGTTTGAAGTAGTGCAGTCCGTGTAGGAATTTGCATGGGCTCGGAATGAGTGCAAACCAGATGGGCTTCTCTTTTCTGTACTTCTGCATAAAACTCTTTAGACATTAACTGAAACTGTTCCTCTTCATGTTTTGGATCCCTGTGAGTAGAGAAACTCGCCTGGTTTGTGCCCCTGCCTACAGTGTTGTTATGAGTCATTTTTTAAAAAAACTTCTATCTGCTTCTCTTTTCTCTTGTCAGCTGATGCATACATTTTCCAATAATACTAAATAGTTAACTGGGGCATCATTCATACCCCTGCTCTTCTCACATCTGGCAATTTGCTTGGCTTGTGTATTTCACTTGGGCCTCTGTAGTAACTTGCAGAGCCAAATAAATGTTTGAGGTCCCCCCTTTTGTTACCACACCCCCACAAACGCATGAACATACGTTCAGATTAATATGGGGAATGTGTTCAGATTAATGTGGGTTTGCACAGGAGTGGAAAACCAGGATCATTTACCCAAAGAGGTGGGTGTTAGTAACATGTTCAGCAGGAAAAGGACAATAAAGACAAGATTTTAAAGTTTTAAGAAGAAATACGGCATTCTACTGATAAATCTGCCATTGCAGTATGATGCATACCCAGGCTGCATAAGCCTTTCCCTCTTTCAGCTGTGGCTATAGCATGGCTCAGGTTGTGACCAAACTGGGTCTATGGTCTTCCACTGAGCAGCTTGGTCATCTGACTATACCAAAACACTAGGATTCAAATTAGGTAAGAAACAGATGCTGAAGAGGAAGAAATTGAAAGCTTTTATGGAAGCGTCTAGGAGAAATTGATCATGCACCTAAAAATGTGCTGACAGATGTGCTGACGCTAACCACTAAACCATGCTGTGTCCTAGAGTAACAGTTCAGTGTTGGTCAAACAGGTTAGCCGCCATTCACACCATGATAAATCAGCTCTAAAAGTGAGTACACAGAGGCAAGCATTGAGTGCTGGCACAAGTTTTAACAGAGCTCCCAGGAGCTGCTAGGAGCTAATGCTTCCCAAACTTGGTATATATGAGGCCATGATTTTTTGAGGAGGGATGAAAATGGGAGGGACCCTAAAAGCACACTTCATGTTTGCCTTGCTGAAAGGCAGCAGGGTTGCCTGTCCTCAGAAGTGGGCCTCTGCTACATCTCTGTTGGGGGTGGGGGGGTTGGCTCAGTGCTCCTGATTGAAAGGAAGCCTACTCTGAGCAGCGACTCAGGCAGAGACCCACAGGTGACTTTGGGGGCAAATCAGGTTTTGGGTTAGTCATACCTGCCACAGGACTATAAAGGCACCTTTATTTCTTGGGAGACCTTCACTGCCCTGAGAGCAGTGCCCCACAGGCTTCATGTGGAGGAGTGGGGAATCGAACCGGTTCTTCCGATGCTATTAACCACTACATCACGTTGGTTCTTTCTTTAGCACCAAAACTACAAAGATATTAAATAGTTGAGGCTAAAGTCTAAGGTTTCTTCTAGCCTCCTGCCCCAGCTTACAAAGATGGGAAAGAATGCATTGTAACTGCATTTGTGTTTTTGATTTATAATACTGTCACCCTGCATTATCTGCAAGGCTTGGGAGGGGGCTTCCTCACATAGATTAAGGCATAAATAAAACTGGAGTCCAGTAGCTTGCAAGCCTATATGTGGAGTCCCAAAGGGCTGCACCTGACAAAATAATCAGCGAGTTGTAGAAGCTTGAGCTGGTTTTGAGACTTGGAGCCAGTGTGGTGTTGTGGTTTGGAGCTGTGGACTCTGATCTGCAGAACCGGGTTTGATTAGCCTCCGCCGCTCATGTGGAGGAGTGGGGAATCTGATGAACTGGATTTGTTTCCCCACTCCTACACATGAAGCCAGCTGGGTGACCTTGGGCTAGTCACAGTTTTATTGAGAGCTCGCTCAGTCCCACCTGCCTCACAGGGTGCCTGTTGTGGGGAAGGGAAGGTGATTGGAAGAAGAGGAGTTCGTTTTTATAAGCAGACTTTCTCTACCACTTAAGGGAGACTCAAACCAGCTTACAGTCACCCTGTGAGGTAGGTGGGGCTGAGAGAGCTGTGACTAGCCCAAGGTCACCCAGCTGGCTTCATGTGTAGGAGTGGGGAAACCAACCCAGTTCACCAGATGAGCCTCTGCCGCTCATGTGGAGGAGTGGGGAATCAAACCTGGTTCTCCAGATCCGACTCCACCGCTCTTAACCACTACACCACGCTGGTAGAGAAAGCCAACTCTTCTTCTGGGGGTTGACTCCACATATTACTGGACAGTGCACGATGGACGTCATTTGCAACTGGGTCATCTTTTGTCTACACGGGAGAACCCAGTTGTGAACGATTGCTATAGGGCGACGATAGCACAATCCCCAATGATGTGTGGCTGCCTCCTGGTTTCCTTTTGTGGCAATATGGTTGCCAGCATCCAGGTGTGACCTGGAGATCTCCCAGAGTTACAACTGATCTCCAGACTTTTAATGTGCTAAAGCAAAGGATTTTAGATATTGAAAGTCAATCTGTATATTCTAATGCTGTAAGAACATGTTCACCGTTGTATTTTGGCATTTACCAGGTTCAAGACAAGCTACCAGACTATTTCTCAAATTTGACCTCTCCAATGCTAGGACACCAGTTTATGCTGGGCCGCTTAAACCTACTCCCGACAGCTATGACTAGAGGCAGATACACTAAAACTCCTTATGAAGAGAGAATCTGTGTTTGTTCAGACAACCCGAATCGTTAGCCCATGTCCTCTTACACTGTGACTTTCATGCACTCCCGTGAAAGAAATTTCTGCTACCATTACGCAAGGATAGTGTAGCACAAACAGATGTGGGCTTAGTGCGCTACCTATTAAGGGACAGGGACGTGCATATTACACTGATGGTAGCAAGATTCCTGGAAACCTCCCTAGGAGCGCTGCGCCAAGCTCCTCCACAGAGCTAAGCACTACTGATAATACACAGCACTTTAGAAATACAGATTTTAACTATTTATTGATATTTTATTATTTATATACTGTATTTTAATGACTGAGGTTCTTAAACCTTTTATGCCAATAAAGGTTTGAATGAACGAACTGATCTCCAGACTACAGAGTTCCTTTGGAGAAAATGTCAGCTTTGGAGAGCAAACTCCAGTTCCAGCACCTGCATGCAGATGAGAATTTAGGCATAACTTGGTTATAACTTTTGGCTTATCTTCAAGGCAGCTGTTAAGGCTGTAATTTATTACTATCTGTAGTTTATTACCTATCTTTACCAGACAGATAAATTAAACGATAGTAACAGGAAAGTGCAATCAATGGAGTGATAATAGAAGAATTTAAAGAGTATAAATCACAATTGAATTTTAAAAAATGGGTGTTTCTTTTTTTTGCCTTTCCACACGGGCAGAGACTCTGATCGACTGGACTGACCAAGGCCGCTTATGCATGGGAGGTTTTCGCCTTAGAGTTGCTGCTCTCTAGATGCACATTTCCCCCCTCCGACTTCTCAAAGCTCTGCACGGGGGCTTACTTTTAAGTTCTGAGAATTTGGGTTGGAAAAAGATGCGTCTAGAGCGCGGCAAATCCAAGCCGAAGCCTGCCGTGCGTAAACGGCCTAAGAGTCTGTCAAATGACGCCTGCCTTTTCAACGAATTAGGTCTGGTCCAGAAGAAAAGCGTTCGGAAGGCTGGAATACTCGGGAACTTTGGGGCGGAAAGGCACGGGCGCTTGAGCCTCCTTCCTTCCCTGTTCCAGCCGGGATTTAACAGCCTGGAAGCCCTGGGAAAGATGTTGGGCGAAAGCGCACGGGCGCTGTAGCCTCCTTCCTTCCCTGTTCCAGCCAGGATGCAGCCAGGATCGAACGCACGGACGTTCTTCGAACGTTCGAAGAACGTCCGTGCGTTCGATCCTGGCTGGAACGTTCGAAGAACGGCCGCGCGTTCGACCCTGGCTGGATCCTGGCTGGAACAGGGAAGGAAGGAGGCTCCAGCGCCCGTGCCTTTCCGCCCATTGCAATCTGTCCCCGAGGGCGACCTCTAGGGCATCACCCCCCGGCTGCGGTCCTTCCCCTCCCCAAATGCCTCCCCCCCCCCCCGCCAGGTCCAACCTCTCCATGGCCGGCAATTTCCCACCCCGTGGCGGCAACCTCTACTGAACGTCGCCGGAGAGCCCCGGCCGGAGGGGGCCGGTCATGCGGCGGGTCCGCGTGCGCGCCAGCGGGGCCGGGGCGTTGCGGGTCGGCTTAGCCACGAGGGTGGCTGACTCAGCGCTGGGAAAACACCCCACCCGGAGCGCAGCTGCTCTGGGGCCGCGGGAGCTCCTCCTCCGCCGGGGTGGGGCTGGCAGCCGCCGACAAAAGGCCAGGCGCCGCCGCTGCCGCCTCCGGCAGCAGCTCCCCTTCGACGGCGCGGTCGGTGCACGGAGAGGCGAGAGCGCACGGGATGGGGATGGGGATGGGGCTGTGGCGGGTGGGTGCGGGCGGCCTCCTGCTGCTGCTGCTGCCGCTGCTGAGCGTGGCGCTGGCGGCGGGGGGGCGGCGGCTGGTGGGGGCCCCCGTCGAGGCCTCCCTGGAGGAGGCGGAGGTGCAGCGGGCGCTGCGCTTCGCCGTGGACCGCTACAACCGCGGCAGCAACGACGCCTTCCGCAGCCGCGTGGCCGAGGTGGTCAGCGTCCACAAGCAGGTCAGCGGGGGCGGGGGGGGGAGAGGGGGAGGAAGCCCCGCGGCTAGGGGGGCCCACCCCCAGGGACTCGCTGCAGATCTCCCGCTATGACAGCCGGTCTCCAGCCGATCGTGTTGTGCCTGAAAAAAAACACCCCTTATCCCGGGTATGTCAGATCAAAGGATAACGCACTGGAGGTCAGGGATTCTTTTACTCTTTCACGGTACCAAGTTTTAAACGGTACAAGCTGGGATCAAAGCTCTGCAGCCCGAAAGCAAAAGAAAGACTCGCCCTTGCAGTTCTCCAGGCATCAAGCTTTATACATTTCCTAACCATGGATTTCAGTGCGATACAATCCTCATGTTCTCCTGCTGGCCTCCTTACCAAACAATTCTGCATTAAGCCCGTTCTTCAGCTGGACGTGAAGTTCCCGTTTCCAAGATAACAAGATAGCAACGCAGAGAAAGCTGGCAGCGCATCGGGATGTTGCAAACTCAGGAATGTTTGGGTGCTTATGCGAACTAAGTTTGAAGAGAGAAAACAGGAGGAAGGGGGGTGATTCTTGACACGCATTTATCTACATGGGTGTCACGTCTAAAAAGGAGGATTCCTGCTCCTGCTTTTGTACTCGGGCAGTTTATAGTGCCACAGGTCAAATACCTTTATTTGGGGCACTTCAATAGAAATCAGTTCCCCTGGAGAAAAGTTGCTGCTTTGGCAATAGGGTTGCCAACCTCCAGGTGGTAGCTGGAGATCGCCTGCTATTACAACTGATCTCCAGCCAATAGAGATCAGTTCACCTGGAGGACAATGGCCGCTTTATGGTATTGAAGCCCCTCCCCAAACCCTGCCCTCCTCAGGCTCTGCCACAAAAACCTCCCGTCGGTGGTGAAGAGGGACCTGGCAACCCTAAGCCTGAGGAGGGTGGGGTTTGGGGAAGGGAGGAACTTCAATGCCATAGAGTCCAATTGCCAAAGCAGCCATTTTCTCCAGGGGAACTGGTCTCTATCAGTAGAGTCGCCAACCTTCAGGTAGTAGCTGGAGATCTGCTATTACAACTGATCTCCAGCCGATAGAGATCAGTTCACCTGGAGAAAATGTCCACTTTGGCAATTGGACACTATGGCATTGAGGTCCCTCCCCTCCCCAAACTGCGCCTTCCTCAGGCTCTGCCCCAAAATCTCTAGGTATTTCCCAATCTGTAGCTGGCAACTCTAATGATCCCATTTTGGAGAAAGGCAGCGTATAAATATTTTGCATGAGTGAATAAGCTGCCACCAAGAGCGAAAAGAGTCACTGCATTATAGTATGGCTTATGTCAGCAATTCAGGCACTAGGCCACAATGTGTTTCGTGTCAGAGACACAGGGTTACCAACCTCCAGGTACTAGCTGGAGATCTGCTATTACAACTGATCAGCTGAGATCCCTCTGTACGAAAGGTGTCACCCCCCCCACCCCGCACCCTCCTCATGTTCCTTTAGCAGAAGCCACCCAAAAGTAATGCTGATTAAGCGCCCCTGCCAGTATAGATGCCGGAAGGCCCTTTTGGTTGAGTGACAGCTGGTGCTTCGCTGCAGGCAGGTGATAGCTAGGAATGACCACACAGAGAGGAAGATGTCTGTGTGATCCACTGAGACACAAAGCGGAGCCAGGCGTCTTTCTGTTCCCTATCTCTGGCAGCAGGTTCTCCCCCCCCTCCCCCGCTTCCTTTTACCCCCTGTTTTTAGTTTCGAGTTAAGAGCCCTTTCTGCAGTTTGCGGAAGTGGCTCTTTCTAGCTTGGATGTGTTCTTGAAAACCAAAAGAAAGCGTAGGACTTCTTTCAGGGCCAGGTTAACCAGACTGCAAGGGGTGCCTGTCCTGTCAGAAGCAGCCCATTAGCTGGTTTATCTGGCTGCTGCCATTCTGGTATCTGAATTGAAAGGCTGCTCTGTCCACCCCCATCCCCCAGCAAAAGATCTTGAGTCTGCCCAGTGGGTGTTCTCCAATATCTTGGATGCAGAGGTAATCCACTTCTGCACCAGGAGATTTCTCGAAATTACTACATCAAATGGTCTTTTACAGACTTTGTCCAGTCCTTTTGAAAGCCTTGGAAACGAGTGGCTCCCGTTGTCCCTTGTGGCAGTGAGTTCCATAGGGCTCTTATTGAGTACTAGATAGAGAGTGGGTTGGACCTTCTGACATCACCGGTCTTCTGAGTATTCAGGGCAGTTTTTGTGCATCTGTTGTTATCTACTAGATGATAGTTGGGATTAACTATATCCTTGCTTTGGCTCCCTCTTAGTATCCCTGCCCTCTTAGCAGCCAGGAGAGCCAGCGTGGTGTAGTGGTTGAGTGTGGTTGTTTGGAGTGGTGGACTGTAATCTGGAGAACCAGGTTTGATTCCCCACTCCTCCACATGAGTGGTGGACTCTAATCTGGTGAACCTGGTTGGTTTCCCCACTCCTACACATGAAGCCAGCTGGGTGACCTTGGGCTAGTCACAGCTCTTTTAGAGTTCTCTCAGCCCCACCTACCTCACAGGGTGTCTGTTGTGGGGAGGGGAAGGGAAAGAGATTATAAACCGGTTTGATTCTTCCTTAAGTGGTAGAGAAAGTCGGCATATAAAAACCAACTCCTCTTCTTGGTGGGGGGGAGAGAATAGCTAAAAATTACTTTCACACAACAGAAGTCTCTCACTAGAAGTGAAAGTAAATCAGAATTAGGGTTGCCAACCCCCAGGTGGTAGCTGGAGATCTCCCATTATTACAATTGATCTCCAGGTGATAGAGAGGTGGGTGGAGTCTATGGCTTTATGCCCCATTGAAGTCCCTCCCCTCTCCGAACCCCGCCCTCCTCAGTCTCCACCCCCAAAATTGCCAGATATTTCCCAACCCAGAGCTGGCAACCCTAATCAGAATCGTAGCATACAGAGGAATAGGAGGAAAAGAAAGAATTTAAGTTCCCCCAGTCACAGCCAGGGAAGTTCCCTTATCCCCCTAGCATCCACCATACCCAGAGCACCTTTACATCAACCCCAGATAAAATCTATAGACTACCCAGAATTAAAGTCGACTGGGTGCCCTTATTGGAGTCTCTCAACCCACAAAGATTTGCAAATGGTAGCTAAGCGCCCCCCCCCAACTATTTGTTTCAGCTAGATGAATGGTAGTTAAGTGTGGGCAATTACACTAAAACCTGGAAAATGTCTTGGCCCCTCTGCAAAACTAAACCCATCATTTTTCCCTTTGAGCATTTCAGTTAGTTGAAACCTTATTTAAAAATGTATCTGGGTGAGGGGGTTGGAGAAGAGCCAACAACCCACTGGCTCTCAAATATATTTAAATGGGGTCCTCCCTGAGCAACCAGACAAAGAAAAATACTCATGTGCTTCTCGTGGCAGGTGTCTTCTGGTGGTGTCTGGTCCCTTCCTCATTCCTGACGTGGTTCCAGGGGACTCTTGACTGACAGTAATAACAATCCAGATGGGAGACAAATCATTGTAGCCCATTTGAAACAGAAAGACCAAGCTCCAGACTCTTCCCCCCCCCCGTCCTCTGATAGCTGAATTTCAACATCTCTTTCACAATTGGAGCAGTCTCCTTTTGTGTCAGCTATTGAAATTCTCTTTGTCGAGGTCCGCTTTGTCTCTTTTACAGATTGTTGCTGGGGTCAAATATATTTTCAACGTTAAAGTCGGGCGAACGAGTTGCAGAAATTCCGAAGCGGTTGTTGAAAACTGTGAGTTCTTGGAGCCAAGCCAGGTATGTGTCAGAAATAAGCAGACCGTTTGATTTTATTAAATATATTATAGGTCACTGTGTGGTTGTGCTGGGGAAAGGTAGGGGTAGAATTAGGGATATTGCAAAAAAAAATGGGGAGGAGGAGGACATATTGGGCATTATGCACGTTGGTGCCTTTTGGAGGAGACATGGCTGTGGCATAAGGGGAGGAGTCCCCAGCCTCTGAGAGTAAGAGTATTTTTCCCCCTGCGGTCCCAGACTTAAGACCTCTCCTGTCTCAAAACTCTTTATAATAATTTTAAAAAATTCTAGCCAATTCCACGAGGTAATCTCTACATTTTTTTCTAGTCCTCCTGTACAATGAGCAAAAGCTACCCTGTATTAATATGCAGCAATAGCTTGACTAGGGTTGTCTTTGCATAGTGTTGATCTGCAGGCATAGTTTTTATATTAAAAATAAAGTATTTATTATTGTTAAAAAAAATACATGCACTGACCTTACCATGGCATTTTAAAAGGTAGAAAGCACCCAATGCAAAAGCTAGCAAAAAGGGGAGCAGGAACTACAAAACATTCTCTCACCGTCCAGGGACAGGTGAAGATCCAGGGAGGGTTGAAGGGTTTGCACGAGCTGCAGAAAGAAATCCCTCTGTCTCCAGCCACTCCCAAGATGGTGTTGGGCCTTTTTAAAATTTTATTTTCTTAATTTATACCGTGACTTTCTCCCCAGTGGGGACCCAGAGCAGCTTACATTGTTCTCTTCTCCTCTGTTATTCTCACAACAATTCTGTGAGGTAAGTTAAGCTGAGAGCGTGTGACTGGACAAAAGTCACTCAGCAAGCTTCCATGGTAGAGTAGGGGTTTGAACCTCTGTCTCCTAGAGCCTAGTCTGACACTCTTAACCAGTACACCTTGTTGGCCTTGTTCCTTCCTTCAAAAGATGGAGCAGGTAGTACAGCTATGAAAAAGAGAACAGTCCCCCCAATCCAGTGATGACAGCACCATTGATCTCAACCCCCCCCCCCCACCACCACCATCACCACCACAACACATATACTTTCCCTTTCTGGCTCATGAGGGAACCAAATTGAAACAGTCCAGGAGACTGAGATGCTATGGACCTGGCTAGCAAGCTTTTCTTTTAACCAGTGAGAGGGAGAATTGAGACAATCACACGCCTCACCTCTAAAGAGCAGGGCTTGTGAAGAGGATCTTAAAAACATAAGAAAGGCCATGCTGGATCAGACCCAGGCCCATCGAGTCCAGCAGTCTGTTCGCACAGTGGCCAACCAGGTGCATCTAGGAAGCCCCCAGACAAGACGACTGCAGCAGCACCATCCTGCCTATGTTCCACAGCACCTAATGTATTAGGCATGCTCCTCTGATCCTGGAGATCATACACATGCATCATGGCCAGTATCCATTTTAACTAGTAGCCATGAATACCCCTTTCCTCGATGAACATGTCCACTCCCCTCTGAAAGCCTTCCAAGTGAGCAGCCATCACCACATCCTGGGGCAGGGAGTTCCACAATTGAACTATGTGTTGTGTGAAGAAATACTTACTTTTATCTAGTCAAAAAGGGCAAGAGTCCAGTAGCACCTTAAAGACTAACAAAAATATTTTCTGGTAGGGTATGAGCTTTCGTGAGCTGTGGCTCACGAAAGCTCATACCCTACCAGAAAATATTTTTGTTAGTCTTTAAGGTGCTACTGGACTCTTGCCCTTTTTGACTACTGCAAACAGACTAACACGGCTACCCACTGTGAATTACTTTTATCTGTTTTGAATCTGTCACCCTCCAGCTTCAGCAGAATCTTCAGGGGCTGAACAGTACAGGAGAAGGTGGTCCTTCATGGTTCAAGCCATTCAGGGCCTTAACTCTGAATTGTGCCAGAAACAAATGGGCAACCAATGCAGATCCTTCAGCATGAAAGGGCACGAAGGCAGGGTCATAGAAACATCTGCATAGGGATCTAGATAGGCTGGCCAAGGGTCGGGTTGCCAACAGATAGGGTTGCCAAGAGGTCTGTTGCCAATATGGCAGGAGATCTCTTGGCAACCCTCGATGTCTGCCCGCACCTGTAGGGTCGGTGGGAGAACAATGGTGGAAAATGTGAGTGAAAACTGGAAGTGATGTCATGATGTATGGAGAGGACACACTAGGATTTGCAAGAAAGTCTGTGGTTTAAACCCCATGTCATGATGTCACTTCCAGGGTTTGCTGGAAGTGATGTCACATGCTGGCATGATGTCCCGAATAATCCCTGGGGCTTTAGGCTGTGTGCAGCCTGGCAACCGTCCGGATCCAGAGAAAATGTCTTGAATTTAAGGTTGTTGTGATTAACTTTTGCCACTGAATTCTGAGGGGCTCAAGCACAGCTGGATTTTGGCCAGGGTGTCTGTAACAGGGTTTTGTTTTCTTGTGCTCTCAGTCCCCAAATCTACCTCACACGCACTTTTTTTTTAATCCCCCTTTGGTATTTGAGCAACTTGAGTTCAAATAATGATCAAGGTCTGTTCATTCCTGACAAAATCTCTCCCTAGCAACAAGCCTAACAAGGGGTATGATTGAATGCTTGCCTGGATTTCCAGAGGCACACCATTCAAAGTATTTGGTATGCGAAGAAGGGATTGTGTTTGATGCGGGGGTGGTGGTGGAGGAGTGGAAATTTTCTTGCTGAGAGATTTTGAATGGGGTTGTCAGCCGCCCAAATGGATTCTAGCTGAACCCAGCACAAAAGTACCTTCCTGCTCTTAAGTTTTCTCCAAGTTCTTTTTCTGGAATAGGGCAGACTCAGAAGCAATTGAAAAGGAGACAGCTGCAGTTTTATCAGGCTTTTCAAAACAGGTTATTGCCTTTGCATGAAGACACTCACTGTCCATTCACTGTTTTCAAAGAAGTTATTCCCCTCCCGCCATGGGAAGTCAGCAGGATTGGCTTCTCATCCCACTCTGTGGAACGGGGCTTGCCACGAGGTGGTCAGGAAGGTGCCCCCACTTTCCTGGCTTTCCACAAACTATGCAAAACTGAATTATTCAAGAGGGCTTGTCTACATGGGCAATAGGGTAGCACTGTACTAAATGATTCACAAAGTTACTTAGAAAAATTATTAGGGACCGTGGTCTATACTACTGAGTATAGCTTGTTGAAACTAGGATCCTACTATAGAATATTGCAGCATTTAATGAGTCATGTTAATACTTATGCTTTGCTTCAGTTCTGTTTTTAGACTTCTGGTTGGTTCTACAACCCTAACCGTATTGCATTATTTATCGAAGGTCCCATCCTTTGATTGTATTGACTCACTCTGTGTAATATGCCTTGAGTGCCAATGAGAAAGGCGCACTCATGATGCAAGAGGATCAGGTTGCCTGATCCATCTGTGTGTGATCCAGCCAGAGTTCAGCTGCTTGCCAACATTTCGCCAGTGGTCGAGGCCTTCTTTAAATGTGGTTCCAGTGAGACAGAAAAACTGACTGAAGAAGCAGGTGCTCAAGATCTCCTAACTCTCTCCTTGAAATCTACCTGATTAAAAAGTGCTGATCTTTGACCGGTGTCAGTAGTAGCTAGTTAGAAATACCTGCCACTTAGGATGTTCATAATTTTAAGGTGTTGTTGCATTGTCATTAGAAAGACCATATTTCTTATTTAAGGTTTTTTTTTACTTTTCTGTCCACAGCAAGCAGTTTGCACCTTTGAGGTGTACAGTATTCCTTGGCTCAACAGTATCCAGCTGGTGAAAAATGACTGCCAGTAAACATGCGTTGGCGTCGCCACAGAGGTGCACACGGCTGATTGGGGAGGTCCTTTTCCTGTTTCGTAAGAGCAATAATCTCCATGACTTCTTGATCAGGGCTTCTTGCTGCCAACTTAAAATTGCTTGTCTGCTTGTGCTATGCAAGTAGAGTTCTCTAGTCATCCTTTAAAAAAACAACAACCTTATTTCCTGGTGTGTATTCTTTACTGAATTTTGTAATCAGTGTTTCCAGGCTTGGTTAGGAGCAGAAAATAAAGATACTGTGCTTACTTTGTCAAGGAATGAGGTTTTAAAAAGATTTGTAACGTAGAGACATTCGTTGCTTACAATAAACTACTGTTACTCAGCACTATCCCACGTTGCTTCCATATGTGACCATTCAGGAATCAAGGGAAATCCAGGAGCTATGCAGGGGTGCCTGCCATTTTGTCTAGAACAAAGGGAGAATGGAAGAGACTTGGAGCCACTGCTCACTCTTCTCCCCAGCACAACATTTAATACCAAAGCAAAGGGGAGGCCCCACAAGGACACGAAGGATAGAGGAGATGACATTTTCTCCTCCCAGTTCCTGTTTCTTACCTCCTGCCTTTTCCCCTAGCTGGCTGCCATTTGCTCCTTTTCCTGGTCTTGACTACATAGTTTCTGACTGTGCCACCACTTGGGTTTGTTGTGGCAACCGGAAATGCAACCTGATTTGTGGTGAGTTGCTTGATACGATATCTGCATTTGTGGCAAGGTTTTGGGCGGTGTTCACACCCATGAACACATGAACACATGAAGCTGCCTTATACTGAATCAGACCCTCGGTCCATCAAAGTCAGTATTGTCTACTCAGACCAGCAGCGGCTCTCCAGGGCCTCAGGCGGAGGTCTTTCACATCACCTACTTGCCTAGTCCCTTTAGCTGGAGATGCCAGGGATTGAACCTGGGACCTTCTGCATGCCAAGCAGATGCTCTACAGACACAGCCCCTCCCCAATTTAGGTTGTTTTTTTTTAACACAGATGTTTCTTCAAACCTGGGGGTGACCTTGGGTTTGCTGTGGTAGTTGCACAGATGTGGCTCTCTACACCGAGGGCTAGCCTTTGGCTATTAGATGCAGTGATACAATGGAAGCCACTGTGTGGCTTTTGGGTTAAAGTTTCCTACACTAGGAAATGCACGTATGGCACTGTCGTGAAGCATGGGCATACAGCCCACAGATTAGTTATAATATTTTCCCATCCTTTCTTGATTTCCTGGGCTTCTGTGGCTTTTTCCTGGCAAAGTGTCAGGCTGCTATCTCGGTTTCGTTATTGCCTCTGTCTCTGTGCTGTATTGTCTGCCCCCCAAGGTCGCATGCCTAAGCCTAAGCCTGGGAACTCAGCTCCTGGGAAACTGTATTCCTGCGTGTAATCTCCCGCCTTTCCTGCCTTATAATATCTCCCAGCTAGTGAGCCTTTCATAGCTGTCATTTTATTCGTTTGCACTGTATGCCTATTTGATCAGTAAAATCCATCTGTTTGGACTCTATACGACTTTGTGGTGATTTCTGGTTCTGTGGGCCAAGGGCTGACATTATGACAGCTATCCTACATCTTCACCGTTCTCCTAGCCAGGCTGGAGCCCAGGGGGGTTCGCCTGCCACTTGGATGGGAGCTGTGCAGCTCTCCAGGTGATCTACTATCCTGGAGCCCTTCTCAGAGGACCCTACTCTGTTACAGGACTTAATCGCTGAACTTTTCCGGACGAACCGAGAGGTTTGCCGCTTGAGGGGACTGGTACACGCGCAGTGGCAATCTCTTACAGGACGTCTCTGGATGTTAACATCGGAGGATACTGATGCTCGTTTAGATCTTCAGGACTTGGATCAATTACTGGACGATGCCCGATTGGCGACTGAGGATTTACAAATATTAACTGGACTTCTGGATAATCTTATTTCTCGACAAACTCTTTCTACCATGGCGGGAGCCCCACCGGAGGGTTTTTCCCTGATCCCGGATGCGGCCAGCTGCCAGGCTGAGGCCAAGCGAGTCGCTATTAGCACCGCTCTTCTCCTTGTGGAATGTACAAAGGACACCCCGGTAGCCACCTTGGCTCAAGTTTTGACCCCGACGTTTGGAGCCGAGGCATCCGCACTGGCGGTTCGAGTACAACCTCTGCTGGGCGGGGAACCTGACCCCATACTCTTGCTCCTCGAGACAGAACTTTTGCCGCGCATTACGGCAGAGGCTGCCCTAAGACTTGAGAACGCCAAAGTTCTTGCGGATCAGCAAGCCGCCGAAGCGGCTAGGGTCGCAAGAGAGAGAGAGGCGGCGGAAGCAGCCAGGGCGGCTGCAGCAAGGAATCAGGCGAACGTGGACACGCGCCCCAAGGACTATGTACTAGGACTATCAGGTCTAACCTTTTCCCCGGCGTTTGTCCCGCCGCGTGCGACCCAACGCGCACGCCGTTTGGCTGACCGACGTCGAGACTCAGATGAGTCTGAAGACGAGGATTTATATGGGGATAGCTCTCAATGGGCCACGAGCTTCCGAACCAGTAAGCCTCATCTTACTGGGGGCCCAAGTGAGGAGGTTCATCTTTTACGAGCCCAGAATCGGGAGCTCTCCGACCGTGTGGATCAACTCCAAGAAGTAATGGAACTTATGCTTCACGAGAACAGGCAATTACAACAAACCCTGATAGCTCAGAGACAGCCCGTTCCGATACCGGGTCAGGCGGTACCCGTACAACCACCCGCTAATGTGCCTGCTCCACCCTTACCTCCTGGAGCTCCTGTTGCTCCTCCGCTCCGACCACCCGTGCAACCACCTGCTAATGTGCCTGCTCCACCCTTGCCTCCTGGAGCTCCTGTTGCTCCTCCGCCCGGACCACCCGTGCAACCGGGTCAGCCCGCGCCCGGCCCTTGGAAGCAACTCAAATTGAGGACTACGTATGACGGATCTCTTGAGACTTTGCCTTGTTTCTTGCATCAAGTGGACAGTTATATGCGAGAACAAGGTCAACTTTTCCCCACGGAAGATAGCCGGGTGCGGTACGTAGCTTCCCTCCTGACAGGCAAAGCGGCTGACTGGATGGTCCTCCAGTTTGACACCCGCTCTCGTGCGATTCGTTCCCTCAACAACTTCATGACTGCCCTGAGAAGGAGGTTTGAGGACCCCTTCCTGGGAGAAAGAGCCAAAACGGAACTTTTACAATTAAAACAAGGCTCTGCTACAGTTCGGGAATTTGCCGATGAATTTCAACGACTGGCAAGTAAAATTGTAGGTTGGCCCGAGACCACCCTAATCCATCATTTCAGGGAAGCCTTGCATCCTGACATTCTGAACTGGTCTTACATGCGGGGCGATCCCGATACCCTCGAAGGCTGGATCCTATTAGCCGAGGAAGTGGAAAGCCGCCGCCGCTTTATTTCTCTCGTCCGTCAAAAGCACAAGGAGAAGGGCACCCAAAAGCCTCAACCCAAGGCACCACTGCTCGTCCCGCGAAATCCCCCACGTCCGCTCCAGGAACGTGAAGCCCGATTTCAGAGGGGTGCCTGTCTTACATGCGGAGAAATGGGCCACTTTGCAGCCGTTTGCCCACGCCGCCAGGAATTATTTCGTCCCAGCACGACAACCCGCGCCCGAGGTCGTCCACCACGCAGAGGCACCGCGGCCACCCGCAGCGCAGCTCCGGGAAGGCCCACACCCTCTGCACTCCATGCCGGGGACCCAGCCTCCCTGCCTGCTTCCAACGACCCCGCCGGGTCTCGGATTACAAGTGCCCCATTGGGGGACAGCTTTCCCTCTTCGGATGAGGAAAACCCTTGGATTTCTCCAGCCTTAAACCTGGAATCTCCCCTCGACTTGTCAAAAAACGGCTCCGGTCTGTGGTGAATGGAGCATCTCCACAGACCTCTCAGGATCTTCCTATCAAACCGAATGCTCCTACCAAAATCAAAGAAGTGGACTCCACCGTCTACGTAGATGCAGTTTTACAACAACTTAACGGAGGTCCACAAATCCCCGTCAAAGCACTAATTGACTCCGGTTGCTGTCGCACTCTCATAAACGAAGCCACGTTTACTGCCCTCAGAGCCGACTCAGAGGCTTTACCCGCCCCCGTCCAATTTGCTCAAATGGACGGGAGCCAATTCCAGGGGGGTCCAGTTGATCATCGCACCATAGGGGTGGCAATGGGAATTGGTTCCCACTGGGAACAAATAGACTTCACTATAGCCCCTATCCGATTTGACGTGGTCTTGGGAATTAACTGGATTAAAGGACATAGTCCCAGTATTGATTGGGAAACAAACACTATTTCTTTCGCTAGTCCCACCTGCGACCAGCATCGGCAAAACTTTGCTCTGCCATTTCCGCCCGTTCCAGCGTTAACCTCTACTGCTCCAGTACCACCGGCTCTACCCGCTGTATACCGGGACTTTGAAGATGTCTTCGACCTTAAGGAATGTGATGCCTTACCCCCCCACCGGGCCTCAGACTGTGCGATTGAAGTAGTAAAGGACTGCACATTAACCAAAAGTAAGATTTACCCTATGAGCGCTTCCGAGCGCACTGTCCTCCGGGACTTTTTGGACAAAAACCTCGCCAGAGGGTTCATTCGCCCTTCGAATGCCCCAAACTCGGCCCCCGCGTTTTTCGTCCGGAAAAAAGAGGGCGACCTTCGCCTGTGCATTGACTTCAGAAAGCTCAATGCGGTTACCCAGACCAACGCCTATCCTATCCCATTAATATCGGATATTTTGGGACAATTACAGGAAGGCCGTGTATTCTCTAAATTAGACTTGGTGGAAGCCTACTACCGAGTCCGTATCCGCGAAGGAGATGAACACCTCACTGCCTTCTCTAGCTGTTTCGGAATGTATGAATTCCTTGTAATGCCGTTCGGATTAAAAGGGGCCCCGGGGGTCTTCATGCAACTCATCAATGAAATCCTACATGACCTTCTATATCGTGGGGTGGTGGTCTACTTAGATGACATTCTCATTTATTCGAAAACTATGGACGAGCATGTGACTCTGGTCAGAGAAGTTCTACAACGCCTGCGTAACCATCAACTGTTCGCTAAACTAGCTAAGTGTGAATTTCACCAAAGCAAACTCACGTTTTTGGGATACATCATCTCCCACCAAGGTCTTCGCATGGACCCCGCCAAAGTCCAAGCCGTCCTCGATTGGACTCCCCCCACCAACCGTAAGCAAGTACAGCAATTTCTGGGATTTGCCAACTTCTATCGGGGATTCATCCCTAACTTCGCCCAAGTGGCTCTACCCATTACGGACCTACTGAAAACTAAGGGAAAAGTAAGCTCGGCTGCCTTGCCCTCCGCAAAAATCCTATGGACTGAGCAATGCCAAGCCGCCTTTCTGGCCCTCAAACGCCTCTTCACTTCGGAGCCGGTGCTACGGCACCCAGACCCACATCAAATGTTCATTGTACAAGTCGATGCTTCCGATGTAGCCATGGGAGGGGCTCTCCTCCAACAAGGACCGGACGGTCTTCTTCACCCTTGCGCTTACTTTTCGAAAAAATTTGCGCACGCTCAATTAAACTGGCCCATCTGGGAGAAAGAGGCCTCTGCAGTTCATCATGCACTGACTTTATGGCGGCAATTCTTGGAAGGGTCTAAAGTACCCTTTGAAGTTTGGACCGATCACAAAAATCTAGCTGCCCTCACGGGGTCCCATAAACTATCGGCGAAACAACAACGGTGGGCGGAGTTCTTTGCTCAGTTCCGTTTCACCCTGAAGCACGTCCCTGGGAAGCAGAACGTTCTCGCGGATGCCCTCTCCCGTTTACCACAATATCCGGTAAAACTCGAAAGACCCACCAACTCTCTGTTCACCCCTATGCAACGTGGGGCCCTACCTATGCTGGCTGTGCAAACCCGATCCCAGCATCAACACACCTTCCCTAACTCGCAAGCTCCGCCAGCCCAACCGGCTGCCCAGCCGCCACCGCAACAGACCGGAGTTCCCGCCCCTCCTACCCCTCCGACCGCTCAGCCGCCTGCAGTCTGCGCGCCGCCGCACGTAAGCACTAACCCTATAACTATTTCTCAAATCTCCGGGACCGACGGGGGGGCTCCCTCCAAGCTCCCCATCTCCGAATCCTTTTTAACGGTCCTTCGGGACCAGTGCCTTTTAGAACGTTCCGCTCATACCCTACCTCCTGGTGTTTTGGAACAAGGGGGGTCCTGGTACAAAGACTCAAAATTGTATGTACCCAAGGCTCTCCGGAAGGACGTTTTACATTTAGCTCATGGAGCCAAAGCAGCTGGGCACTTTGGGTTTCTGAAGACCCTTCACTTATTGCGCAGACAGTTCTGGTGGGGGGGAATGCGTTCCGACATTGACTCCTTCATCCGCAGCTGTCCCGTTTGTGCCGCTGCGAAACGATCGCAGGGCAAACCCCCGGGATTGCTACAACCTCTTGAAACGCCCAGCAGACCTTGGGAAGTGATTGCTATGGACTTCATGACTGATCTCCCTCTCAGTGGGGGTAAAACTGTGTTGTGGGTTGTTACTGATTTGTTTTCTAAGCAAATACATTTGATTCCATGTGCAGGGATCCCCTCTGCTCAGAAACTGGCCCGCCTCTTCGTAACGCATATATTTCGTTTACATTCGTTTCCGCGTAAAATAATTTGTGACCGCGGAAGTGGTTTCGTTTCTAAATTTTGGAAAGCTTTCCTCAAGTTGGTGGGGGTGGAACAGGGAATGTCTAGTGCATACCATCCTCAAACTGATGGTCAAACTGAACGTGTCAATGCTGTACTCGAATGTTATTTGCGTTGTTATGTTAACTACCACCAGGATAACTGGGTAGAACTGTTACCTTTAGCAGAATATGCCTACAATAATGCCATGCATCAATCCACAGGTTTTAGCCCGTTTTTCGCTGTGTATGGACAAGATTTCAGTCCCATCGCTCCTACAGATGATGTAGAGGGGGAGGGGAATCCCGACATTGCCTCCTGGGCACACGCCCTCCGTACCACTTGGCCCTGGCTCGTTAGCAACCTCGACCGGGCCAAACGTAAATACAAAGCGCAAGCTGACAAACATCGCTCCCCCGGGGGGGATCTGCAAGTGGGTGCTTTGGTTTACCTTTCCACCAAAAACCTCCGGTCCACCCAACCGTGCCATAAACTCAGCGCCAAATTCATTGGCCCTTTCCCCATTACTCGGGTCATAAACCCTGTCACAGTGGAACTGGCTCTCCCCAAATCTTTGAGGCGTGTACATCCTGTTTTCCACATAAGCCTCCTCAAACCCCATGTTGCTTCTCCACGGTGGCATCCGGACCCACCGCCTGCGCAACCCATCATGGTGGGGGGGGAAGAACACTTCGAAGTCTCCAAGATCCTTGACTCCCGTATTCACCATGGTACTCTCCAGTATCTAGTTCGTTGGAAACATTTCCCCCCTGCCTATGACGAATGGGTGCGCGCACGGGATGTCTCCGCCCCCGACCTCGTCGACGCCTTTCACATTGCTTACCCGGACAGGCCAGCCCCCTTGCGAACTGGGAGGGGGCCTTAAGGGGAGCAGAATGTCAGGCTGCTATCTCGGTTTCGTTATTGCCTCTGTCTCTGTGCTGTATTGTCTGCCCCCCAAGGTCGCATGCCTAAGCCTAAGCCTGGGAACTCAGCTCCTGGGAAACTGTATTCCTGCGTGTAATCTCCCGCCTTTCCTGCCTTATAATATCTCCCAGCTAGTGAGCCTTTCATAGCTGTCATTTTATTCGTTTGCACTGTATGCCTATTTGATCAGTAAAATCCATCTGTTTGGACTCTATACGACTTTGTGGTGATTTCTGGTTCTGTGGGCCAAGGGCTGACACAAAGTGACCTTCTCAGATGCTCAGAGCATTCCTCCCTGGCGTGTGAGCCACCTTCAAAGGACCGTGTGCATTATGGAGATTTTGGGAGGAGAGGCTAATCCTTCCTGCCCTCGATCTCCCAGGTAAAAGTCAAGCCTCTAGATTGGCTCCAGGCCAGCTCAGCTGACCAGGCACACCCCAGAATCTATAAATCTTGCGGGAAGAGGTGTGCATTTCCCTGGAATTGGTCATCAGGGTGGCTTCTGCTGGTGGGATATGTGTGCCCTCGCAGCCGGGGAAGCATAGGCCAGAGGTGGACATAGGGACATATCTGCTAGATTTGGGAATACGTTCAGTTTGATATATTAAAAAGGTAGGTAAAGGTCCCCTCTGCAAGCACCAGGTCATTCCTGACCCACGGGTTGACGTCACATCCCAACGTTTCCAAGGCAGACTTTGTTTATGGGGTGGTTTGCCAGTGCCTTCCCCAGTCATCCTCCCTTGACCCCCAGCAAGCTGGGTACTCATTTTACCGACCTCGGAAGGATGGAAGGCTAAGTCAACCTTGAGCCGTCTATCTGAAACCAACTTCTGTCGGGATCGAACTCAGGTCGTGAGCAGAGCTTGGACTGCAGTACTGCAGCTTACCACTGCACCACGGGGCTCACTTCAGTTGATATATTAGGGGACCTTTTATTGCTTTTCTTTGCCTGGCAGCTTCAGGGCTGGCGCCAGTATACTGTGAAGCAGGGCAGTTGACAGCCCCCCCCCTTCTGGCAGGACCCACTGCTGGGGTGTGGACCCCTCCCTTCCCTTCTTTGCTAGCACTCTGCCATGCTCCCAGCTACGCCCACTGCCCAGTGTCACTGGGGGAAGGGGTGCAGGCCGTAGAAGGGCTTACAAGGGGGCAGGAGAAGGACATGCAGGCAGGTGGGAGGCACTTGGGTGGGGGAAGGGAAGGAGGACATGTGTGGGGGCCTGGTGGTGGGGAGGTGAGGGGGAACTTTCTGCCCGGGGCCCCTCAAAATCTGGACCTGGCCCTGCCTGTCTTAATGTTCATTTGCTTGTTTGCTTTTAGTCAGAATCCCATGTGTGAGAGCCAGCATGGTGTAGTGGTTAAGAGCAATGGTTTGGAGCAGTGGACTCTAATCTGGAGAACCAGGTTAGTTTCCCCACTCCTTCACATGAAGCCAGCTGGGTGACCTTAGGCTAGTCACAGTTCTCTTAGAGCTCTCTCAGCCCCACCTACCTCACAGGGTATCTGTTGTGGGGAGGGGAAGGGAAGGTGATTGTAAGCCCTTCCCCAAAGTGCTGGATAACTGGCATCAACCTTCCCTGAGACAGCTTGGAAATGTAGGTACAAATCCCCCCTCTGCCAAGGAAGCTCGCTGGGTGACCTTACTCTCAGCCTAGCCTACCTCACAGGATGGTTTTTGCCAGGTAAAACTGAGGATGAAGCAACCATATTGTAATAGCTTTGAGCGCCCATCAAGAAGAAAAGCAGGATATACAGAGAGCCAGCATGGCGTAGTGGTTAGCATGTCAGATTAGGATCTGATAGACCCAGTTTTTAATCCTTACTCTGCCATGGAAGCTTGCTCGGTGACAGGCCTGTTACACCCTCTCAGCCTAACCTACCTCACAGGATGGTTGTGAGAATAAAATGGAGAGGAGAACAATGTGAACCACTTTGGGTCTGTTAGTGAGAAAAGTGTAATATAAATAAAGTGAAAAAACAAATCAATGTCTGAACGAACAGTTAAATCGGCCTTGCTCAAAGTGGCACGGCAGGTCCACGGTGACGGCTGGAGAGTTGCCCCCTTCCCCCTGGCTCACAACAGCTGCCAGCCAAGCCCAGCTGGTTGCAGCTGCCTTCCTCACTAGGCTGCCCTCACTGTCCTGGATCCACCCCCACACCCCTCGCTTGCCATAGCCCAGACTCAGCCGCGGTGTGCTCTCCTCCGCTGCCGCCAGCAGGAGCTGCAGTGCTGCTGCCCGGAGAGCGCAGATCCCAAGGGTGCTCAGCACCATGGGGCGGCTTCAATGGCGATTCAAGCTGCGCTGTTCTGCCCGTGCTCAATGGTCTTCAGCATCTTGGCACAGCCCCTGCTCTCCACTGGGAGGGCTGGGAAAGGAGCATGGGAGAAAGGAGGGGAGGGCTCGGGGTGGGCCGGTGCAGCAAGCATCCATCGGGGCCACCTACGGGGCTCTTTGTTCCCAGGCAAGGTACAGGTGGGCTGCTGCCCCCATCTGTGTGCCATCTGTGGATAGGGCAGGTGCTCTCCTCCTCCCCCCTCCCTAGATCCGGCCCTGCCTGTGACCTGGCTGCCGCTGCCACCCCCTCTCTGCTCGCTGCCCGGGGCAGCTGCTCCTCCCTTGCCCTGGTGGCCATGTAACTCCACCCTCCACAGGCAATAGACGTCTTCTGGTACCAGTTCTACTGCCAATCCACATCACTTGCATCTTGTCGTTCACTCTTATCTAGCCCTTCACTGCTGCCAGACACAAGGTATGTATTTCCACAGCTTCCCTAGTTTTCGTGTATGGAATGAAGAAATATAGCTGTGTCTGATCAGCATATTGATGCCATTGTGTTGGGAATCACTAAATGGTCACTCTACCTGGCTTCATGTCAATGGAAAATAGCATGGGAGATGGAAACACGAGGCACCCTAGAGGTCGAGGGCCAGTCGGTTTCCCCACAGCACCCCCTGAAATAAAAAATATTGAAGCCAGCGGAGGACTGGATGTCCCAGGAAGATCTCCTTGTAAGTGGAATCCAGTGCTTATCAATGGTCCAGGAGAAGCAAGAAGGAAATGCTCCCCCTGTCAGTAGATGGCCTCAGAGAACAGCGGTGAGAGAGCTCTCAGAAGACTGGAAATAGGTTTAAAATTGGCATGTGTGAAAATACAGAGAAACTATTTGAAATGGCCACAGGATGGTGCCAAAGAGGCAATTTACAAAATCGAGGTCTGGTCAGTAAATTTTGTTGTGATGACGAATTTGCACATGTATACTAGGTGTACACCTAAGAATTTTTAAAGTACAGTTGAATGCACAAAATCAACAAAACCTATAGGGAAGCCAATATCATACAGGGCAGGGCTATGCATAGCCTACGTCCACATGTATGTTGTTCTTTACTTTTCCATCTCAAACAGAGCACTGTTTTTTAGAGCCTGGGCACCAGGACATCTTTTAATTGTCTAGGTCACCAAAAAAGGTTGAATGAGCAAACTCCAAAAATGTATAAATAGAGGAACCAAAATAAAAGTACCTTTCATATTAACAATGAAATGTATTGAACCCTAACTCGCACCACACTAAAAACAGTTTCTCCAAAGCGAGCTAACCAGTCAACCAACAGAGGAGGGCAACAAAGATGGTGAGGGGTCTGGAGACCAAGTCCTATGAGGAAAGGTTGAAAGAGCTGGGTATGTTTAGCCTGAAGAGGAGAAGACTGAGAGGGGATATAAAAACCATCTTCAAGTACTTGAAGGGCTGCAATATAGAAGAGGGTGCCGAGTTGTTTTCTGTTGCGCCAGAAGGTCGGACCAGAATCAGCGGGTTGAAATTAAATCAAAAGAGTTTCCATCTAGACATTAGGAAGAATTTTCTAACAGAGCGGTTCCTCAATGGTTCCTCAGTGGAACAGGCTTTCCTCAGGAAGTGGTGAGCTCTCTTTCCATGGAGGTTTTTAAGAAGAGGCTAGATGGTCATCTGTCAGCAATGCTGATTCTATGACCTTAGGCTGATGATGAGAGGGAGGGCATCTTGGCCATCTTCTGGGCATGGAGTAGGAGTCACTGGGTGTGTGTGGGGGGAGGTAGTTGTGAATTTCCTGCATTGTGCAGGGGGTTAGACTAGATGACCCTGGTGGTCCCTTCCAACTCTATGATTCTATGAAATAAATATATGTATATAGCAATATGACAAGTATTTCCCACTTAACTAGTTTAAAAGAACAATGCTTTAATTGTCCACATCCCTGGTTTTACCCTTCTTTGCACATTCTCTCAAACATGGTTTACTAGAGTCTTTTCTGAAAGAATGCAGTCAAAGTGCATTAGCCTATCATCCAGATGAGAAAGTGTATTTTTAAGGTCCCGCCCACATCAGCACCCTTTTTATTCTGTCAGCTGCTTGCAGCTGCTACTTCCCTGCTGTGCCTCTGGAGGTCTTTTTGAGGCTTTAAAAAAACCCAGTAACTGCAATTGCACTATAAATACTATTGCAATCACCTTTAAAATAAATAAATAAATAAATAAATAAATAAATAAAACTCTCAAAAAGCCCTCCAGTGGTACAGTGGGGGAAAGCACAGGGGAAATGGTAGCTCAGGAAGGAAACTGTTCAGAAAACCTCATCTTGGGTGCTCCATTGCCAATGCCTCTGCTTTCACAGCAGCAATGAATGCAAAATGGAGAATCGCTGCTGTATAGATGCAACCATATTTCTGTACTGCTTGGTGACTGCATGGTCAAGGGAACATAAGAAGAGCCTGCTGGGGCAGTCCAGGCCAGTCCATCTAATCCAGCATCTTGTTCCACACAGCAGCCAACCAGTCCTGGAGGTCTAAACAAACAGGGCATAGGGGCCACTGCTGGCTCCCAGTGCTGGTATTCAGAGGTTTGCTGCCTCTGTTAATGGAGGCTCCATTAAGTCACCATGGCTAGCAGCCACTGATGGACCTCTTCTCCATGAATCTGCCTTAATGCCCTTTTAAAGCTACGTGTGGCCATCATTACCCCCACTTGCAGTGTATTCCACAGTTTGATTGTGCGTGTGTGTGTTAAGTGCCATCAAGGAGCTTCTGATTTATGGCGACCCTATGGATTAATGACCACCAAAATGTCCTATTGTTAACAGCTTTGCTCAGGTCTTGCAAACTGAGGTCCGTGGCTTCCCACATACAGTCAATGCATCTCATGTTGGATCTTCCTCTCTTCCTGCTTTTCCTAGCGTGATTGTCTTTTCCAGTGACTCTTGTCTTCTCATAATGTGACCAAAGTATGATAGCCTCAGTTTAGTCATTTTAGCTTCTAGTTCAGGCTTGATTTGATCTAGAACCCACTTATTTGTCTTTTTGGCTGTCCACAGTATCCGTAATACTCTTGAAATACACCACATTTCAAAGGAATCTACTTTCTTCCTGTTTGCTTTCTTCATGGTCCAACTTTCATACCCATACATAGTAACAGGGAATACTATTGGAATGAATTATCTTGATCTTGGTTGCCTGTGACACATCCTTACACTTAAGAATCTTCTAGCTCCTTCATGGTTGCCCTTCCTAGTCTCAGTCTCCTTCTGATTTCTTGGTTGCAGTCTACCTTTTGATTGATGATGGAGCCAAGTAATAGAAAATCTTGAACAATTTCAGTTTCTTCATCATCAACCGTAAAGTTGTGTAATTCACGAGTAGCCATTACTTTTGTCTTCTTGATATTCAGCTGTAATACTGCTTCGGCACTTTCTGCTTTGACCTTCATCAGTAGTTATTTCAGATCTTCAGTATTTTCTGCTGGTAATGTGGGATCATCTGCATATCCCAAATCCATTCTTCTTTATTACAGCCAAAGGCCGGGATAATATATATATAAAATATACACACTGTGATAAAACTATACAGATCCTGCTTACAGCATCTCATCTGTACTGATTAACCTGAAGATTTACCCATAGAACCTTTATTCATCATTAATGCCTTCCGTTTCCAACAGACATAAGAGCAAAATTTTGCTACAGAGTGTGAAATAAAAGTCACCCTGTCTCCCAGTAGATATTCTACCAAAGAGATTTCAGAGGTGTAAGAGTGTACAAACCGAGAGAGCATGGGAGTAATTAAACGATTTCTGGCACCATCATAATATTCACAATGAAACAGTATATGTAGTAGCATCACCACCACATCCATATAGCAAGAACATTTGTGTGTGTCTGTTGGGCAATGAAGAAACCTTCCCGAAAGTAGAGCTGATGCATATCTCAAATTGTTAATTTCACCAGTTTTCTCTCTGCCTTCATCTAAATCTAATCCATCTTTCCTTATGATATATTCTGCATGTAGATTGAAGAGATAGGGAGATAAAATAGATCCTTGTCTGACACCTTTGCCAATTCACAGTGGGTAGCAGTGTTAGACTGTCTGCTCATACCCTGCCAGAAAGCTCATACCCTGCCAGAAAATATTTTTGTTAGTCTTTAAGGTGCTACTGGACTCTTGCTCTTTTCTACCTTTGCCAATTCTGTTTTCCCCAATTCTAACAGTAGCCTTTTGGAAGTATTTTTTCACACAACGCATAGTTAAATTGTGGAACTCCCTGCCCCAGGATGTTGTGATGGCTGACAGTTTGGAGGGCTTTAAGAGGGGAGTGGACATATTCATGGAGGAAAGGGGTATTCATGGCTATTAGTTAGAATGGATACTAGTCATGCTGCATACCTATTCTCTCTAGTATCAGAGGAGCATGCCTATTATTTTGGGTGCGGTGGAACACAGGCAGGATGGTGGTGCTGCTGCACTCGTCTTGCTTGTGGGCTTCCTGGAGGCACCTGGTTGGCCACTGTGTGAGCAGACTGCTGGACTTGATGGGCCTTGGTCTGATCCAGCAGGGCCTTTCTTATGTTCTTATGTCCAGGTTGCTCATCACAACCATCAAATGTTATGGTACACCCATTTATTTTAAAACCAACCATAGCTTTTCATGATCCACACAGTCAAAAGCTTTGGTGTAATATATGCCCCAAATGTTGCTAAAGCTAGATTTTTTTGGAAAAAAATCCAAGCATTATTAGATTTCCAGGAAGGAGAGATTTTGATCTTTGGAGATATGAATGGAGTTTTAGACCTGAAAAAGGATAGATTTAAAAACATTATGGGGGGGGGGGAGAGGCTCCCCAAAATTTTTAATGAACAAAATGTTGTCTTCAGAGAATTCTATGAGTTGCTCTCCTGCTTCATTTCACGTTCCTAGCCCAAATCTTCCAACGATATTTGATTCTGCTTTGTTTCCTACTTTTGTGTTCCAGTCACCTATGATTATAAGCACATCTTGTTTAGGTGTGTGATCAATTTCCTCCTGAACACTTGCATCAAAGCTTTCAATTCTTCCTCATCAGCATCTGTAGCTCAGGCATAAACTTGAATGATGGTTATGTTGATAGGCTGATTGATATTATTAGGTCGGAGTTTGCATTTTAGCCCCTGATTGCTTGTGCTACTTCTCAGCTCACTATTAGAGCAACTCCGTTTCTTCTGTTTTGTCATTTACCGAGTAAAACTCTTCATAATTTTCTGACTGAAAATGTCCTAATCCAGTCCACTTTAGTTCATTCACGGCCAGGATTGAAATGTTTAAACGTTCCATTTCTCATTTGATGATTTCAAGCTTACCACAGTTTGATTACTCATCCAGTAAAGAAGTATTTCCTTGTGCCTGTCCTGAATGTAAATTTCATTGGATGCCCCCCCCCCCAAGTTCTATTCTGTGAGAGGAAGAAGCTCCCTCTCTTCCACTTTATTTAACCCATGTATAATTTTTATAAACCTCTCATGTCTCCCCTTAGCCATCTTTTTTCTAGACTTAAAAATCCCAGACTCTCCAGCCTTTCCGTATAAGAGGGGCAGAGGGGTAGAGAAATCAGCATTGATAATGACAGAGGAATCCCAGGTCTCTATTCAGTCTAGGCGAATGCATTGTCTTGAGCTTCATTATCAGTTTTAATTCAGCAGTCTTTCTTTCTTAATCTCCCCTTGAAATCCCTTTGTAAAAAAACCACTACTCTTAAGTCAGCAACTGAATGTCCTGGAAGATTAAAATGTCCCCCCACTGTTTTTTGAATGCTGTGGTTTCTGATGTCAGACTTATGTCCATTTAATCTTTGTTGCCAAAAGGGAGACTGCAGCCAAGAAATCAGAAGGAGATTGAGACTGGGAAGGGCAGCCATGAAGGAGCTAGAAAAGATTTTGAAGTGTAAGGATGTGTCACTGGCCACCAAGACTAGATTAATTCATGCCATCGTATTCCCTATTACTATGTATGGGTGTGAAAGCTGGACAGTGAGGAAAGCTGATAGGAAGAAAATAGATTCCTTTGAAATGTGGTGTTGGAGGACAGTGTTACAGATACCGTGGACTGCCAAAAAAACCCAATCAGTGGGTTATAGATCAAATCAAGCCTGAACTGACCCTAGAAGCTAAAACGACTAAACTGAGGCTGTCGTATTTTGGTCACGTCATGAGACGACAAGAGTCACTGGAAAAGACAGTCATGCTAGAAAAGTTGAGGGCAGCAAGAAAAGAGGAAGACCCAACAAGAGATGGATGGACTCAATAAAGGAAGCCACAGCCTTCAGTTTGCAAGATCTGAGCAAGGCTGTCAAAGACAGGACATTTTGGAGGACTTTCATTCATAGGGTCGCCATGAGTCGGAAGCGACTTGACGGCACTTAACACACACACACACACACACACACCATCTTTGTTGCAAGGACTGGCCTGTTTGTCCAGCGTAGAGAGTGGAAGCCATAGCTGGCATGTGATGGCATAAATCATATTAGAAGACGAGCAGGAGTATGAACCTGAGGTAGTACTGCTGATGTTGCTGGGCCAAGTGATGTTTCTAGGATTTATATGAAAGCAAAGTTGGAGCCTGGGTTTGTTGCAGGCCTTGAGTACCAGAATCCATGTTAAGTAGTTTTTCATAGCTGTCATTCAACAAGGCTTTGACCTAAAGATAGTCATGCTTAAATCCCACTGAATGCCATAATGTTTCAATCGGTATGAACTAACTTGTCCCATTTAATTTTAATGGTTTTTAAGAATGGTTCAGGCCAAAGTGTGGAGTAACCAAGTATAGAGAAATGAATCCTCCTGTGCTTTCAATGGCATATTGGGTGATGCGTGAAAATTAAAAACTACATGTGATGGATTTCCTTAAAGCTAGCCACCTCCCCACAGGTGTCTCCCCACTCCTGTCAGAATACAATTTGCTGCCTCCTCCACTGTGGTGGGGTTCCCAGCAGAACACTAAAAAGAGAAAACCGGGTTTTCTGGGAGTAGGATTTCTGCCTGAGCATGACGCGACCAAGCGGAGGTAAAACTGACAGGTACAAGATGGTTTGCTTTTTAAAGTGAACAAGAATAAAGTGTATTTTACAAAAAAACACACATCTGAGGTTAACACTTAACCAGGAGTTGTGATTTGTTAGGGTGTACATAAGGGGTTGCCAATCTCCAGGTGGTGGCTGGAGATCTCCTGGAATTCTGACTGATCTCCAGGCTATAGAGGTCCACTCCTCTGGAGAAAATGGGTGTTTTGGAAGGTAGACTATGGCATTATACCCTGCTGAAGTCCCTTTCCTCCCCAAACTTCACCCTCCTCACCATCAAACTCCAAAATCTGCAGGAATATCCCAACCTGGAGCTGGCAACCCTGTCCAGGGAAAAGTGTCCTGAGTGGGGTATGTCATCGAGTGGAACTCCAAATCAGTCATTTCCTCCATGGAAACTCATCTCTGTAGTCTGGGGATCACTTTTTATTCCGGGAGATCTCCAGGTTCTACCTAGAAGTTGGCAAGTCTATGCTCGATCGCTCCCTAAATTGTGCCCCCGAATAAAACCACCTTACAGCTTCATCTGACTGAGGTCCTATCACACAAGCGAGTCTTAAAACAATGGGATTTATAGCGGCTAAAATCAGGAAATCTAAACCATTGTTATAGTTTCCCGTTTGCTCGCTGCAAAAGGGAAACAACTTCAAATACTTCAAGTAGCATAATCACAGACAAAAGAGGCCCCAAATACCCTACAGAAAACACAGCCAAAGGAGGCCGTGGTGACTTCATGGGTGTGCAGGCTCTGCCTTCCTGCAATTAAAATATCCCAAAGTCCCATTTCCTTATATAAACATTAGAGATAGCTTGCAGGCTCATCAGATGTTTATAGGAGTGAACAGTGTAATGCCAACAGAACTGCTTGAACAATAGGACCCTGAAACTTAAACACAGAACGTTTTTCTTGGCCTCGCATCCGATACAGGCCAAACTTTGGCTAGTAAAAAGCAGGTCAACTTTGTCCCCCCACCTTCCCAAATGAATTCCCCACTAGATTTTATGCCAAATAACATTATCATTTGTACAGTCCCTGTAGTGTGCAGAATTTCAGAGAGGAAGGAGTATGAATTTGATAACCATTTTTCATATTATACAAAATGAGGTGGTAGAATTGTGGGCTGCTTCAGACTGCAAATGGGGGCATATCTTTTAAGGCTCCTAAAAACTATTTTCATGCAAAAACTACACCTGAACACTGTAGTGAAACGTAGTTTTGATTGGGGAGTTGGAACAGGGAAGTGGCAACTAACAGGAAACTGGAAGTTACAAGGAGACTGAGAGAGAAAGAGCAAGCAGGCTCTGCGGAGGAACTGTTGACTTTTTCTTTGTGTTATAGAAGTTCAATAAACACCTTGTTATACAAATACCTGAAGTCCCTGACATGAATAAGACAAACACCATATTTCTCCTGGATACATTGGTAAAAGACATCCTCAGGGGCATAGGATGACTGATGACATTGTTAAGAATACTCTTGCATTGTGGAAGGGCTAACACACTTACTGTTTGAAACGTTTATTGAGACGTTTTATTCATTCATGATCGCACTTCCCCCCCTCCCTTTGGGGGTGGAACCGTTTTGCAGTCATGTAATCCCCGTGGTTTTCAAAAACACTTACAGAACAATGTTTTTCCTTTCTCCGTTCTCCAGACGGCTTCCCCCAAAGTGCAGATAAGATTGAGACGCTGTTTCTTTCTCCGCCCCTCTGTTGTTCACACCCACTGTGTAGCCCATGTCCCCTCCTCTTTCCCGCCGGTGGCCATGTGGTTTTTTGTTTTAAAATAAATGCATTTGGAGTAACATTGGATTGTTATGTCTTCTTAAAAAAAAATGGGATCAGGCAAATTATTTAAAGCCAGCAAAGAAGCGACCCATTCTCCACCAGGTCTCCTTTGTTTCTGTGTTACGGACGAGGCTCGGACAAGGCTGTAAAGGAAATTTGTTGCTTTTGTTCTTCTGATCCCCCCTTCCCTTGAGAGCTGCAGGAGAATGATTGTTTCTGAGTTTCTTCTTTCTTTTCTGTTCCCCCCCCCCCCATTTTCCTCCTGGTGCGATATCCCCAAGGGAAGTGTGAGGTTCTCCAGCCACCCTCGGCAATCCCAAAAAGTCACTCACTCAGACAGGCAGGTCTAAAGCAGGTAAACGTTTATTCAGGAACCGCAGATACAGCATAAACAATCCACAGGTTGAAAGCTGCTAATGACAAACCAAACTACAAAGCATAACTTTAAGCACAGAGTCATCCCAGGTGCAAAACCAAGCGGCCTGGGAATTAGGAGATAACGGTGCCTGGTAGGACGTAGGGAGTGAGCAAGCCATAATACTGAAGTTGCCTGCTAGAGACTCAAGGGCAGAGCAGGGGGGGAGGAAAGGAGCGGAGACAGCTTGAACGGTTCAGAGAAGCGAAACCAAAGGTTAACACTTGAACAGCAATGGGCCTAACTCATGTCAAGAGCTATGGACAGAATGACTCCTGACAGCTTGAACATCTCAGAGAAACAAAACCACTTGATACACTTGAACAGTAAAACCAATAGATACACTTGAACAGAAATAAGCATGAATAAGCATGACTCTTGGCATGACTCTTGACAGGAAGATCTGAATGATTTCCTGCTTTTGTCCCTTTGCATTCCCGCGAGAACTAGAAGCATCGGGGAAAACGTGAGCCCATCGTCCTATCTTCCCGATGCACTGATGATCCCACGCAAGCACACCAAAATGCCGAGGGCGGTGGAGGGGAACCCAAGCAAGTTACGTGGTGCTCCCTCCACGCCCCTTCTCTCTTTTGTGCGCTGTTTCATTGGAGGTGCGCTCTGAAAGTAAATGTTTCAGAGAGGTTAGAACGAGCAGAAGTGCAGGGGGGAAATAGGAAATCACATCCAGCACTATCTCTTTTAAGATGTTTTCCATATGTTTCCCAGCCTGGGTGCGATAAGCCCCTGGGTTAAGGCTCAAAAAAGATGAGATCTTTATTTTTGTAGGAGGGCCCCCAGTATCCATGCCACCTAGGGTTGCCAGCTCTGAGTGGGGAAATACCTGGAGATTTTGGGAGTGGAGGGTGGGATTTGGGAAGGAGAGGGACTTCACCAGGGGAACTGGCCTCTATTGCCTGGAGATCAATTGTAATAGAGGAAGGCTGGAAACCCTAGGGCCACCTGACTTGGCTACCACCAGGGTTGCCATCCTCCAGGAGTAATAGTGGGAGATCTCCAGCCATCACCTGGAGATTAGTACAAGAATATGCTGGGATATCTGCAAAAACAGTTTGTATTGGAAAACCAAACAAATAACAACAGCAATATACAGAGGACTTTAACAACGTGTTACAATATGTCTCGGCCAAAGTTTTTTTGTTTTTGTTTTTGCAAGACAAGTGGGGTCTAGAGACGATGGCTGCCCCCATGGCTTCACATTGCAGTCTCCAGTGCCCCCTTGCTGGCATGGGGTAGCCCTGGTTTTCTGACACTGTTCCTTATTTTGGCTTGAGGGGAGATTTGAGGGGATGTCTTTTAAAACTGTTGTTACTCTGAGTTGCTGGAATTGCCATCCTTCCGTTTCATCCCTTTCTCTGAAGTTTCTGAGCTGGGGTGTGGGGACTATCCAACATACCTACATGTAGATATACTAATATGAAAACACCACACCACCATGTAATGCACAGTATGTCATTTTACATGCTGCAGTTGGTGAGGTTCATTTTGATGCAGATAATATATCACAGGACATTATTTTTCCTAGGACATCTTTAACCAAAACCACTAGGGCACTGGTTCCCAACCAGGGGTCCATGGACCCCCAGGGGTTCACGAGAACTAAATTAAGGCCCGCGAAACAAAGTTATAAACCCATAATAAATTAATATTTTCAATTAAAAGTTCTCTATTATAAAATATATATATTCAAATATTATTCTAAGTTTAATGTTTAACTAACAGTTATGATTAAAGTTTATTTTCAAATTCTCAGAATTTTTATTTTGAACCTTGGGGTCCCTGAACCGAACAAAAAAGTCCTAGTGGTCCCTGGTCAAAAAAAGGTTGGGAACCACTGCACTAGGGGTTTCCACACCAACTTTTGGAAATGTTTAATGAAACTTTTTATTTTCTTGCGTCTGCAATGTTTTCTCTCCATTTGGGGTTGGAGCTGTTTTGCAATAGTTTAATTGCCGTGTTATCTGAAAAGGCTTATATAACGATGTTTCCTTTTTCGCCATTTCTAGGACGACTTCCCCTGAGGAGTGGACATGTTTAAGACGCTATTCATTTGTCCGCCCCCTCCACTGAACACACCCACTGCATTGCCCATCTTCCTCCTATTCCACCTTCCCGATTCCCCCTTCCCTCCCCTCTCGTTAACCCTTTTGTGCTTTTAAATTTTTTTTATTAAATGCAAATGGACTAGCAAAAGTATGTTGGAGTGTTGGACTAACACCCCCCCCCCCAGTTGTTTTGCGCAGGGTCACGATTTATCCTGAGGTCTATTATTTCCTTTAAGTGCATTTATCTTGCAGAAGTGTGATTCCTAACCGTTCCCTCTTCCCCTTCCCCTTGAGAGACTTGGGACTTGGCTGACTTCCCACAAGGAAGGTGGCAGGGGAGATAGAGCTAAACAAAAAATGCAGCGCAAGCAAATACACGCATGCCCCAGGCTTCCCGCTCTGCTCGCCCCAATGTCTGTCCTTTTGTATACAGAGTGCCTGAGAGGGTCGCCAGGAAGAGCGGCAGCCCTAATGAAAGAGGCTGCTGGCGCAAAGACAAAAAGGGGGGAAGAGAGGGGAGTGTCCCACATTTCTGCAACATCACGAACGATGTGACGCTCCCCTGGGGAACATATAGTTTTTTGGGGGAAAGTGCAGAGAGGGTGAAATGTTGAATACAGTGGCGAAAGAGGCAATATGTGGACAGAAATTTTGACTGCTCAGCCAAACCTCGCACATCGACCACAAGGGTAATATGCTGTAAGTGAATGGTGCGGAAATGGCCAGTAACTCATTACTTTGGGGGAAAAAATAGTGATTCTTATTGCAAAGTAAATTAATTCAGCAAACAGCAGGCCAGTGTTCCAAAAATGGGTAACAGTGAGCTGGGGTGTCCCCAAGCAGTAACCCTTGGTGGGAGACTTACAAGCATTCACAAGCCTCTTGGCAGTATGCTTTCACAGATTCCAGCTATCTTGACTAGCTGCTAAATTTACTGGTTGTTATATTTTCAACTGGATGGCTTCCATCTTTGCTTCTTTTCGCCATGCCAGGGTGCCATCTGATACTATTTTTTAGCCACATCCTGTGCTCATGGAAGTCAGCTAAACATCTTCCAGGATGCAGACAAAGGGACCTTGATGCCATAGCTTGGCATGTGCCCCCCGTTTTGATTGTTTTTAATATCCATCCTAACAAACAGTTCAGGAGACTTTGAAAGCTCATGCAATGTGTTGTTATTTTGGTAGGTTGTAATAAAAGATGTCAGCATAATAAAATCCAAAACCAGTAAAAGATACTGGTTTTGTATTTTGCTATGGACCAACACATCTGCCTACTCTTGAGAGGTTGGAAGAGCAGCTTGTCAAGAAAAGTGGATTAATCCAACTACCGGGGATTTAAATGACTTATCAGGCAGTTAATATTCTATGGGATTCAGGGGGAGCCCAAATCTGTGAAGCTGGCTATGCTGAAGCAGTAGTACTAGAGGAAGGGAGCGCACAGCCATTTGGTAACAGGGCCTTGAAAGATAATAAAGGCAGGTATGAAAGCAGAACGCTACCATTTTTTAATATAAACCACTCTGAGACAACGTTGAAAAGCGGTGGTTGTGCACGTGTGTAAATTAAATAAATTTCTGGGCTGCACCCCACATGGCCAAAACTCAATCCAAACATGATATGAAAGCAAATCAGATGATTTTATTCAACGAAATTAAAGCCGCCAGAATGTTGTCCCCATTCCCGCCTCCCTGTGTCCCGCTAGATGGAGGATTTGGATGATTAATAATTTCATTCGATGTCTTCTAATTGTTCTCTTGCTTTAAACTCTGTTTGTTCTGGCCGACATCACTCTCCGCCCTTGTGTTCTATCATCATTCCCCTTTTTGTTAACTCTGAACTTAAACAACGTGTGGTAATGTGCTTGTTCTTTCTATTCCTACCGCGGTCATTGGGAGTTAAGACGGGCAGTCCAGCTCAGACCTGCACAGCTCCTGGCCCCCTAAGCTAGACACATTAATCAGATGGGCATTATTATTGACAACTTCCCTGGTTTTTGAAGACAGCAAAACTAGAAGGTTTTACTGAGCTCTGAATGAACTGCTGTCTTCAGTGGGTTGGCCACATGGCATGGGCTCCCAAGTTCTACACATCCGGCCTAGCAAAACCTGATCCTCTGTCACTGCTGTTCCAATGTCAGCTGTTCTTTGGATATGCATTAGCCCCTGGAAATGCCAACACTCACGGCTGCGTTGTATGCAGGAAGTCCCCGGTTCCATTTGTGGCATCTCCAGACTTCAGTTGTGGCCACTTAGCATGTTTGTGCACCTTAAGCATAATGCTTCATGTGCTCCACATCCTTATGGCAAGGGGCAGGACCATCTTTGTTTTCCTTCGGATGAGAGAGCACTTCTTCTTCCTCTTCCCTCTCCCGTGCCGTGTTCACAAACAGAAATTGGCTCTGCACAGTTTGGGAATGAGAATTGGCTGATAATCCACCATGTACTATGAGTCAGGGGGAGGGAACACCGACCCAATTTGGGTGACATGTAAAATTTAGTTGCATTCTCCTAGGATAGCCCCCCCTCCAGTTACTGATCAGAGAAGAACTCTAAGCAAGGACTAGTGCCTGGAGAGTTCCTGAAATTACAACTGAACTCCAAATCACAGAAATCCATTCACTGGGGGAAAAGGACTGCTTTGGTGGACTGTATGGCAGTACACCCTGCTGAGATCCTTTCCCTTCCTCCCCCAAACCCCACCCTCCAGCCCTAAATCTCTAGGAATTTTCCAACCTGCAGTTGGCAACACTTGCAAGGACAAAACTGTGTGGGGACAAAGCCAGGCCCCTTACACAACGGACAGAGGCATTTGTGCCAAGAAGGCATAGGGGGTAAGAAGGCAATCTTACTGGCACCCTTGGCAGAAGCCCAGAACGAGTGTTGCCAGCCTCCCGGTGGGACCTGGAGATCTCTCAGAATTACAACTGATCTCCAGACCTCAGAGATCAGTTCCCCTGGAGAAAATGGCTGCTTTGAAGGATGGACTCTATGGCATTATACCCTGTTGAGGTTCCTCCCCTCCTCAGCCTCTCATCTCCTCAGGCTCTACCTCCAAAGTCTCCAGGAATTTCCCAACCAGGAGATGGCAACCCAAGCCAGTGCATGGCTTTCTTGAGTGTGTGTGAGTGCAGGAAAAGCTGAGCAAGAACCTAGTAGCTACCAAAGTGTGGTATCATAAGGGTTGCCAGGTCCCTCTTCGCAACCAGCAGGAGGTTTTTGGGGCAGAGCCTGAGGAGGGCGGGGTTTGGAGAGGGGAGGGACTTCAATGCCATAGAGTCCAATTGCCAAAGCAGCCATTTTCTCCAGGCGAACTGATATCTATCGGCTGGAGATCAGTTGTAATAGCAGGAGATCTCCAGCTAGTACTTGAAGGTTGGCAAGCCTAGGTATCATGCAACTGAGTATATAGTAGATTCCAAACAAGGTTTATTGTAAATCTTACCCAGACATAACAACCGTTGCAACAGTCCGTAAGGCAGCCCCAACCCACGCCAGAATGCCACCCTTCGACTTCCTGTTTCCTGTCTTACAATACAACATCTCCCAGCAGGCGCCGTTGCTTATAGCTACTACCATACGTAAGAACTCCACACAAGTGCACTCAGGGGCCATAGCAGAAATGCCAGCTTGTGATTTCCTCTAGCACTAATAATTTACAAATTACAATGACTTACAAGCATTCACAATTTGCTGTCCCTTCATGGTATCACAAAATGCGCTGCCCGAGGCAGGTTGCTTCACCATGGCTAATGGTCAGTCTGACCCTTCTGCTGGGGATTGGGCTGATCCTAGTGGGCCTCAATGGCTGTACAACCTTGGTTGGTCAGGCCCTGAAGCTTATTGGACGACTGGGTGTACAATACTGTTTTCCCCTCAAAATGTTGTTTTTACCTTGTACAATGTTGGGCCAAGAGGAACGGCAGAGTAAAAATATTTCAAGAAATAAATGAATAATTAATAAAATGTCCTAGTTGGGCCACCAAAAGGAAACAATGGATAGTTCACTGAATTCCTTAGCCTTGTAGCAAACATTTTGCGGCCGCTCTGTTCTGGCGACTCAGTTTTATGTGAAAGGAGATGGGAGTTAGTCTGCAAAAGAGCCCAACTATGAGTAGACCAAGGACTTCTGGGGCTTGAACTAGGAATCTCAGGGCCTGAGACTGAAGGCTGGTGGGCTATCTGGACTTTGGGTGATTTGGCCTCCGAGCCTTCTTTAGGTGGAAGAAAGGGAGGAAGGATCTGCAACTAACGGGCAGTATGAAACTTTGGAATCCTTAAGGCCAGTATAGATACAGGCAGCCTAGCCTTCTAGCTTTGCTTAGTCAACAGAACTTCTCAAGCCACTGACCTTAGCTGGGGAATGCACCTTTCATGATTGATCTGGGCAGTGTCACACCCAGCTTCAGCCCGAACAGACTTGTACCTGGTACACCCCTGTTATTGGCAACATCTTTTAATTTTGTTCCTATAAGATCTCTGTTTGTTCTCCAAACTTGGGTGTCTTCCCAGTTCAGTTCATCCCACTCCACCCTCTTTCCTGGATGCCTTCCCAGGAAGTAACTAGAGATGTTAAATGTTATCAGACCGGACTGGTGCCTTCAAATAGGTCCTGGGGAAATAAGAACTGAATTGCACCACCCAAAATATTATCTCCAAGACAGACATTCTGCACAGCTATAGCCCGTCTACAGTTTCTTCCTTAGTTTTTAGCAGTTTGTTGCTCTTGGGAATATACTTCCAAGGAAAAAAAAGTACTGTGGAAGAATGTTATTCTGTTGCCAAGCAAAATATTCACAGGTCAAGGGTGGCAGATATACAATTGGAGATCCTGCCTCTAAAGGCCAATGTGAGGGAAACTCAGAACGGGGCAGATAAAGAAACTCCAATTTTATGCAGCAAAGGCCACAGTTCATCTCTTGCAAAAGAGCCAGGAAATTACAATACAAAAAGAACATTCCAAAATCATGAGAGGGCTTCCAGTTTTAAGGCCATCCAAGCGAGATATAAAAACAATGGTGCCCTCCTTGGAGAGAGACTCTTATTTCTGGGTGTGCAGATGTAATGTAATGTGAAGCAGGCTCTTTCTATCTGTTTCTCCACCCAGCCCAGCAGTGACCCAGGTCAATTCAGTTCTCTCTCACACACACCCACAACCACACAATCTGATTTATGTTCCTCTGCCTTGTGCAGTTCCTTGGTGCACCCCAATCAGCGTAATTACCTTCTCCCTCAGATGTCCTCTGGAGTCTTTTTGAATTCAGTATAAATTCTACTTATTAAATTTGCAGATGATACTAAATTGGGAGGGGTAGCAAATACGGTAGAAGACAGAGCCAAGATACAGGATGATCTTGATAGGCTGGAGAATTGGGCTAGGACTAATAAAATGCACTTCAACAAAGACAAATGTAAAGTTCTGCATTTAGGTAGGAAAAATCAAATGCATAATTATAGGATGGGGGAGACTTGTCTGAGCAGTAGTGTGTGTGAAAAGGATCTTGGGGTCTTAGTAGACCAAACACTGAACATGAGTCAGCAGTGTGATGCGGTAGCTAAAAAGGCAAATGCGGTCTTGGGCTGCATCAACAGAAGTATAGTGTCCAGATCACGTGAAGTGATGGTATCGCTTTACTCTGCTGTGGTTAGACCTCACCTAGAGTACTGTGTTCAGTTTTGGGCACCACAAATTTAAGAAAGATGTAGACAAGCTGGAACGTGTCCAGAGAAGGGCAACAAAGGTAGTGAGGGTTCTGGAGACCAAGTCCTATGAGGAAAGGTTGAAGGAGCTGGGTATGTTTAGCCTGAAGAGGAGAAGACTGAGAGAGGATATGATAACCATCTTCACGTACTTGAGGAGCTGTCATATAGAGGATGGTGCCGAGTTGTTTTCTGTTGCCCAAGAAGGTCGGACCAGGACCAACGGGTTGAAATTAAATCAAAAGAGTTTCCGACTAGACATTAGGAAGAATTTTCTAACAGAGCGGTTCCTCGGTGGAACAGGCTTCCTCGGGAGGTGGTGGGCTCTCCTTCCATGGAGGTTTTTAAGAAGAGATCACCATCTGTCAGCAATGCTGTTTCTGTGACCTTAGGCAGATGATGAGGGAAGGCATCTTGGCCATCTTCTGGTCACTGGGTGTGTGTGTGTGTGGGGGGGAGGTAGTTGTGAATTTCCTGCATTGTGCAGGGGGTTGGACTAGATGACCCTGGTGGTCCCTTCCAACTCTATGATTCTATGATTTTCTCTCATTCCCTTTGGAGCCCTTCTCAATGTTTCTCACTAGTTGTTCCAGAATGAGCTTCCATGAATACGGTAAATGTTCTTAGTCTTTAAGGTGCTGCTGGCTTCCCTTTTGTTCTGATACAACATACTAACACAGCTAACTCACTGGAATTATTTTGTTAGTTGTGCCTGATTTCAATATTTTAATTTTTTTATCCCAACACGTTCCATTGACTCCACAACCGCATGCTTTATGTACTTGGTTAAAAGTCCATTTATTTAGTGAGCCATCCATATAAGCATGCATTTTAATTATTATTCTAATCAATCTTTTTTCCCTTAGGACAGGATTTACTGATAGCTACATATAAATTTCAAAAAGATGCAAGGGGTGGGGAGGATAATCTACAACCAACCCAAAATCATAACAGCCAAAAAAGTTGAAGAAAAATACATCCGTGAAAAACAAACTGGCTGTTTATAAACCCGAGAAACTCTAAACCAAATAAATATATCTTAATATACCTACAAAAAAGTCACAAAATAATGGCTTGTAAAAACTAATATTGTCAATGGACAAAGAAATACCAAATGTGGTTCGACAAGTTGTCTATTTGTGGTCTGATTTACAAAATTTAACACATGAAACTATTCCCAGCTGTTTGTAATGCTTGTAATACAACAGACCACAGACACATTACAAATATACCATCCATTGTGAGCACTTCCTGTGATTGTGAAATAGCCTATGATTTCTAAAGATAAGCTACTTAGGATAGAAAAAAGTGCTACAGGATATTTCAACAGGCATTTTGGTTTGCTTTTAAGGAAATGCATCCAAAAGCTCTTGTGCTCCTCCTATACTGGAATGAATGGGAGTTTGGACAAAGATGCTTCTTCTGCAAGTGCCTTTGAATTGATTAAAAATCCCTTTGAAAAGTTATCCAAATCAATAGTTGAACCCGATTAACTTCTTCCTTAGCAGGAGGTTGTGGGAGTTAAAACGCTGAAATAGTTTTCCAGGCTAAAAGTAAAAACTGCAGATCATCCGTTAAAGGGAAGTTTTCCTTTAGGTTTTAATTGCTGGAAAAGGGGGAAACTGTAAAAATGCTGGATGTACCAGAAAGATTAAAAAAAACAAAAACAAAGCTCCAGAAAATGAACACAACATGCTGCATGTTATGATGGGTAGCAATAATCTAAAATAAATACAGCTGTTAGGGTTGCCAGCCTCTGGGTGGGGTATGAAATTCTTTCAGAATTACAGCTGATCTCCAGATTACAAAGATCGGTTCCCCTGGAGAAAATGACAGTTTAGGAGAAAATGGCATGACATCTTTGCCGATCTCCCGTTCCTCCCCAAACTGTCCTCCCCAGGTTCCACCCCCAAATCTCCAGGAATTTCCTAACTCGGAGTTGGCAATCCCATACATTTTATACGTGTTGTGTAGTGATTAGCGTGTCAGACGAAGATCTAAGAAACCTAGTGTGATTCACTGGGTGACCAGGATTGCCAGCTCTGAGTTGGGAAATACCTAGAGATTTTAGGGGTGGAGCCTGAGGAGGATGGGGTTTGGGGAGTGGAGGGATTTCAATGGGATATAATGGCATGGACTCCACCTTCCATAGTGGCCATTTTCTCCAGGTGAATGGGTCTTTGGACAAACACACGTTCGGCGAAACACATGCGTTTTTGCCCTTTGTCACCTGGAGATCAGTAGTAATCCCAGGAGATTTCCAGCTAGTTGGCAACCCTATGAGTGACCTTGGGCCAGTCACAAACTGCCAGGCTGACATACCTCACCAGGTTGTTGTGAGGATAAAATAGAGGAGAGGAGAACGATGTAAACTGTTTTGTGTCCCCATTGGGGAGAAAGGCAAGGTATAAATGAAGTAAATAAAATAAACAAGGCATACCTCTTTTAAGTATGCGTCAAACCATGCCTGGAGATCTCCCAGAATAACAACTGATCTCAAGGACTACAGAAATCAGTTCCCCTGGAGAAAAATGGTTCATTTGGAGGGAGGGGTCTATGGCATTATATCCCACTGAGGCCCTTCCCCCCCCTATACTCCACCCCCAAATCTCAAAGAATATCTGAACCCAGAATTGGCAACCCTAATGCTAAGCTAAGCAATGATTGCAGCTGGGAACACACTTTATTCAGCATGAACACCCTTGGGTGCTCTGAAGGCATTCAGAGACACTATATGCCCTCGCATACAACACAAATAAACTGGAGGCACGAAGCCAAATATATGAGTGCTTATTTCAAGCCAATATCTGTTTTACCCACACCACATTTCCTGCCTATCTCTTTTCTCCATTTTTGCTCCTTGTTTTCTTTCTCCATTTAGATTACAACCTCTGTCTTTCTCTCCCCCCACTCCTTCCTCTGGGCCTCTTTGCTCTTTCCAGTCTACTCTCATCTTTCCTGCTTCCCTGGGCCTCCTGCCTTCTCAGCCCTTGTCTCGCTTAGGGTTGCCAGGCTCCTCTTCGCCACCAGCAGGAGGTTTTGGGGGTGGAGCCTGAGGAGGGCGGGGTTTGGGGAGGGGAGGGACTTCAATGCCATAGAGTCCAATGGCCAAAGGGGCCATTTTCTCCAGGGGACCTGATCACTATCAGCTGGAGATCAGTTGTAATCGCGGGAGATCTCCAGCCATTACCTGGAGGTTGGCAACTCTACACTGGCGGGAGGTTTTTGGGGTGGAGCCTGAGGAGGGTGGGGTTTGGGGAAGGGAGGGACTTCAATGCCATAGAGTCCAATTGCCAAAGCAGTCATTTTCTCCAGGTGAACTTATCTCTATTGCCTGGAGATCAGTTGTAATAGCAGGAGATCCCTTGCTAATACCTGGAGGTTGGCAACCCTAGTCTTGCTCCTTCCCTAGTTCCTCCTGTAGCCACTTCCTAGGGTCAGCTAAGCCAATGGCAACCCTTGTGCCACCCTCTCCACTATGACATCAGGGATGCCAGAGCCAAATCACCAGCAGAGACTACCACCTAGAGCATGAACAGTAGTGTTCCCAGCATTGTGCCGATGGGTGCCATGTTGCCTGCCATTGTATTTCCTGGCACCCACATTTGTAATTCCTCAAAGCAGAGTCAGGCTTCGCTTTTCTCCACCTTGCTAGAGCAGGACGTATATCAGAAGACCCCAGGAGATGGTTGCCAGTCCAGCACTGGGGAGCTACCTGGTCAGCATCCCGCGAACGGGAAGTGATATCATTGTGTCAGATTCACTCAAAGCTCTGTGGTTAACTGGTTCATGCTGGAAGTGACGACATGGCATTCACACAAGGCCAGATCATCCCCACTCATTCTGATCATCACCACACAGATCACTCACACCCTATGCCAGGGGTCCCCAACCTTTTCGAGCCTGTGTGGGCACCTTTGGAATTTTGCCACAGGACGGTGGGTGCAGCCACAAAATGGGGGCTGCAGCTTACCTTCAGCCACACAGTGAAGTTCCTGGTGTTGTGGTGGCAGCTGCTGCACCAGCAAAGTTTTTAAAATTCTGCACAGCCAGTCGAGTCTCCAATGGCCAATCTGTAGCCTTGCTGGGCAGAAGCTCCACCTGGCCCCACCCACTTTCTAAAGACACTTAGGGGGCACCAGGAAAGATGTCGACAGGCATCATGGCACCCACAGGCACCACGTTGGGGATTCCTGCCCTATGCATTTATACAGACAAGATTCACACACACACACCATTCATACATTCATGCAGTGATCACTTGTTCACTCTCCATTCACAGACTGAGCCTAAGGGTTCATGCTGAGAGTGCGCCCCCTCACTTCTTTGTATTGTTTCCCATCAAAATCACCTTTAGACACTGTGTCATGGCAATTAAATGCATAAAGAGCTAGAATGTTTCTGAGCATACTATGACACCACAGTCACTTAGCCAATAGTCTGGCAACACTGTGGGAGCTCATTTCCCGGACTGCTAAAGCTTCTGCAGTAAGTAGGGTTGCCAGTTCCAGGATGGAAAATTCCTAGAGATTTGGGAGTGGAGCCTGGGGAGGGTGAGGTTGGGGGGAGGGACCTCAGTGGGCCATAGATCCCACCCCTTCAAAGCAGCCGGGGGGGGGGCTGATTTCTGTTGCTTGGAGATCAACTGTAATTCTGGGAGATCTCCAGGCTCCATTGGAAGGTCGCCAAGCCTAGGTATCAGCCCATGGTTGAGCTTCAAAGAATACAGCTTGAGTATAACTGAACTGTTTCTATCCTTCTTATAACACAAAATTTTGGCAAGTGAAAATCAGGAACAATGTTTTTTTTGGCAAATCTGATTTCTCTGTAGTTTAACTTACCCCCTCCTCAGAGTAAGTCCTCTACAAGTGCTTTGAAATTAGGGTTGGAAATAGAATTTTTTTTCATTTTGCAGAAGTTGAGTGTGTTCTCTAGTTGACTGCACATTTTCCAGACTCAATAACTTGGCATGTGTACAGACAAATGTTTGCATGTAGTTTAAGTGCAGCCCTTTGCGGCCAAATGTAGAACGGAGGGGAAAAAATCCCTCTGATAATTTAAGAGCCTTGGCCATTAGGGAGTACATTCTCTTCTAGTTGTTGTAAATGTTATGTGTGAGTAAAGGATACGGGAAGAGGGTGTGTGTCTTTGGCAGTATTAAGAAGGCTCTGTTCTCTGTCGTAACCATGCTTGCCTCATCAATGTTGCTGGCAAACAACTGGGGGCTCAGGGCTCAGGGGGCTCCAGAACATTTGAAATCCGAATGGCTTTACTCAGGAGATGAGTTACACAAAAGAGAGGAAACAACCGTGTCAGTAAGCATGTGGTCAAGAATGAGCCTGTGAACATGGTATATTTGGATTTCCAAAAGGCTTTTGACAAAGTCCCTCACCAAAGACTGCTAAGCAAACTTCATAGTCATGGGATAAGAGGACAAGTCCTCTTATGGACTGAGAGCTGGCTGAAAAATAGGAAGCAGAGAGTAGGAATCAATGGTCAGTTCTCCCAATGGAGGGATGTGAGCATGGGGTCCCTCAGGAGTCTGTGTTGGGACCGGTGCTTTTCAACCTGTTCCTCAATGACCTGGAGTTGGGGGTGAAAAGCGAAGTGGCCAAGTTTGCAGATGACACCAAATTATTTAGGGTGGTTAAAACAAAATCGTACTGTGAAGAGCTCCAAAATGATCCAGGATCAGAGGAGCATGCCGAATATATTAGGTACTGTGGAACACAGGCAGGATGGTGCTGCTGGAGTCGTCTTGTCTGGGGGCTTCCTAGAGGCACCTGGTTGGCCATTGTGTAAACAGACTGCTGGACTTGATGAACCTTGGTCTGATCCAGCAGAGCTTTTCTTATGTTCTTATGTTAACAGTGATTTCTCCTGTTTGTTCCTTTTTCCTCAGCCCCCTCTTTCTTAATCTTTGGTCTGGATTTCAGGTGTCAAAGCAGATGGTGGATAAACAGACCAGAATAGCAACCGGTGGGAGGAACTACAGCTGTCTGCTACAACCCAGTGGCATTTGATACCAAGGAGCAACCTGGCAACCCCAGCTGAAGGGAAAGCAGAGAACTGATAAGAGCATTTGATGCCAAGTGCCTCTGGGTACTTGCTGACTCCTGAAGACTGTGGGGGCTGAGAGAGAAGAGGAAAACTGAGGGATCAACCATAGCAGCACCTCATGCCAGGGTTTATTTTATAGACTTATAGTTTTACACTTTGAACTTGGTGGAGACCATTAATACTGGTTTATCTAGAACTTTTGAGGAGTTTTGTTGAAGCTTCAGCAGAAGCATCTTTCAGGACTGATAGACAGATGCTTGGCTCCAGCCGTTGGCCAAAGAAAGGCAGGTGGCTGGGATCTTTGTGGCACAGCTAGGCAGCCCTACTGCCCCCAGTGGTGCCAGGCCCCCCTTTCATCTGCTCACCCTCCCTCCCAGCCTGAATGGATGTACTGCCAGGGTGACACTGTGAGCAAGTCCCACGAGGCACATGCCAAACATGGGGAGTGCTGCTATGTTTTGTGTCTCACAGGGAACACAGCAGAGGATCCAGGGACGACAACCACAGCAACTGCTTCCAAGGAAGCCTCTCTGGGAGAAATCAGGGTATGCCGCCAGCAGTTAAACCTCACCAGGCACGAAGACAAAGGTGCCGGTTCCTGTATTGTCTTTTACATGATATGCAATCACTGACCGTTATCACAATTTGTGCCTTGTGTCAGTCTGGAACCGCCGATTCGAAGCTTCCCGTTGTCCCCAAAGCTCTTGCCTAATACATGACTCACCTTAATATCTCCAGCTTTTGTAATCCCGAATTGTAATTCAATCAGGAACTGCCTTTCCTGGTGCCATTCAATCAGTTCTGTAGTTTCTCTTGATTACGCTCAAGTATTGCTTTACCCGTCTGTTGTAATCTTTTGTTTCCTGGAAAGAACCCATTTTATGCTATGGGTCAAAATCTGTATGACTAACCTGACTTTAGAGCCAGGAAAGAGTCTCTGATCTTGGACACCAGCTGAACTGCAACAGACTCCCGACGCACACTGGATCTCTCTTTCTTCCATCTCATTTCTTCGCAGAATAGGACAGGCAATCTATTCTTTGCTTTCCCTTTGATACTTTTTGCAGGACAATGACTCAGCTCAAACCCAACCCACTTCTGACTATATATCACTCTTCTTACACACTTGACACTGAGAGACACTGTCCTTCAGTGTGACTCCTCTGAAGATGCCTGCCACAGCTGCTGGCGAAACGTCAGGAAAGAAAACACCAAGACCACGGTCACACAGCCCGGATAACCTACAAGAACCAATTTGCTCTCCCTCTTGACTTATTTTCCAGATCACTATACCCGATTTTCCACCTTTAGCTCAATGATTAACTCCTGCTCCAAAGTGGAGGAGCTCTGCTGAATGGTTGTTAGTTATTGCTACATTAATTGAGATAAGGAATGTTTCTGTGCTTTGGTTTAGTACGGCTAGAATTTGCTTAGGATAAGCCCCCCCCCCCGTCACTATTGTATGAAATCCCTCAATAAACTGTATTTTATTCCTTTTAAATCAGGTCTCTGCCATCCTTTTGCTACTGCAGACTTGATACAGCCACCTCTTTAGGTAAAAGATCCTGGTTTGCTGTGCCCTGCACAAACACGCAAGCTAATTCCCCATGTTAATGTGAATGCATGATCACGTGTTTGTGGGGGTGCGGCAACACCAGGAGGGGGCAGAAGGGCAAAAGGGGGCGGGGTCTTGAAGCTGCCCCCTCTCACCAGGCCTGTGGTTTCTTCTCACTGGGGCCTCCTGGCCCTATTATGTATGCGTGGGTGATATTCGAGACCGGAGACGGAGGTCCAACAGCAACTGCTCTATTAGGTGGACAGGAACAGAACTGGGGGACTGTGCAACAACCCCTGCTTATATGCCGCTCGGCAGCTCAGGGCCACGCCCCCCCAAGTCCGTGATTGGGTGGCTGCAAACCCCTAGAGCCAATAGGGACATGCATGCGCAGGAGCCCGGACATGGTTCCAGCTTCCCGCTGCACACATAACAGCCCCGCCCAGGGCTGTCTCTTGCTGTGGCCAATTCTGGCGCTATGGGAAATCTGGCCCTGGCCCGCAGACAGACGCTGGACCTTCACAGCCTGTCATAGGGGGGCAACATCTCCCATCACAGCAGGAGACCTCCTGGGAATTGCCCCAGGCTGCTGGTGATTGACAGGCAGGGGAGAAGAGGCAAAGAGGGGGGTTAAGGTTGCCAGGTCCCTGTTTGCCACCGGCAGGAGGTTTTTGGGGCGGAGCCTGAGGAAGGCAGGGTTTGGGGAGGGGAGGGACTTCAATGCCATAGAGTCCAATGGCCAAAGCAGCCATTTTCTCCAGGTGAGCTGATCTCTATCGGCTGGAGATCAGTTGTAATAGCAGGAGATCTCCAGCTACCGGTAGTAGGAGTTGTAATAGCAGCAGATCTCCCCTTTCCAAACCCCGGCCTCCTTAGGCTCCATCCCCAAAATCTCCAGGTATATCCCAATCCGGAGCTGGCAACCCTACTCATGGCGGACATCTCATTTCCCCCTGTATCCCCTTCCCCACCATATCCTCTTCCCCTTCTAGGAGGAATTGCCCCCAAGGGGAGTCTTACTGGTGGTGGGGCCTCTCCAGTGACATCCTGTCATTTCTGTCAATGAGGTGACACCATTTGCAGCATCACCTGGATGTGATATTGTGTAAGGGTGACTCTAGCATTTGCTCAGATTCTATGGTTTAACAATAGAGCTTTCAGTGAAGGCTACATTGTTGCTCCTATGCAGTGATGTCGTTCCTGGGGCACACCCGAAGTGATGTCACCACCATGTTGCTGGTGACGGTGATCCCCCCCCCTCAATTTGCCCTCTGTTGCCCCACTGAGTGCCAATGGGGTAAGAGGGCTGCCAGTGGGAGGTGTAGAAGAAGAAAGTAGACTTTCTCTACCACTTTCGGGGGACTCAAACCACCTTACAATCACCTTCCTTTCCCCTCCCCACAACAGACACCCTGTGAGGTAGGTGGGGCTCAGAGAGCTCTAGGAGAGCTGTGACTAGCCCAAGGTCACCCAGCTGGCTTCATGTGTAGGAGTGGGGAATCAAACCCGGTTCTCCAGATCAGAGTCCACCGCTCCAAACCACCGCTCTTAACCACTACACCACTCTGGCTCACTCATCTGGGAGAACCGGCAGCCCCCAAAGCATCTCCCCTTTTCCTGCTCCCTTTTCTATTTCCCACCCACAAGCCAACCAACCTTTATTTGGCCCCTGTCTTCAGCTTTCCCGCCTTCCTTTCCCTTGGCTGCCTCTCCCTGAGAAAAGCCTGTCTGAATTGGGCTGTGGTGGCTGCCACCAGGCTGGGACAAGCTGCCCAGTGGCTACTGCTAGGCCATGCCATGCTGCGCCCAGTTACATGGTGGCTCCTGTTGGGCCTGGCTGGTAGGGTTGCCAGCTCCAGGGTAGGAAATACCTGGAGATTTTAGGGGTGGAGTCTGAGGAGGGCAGGGTTTGGGGAGGGGAGGGGCTTCAATGGGGTATAATGCCATAGAGCCAACATTCCAAAGCAGCCATTTTCTCCAGGTGAAGTGATCTCTGTTGCCCAGAGATCACTTGTAATAGCGGGGGATCTCCAGCCACCACCTGGAAGTTTAGCAAACATAAAAACAGCAACAACTGCAAACACAACTAAGGCTAATTTATGGGTTACAAATAAGGCAAGATACAAATAGTATCTGATACAAACATGGACAATGTCCAAAAGTCAATACATGACCATAAGTGAAGACAATATAGTCCTGCAATATTGGCTAGGAAAATTTCCTTCTTTCCCCCCCACGATTTCAGATTTTTCTGCAAACTTGGGAATTCCTTCACATTTGTAGAGAAATCCTCTCTATCTTTCTCTAGCTCTGTTGTGTGGATCTATTAAGCATATTCTCTGTGGCACAGTTTGGAATTAGATATATGATATTTTGCAGGATGATCCATTGTTGATAATTCTTGTTTGCACTTGAAGACAGATTAGAAAAAATACAGTCACTACATATTAGAAACTCATCAGACCTTGCTAATTCATACATAGCTTTACTAAGCCAGTGTCATACTTTGAAAACTACTTGTTGCTATTATAGGGTGAAACCCTAAACCCATTAAGCTCAGCCGGAATTCAGGCCTACTGGCTTAAGCTGAATCAGGAGGACTTTATACCATGTAGTGATTGGTTTAAAACCCTTTGAAATCTTGGCTCAACAACGTTAGAGTTTAGACATTCCCATGACACAGCTTCTATTTAAGGGCTTCTGTGGCTATTTCAAGATCATCAGAACGTGAGATTAATCTTGTGAAGAAGCCATTCAATGTTTTCCTTCTAGCAATTTTTTTTTGCAAAACTATGCGATGACCTCTCCAAATCAGGCTCTCTCCCCTCCTTAAAAAAAATTGCATCGCCTGTTTGACAGCTGGAAAGCCCTATTTGGATTGTTTAGAAGCTTTATAATGTTTAACTCCTTAACAAAAAAGGAAAGAAAAGGAGCACTCTGGCGAGATTCTCATATGAAGGAAAAGGACTAGGTTTAAAATAAAAAAGCAGAAAGAGCTTGTAAAAATAGGAACCTTCTTAAGAATTATGCGCGACAACCAACTTGGATTACCAAGAGCTGCCTTTAACAATAATACTGTGCTCAGGAAACTCTAGTCTCCGGTGATAAATAAGAGAACTACAACAACACAGGATACATATGGACCCAACCGCTAAGCTGAAGGGATATGAGATGCAAGCAGTCTGCCCTCCATTGTCTTAGCATCTCCTTCGAAAGACTTCTTAGTGCAACTTGAGCTTGCGATGGGAAGAGCCCTCGGCTGGCTGCTCCTTCGCTTGATCAAGATGGCGACTCTCCTCCGGACCTTCTGGCAGGGGCTGCTGCTGCTGCTGCTGTTGGGGCTGCTTGCCCAGCCGGGCCAGGCAGCAGAAGCCCTGTGCTCCGGAGCCACTTGCTACACGCTGCACTGGGGCAGGCTCAGCTGGACGGAGGCCCAGAGCAAGTGTCAAAACAACGGGGGGAACCTGGCGACTCTGAAGAGCCTGGAGGAAGCACAGCTGGTCGGGCAACTGCTGGCTATGAGGCCTGGGCGGGGAGCTGGCTCGGAGGCGGAGGTAAGGCTGTGGATTGGGCTCCAGCGGGAGAAGGGCAGATGCTACCAGAAGCACCAGCCCCTGAAGGGCTTCACCTGGGTAGCAGGAGACCAAGAGACTGAGTACTCAAACTGGGCCCAGGAGCCCCGGGAAACGTGCACGGCTCAGCGATGCGTGACACTCCAGGGCTCTCCCTCCCTGTCCAAGGGCCTGGCCTGGGTGGATGGCCACTGCAGCTGGTCCGCTCAGGGGGAGGCCGGCTACTTGTGCAAGTTCAGCTTCCAGGGGATGTGCCGTCCACTTGCATTGGCTGGGCCGGGCACTGTCAACTATACCACCCCCTTTGGCATAGCCACTGCTTCCCTGTTAGCAGTGCCCTTTGGCTCCATGGCTGAAGTGGCGTGTGGACCACAGGGGGCAGAGGTGGCCAACGCCTTCCTGGTGTGTAAGATGCAAGAAAACAGCAACGCCTTTGAATGGAGCAGCCAGGGCCCACTGTGTGCTTCGCCCAGCCATGGCTGCAACTACAGCAACGGCGGCTGTGAGCACCAGTGCTTGGAGCTGGGCGGGGGCCTCTTCCAGTGCGCCTGCCACTCTGGATACCAGCTTGGAGGGGACCATCTTTCCTGCATTCCAGTGGACTACTGCAGCTCCAATCCATGCCGGGGGCACTGTTTGCCACGCACTGGTGGCTTCGACTGTCTCTGCCTTCGAGGTTATGCATTGGCTGCTGATGGCCGGGACTGTGTGGATGTGGACGAATGCAGTGCTCCGCAAAACCCTTGCGAACAGATCTGCATTAACACTCAGGGCAGCTTTACGTGTCTCTGTCTCCCGGGCTATAAACTGGCCAAGGCTGATGGGCAGACATGCCAGGATATTGACGAATGTGCTGGGGTCACGCCATGCGCCCAGCTTTGTGTGAACTCTCGTGGCTCCTTCCTCTGCTCCTGCCAGCCGGGCTATCAGTTGGAGGGCTCTTCTTGTCTGGATGTGAACGAGTGCCAGGAAGAGCCTTGCGAGCACATGTGTAAAAACCTCCCAGGCAGCTATCGATGCTTTTGCCAGCCAGGCTGGAGACTGGATCCCAATGGGATCTCTTGCATCTTGGATACTGCTCCCAGCACTTCCTCCCCACCTACTGAAGGAGAACCGGGGGATCCAGTGGACATTCATCCTGGATCAGAGCCACCGATGCTGCTGTCTGACTCTCCCATCCAAGCAGAACACGAAAGAGTCTTTGTATCGCAGGTTACCACTTTTCCACCAGAGGTGCTCAGCAGGCCACTAGATGCTGAGGACCAGGCTGAACATGACAGCGCAGAAAAGAACATGGGCAGCTCCAAGCAACTCCTGTATTATATCGTTGGTGGTGTTGTGGCTATTTTAGTACTGCTGGCTTGTGCTCTAATTCTGGTCACCTACAGAAAAATGGAGGCCAAGAAAGCAAAAAATGAAGCTAAGAGTGTGGCTGACAATTACTCTTGGGTGCCAGATCAGCGGGAGGCCAGGGCAGGAAGCAATGAGTACATGTAATCTATCGATAAGGGAAGGGCTTTTGTTGTAAAGCAGGCAGGGGGTGGGGAGTAAGGGGGAGTTATCTCAAAAATAAACTGAGGCTGCATCTACATGGCAAAGTTTCTCCGTTTTGTACTCATTACTACTGTCAATGCGGAGGCATTTGGACTGGTAATGAAGTTTCCACCCACAGGAGTTCTCCTTCATCAGTTGACATTTTCCCCGGACTTTTTCCTGGCTATGCCACCAGAGGGCGTTTTTTCTGGAATCAGTAATTGCTATAGTGCTATCATGTTATAGTGTTATAGTATCACAACACTATAGCAATTTTATTGTTTTTGAAGGCCCTCGAAAAACTGGTAGCACTGTAGGGAAAATGGTGGCTGTGACTGGCTGATGGAAATAAAGTTGTGCTGATATATGCAGGACTTTGGAAAAAGCACATCGTTCTGTCCGGAAGGTATGATAGTGCACTTGAATTGTGTTCTTCCCCCAAAGATCGTAGCAAAGCAGGTTTGGGAAAGAGCATACTGAGGACAGGGAAAGGCTAGTCAGAGCATGATGCCATGTCAGTGCTCCAAAAAGAACTGCTCCAATTTGGAAACTAAAGCAGAGAAAGGTATAAAGGTTCCCCCCCCCCCAACTTGGACTACTGACATACTGAACAGCAAGTAAAATGTTATATTTCCTTTTCCTTTTCTTCCTTTGCTTTTCTATCAAGTAAAATGTGTGTGTTTTAAAACATTAGGAACAATGTTTATGCTTATTTGAATATTTGTCATTCCTTTCCATTTAAAAAATCACAACCTTTTTAAAAGTTACAAATTGCTTTGAGAATTAGAGGGGAGAAGTGTGTGAGTGATTACTTTGGTGTTAGCCAGTAGGTACCTTCCACAGCCAGTTTTTCCCTCAAGTAGACCACTTTGAAAACCCAAAAATTTCTTTTTTTCCCCTGGAGCTTGCTGTGGGAAAGAAATGTATTTTTATTTTAAACAGAACAGTAGAGGTGCTATCAAACTACTTCTACCACTCCCCATCTTCATTATTATATTTACGAAAAGTTTGGCCCATTGGTAGAACCCTATTGGAGCCCAATGTGAATGGAAGTAGACATATTAATTTCTTAGTGCTGAAGATTATCTAGCCTGTGAACTGAGTGTCTTTGATCACACACACACAAAATGGCTGTATTTGATTGGACCAGAACCAGGCAGGAATGACACTTCTTTTGTACCCAGTAAAACAACTGCAGTAAGAGTTGCATTTTAACTGAAGTTTGTTTTAATGGCTATTGGTTTTCTATAGATCATTGGGCAGAATCTTGTGTTAACATTTATTTTCCGAATCAAGCACAGTTCTGTTGGGTTGTTGTCTTTGAAATCACAGGCCGTTGGTCAACCTTGACACTTATAGCAGCAGCCATTTGGAGCCTGTTGTAGTGACCAGGGCACAGTGTGAAGTAAAGGTTGTTTGTTCTACACTTTAGTCTCTGGTGCCATCATTTTATACAGATTGTGATGGGAAATATTGCAAAGTAGTTCTCTGCGTATGGTTTATGGTTTTGGATGGCACAAAATCTGGTAAGAGGCAAGGCCTACCACCCACTTAGGGGTGGGGCAAAACCAAGGGGCTGGAGTAGAGTTACTAACTCCAGGTTGGGAAATTCCAGGACATTTGGGGGTGAAGCCTGGGGAGGGCGGGATTTGGGTGGAGAGACCTCAGAGGGGCACAAATTTCGTGATGCCAGCCTCCAGGTGGGACCCTGGAGTTACTGCTCATCTCCAGATGACTGCAGTCAGTTCCCCTGGGGAAAATGGATGCTTTGGAGGGTGGACTCCGTGGCCTTGTACCCCACCGAGGTCCCTGTTTCCCCCAGGTTCCATCACCAAATCTCTATCCCTCGCCAGTGGCCAACAGGGACCTGACAACCCTACTTACAGTGCCACAGAGTCCACCTTCCAATGCAGCCATTTTATCCAGGGGAACTGCAGGGATGAAGGCAGGCAGAAGCCCTTCCTCCTGTCCCCCAACCACCCTGCTCATTTCCATCATCGGAATCATTCTGATTATGGGGAAAACAAGCTGCTGCTTCTAGCCGGGCCTTTCTGGCGCTCTTCCCTTCTCCTTGTGCTCATCTAAGTCTTATGACTGAGTCCTGGCGGGAAGAGAGCAGGGAAGATGGAGCCAGCTGCCAAGATGAAGGCTTTGTAAATCCCGTTGACCATTTCTGATCTCACCCAAGGTCATCTGAGTCAATCCAGCCATGAGGGAAGAACTAAGTAATATAGAGAGAATGAAAAACAGGCCTTTCTGTTATGATCTCCATTATAAGAATAACCTCTATATCTGGCAACCAGCTAGAAGGGTGGGGATACGCTTGTGCCGGTGGGGAAGCTGGCTAGTGGCAACCCTGCCGGTAAGTAGCTGGTGAGCCGTTCCTTACGCTTAACTGAATTTGAAGGTCTAGATACACCCTTTGCAAACTGTAAATACTGACCATGTGGTGGGGTATGCAGGCTTCCACCAACAAAAGGGGCACATGGAGGCACATTACTCTGAATTAATGCCTAATTACAACTCAGTCCCCACCTCTCAAAACTGGAGAGGGAGGTTGAGGCTGGGCTTGGTTGTTTGGAGTGAAGTCTTACAAGGAATTTAGGTATTTGAGTAAAAGGTGTTACGGTGGATTGTGTGCTTGGCTTTTTTTTGGGGGGGGGGAGTTCTTTTGGACTAAGATGTTAGTCAACAAATTGGGGGTGAGGCACAGACGTGTCCGAAAAGCCTTCAGAAACTTCCACACAGTTTATCGGCTTTGATAAATGGCAAAGTATTGTTGAGTATTTTAATTGCCCCACGGTTGTGATTCTCCACCCCTGGTCAGCTTAAAAGATTGCCTGAACATTCGGAGTTCACTTTAGCTTTGGCCTGGTGATAACTGTCCCCATGACAATGTGACATACATTTTAAAAACATTTTTGCTTATGGAAATGTGTTGGGTGTCTTATTCTCACATAGGGATGCACGTAGATTATAACATAAATGAACCCCAGAAGCCTTATTCATGTTGATCATTTGGACAACAAAGGTCATTGGGAAACCAATGAATAAACGAATGCTGTTTGTTCCTTCATTGCCTCTTCTTTTCTGCCTTCCCTTTCACTCCTCCCCTTCTTTTCCTCCCTCCACTGTTATGCTTTTTGTCCTGGCAGCAGGGTTGCCAACACTGAGGAAAATTCTGGGATTTGGGGGTAGTGTCTGGGAAAAGAGCTCGGCAGAGATGTGGTGTCATAGAGCACACTCTTCAGGGGAGCTGATCCATGCAAGTCTGGAGATAAGTTGTAATTCCAGGAGAACTCCAGGCTTCACCTGGCAGTTGGCAACCCTACCTGGAAGAGGCAGCTGTTGTGGACTGGCCAGGCAGACGGGCAGGGCCAGTCCATGGTGTTTGGCCACCCCTGGTGCCTTCCTCCTGTGTCACTCCTGTGCCTCTGAAGTGGACCTTGGATCCAGGCTGGCCAACCGTGTCATATATCTGGGAGATGATGGCAGGCGCAAACCATACCTGACTGCCCTCAACCCATCTGGTGCCCCAAGAGCCTGCTTGGGTCTCTTGGGCCATGAACCAGTCCTGCAGGTAGGCAGCCAGAGGGAAAGGATCTTTCCTCCCAGCTCTTCCTAATGCCTCTGATGGTGTTCTGGCAGCAATCTTGGTCTCAGTGGCACTGCCAACGCCTTAGGGACTTTACCTCAGACTCGGCTGCTGGCTGCATGGGTCCAGGAGGCCAAGAGGGGTATATGCCATGAGTCTCACCTTCTCCCATGCTTCTGAGCTGCTTGGTTGTGCAGGTGGAGGACTGGCAAAATGGTTTGCATGCCACTGTTTGGAATGTGTGCCACAGTATGCATGCCAGCATATATATTTATCCAAGGAGGGAGTAGTCATCTGCAATTGTTTTGACTGAAATCATCACTATCTTTGATATCTTTGAGCCAGTGCAGTGTAGTAGTTGTAGTTTTAGACTAGGATCTGAGAGACCCAAGTTTGAATCCTCACTCTGCCATGGAAGCTTGCTGGGTGACTTTAAGCCACTCTCAAGCTCCTACCTCACAGGGGTGTTGTGAGTGTAAAATGGAGTTGAGGAGAATGATGTAAGCCACTTTGGGTCCCTACTGGGGAGAAAGGTGGTGTACAAATGAGGCAAATAAATAACATGTTCAGGATTATTATACACATTGGGCTGCTCTATCCAAAGTTAAGCATTTGAAGTCCTGTTGTCTTCAACAGATCAAAATTAAGTTCACTCTTGATGCTCTCACTGCCATCAAAGGGGTTTAAAATTAATGAGCGTAGGATAAATTATCCCCATTCATTAACTGGATGAATCCCAAGTTGCTGAAGGTATATTTACATAACAGGGTGAATTCTGGGCCATCAGCTCCATCCTTTTCCTTAGTTTGCCTTTTCCTGCTGTTTTCCTTCTCAGATGGACCTATTGTATAACCAAACAGGAAGGAAAGGTATGGCTTCCTAGCAGCCCAAAAGTCCTTAAGGGGCCTCCTTGCCTTCTTTATGTACAATAGCTGGGGGGAGGCTTTGCTTTTGTGAAGGCGCAGAAAATGCAGGGAGTTTCCCATTTACATCTTAAATACAGATGATCTTAAACATGTGGGTCAACATGCACCTGAAAGGCAAAGAACACCCATGTGCACTGTTGAGATAGGGGATGAAAATCTTAAATTGACAGATTTGCTTATAATCACGGTGGATACCTCATTTGCTTATCTGGGTAATAGTCCTATCTATGTTGAAAACATAATATTATATGTGATGTGGTATTCCATGTACAGGCCTATAGGCATGACCACAAATGCCAGTGAGGTCCAGTTTAAGGGACAATCATTTATGGATCACAGGGAGCAGGGCCTTTTTGGTAGTTGTCCCTGTGTTCTAGAATGTGGTGTCCCAAGGTTTGTTTAGCCACACCACTTAACTCTTGTCAAAGACTACCCAAGATAATTGACTCGGTGAACCAGCAAGTGAACCAGACTATAGTCAATATGACATTATAAAGCTGTATGGCACTTATATTGTTTAAACAGGGTTGCCACATTATCCCCTTCCACTTCGGTTTCATGTAGACACCCCCACAATACAGAAATTGTGCATTTACCCAATTCCATACTAGTAGGCCATACAAGGGATCCAGCGGGGGATCCCTTGCCACTGCATTCATATCCCCGCCGCCACTGAGGATATTTGGGGATGGAGCCTGGGGAGCATAGGATCTGGCAAGGGGAGGGATCTCAGCGGGGTATAATACCATAGGGTCCAAGCAGCCATTTTCTCCAGGGAAACTGATCTCTAAAGTCAGTAAATTAGTTATAATTGTGGGAGATCTCCAGGCCCCACCTGGAAATTCAAGGAGATAACACTTATACACACTTAGTGAAGTAGCACCCACCAGTGCCCAGGCATGCTGAGTTGCTCACTCCAACAGCAGGAACAGGAGTGGGGAAGGAAAGCAAGTAGAAGCCAGCAGGAGAATTTTCCCTACCCTGTGATTCATTGTGGGTCCTCAGCATTTTAGTTCTATTATACGTGTCTTGCCAGTTGAACTTAAAGCTCTCAAGGTAGCAATCAACCACTTCAAACATATTACATTAAAATATGTAAAATTTAAATTCCAAAAGGAATGCCATCTTTGAAGAAAGGAAATGCCCAGCTTACTTTAATTCTTTGTGGCCAATTAGAATGAATTGAGAAAAAGAATGACAGAAGTTAGAAGAGTTATACAGCAGAAGGCATGCCTGTAGCTTAGAGGTTAAGAATGTGAGTTATGAGCCAGGAAGCGCCCCCCCCCCCATTCAAATCTACCTTCAGCCACAAACTAACTGGTCTTACAGCACACCCTTCAGCCTCCATCAGCAACATTCCTGAGCAAATGTATGCAACACAATCTGAGAACTTGAAATGCCCGATGCAATTAATGTGGAGCAAGTTACACAGCCAAATGAAAAAAGTACAAGCTTCTAGGCTACTGCTTGCTTAAAGGTTTGAAAGTCCTGGCATGCCAGCTGCAGGTCTGTGGGTAAGTCACAGAGCACCTGCATTGCATGCAGATAGTCCCCAGTTCGATCCCCAGCATCTGCTGTTCAAGAAGTAGTAGGTGATATGAAACACCTTTGCCTGAGACCCTGGGGAGCTGCTGCCAGTCAGAGGTGATAAGACTGGCCTTGATGGGCCAATGTCCAGACTCTGCAAATGTGTTCATGTGCTAGAAGCTGGATTCCTTCTTTCAATTTGAAGCATCAGTCAACATAAGTGAGTCTGGTGGTGGGACATGCTGTTATTCCGAACCTTCTCTCCTGCTCCAACGCCTCTCCCTGCTACATCACAAACAGCAGTAAGAGTTCTTGACATTTCCCACAGCAATATCCCCACATCAACCCAGAGCTGCTCAGTGGCCCTCTTGTTCCAGAGCACTTGGTATGTATCTCTGTCAGCTCCAGAGACCAACCAGTCAACGTATTTAAGGCGGTGGTTTTCAAACTTTTGGAAAGAGACTCTGTTTTAAACTTACTCTTTTCACTACTTAACTTTACACTCCTTCTCCCCCCCCACCCATAAAATGCAAGAATCTCACATCAATTAACACTAAACCAGTTTATACTTTATCTTTTCACGTTTATAAAGTGACAGCATCACTGAGCAAGAGGCTGTACTTCTGCCAGTGAGTTCTGAACCAGTCTGGAGTGACTCGGCAGGGCTGCGTGGACTGCTAAGAAATGAAAGTTATCACTTCTTTCCCCCTCAGAGCACCTTCGGCCCTCCTTGTCAGGTTTTCCTATTTTTTTTTATTAATTCACAAAATTATATTTTACAGTATATCTGGGGAGCCTACAGTAGATAGAGACCCCTGCTAGTCTGGGAGACCCCTTTATGTGGCTTTCTTTATCCACCCAGGGACATCCCACTGTTACAACTACAGTGCGATCCTATGCAGAGCTACTCCCCTCTAAACCCATTGATTTCAGTGGATTTAGAGTGGTGTAATTCTGCACAGGATCGCACTGTGACAGTGTAATTGCTAAGTATGGAATTGGCAGTTTCAAAGCCAGCGTGGTGTAGTGGTCAGAGTGTCAGACTAGAATCTGGGATACCCAAGTTGGAAGCCCCACTCTGGCATGAAAGCTTGCTGGGTGACCAGTCGTATACTCTCAGCCGAACCTATCCCGCAGGGTTGTCGTGAGGATAAAATGGAGAAGGGGAGAATGTCGTAGGCCCCTTTGAGTCCCCACTTTGGATAACAGTGGAGTATAAATGAAGTAAATAAATAAACAATAAATTGTCATAATAGATCTCAGTCTTCAGAGTGGTGAAGACAAAGAAATAACAATACTGGGCATTACAGTTCTACACAAGTTGTTTTTATACATTTTGACAGTCCTTTGTTGCCTTCTGTGAAATATAAACTTTTGAAAATGATTGAAGGGCTGGCTTGAAATGATTTGGATACACAATTCTTCTTTAGCAGGACACATTGATGGTCCTTAACTAGTCCTCTGCTTAACATGAAACCCCCAAAACTTGAGCCATCTGTAAATATTCTGTGTTTTGCTAAGGAGCCAGTTAAAATAGGAAATGACTGGCAAATTGGGGATGAATTCATGGCCACTGGGGAGGAAGAGAAATTGGGAAGGAGGGGAGCAGAGAGATCCCAAGGACCGAAGTAAAGCTTTACATACTTGGAATGGGGAACGCATGTTCAGACATTTGATCTTTACTTGGGACATTTCAGCCTGTATGTAGATCGGTCTATGGCTAGCCTTCTCACCCCCTTTGCAAACAAGGGCAGATAAAAATGGATAATCTTTGGGAAACACATTTCTCTCCCATTTCCAGTAACTTTAATGGTGGGTGGATGGGATGGCTATAAGTCACAGTTTCACGCTCAGCCAGCTCAGAGGGAACTGCTCCCTTCCCCGTTCCAGGCAGAAGTCCCCTCCCAGAATGAAATGGGAAATGATGCTGGGGAAGAGATCGAAATGAGCCGCCCGACAGCTCAGGCTTTATTTAGCAGGGCTTTTCTTGGAGCAGAAAAGTCAGGCTCCTGGCTAGATGCCAGCTCCTCAGTCTGCTGTCGGTTGCTAGCCTGTGCTTTGGGAAGAGTGCTCATGTTCACGCCTTCGCAGGCCCCACGGCCCTTCTGAGTCACTCCAGACCCAAATGCATCAGCTGCACTTGGGACGGACCAACTGCTTCTGTGCCAACCCTCCGCAGACTGACGCAGGCAGCTCTGAAGCACAGCCATCCCCGAGGGGCAGCAGCATACGGAATACAGGGTTGAATCACAGGATGTCATGGAGAATCTTCCCAAATAAAAAAGATACACACAACCCTCTGCTCTTGCACAAGAGGCAACGGAGGGCAGAGTGTGACTGACACACCTCCTGGTGCCAGAGGCTGGCAGTGAACAAGGGATTCCAGCAGGTTCGTAATAACCTTTACCGTCAGTGTCACAGAGGACAGCTACTGAGTTAGACGTCACCAGGAGGGCGAGCCAGGAGCTGTGCAGTATTTCCTTAAGGCCATTTATGCAGGGTCGATTTTGATGCTCGTTCAAAGTTCCTTTTTTAAATCCAACCTTTAAAATGACTATTCAAGGTCCTGATGCAAGAGGAGAAAGTCAAACAAATTCCACCCCCCACTCGTGTTCTCCTCTGGGGTATTTTTCACGGTGTATTTTGCTTCGGTTTTGAATAGGAGCAAACAATAAACCGATTTAAATAGCTTTTTCATAGCAGCGCAGATTCCCCCCCCCCCCATCCCAAGGCATTTTCAATTTTTCATGGGAGAAACAGCGCACTTCTCTGCGCTGCTTACGTCTGCTGCCGCTCATGACTCACCACTCCAAATCCGCCTAATCCTGCCCACTCTTCCCATGATCCTGTGTGTGTGCGTTTGGGGGGGGGCATCCTGAGAGCGGCAAATCCAAGCCAAAACTCCCGTCACCCTTCTGAAGAGAGGCAGCCAGTCTGCTCTGGGGGTCTCCCTCCAGCTGGTGCGATCCTATGTGTGTGTGTGTTGGGGGGGGTATCCTGAGAGCGGCAAATCCAAGCCAAAACTCCCGTCACCCTTCTGAAGAGAGGCAGCCAGTCTGCTCTGGGGGTCTCCCTCCAGCTGGTGCGATCCTATGTGTGTGTGTGTTTGGGGGGGGCATCCTGAAAGCGGCAAATCCAAGCCAAAACCCCCATCACCCTTCTGAAGAGGGGCAGCCAGTCTGCTTTGGGTCTCCCTCCTGCCGGTGCGATGCTGTTAGAGTGGCAACTCCCCCAGCCAATCACCATTCTTGGGGGAGGAGAAAGGAGACGTCCAGGTGAGCAAACATTTTTTCATGGGCATCCGAGCAACAAAACGCTCTTCTACTGGAAAGTACGGCTCAGAAGTGGTTTGGATTGCCTCTCTTTTAACCCGGATCTGCAGTGAATAACCAAAATTTGCCTCCGACGCAAATCAGCATCGAAACAGCAGCAAATCTCCGTGAAGAATACCCGTGTTTGCAAAACCATTAGCAATTGTCATTTGCATAGCTAAGCCTTGGCTGTGATTCTTCATGCTTCTTTCAGTGAATGCTTCGAGGCGGGGGTGGAGCAAATACAAAAGGTCACATTAAAGGGGCTCTTAAGAAATGTGAGGCAGGTATGCGCCGACTTTGCAGTGACGTCTGGAATAACGGTTCAGCATGAAGAAATAAAAAAAATATGCAGGGCACTTCAGCCTGGAACGCACTGCTAATTACCAAGCATAAACGGCCTAAGTGTTGCTTTGTGTAGCAGTGTATCTGTTGCATGGATGGTGGTACACTCGTAAAACATGGGAAAGGATATGTGCGATGTTTTCCACATAGCAACCAGCTTGGGTTGTCCCTCCCCCCCCCACCGCCCATCTGCTGTGGCTGCTAATCCCACACAGTGGTGACGAAACTTCCGGTGTTTTTTTTATAATTGGTGATTTAATAATGTTATAACAATATGCTGTTATACCAAAATATCCAAACAAAGTACAAAGTATGTGGCTATAGGGCACAAGCAATTAATGTAATCGGAACAATTTATTGCAACCCATTAACACGCAGGATATATATTACTGGTCACACAGAAATCAAAAGTCCTCCTTCGTTCTGTGAACCTTCTTGGAGATAAATGCATTCTTGACAAGTAATTAAAATAATTTAGTCAAAGTTGGTTATGCATTGAGGCTTTTTCCGATGGACAATTGAGAAATATTCTGATGAAGATTTCTTCAAAACGGGAACGCAGCCAGCAGCCCGTCGAAAGTTAACAAAGTTTATTGGTCATTACCAAGGATCTATCTTTGAGGAAGATTACAGCAGGGAGAAGAGAATGATTACTAAAGGGGGAAAGGGTTTTTAATTACTTGTCAAGAATTCATCCATGTCAGACATTTATCTCAAAGAAGGTTCACAGAATGAAGGAGGACTTTTGATTTCTGTGTAACCAGTTATATATATCCTGGGCGTTAATGTGTTCCAATAAATTATTCAGGTGACATTAGTTGCTTGTGCCCTACAGCCACATACTTTTTTTCGATCATAGTGTGGCTGAGCTACTGTATTTTTGTGTTCTGCCAAAATACACATCACGTTGTCTGAATTCCCAGCCTTCAGTTTTTTAAAAGTAAGACTCTAGAAGGGCTACAATGAAGATAGAACTTATTTTTTTAAGGAAAGATGGCAATTCAGAGAATCAGATGCATATTTCTGTACAGTGTATCAATATAATGCTCTTAAATTGCTGATTAAAAAAGAAAATAAAAAACACCTGTGTAGTAAGGAGGGGAAACCGTGGGAGAAACGGCGGGGCTGTGGGCAGGGCCAGTTAAAGTGAAACCTTCCCACCCGGACAGCAGCTACCCAGGCTTTGCGGAGACCTTCCCCAAAGATTCAGAGCAAAGCAGGTTTGAGAAAGATCAGAGAAAAGCCAGGGAAACTCTGGGAGATGCACAAACACACCATGATGCTGTGGGGAAGAAGGGAAAACCCCCCAGCTTCCGTCAGCATTGAACTGGGGCAAAATATCCCATGCAGAACTCCAATCTCCAAATACCTGGGGACAGCTGCGGGGGAGCTCCAAATGTTTGTGGCTCCCCAATGCACATCCACACACTGGCACATAAAGCCTGAGCATGGTGTATCATTGTTTAATTATATGGTTGCCATCTCTGTATTGGGAAATTCCTGGAGATTTGGGGATGGAGCTGGGGAGGGGAGGGTGGGACCTCAGTGGGGTATAATGGCATTGAGGTAAATCTCTCTGACCCAAATCACACACGCATCTTTCAATGCAGGAATCTTACTATACGACTGTAAATCGACCTTCCTGAAGGGCCTCCCATTGATTTAGTACAACCACACGTAGAGCTGCCTCACACAGGCTCACCATCAGCACCAGAAGGGCTGGAAAGTACTTTAAGAGGCACCTGTGAACTCATCCTAAGATTGACTATGCCCTTCAGAAGTTAAGAGTTGAATGTCTCAAAAGTGAATGTCTCCACTTGAATATTTCTCTCTCTCTCTCTCTCTCTCTCTCTCTCCCTCTCTCCCTCTCTCTCTCTCTCTCTCTTTCTTTCTTTCTTTCTTTCTTTCTTTCTTTCTTTCTTTCTTTCTTTCTTTCTTTCTTTCTTTCTTTCTTTCTTTTCTCTATTCTTCTCCCCCTCCCTTCTTTGTCCTTCAGATTCTGTTTTGGGTCAACATCTCACCTGCTGATGAAAACAGGTTCAGATGAAGGCAACTGAAGGAGATTCCATGCTTGCCTGTGGTGGTCACCACTTAGTATTTTTGTGATCATGCCGGATTCCTATTTTGCCTTTGGGGGAGACTTTGGGGGCTCCTCCAAGACATGTGAGTTTGGGCATTTCATCTCCTTGCCCTTGAGCTCTAGTAGTTGGGGAGGGAGTGATGAGAGCACATGAATATAAACATAAAACGTGCCACTTTACCTCCTGCAGCCACCGAGGTTCATTTTATCCTGCAGGATGACACAGCCTATGAAAGTTATGTTTTTCAAACACGCATCTAGCCTATGGCTAAGTGCTTGGTTGTCTGAATGTGCCTGTTTTGCTCCCATTCCCAGGTCTCATAATTGCCAACCGGTGCTAACTTGGGCGGGAGTTTGCCTGCAGTAAAAAACGCTTCTGTTGGTGACTGCGCGAGACTTGATATCTCCACTGAAGCCTGACAAGGCAGCAGCGGGAGCGCTGGAGCTGCCAACTATACCGGGCAGGTAGCAGTGCTGGCCCCTCACACAGGGCGGTGTCTGTAGTGGTTAGCATTTCTTACTGGGATCTGGGACAGCCTGGTTCAAATCTCCATTCTGCTATGGAACCTCAGCCAGTCACATGCTCTCAGCCCAACCTACCTCACAGGGTTGTTGTGAAGATAAAAAGGGGAAGGGAAAACCATGTTCATTGCCCTGAGCTCTGTGGAGGAAGGGCAGGATAAAAACGAAAGCCAGCATGGTAGAGTGCTTAGAGGGCCAGACTAGGATCCATTTCAAATCCACACCCTGCTACTGAAGTTTGCTGGCTGACCTTGGACCAGCCACACACTCTCAGCTTAATTGACCTCTCAGGGTTGTTGTGACCATAAAATGGAAGAGAGGAGAATGCTGTAAGACGCTTTGGGTCTCCACTAGGGAGAAGGAGGGGGCTGGATCTGGCACGTGGGCTTTATGTTTGACACCCCTGGTTTAGAGCATTAGACTCTATTAGATTAGGGGAGGGGGCCATGGCTCAGTGGTAGAGCCTCTGCTTGGCATGCAGGTCCCAGGTTCAAAACCCAAGCATCTCCGGTTAAAGGGACTAGGTGGGTAGGTGATGCTAAAGACCTCCGCCTGAGACCCTGGAGAGCCACTGCTGGCCTGAGTAGGCAATACTGACTTTGATGGACCAAGGGTCTGATTCAGTAGAAGGCAGCTTCATGTGTTCATGTGTTCAAAATAAATATATAACTCCCAGACTCTTGAGAGATGGCATAGGAATGTCTTGAATAAATAAATAGTGTCCTCGGTAACTTTGTGGCCTGCGGTGGGCACTGCTGAGCGTTCAGCAGCCATGCATCCCCACTGTGCTCGCCTAGTAGCTTCCAGGTCTCCACAATTTCCTCTGGTAAGCCTACAGGTTCGGTCCCCTAATGAGAAGACAAGCCATGCTGAAAAGTTGAAAGCAGCAGGAAAAGAGGAAGACCAAGTCAAGGAAGCCCCAGGCCCCTCAGTTTGCAAGACCTGAGCAAGGCTGTCAACGAATGTTTTGGAGGACATTGATTCATAGGGTTGCCATGAGTCAGTGGCGACTTGATAGTGCATGATGCGCAAAAAAGCTGACAGGTGTTCCCCTCTTCCAGACTTGCTCTTCAGCAGCAGAAGCTCTGTTACCTCTGCACACTGTCTAGTCAGTGCTAGTGGTGTTTTGAATGGCACCTATTCAATAAGAACTACAAGCAGCACAGCTTTATCAACACACTCAATTCAGATGCCACCACTGGGGGGGGGGGGCAATCACAAATTAAAGGATTACCTGTACTGAACAAAGCAGAAGGGCTTTGAAAATCAGCTGCCAAACACAAATGTGGCGTTCCAACAACAGCAACAAAACCCACGTGCAGTTCAAAAATGTCCAGCCTTCAGCATTGTGGTGATCAAAAGTGCTGTCAAATCGCACCCAACTTCTGGCAACCCAGCAGGGTTTTCCAGCCAAGAGACGAACAAGGTGGGTTTTGTCATTACCTGCCTCTGCAAACCAACCCTGGACTTCCTCGGTGGTCTCCCATCCAAGTACTAACCAGGGCCAACCCTGCTTCTCAATTAGCAGCTGTCAAATTCCCAGTTCTGAGGATCCTCTCCCAGTTAGAGCTTTTTGTAAGCAGAGCACATGCACTCGGCAAAAATGCATGGGTGTGTTGCACCACAGTGCAGTTTGAAAGTCGAGTAAAGCCGGTGGAGGAGAACCTTTAGCAAGATGCAGCACAAGGGGTGGGGGGAATCTGTCAGGCAGTGACTTCTGAGGTGGGAACAGGCATGGTGAGGAATTTGCTGGTGTCCTCATTTGAGAGGCTAAAAGGGAAGAAGAGCTGGTTTTTATATGCCAACTTTCTCTACCACTTAAGGCAGACTCAAAACAGCTTACGATCACCTACCCTTCCCCTCCCCACAACAGACACCCTGTGAGGTGGGTGAGGCTAAGAGAGCATGACTTGCCCAAGGTCACCCAGCTGGCTTCATGTGTAGGAGTGGGGAAACAAATCCAGTTCACCAGATTAGCCTCCGCTGCTCATGTGGAGGAGTGGGGAATCAAACCCGGTTCTCCAGATCAGACTTCACCGCTCTTAACCACTACACCATGCTGGCTCTCTTTTTTCTTACAAAGGGAGGATAGGAAATAGATAGTAGCCCTTTTCACATGTTACAGTGAATGCACGTAGAGCTTGCCTGGATGCGCTTGTGTTTCTTTGTAAGAAAAAGCGCACACACGTTCTTTTTATGAATGAAACTGGACACCAGTGCCTGGATAAATGCTGGCTTTCTGTCACACATTCAGCTGTACACGTGCTGAATGTAACAGAAGTACTCAACCTGCACACCAAGAACTATCCAGTGAGCCAGCATGGTGCAGTGGTTAAGAGTGGTGGTTTGGAAAGGTGGAGGCTAATCTGGTCAACTGGGTTGGGTTCCCCACTCCTCCGCATGAAGCCAGCTGGGTGACCGTGGGCTAGTCACAGCTCTCTCAGCCCCGTCCACCTCACAGGGTGTCTGTTGCGGGGAGGGGAAGGGAAGGTGCTTGTAAGACGGGTTGAGTCTTCCTTAAGTGGCCGAGAAAGCCTGAAAGTGCAAACGCACTCTGCTTCTTGGACACTGTACCCCGACCGCCGGAGCCCGCGCTGTGCCCCGGGCACAGGGCGACTGTGGCATCCCTTCGCCCGCCCCCGCGCAGCCACGGAGCGGTTCTCGCCTTTCCAGCGCCGGGAAGCCCGTTCTGCCCTGCCCAGGGGGCCGTGCCGCCGCCGCCCGGAGCAGCAGGGGTCCGCTGGCGCTGCGCCTCCCCGCCCAGGCTTCCCCGGCCAGCCCAAGGCCGGCGGACCCAGCCTCCCTCCGGCCAAGCAGGGCGGGCGGGGAGGCCGGACCCGCCCCGCCCTTCTCTTTGGGTGGGGCGTGTGCCGGGGCCCCGGCGCGGGTCTGGCCCGCCCCCGCGGGTGGGCAGGTCGGGCGGGCGGGCCCCGTTGCCGCCGCCGCCGCCCTTCCCCTGCGACGGGCCGCCCTGGGTCCCGGGAGGGTCCCTGCCCGGGCGGCCCTTCCCTTCCCTTCCCTGCGCTTCCCTCGGCGCGCACTCCCTCCCCTCCGCCCGTGGAGGCGGTTATAAGCGCCGCGCGGCGCCGTCGGGGCCAGCCACACTCCGGCCAGGGCGGCCGCTGCGCTCCGACATGCGGCCGCTGGGGCTGCTGCTGCTGCTGGCGGCGCTGGCGGGGGCCGGGCTGCCGCCGCCCCCCGCCCCGTCGTCCCCGCCGCCGCCCCCGTCCCCTCCGTCGGGGCCGGCGCCGCCGAGCGCGCAGTGCCTGGGGTCGCGGTGCTTCGCGCTGTTCTGGGAGGCGCGCAGCTTCGCGGGGGCGGGCGCGGGGTGCGCGGCGGGCGGGGGGCGGCTGCTGCGGGCGGCCTCGACGGTGGAGGCGGAGGCGGCGGCGGTGCTGCGCGGCGGGCGGGCGGGCGGCGTGTGGCTGGGGCTGCGCCTGCCCGAGGGCCGCTGCGCCCAGGCGCGGCGCGGCCCGCTGCGCGGCTTCCAGTGGGCGGCGGGCGACGAGCGCAGCGACTACGAGGCGTGGGCGGGCGGCGGGCCGGCGGAGGGCGCCTGCGGGCCGCGCTGCGCCCTGGTCGGCGCCGCGCTGCGCTGGGAGGAGCGCGCCTGCGAGGCGCCCGCCGACGGCTTCCTGTGCGAGTACACCTACCCCGACGGCACCTGCGCGCCCCTCGCCGCCGCCGCCGCCGCCCGCTACGCCACCCCCTTCGGGGCCCGCGACGGCGACCTGTCGGCCCTGCCGCCCGGCACCACCGCCCGCCTGCCCGGCCTGCCGCTCCGCCTGGTGTGCCGGGCGCGCCCCGACGGCGCCCCCCCCGCCTGGGCCGCCGCCGCGCCGGGCGCCTGGCCCTGCCGGCTGGCGGGCGGCGGCTGCGAGGGGCGCTGCCGGGAGGACGCGCAGGGGCGCCCCTCCTGCACCTGCCCCGAGGGGGCGGCCCTGGGCGCCGACGGCCGCAGCTGCCTCTCCCCCTGCGCCCGCCTGCGCTGCCAGCACCAGTGCGCGCCGCACGGGCCGCGGGCCGTCTGCCTGTGCCACGAGGGCTACCGGCTGGGCGCCGACGGGCGCAGCTGCCGGGACGTCGACGACTGCCTGGCCCAGCCGGGCCCCTGCGAGCAGAGGTGCGTCAACACGGCCGGCGGCTTCCTCTGCCGCTGCTTCGCCGGCTACACCCTGGTGGACGGCCGCTGCACCAAGAACGAGCACCTCTGCTTCTACTCCTCCTGCCAGCAGGACTGCCTGGTGGAGAACGGCACCTTGCGGTGCGCCTGCTTCGAGGGCTTCGCGCCGGACCCCGGGGACCCCCGGCGCTGCCTCCGCTTCTGCAACCGCTCGCGGTGCCCCGCCCAGTGCGACCCGCACACCGGAGACAGCTGCTATTGCCCCGACGGCTACATCATCGAGGAGCACGAGGACGGCGCCAAGGTCTGCACGGACATCGACGAGTGCGACGAAGGCTACTGCGACGGGGACTGCCGCAACCTCTTTGGCGGCTACGAGTGCGTCTCCGGAGGGCCCGGCCCGGCCTCGCAAAGGCCAGACTTCGAGGGCTCGGGGGACGCCACGCTTTTCTCCACCCAAAGGCCCCTTCCCACTTCTGTGCCGCCCAGGGGTGGCCGCAGCCCGGGGACCCTGGTGGCCATCGTCGTGAGCACGGTGCTCTCCTTCGTGGCGTTGGCGGCTGTTGTGTACTGTTTCCTGAAAAAGCTGGACCCTCCGCAGACCAAAGTGGATTACAAATGCCAGCAGCTGGAGACTGAAGTGGTGATGGAACCGGTCGGGCCGCAGAGCACCTCTTACAAACAGAAAATGTAGGGGAGGGGATCTCTTTGGCGGGTTGGCATTTATGCCTTGGTTGGCATAAGTTCTTTTCAAAACGGGGCAAAAATGGTCACCGGTTCCAGAAGAGTCTCCTGGCAGATTTAACTGGTATGGATTTATTTTTCTCGTGGTTGCCTGAAGGAACTCTGGAAAAAAAAAACTTATTCTTTCTTGACTTCCTGAGACATTGTTAATCCTGATGCACTGAAAACAGCGGCGATGGTGTTTGGTGCTGATGTCAAGGGAGGTCGCACAAGGGAACTAAGTCTTTGGTGTTCTGGGTCTTTTCTCCAGATAAAGCGTTAAGGATTTGTTCTTCTGCCAGACACGTTGAGGGCTGCATCTTTAGGACATCTGGTGAACTGGAAGAAACCACGTATCCTTCGGATAAATCCAGACACCTTTTTTTAAAAAGACATTTTTCAGTTGCCAAAGATAATGCAATGTTTGCATTCTTGTGTTCCCTTCTTGGGGTTTTGTGTGTGTGTGTGTGTGTGTGTGCTGTTGTTTACGCTCCAACCTATGTATTATCCCTGTTATATTCTTGGTTGAGATTTGTTGCATTTTTTACACAGTAAAAACTTGCTTACTAAAGATCTTGTTGACAACTTTAAGAACTGTTGTGGGTATTGTACTTAGATTTACCAAATTGTGCAAGAACAGCTGTGTACTTAAAAGTGGCTGGCTATGTCTAATGGAGAACATATGAGGGTTTGAGGGTTTTTTTGTTTGTTTGTTTTGCACGTGGTGTGGGTTACTTCTGTTTCCAGCGTTTTGGGTGGATACCCAAAGCATATCTTAAGGGTTTTTGCCAATGTCACAAATGTCAAATGCAAGAATGCCGCAGGGGTCTCTTCTTGACCTGCTTGGTGAAAATACATTAGGTGTTCCCGGGGGTGTGGGGGCGGATTGGGAAATTAAAGTAGCCTTGGAAACGTGCATCACTTCTGGCCCCCATTGCATGAAGTGTTGCTTTTGAACGGGCTTTCTAATTCTCCGAGGCAGGAGCTGCAAGGCAAGAAGGTGTGGGCCGCCCCTGTGCCCTCCTCGTGGCTGCTGCCCCCGCATCAAGTGAAGGGTGGTCCAGCCACAGGTGCAAGAGCATCTGCTACTTCTTCGACTCTTTGGGCCGCACTCCTGGGAAGGAAGAAGTGGGCAGCTGTGGCTGCCACTTAACAAAGATGATGCCCCAGGTGGGAATGCAGCAAAGAGGCAAAGAGTGATGGTGGCAGCAGGTGGTGTCTGCTACACACACCTGTGCCAGCTTCCTTAGGGGTCTACAGTGGCTGTTGACTCCTCGCCAGCTGCTGCTTCAAGTCACAACTGACTTATGGCGACCCTGTGGGCTTTTCAAGGCAAGAGATGTTCAGAGGTGGTTGGCCACTGCCTGCCTCTGCACTGCAACCCTGGAATTGCTTGGTGGTCTCCCATCCAAATACTAACCAGGGCAGACCCTGATTAGCTTCTGAGATCTGATGAGCTGTGGCTAGCCTGGGCTGAATTTTTCAATAGTGTGTTATCAAGCAGCATATTAAGCGTAGACAAACTTAGTGACGTTTAAATAATGAATGTATCTTTGAAAATGTGTTGTATCTGTCTCCAATACACACAGGAAAAGGCATTAATGCTCTAGTCTGTCTTACACAAAGATCTAAATAATACACCTCCTAAGTGAGTAAAACCTTATCTTAAAAAGCAGTTCATTCCAAAAGAGGAAATATCGTATAGAAGTCCCCCCCCCCCATCGATCCCTGAGGTTTCCAATCTTTTCATCAGAAAAGCAGGGGGGGAGAGTCCTGGGTGGATGGGGGAAACCTGGAAAAACCCACCTTTCCCCCCAGTATTTGTTTCCAGTCAGGTTTTCCATTTTCTGCCCTTAAAACATTGCCTGGAAGCTGCAATTGGTGCAGAAGTCAGTGGCCAAAGGGCTAACTGGTGTACCGGTAAGCTCAGGGAAGTATACCTACATTGAAAGAGCTTTCTTGGATGTTCCTGGCACCAGGATATTTAGTAGATCCCCCACTCCTATGTAGCTTGGCATCTATCCCTGATTTAAAAAAAGAGTTAGAAACTGATTGTTTCATCATTATGAAAAGAAAGTCGGGCGCTTGTCAGTGACATGCTGATTGCATTTAAGGCTGGAAGTCTTAATTGTTGAGCTGCTGGATAAATCAAAGTTGGTTTATCAACTGGAGGCAATGTCACAGCAGTAGCCCTAAATGTTTCCATTAGTACTACTACTATATAATATAAACAAAAACTGAACAAAATGAACTTTTGAAAAATTATAACAAAGAAAAAATCCTTTTCTTACAACACATTCAGAGAATTCAAACAATTAGAAATAGTGAAGGCACAATCCTATACTTTGCAAGTTTGCCACAAATCAAGCGTACAGCAGTTTGTCAAGCTGTTAATTTATCCAATAACCTAGTCCTCCTAACCATGGTTACTCAGAAGTAAGTCCCAGTGGGCACAGGGTGGCATTTTAGCTAATGATCAAATTTTTCTAAAAACCCAGAATACAAACCACATAATAACAGTACATATATGCATGCATAAAAACAATTCTGTTTTTGTTTCTTTTGAGGTTGATTTCCAAAGCATCACATCATTTTGGTCACAGTTTAGTGTGTGTAACAGATATTCTATTATATTCATTTACAGGCAGGGTTGTCAGGCAATCACTGGGGGCAGCAGATGTCCTCTCCCCAGCTCCCATTTCCTGTCACTGCATGGAGTGGTGGGGGGAGAATGTAAAGGGAAAAAAGGCTACTGGGCCAATGGCATGTCATTTCCAGGGCAAACCCAGAAGTGATGCCAGTCACTGGGAATTCACTAGGAATTGTGGGAAACTTTATGGTAAAACAGTAGAGTTTTTTTGGCAAATCCTAGAGAAGACTGGTGTCACTTTGGGTTTCCCCAGAAGTGATATTGTACCATCACAGATGTCCATGTCCCTACCCCCCCGTCTCCCACTGGTTGGCAGGCATGGCGGGGCAGCCCTACTTATAGGCAATAGTGTATTAATATACTTGGAGCTTACAAACTCTGAAAGCTGCTCTCTCTCTACCTCCCCTTTTCCACTGTAGCCCCCTGTGACGTGCAAAGAGGTATTGTTGAAGGATGGGAGGCCTTTGTTGCCAAAAAGCCAGGGGAGCTGTTGGGAGGAGGAAGAATGGGACAAAATTGCTTTCCCCCTTCCATGTTGCCAGTGCAGCCTCCTGCGCTCGAAAGAAGAAGAACAATCTCATCCCATTCCCCCTCATTTCAGCCCCTCCAAGCCTGATGACATTTTGTCTGAGGGTCCCCCAACCTCCCGGCAGTGACTTTTAACGGGTCATGGGGGAAGGTGAGGAAGATCTGCTTCTGCAGCTCTCCAGTCCCTGAGGTTCATAGGGTCCAACCTATTGTTAAGAAGGCAGTATTAACTGTTTTTCAAAACTGCGTTAAGTACATTGATCACCATTTTTCAAGATGCTTTTGTAACAAATGAGTGGCATCTTTTGTTTGCTAATTTGTAATTTACCCTCTCAGAAAGTCACTTTTCACTGGTGTTTTGGTCATAGCAGAATTTATTTGAATTAGTTAATTGGGTTAAGTCAATGGGGTACAGATGATTAATCAACTAAAAGCTCATTAATCAACAGATATCTCTAGTTATGAGAGCCAGTGGTGTAGTGGTTGTCAGACTAGGACCTGGGAAACCCAGGTTTGAATCCCTACTCTCAGCCCTGACCCTGGCTAGTATTTGGAAAGTAGACCTCCAAGGAATATCAGGGTAGTGATGCAGAGGCACGCAATGGCAAACCACCTCCGAGCATTCCTTCCCTACGGAGTTGCCATAAGTCAGCTGTGACTTGACGGCAACAAACAAAAACAAGCAAACCCTAGTTGCCTAATATACAAATTATGCCAAAATAGCATTAAGAAAGAACAATTAGTTGGGACTTGGCAGTCTTCTATGGATGCAGATCATTGCTCGCCCAGTGCCTATGGGGAGCAGTGCAGACCTGGCCCAATCTCCCTTTGGATCTCCTTCCCAAGGCTTAGTTTTCCCGAGACCCCTGGTTCCCAATAAACACAGAAGCGGTGACCACAACTTTATTGTTACAGCAATAGGCATTGGCATGGCATTGGGGCGTGATCCTACACATCGTCCTGCCCGTTGCAGGCCGCTGATCAACCCTCCCAGCCCCTTGCTGGGAGCAAATGAGATGGCAGTATCTGAACACACGTGGACGGAAGCCAGCTGTGTGGTTCTCTGCCATTTGGAAGGAGGCCAACCCACTTTCCCCCTCTGGGCAAGTCCCTTGCCAGCACCTGAGCTGGGCTTGTCCGTAGCAGCCCCGACCTTTTGGGGCTGCTCCAATCCACATTCAGGCCTCCCCCAAAACCCCTTATTGGGATCCTCCATGAGTGGGGAAATGGGGCACGCAGGCCACTTTTCCCCAAACTGGATCCGGCCTCCATGCCAAACCAACAATCCAAAGTTGCGACAACAGAAAGCAAACTCCAACATAGGGAGGGTAGGTGGGACAAACGGAAGCCGAGGCAGCCCGGCTTAAGTACCTGGTGGTCGGACCTGAGTGAAAACTCCCAGGTCCGACTCACCTACCGGGGCTACCCCTGCCCGGCCAGGGCCCTATTGGCCCGTTTGGATTTTTGGGCGGGGCCAGGGAGCCCAGAAGATGCCGAAGGAGTGGCCCGGTCTCCACATGTGTTCGGCGCCATTCCACGGCGCCGTGGGGAGAAAGCCGGGGGCCGCCACAGCCTCCCAGCCATGTGTTGGCCCCAGATGCTCCCGCCGCCTGGCTCAGCTTTGCTCCCCGCCCAGGCCACCAAATGGCCCCCCCCAGGTGAGTTGTGGGGGTCCGCACTTCTAAGTGACACATATCTCATGCATCATAACTTCTGTCCCCTGTCTGCACCTTCTGCTAGAGGAAAATGCTTCTGCTAGCAGAATGGATCTGCATATTAGTGTATGTTGCTAATGTAAGGAAAGGGAGAAGACAACACTAAGGCATATAAACCTGAGAGGTTTTGTACCTCTGCTGATGGTAGTGGAAAGAGCGAGGGATGCGGTCTTGTGTATTACAATGTAGAAAACACTGACATCTTCTGTCGTGATTGTAACATTCAAAGGTGCTTACTTACACAATCAGTTTACTCCACACATACCCTGAAACCACTTACCTTCAAGAGCTCTTCTTGTTATATTTAAGGAAGATCTGGATTCATTTTCACGCATTTCATCTGCATCTGTAGTGAATTTTTGTCCAATACGTGTTTTTAAATCGATGCTCGTCCTGCACTGTGCCTTCCGAGAACAGAAGCATGTTATATTTAAAGCTATTTTAGGAGCCCTGCTAAAAGCGGGTAGTATCTATTCTTTGAGTTTATGTGGTTCTTGGCCTTAGTGGAAAATAATTAGTTGGCTGTATTTCCTGCCTCCAAGTTATTCCTTTGTCTCCAGCTTTATCAGCTTGATTTTGTAGGGTGAGTCTGGTTAGACATGTAAGTTTCTGGGCAATTTATTGCCTTCCTCCCTTCCTTTTGCAGGTTGCCCTATTTTTGCTCTTTACTTGAGGTTCGTTGAACAGGAAGAGTGGCTTTTCTTTCCAGGAAGATCCCGATTTCCTACCCACAGCAGCAGGGCACTTTCTCACACTCTGCTGTCGCTGCTGAAATCCTCCTTTTATACTACCCTGTCCTGCCTGCTGACCAGACGCAGGGCTCCAGGCCAAGTAGGCTCGAAGCCAGCAGCGAACAGACAGAGGTTGCCAGGCAAGGATCTTCTTAAACGACATAATTCACAAAAAGGTCTGGTTGGCCACGTCTTATTGTGCACTTTAAGTGCTCGAGCAAGAAAGCTCCGGTGAAGATGGGAGGCGCAGAGGCGGCCTGAGCAGGAGAGCTCAGTTGGTGATTGTCAGATTCTAGGACTCCGTTGCCTCTCAGGAATCATCAACTTTACTCCAGACGTTAGCAGAGAGTTAAAGTAGAATTTATTTGAAAGGAAGGGTACAGTAATCTATGAAACACAACGTTACAATGGCGCCAAATCATTTGGAGGGTATTCTTATAGCGTACACACGCTAGCATGTTTACAAGTAACATCTTTGAAATGCAAAACATCAGCGGTTCCCCAATACCAAGAGAGAGAATTCACACCTTAAGATCAGAGCAGGATTACAATCAGGAAGTCACTTTGAAGTGGAGATCTCTCGAGCCTTTTGGCTGTTGCCTCTTCCTTCCCATGGGAAGGAGAGATGAAACGAAAGTCACCTCGCTATCCCGGGTCCGATTGCATGCCCTCGCTGACAGTGATGGAAAGCAGAACTCTGCCTGTTCCGTCTCTGTTCCTTTGTAGGGCTGGTGACATCACAGAGCTGTAGGCCCTGTTCTCTTTAGTGCTTCCCCATAATGCCAGTTTACCCAGTTCTCACTGGGTACCAGATGTTCCCTTGTTGACGCTCTTTGCTGGGCTCCATCCCACTGTGCTTAAGGGTTGCTCATGTCAGAATGCATAAGGGAGGGGTGAAGGAAGGGGCCAACAGCACAGAGATGTTCAAGTGCGTGTATCACGTGGGTCCCGAATGTGACACCCGTGGGCCCACCTACATCTTTCCTGGTGTCTGCCAAGTGTTTTTTTCAAAAGTGGGCAGGAGCAAGTGGGGCTTTTGCCCAGCAGGGCTTCTGATTGGTCATGGGATATCTGATTGGCTGTGTAGATTTTTAAAAAGATTTTTAAAAATTCAGCAACACCTGTCACCACAGTGCAACGACCGTTACTACGTTCTTGCGTGTGTATGCAAGGAAATATTTTTAGACAATGTGTTCCTTTTTTAAAGGCATCCTGTTAAACAGAGCTTCTGCCTGAAATGTTGAAGGGTTAGAAGAAGAAAAAGAAGAGTTGGTTTTTATATGCCAACTTTCTCTACCACTTAAGGAAGAATCAAACCTGCTCACAATCGCCTTCCGTTCCTCTCCCCACAACAGACACTCTGTGAGGTAGGTGGGGCTGAGAGAATTCAGAGAGAACTGTGACTAGCCCAAGGTCACCCAGCTGGCTTCATGTGGAGGAATGGGGAATCAAACCCGGTTCACCGGATTAGCATCCACCGCTCATGCGGAGGAGTGGGGAATCAAACCCTGTTCTCCAGATTAGTCCACCACTCCTAACCACCGCTCTTAACCACTACACCACGCTGGCTCTCTCCACGCTGGTTAGTATTAGATTATACATAACCCCACTTGCTGACATTTTGTAGTTGGTTCTGCCTCCTGCAGCAGCTGTTTTGTGGTTGTTCCCACCACCCTGTGTCAGAATTCCAAAGGTGCTTGCAGGATCAAAAAGGTTGGGGACCCCTGGCGCACCACATGCGTGGCACAGGATGTCACAGGACAGTCTGTTTCAGGAACCACCACGGGGGGTGGACGTGGTCTTTAGCCTGGATTTACTTCTACTACAAGCACACATTTGTCACATTTGTCACGCAAACGTCCAGGCATTTCTCTGTCTCTGAACAGAGCTTAGGAAATCTCAGGCGAAGGTTGCTGAATACACCGAAAGTGTCAGGGACACTTGCAAATGCCAGCTCTTGATCCTGCAGCCTTAGAAGAAGACACATAAGCACTGAATGAAGCATTTCAAGGAGCATAATCTATTAGCAACCATAGTCTATTAGCTACCTTTTAGATTTCTGGTTGTTTCCAGACTTCTGCAATCCTAGTGCATTGTTTATTGAACGCCCCATTTTGTTGATTGTACTGACTCTGTGCAATCCGGTCTGAGGCGCCTGAGAAAGGTGGACTATAAATAACGTGTGCCCAGTTGACGGGATATTCCCTGCTATTACGACTGATCTCCAGCCGATAGAGATCAGTTCACCTGGAGAAAATGGCCACTTTGGCAATTGGACTCTATGGCATTGAAGTCCCTCCCGCTCCCCAAACCCTGCCCTCCAGGCTCTGCCCCCAAACCCTCAGCTATTTCCCAACCCAGAGCTGGCAACCCTTGTTCAACCCCTCCCCCCACCTTTTCTGTGCTTTAAGTAGTCCTGCAGCCCTGTGTTATAGGAATCCTGCACAGCCCTGTATTCTGAAAACGAGTCGGGCAGCTTCCCCTATTGCAGGGGTCCCCAACTTTTTTGAGCCTGTGGGCAAATTTGGAATTCTGTCACGGCATGGTGGGCACAGCGACAAAATGGCTGCCGCAGGAGGCGGAGCCAGCCACAAAATGATTGCTGCAGTTTAACGTCAGTAATGCAGTGTAGATCTTTGTGCTGTAGTGGCAGCTGCTGCCAAAGCAACATTTCAAATAATCTGCACAGCCGATCAAATCTCCGATAGCCAATCAGAAGCCTTGCTGGGCAAAAGACTTATGTGGCCCCACCCACTTCCTAAAAACACTTGGCAGGTGCAGAAAGGGTGTCCACGGGCACCACGTTGAGGACCCCTGCCCTGCTGCATAGAATCCAGTCCTTTCCTCCTTTTGTCAGGTTGTGCTAAGGAAGGGAGGGCCCAGGGCTTCCTTTCCTCCCGGGCTCCCTCCTCCAGCCTTGCCTTGGCCCACTTTTCAGCTGGCCTAGGATACGGCTTCTGTGCAACAATGGAGCATCTTTAACTGCTCCTACAGAAGCCTCTCCTGTGCTTGGGACTAATTTGAGCGGGGCAGCCTTTGCCGCAAACATTAACAGGGGTCTTGCAGCAGACTTTGGTGGACTAGCGCACGCTCCTTCAGGGGCGGTGAGTGGATAGTCTGCCTAGTAATCGTTGTGATGTGACGTCACCCCTTTTATGCCATTAAATGACCTGGTGCTTGCACAGGGGACGACCTTTACCTTTAAGGTACAAGTTAGGATTTCAAGCTCTGGTTGGGAAATTCCTGAAGACTTGGAGGTAGTGCCTGGGCAGGGTGGAGTGTGGAGGAGGGAGGGGATTCAGCAGAGATGTGATGCCATAGAGTCCACCCTCCAAAGCTGCCATTTCCTCCAAGGAAATTTATCTCTGTAATCTGGAGAGCAGTTGTAATTTGAGGAGAACTCCAGGGCCCACCTGAAGGTTAGCAACTATAGACTACCACTAGACTCCTGTTCATTCTCCTTGGGAAGGGAGCCTGTCTTCTCAGCAACTGCTGTTAAAAGGCAGTGTAGGGGCACCAGGTGACCTCCTGCCCCCCAGTGCGCATGCCACTCTCCCTGTCCTTGGCACAGACTTCTCTTTGAGATTATGCTGATTCCACCAATATTTGGGTTGGCTGACTTGCAAAGAACTGCTCTGTCATCAGAGCAGCAAACTGCCGTCAGGGCACACGTTGGCTCCTCTTCTGCAAACTGGGAAATCGCAGCCTGTTGTTTCCAAAAGAGAAGGGTAAGATATGTTGCTGTTCAACATATCATGCAAGTGAGTTATTTCCACAAGTGAGCATCCTTTCTTCATTTATAGTCCATCTTTCTTGTTCAGACACAAAGCAGATTACAATGGTCTTTTTAAAAAACGCAATAAAGATCAGGATAATAAAACAATAAACAGTGCAATATAACTGGATTTCAAATAATAAAACAGTGCAATAAAACTATAATCCAATATAGTTAACACTGCCATAGAACTGAATTACATAAATCAGGAAACAATGCAATAAAACTATAACAAATGTAATAAATGCAATTAAACTAGTTTATAAAATCAAGGCTATAAGCTGCCTCTAATATTGTCAAAACTGGCTCTTGGCTACATGGCTGTGGCGTCAAGATATTTCCCAAAAAGTAAAGAAAAACATATTTTTATCCTTTGGAAATTCTTCCAGCTGCAGCCCTGTATTGGGTGAGATGACTTGTTTTGACATCTGGAGCTCTGCATTCTGCGCTGGGTTTCTTTCTTCAGCTGGAAAGCCGAATTGCTGGTGATGGGGTTGTTTTGACAGCTGGTAAGTGAAAATATTATTTTCTGACAAAACACACTGGAATTTTTTTATCCGCACATGGGTAGCTTTCTAACCTGAATTCTAACCCGGTTGTCCAGAATTAACTATTGCAGAGCATGTCTATGCTACCATTACATACTGGATACGACCCTCCAGTAATTCTTCTGCAAACACCTCATAGAAACGAACGCACAATTCCTGTTTATTTCCATCAGGTATGTTCTGTGCATAGCCCAGCTTTCCTGCTCTAAATTGCCCCACCAAGCTGCTCCCCCCCACAGGGTGTATTATTACAAGGTCAAATATCCATGTGAAATCCTCCAATGGGGGGCACATATGCAGTGTCAATAGCACATGGCACATTGCTTGCACAACCACGTTTACAATGTGCAACATGGCAGGCCCCACTCATTACACTGTGTCATTTTATTTGCTGCTGGGAGTTGTGCCTGCCCTACTGAGCAGAGATCAATGGATTTCCCAAATCAAACTGAACCCCAAATGGTGCGGTTTATTCTACTCTGCTTTCCACCCCCCCACACACACTCTGCATCCAAAACTCCAGTTTGAACTTCATAGCCAGCAAGCATGGGAACCGGCACCTCCTTCTAAAGCACTGGTTCCCAACCAGGGGTCCATGGACCCCCAGGGGTCCGCGAGAACTAAATTAAGGTCCGCGAAACAAAGTTATAAACCCATAATAAATTAATATTTTCAATTAAAAGTTCTCTATTATAAAAATATATTCAAATATTATTCTAAGTTTAATGTTTAACTAACAGTTATGATTAAAGTTTATTTTCAAATTCTCTGAATTTTTATTTTGAACCTTGGGGTCCCTGCACTGAACAAAAAAGTCCTGGTGGTCCCTGGTCAAAAAAAGGTTGGGACCCACTGTTCTAAAGAGAACTACCAGTCCAGTAATCTTTCTTAAGCCCCTGGGCTGCAAAAAACTTTCTGGCACATAAGCAAGCCGTCAGTCTACGCCCATGGATGGAGGGAGGCCACTTTGGACCAAACACAGCCACTGTGGAAAGGGTTAAGGACACTCTGCCCTCCCCTCTTACAATCACAGCCTCCTCCATGCAGGTTTTGGGGAACATGTTGTGGAGGTTGCAAAGCACGCCTGTGTGCAGATTCATGGGAGCAGGGTTTGGTGAAGTATGGGGTCAGATCAGGCAAGATGCTGTTTAACAGTGCCCAAGAGGGAGGCAAACCCAATGCCCTTCCCAGAGGAAGAGGGTGATGGAGAGAGCCAGCGTGGTGTAGTGGTTAAGAGCGGTGGTTTGGAGCAGCAGACTCTAATCTGGTGAACTGGGTTGGTTTCCCCACTCCACATGAAGCCTGCTGGGTGACCTTGGGCTAGTCACAGCTCTCTTTAGAGCTCTCTCAGCCCCACCTATAGAGTTGCCTACCTCCAGGTAATAGCTGGAGATCTCCTGGAGAAAATGGCTGCTTCGGCAATTGGACTCTATGGCACTGAAGTCCCTCCCAAACCCCACCCTCCTCAGGCTCCGCCCCCAAAATCTCCTGCCTGTGGTGAAGAGGGACCTGGTAACTCTACCCACCCACCTACTTCACAGGGTGTCTGTTGTGGGGAGGGGAAGGGGAGGTGATTGTAAACCGGTTTGATTGTCCCTTAAATGGCAGAGAAAGTTGGCATATAAAAAACGACTCTTCTTCTACTTGGGGATGAAAATTGTGCACTGAGCCCTCCTAGCCTAGTTAGCAGCTCTGCACCCCCCCTATTATCTCTTTCTCTTGTTACAGTAGTGGGTGGAAATGCCATTAAGGCAAATTACATCTATTTAGCCAGTTTCTAACCCTCAAGGTTTGCAAGAAAGAAATAACTTGAAGCTGGAGAGGCAAGTGAGGGTTTTTTTTTGTTCTTGTACTGCAAAATATTTAAAGAGCTTTCCATTTATTTATTTATTTATTTATTTATTTATTTATTTACTTACTTACTTACTTACTTACTTACTTACCTACTTACTTACTTAATTTGTTTCCCTTCCTTTCACTTCAGTAGGGACCCAAAGCTGTTTACATCATTCTCCTCTCCTCCATTTTATTCTCACAACAACCCTATGAGGTAGGTTAGGCCAAATGTGTATGTGACTGGCCCCAGGTCACCCAGTGAGCTTCCACGACATAGTCGGGATTGAAACCTAGGTCTCCCAGATCCTAGTCTGAAGCTCTAACCACTACACCACACTAACCCTCACTTTTAACAAGTGATAGCTAGAATAATCTTTTTATTGCACATATATAATTGATGGGTGCTCAGCCTCCCCTATCCCCCCCCCCAAATCTGCCCAGCGCAGCGGCGCGCGGAGTCAGGCAGCCCCGGGAGCCGGCTTGAACGGCGTCCCCAGCTGGCTGGCAGCAGCCGAGCCGGCACCCGGGGCTGCCCGGCTCTGCGCCCCTCTGCCGCTGCGCTGGGCGGCTGGGAGGCCCCTCCCACCTCCCTAGCTGGCTGGCGCCATTTAAGCCGGCTCCCGGGGCTGCCCAGCTCTGCGCCCCTCTGCCGCTGCGCTGGGCGGCTGGGAGGCCCCTCCCACCTCCCTAGCTGGCTGGCGCCATTTAAGCCGGCTCCCGGGGCTGCCCGACTCCGCGCCCCGCTGCCAGCCAGCTGGGGTGGGTTGGAGGCCCCTCCCAGCCGCGCAGCGGCAGCGGGGCGCAGAGCCGGGCAGCCCCGGGAGCCGGCTCGGCTGCTGCCAGCCAGATGGGGACGCCATTCAAGCCGGCTCCCGGGGCTGCCTGACTCCCCGCCCCGCTGCCGCTGCGCTGGGCGGCTGGGAGGGGCCTCCCACCCCCCAGCTGGCTGGCAGCAGCTGAGCCGGCTCCCGGGGCTGCCCTGCTCGGTGCCCCGCTGCCGCTGCACTGGGCGGCTTGGAGCTGGCTGGCGGCATTCAAGCTGGCTCCCTGGGCTGCCCGGCTCTGCACCCCGCTGCCGCTGCACGGCTGGGAGGGGCCTCCCGATGCCGGCCCTGGCGTCCCGGCTCTGTGCCCCTCTACCGCTGCGCTGGGGGGCTGGGAGGGGCCTCCCACCCCCCCCCCCAGCTGGCTGGCGGCATTCCAGCCGGCACCGGCGTCCCGGCTTGGCGCCCCGCTATCGCTGCGCTGGGGGGCTGGGAGGGGCCTCCCACCCCCCCAGCTGGCTGGCGGCATCCCAGCCGGCCCGGCGACCCAGCTCGGCACCCCGCTACCGCTGCATTCGCTCCATAAGACGCACTGACATTTCCCCTCACTTTTGAGGAGGAAAAAAGTGCGTCTTATGGAGCGAAAAATACGGTAAGTTAGTTCTCTCTCTTCCCTGTTAACGGAATAAAGAAATTGCTGTTGGAACTCTGTCTCCGGCCTCATGTGTAACCTACGCATACATAATAAGTGCCATTCCTGCAAAGGGAAGCTCTGTCGGATACAGAGGTCTGGCAGCCTCTGGAGGGAAGACCTCATGTGGCCGACTTGAGGGTATCCCAACCAGCCCACCCCTCTGCTTTTGATGACTCGCTTGTCGGTGAGCCATCCTTGCTGAGTCACTCCGGGCTCACTGTGTGGCCGTGGTCCCTCCCAAACCCTGTCAGTTGCTCATTGTTTCCCCAAACTTTGGTTTCTGTGGCAACTCTCTTCCTTCCTCCCTGCACGTTTTGGCTCCCTGCTGTCCATTTCCAATCCGTTGTGTGTCCTTGTTGACCTGATTTGGGGGTGGGGGTGGCCCTTGCTCTCCTCCTTCCATGAGAATAATTTTTAAAGAGGATAAAGGGCTCTGCTTGAAAATACAGGTAATTTTTTTGGGGGGGGGTTTGCGAAAAGTATGAGTATTGAGAGCAGAAAAGATACCGCTAGCAAGCATTTCCCCCTGAATGAAAACAATAACATCACTTCTATCAATTTAAAACAATTGAAGGCCATTCCTAACAGAACATACCCGAGATAGTAAAATTAAACAAGAAAAATTTGTTTTTTGAAAACATTTATACCCACCAAAGCAAGATGTCACCATTTAATGTAAGGCAGAAGGGCAGACGTAGCTTGTGCAGAGCTGCGAGGCTGATCCAAAAGTAACCTCACTGCACTCAGAATAAATCTACCTTTGCTCTCGGGGATCAAGCTTTGAAAAAAACAATCTGGAAATCTTCCTCAGAAGCCAGCTGTGCAGAGGGCTGACCGGCTTTCCCCTGATCACCTAGAAACTCTCTCTGCATTTCCCCATGGTGGTTTTGCACATTAAGAAATTTCCCCCTCATTAATAAGATTGATAAAGATATGAACATGCAGCACCTTTAAAATAATTTTGAAAGACAGCCATCTGAAGGGGAGGCAGTGGAAAGCTTGACGTTTTTTGGTATTCAGTTTGTGGATATGCATGTCTGTCATTCTAGCTGGGTCTGCCAAGAGGCAACCTGTTTATTTGTACTTTATCTAATATGCCCCATTGTTATGTCAGAGCCAGCGAGGTGTAGTGGTTAAGGTGTTGGACTAGGAAAGGGGAAACCCAGGTTCTAATCCCCACTCGTGCCATGGAAGCTTGCTGGGTGACCTTGGCCAGTCACGCACTCTCAGCCCTGACCCTGGCTAGTATTTGGATGGGAGACCTCCAAGGAATACCAGGATTACGACGCAAAGGCAACGGCAAACCCACCTCTGAATGTCTCTTGCCTTGAAAACTCTACCCGGGCACCAGAAGTCAGCTGTGACTTGAGGGGGGTGGGGGGAAGTTATGTCGCGCAGGATATGTTAATGCACAAGAACGGATGGTGATGGTGGGGAACGACAAGAAAGTTTTAATATAAGCAACAAAAACACAACACCTTTGCTTATCTGAGCAGGGCCTTCTACAGGTGGGGAATATACTACTAAAATGTATGATCTGTTGCTGTACGTTTTTACCTTGCTCTCACTGCATTATATTTCTACTTACATAATACTATTTTTTACATGGTTTAACATGTCATGTTTAATACTTATGATTTATTCCAGATTTCTGTAATCCTAGTCCTATTACACTGTTTATTAAATGTCTTCTTCCTATTGATTGTGCTGTCTTACATTATGTAATCCACCTTGCGTCCCAGTGAGAAAAGCAGACTACAAATAACATAAACTTTAAAAAGCAAAACAAATTTTAAAAAGCAAAACTAGCATGAGGGCTAGTATAAAATTTACATAAGTCGAGAATGTCCTTCTATGGGCTGCAAGTTGTTTGCTTGAAAATACAGGTGTCTGCTTGAAAATACAGATAATTTTTTGGGGGGTTGTGAAAAGAATGAGTATTGAGAGCAGAAAAGATACCGCTAGCAAGCATTTTCCCCTTAATGAAAACAACAACATCACTTTTATCAATTTAAAACAATTGAAGGCCATTCCTGTGTGTTAATGGAATCATGTTGTCTGTGTTTGAATGGAATCATGTCGTCAAAGAATAGTAAAAGGTGAAGAGCGGTATCTCTGTTCCCCAGTCTTTATACACACAGATCTGCGCACACAAACCTGAATTCTTTTCTCCCTTGTTTTGAAACAAAGGCCATGTTACCTTAAATTACCTTAAATAAGCAGTCTGCACTTTAGTTGAGGGGAGTAGCAGAGGAGACAGAGCTAGCAAGAGTGGGTAACTGGGATATGTAATCTATGTATACCAGGATAAATCCTGGGGGAAACTCTCCTGAAACAAACAGGCAGTTGTACAAATAAAAGGGTAATTAAAGTATAAACTAATAAAGAATGTACTTTTCAAGCAGTGCGCACACACACACACACAAGTCATACAAGAGCTAAGAGAAAAAGCGTGGAAGTTGGATAGGGTTTCAAGGATAGGTGATATTTACCAGTCTCGAAGGGGCATGCAGAGAAAGCAGCGCTGAAGAGGAGAAATGGCCAGTGTTTCCAGGAGTGAAGAAAGGAGCCCACATGTTAGTGGAAGTGTATGCACGGCTCCAAGACTTACACAAACTATGAATAGCCAAAGAACCAATATTTATACCCCAAAATGGGTCCTGAGGTGGTATGGGGTACGCTGGCAGGAAAGCCAGAGACAAGGCATTGATTGCTTTACCGGAGTCCGAACAAAAAGACAGGAGAGGTTAGATGAGTCATCAGGATCCAAGAGAATGCCTGGGCTATCCTCTTGAATACTCATTGATTGCTGAGATTGGTGCAGATGGGATAATTAATGGTCTGCTTGGAGCACTGATTAAATAACTTTAGGAGGAGGCAATGGAGATTAGCTAGCCCCAAAGTCCAGCCAGGCACACGTTCAGGCCAGGGGAACAGCACAGCTACCAACTGCCTTCCTGCCCAAGTTAGACACCCGATGGATCCCAAAACTCTCTGAGGGGCATCCATTTTGAGGAGAGTGGTGTCTTTCTCTTATGCCAGTCTTGCCCCCCCCCCGTGCCTTCATGGCACCCCTTAGTGGGAGGAGGGGTTTGGCTGCTTACAGTCACGTTTCTAAACTTCCCTCGTTCAGGTGAAGGAAACTTGTTTCTGTTGTCAGGCCTTTTGTGAAAGAGGCAAACAACACTGAGAACAACCTTTGTTCTTACCAGGTATTGCAACAGCCTAGATCAGTGTTAGCCAGCCTCTGGGTCAAGACCCCAAAGTGGATCACGAAGCCTCTGAAATGGAGTTGAGGGCCAACTCTCCCTAATGGCTGCCCCTCCCCTTTCCATTTGCTCCCTTTTGTATTCTGGAAGCAAAGATCTGATCCTGCAAACAATATCAACCATGGCAGACGTTAGTTGGTATTTTTTCTTCACTGCATATACATGTCGATCAAGTAAAACCTGTCATGATGTGTCTGAGAGCAAGCTTCTTAGAATCTTAGGGGGGATTAGAAGTGGTAATAGAGAAGGAAAGGGTGATTGAAGGTGTCAGCCCTTGGCCCACAGAACCAGAAATCACCACAAAGTCATATAGAGTCCAAACAGATGGCTTTTACTGGTCAAATAGGCATACAGTGCAAACGAATAAAATGACAGCTATGAGAGACTCACTAGCTGGGAGATAATATAAGGCAGAAAAGGCGGGAGATTACAAGCATAGGCTGAATACAGTTTCCCAGGAGCTGAGTTCCCAGGCCTAGGTATGCGACCTTGAGGGCCAGACAGTACAACGCAGAGACAGAGGCAATAACGAAACCGAGATAGCAGCCTGACATTCTGCTCCCCTCAAGGCCCCCTCCCAGTTCGCAAGGGGGCTGGCTTATCCGGGTAAGCAATGTGAAAGGCGTTGACGAGGTCGGGGGCGGAGACATCCCGTGCGCGCACCCATTCGTCATAGGCAGGGGGGAAATGTTTCCAACGGACTAAATACTGCAGGTTGCCATGGTGAACACGGGAGTCAAGGATCTTGGAGACTTCGAAGTGTTCCTCCCCCCCCACCATGATGGGTTGCGCAGGAGGTGGATCCGGATGCCACTGTGGAGAAGCAACATGGGGTTTGAGGAGGCTAATGTGGAAAACAGGATGCACACGCCTCAAGGATTTGGGGAGAGCCAGTTTCACCGTGACAGGGTTTATGACCCGGGTGATGGGGAAAGGGCCAATGAATTTAGCACTGAGCTTATGGCACGGACGGGTGGAACGGAGATTTTTGGTGGAAAGGTAAACCAAAGCACCCACTTGCAGATCACCCCCGGGGGAGCGATGTTTGTCAGCTTGCGCTTTGTATTTACGCTTGGCCCGGTCGAGGTTGCTAACGAGCCAGGGCCAAGTGGTACGGAGGGCGTGTGCCCAGGAGGCAATGTCGGGGTTCCCCTCCCCCTCTACATCATCTGCAGGAGCAATAGGACTGAAATCTTGTCCATACACAGCAAAAAATGGGCTAAAACCTGTGGATTGATGCATGGCATTATTGTAGGCATATTCTGCTAAAGGTAACAGTTCCACCCAGTCATCCTGGTGGTAGTTAACATAACAGCGTAAATAACATTCAAGTACAGCATTGACACGTTCAGTTTGACCATCAGTTTGAGGATGGTATGCACTAGACAACCCTTGTTCCACTCCCACCAACTTGAGGAAAGCTTTCCAAAACTTAGAAACGAAACCACTTCCGCGGTCACAAATTATCTTACGCGGAAACGAATGTAAACGAAAGATATGCGTCACGAAGAGGCGGGCCAGTTTCTGAGCAGAGGGGATCCCTGCGCATGGAATCAAATGTATTTGTTTAGAAAACAAATCAGTAACAACCCACAACACAGTTTTACCCCCACTGAGAGGGAGATCAGTCATAAAGTCCATAGCAATCACTTCCCAAGGTTTGCTGGGCGTTTCAAGAGGTTGTAGCAGTCCCGGGGGTTTGCCCTGCGATCGTTTCGCAGCGGCACAAACGGGACAGCTGCGGATGAAGGAGTCAATGTCGGAACGCATTCCCCCCCACCAGAACTGTCTGCGCAATAAGTGAAGGGTTTTCAGAAACCCAAAGTGCCCAGCTGTTTTGGCTCCATGAGCTAAATGTAAAACGTCCTTCCGGAGAGCTTTGGGTACATACAATTTCGAGTCCTTGTACCAGGACCCTCCCTGTTCCAAAACACCAGGAGGTAGGGTATGAGCGGAGCGTTCTAAAAGGCACTGGTCCCGAAGGACATTTAAAAAGGACTCGGAGATGGGGATTTTGGAGGGGGCCCCCCCGTCGGCCATGGAGATCTTAGAAACAGTTATGGGGCTAGTGCTTACGTGCGGCGGCGCGCAGACTGCAGGCGGCTGGGCGGCCGGAGGGGTAGGAAGGGCGGGAACGCCAGTCTGTTGCTGTGGCGGCTGGGCAGCCGGTTGGGCTGGCGGAGCTTGTAAGTTGGGTAAGGCGTGCTGATGCTGGGATCGAGTTTGCACAGCCAGCATAGGTAGGGCCCCACGTTGCATAGGGGTGAACAGAGAGTTGGTGGGTCTCTCGAGTTTTACCGGATATTGTGGTAAACGGGAGAGGGCATCCGCGAGAACGTTCTGCTTCCCAGGGACGTGCTTCAGGGTGAAACGGAACTGAGCAAAGAACTCCGCCCACCGTTGTTGTTTCGCCGATAGCTTATGGGACCCCGTGAGGGCAGCTAGATTTTTGTGATCGGTCCAAACCTCAAAGGGGACTTTAGACCCTTCCAAGAATTGTCGCCATAGAGTCAGTGCATGATGAACTGCTGAGGCCTCTTTCTCCCAGATGGGCCAGTTTAATTGAGCGTGCGCAAATTTTTTTGAAAAGTAAGCGCAAGGGTGAAGAAGACCATCCGGTCCTTGCTGGAGGAGAGCCCCTCCCATGGCTACATCGGAAGCATCGACTTGCACAATGAACATTTGATTTGGGTCTGGGTGCCGTAGCACCGGCTCCGAAGTGAAGAGGCGTTTGAGGGCCAGAAAAGCGGCTTGGCATTGCTCAGTCCATAGGATTTTTGCGGAGGGCAAGGCAGCCGAGCTTACTTTTCCCTTAGTTTTCAGTAGGTCCGTAATGGGTAGAGCCACCTGGGCGAAGTTAGGGATGAATCCCCGATAGAAGTTTGCAAATCCCAGAAATTGTTGTACTTGCTTACGGTTGGTGGGGGGAGTCCAATCGAGGACGGCTTGGACTTTGGCGGGGTCCATGCGAAGACCTTGGTGGGAGATGATGTATCCCAAAAACGTGAGTTTGCTTTGATGAAATTCGCACTTAGCTAGTTTTGCGAAAAGTTGATGGTCACGCAGGCGTTGCAGAACTTCCCGGACCAGAGCCACATGCTCGTTCATAGTTTTCGAATAAATGAGAATGTCATCTAAATAGACCACCACCCCACGATATAGAAGGTCATGTAGGATTTCATTGATGAGTTGCATGAAGACCCCCGGGGCCCCTTTTAATCCGAACGGCATCACAAGGAATTCATACATTCCGAAACAGCTAGAGAAGGCAGTGAGGTGCTCATCCCCTTCGCGGATACGGACTCGGTAGTAAGCTTCCACCAAGTCTAATTTAGAGAACACACGGCCTTCCTGTAATTGTCCCAAAATATCCGATATTAATGGGATAGGATAGGCGTTGGTCTGGGTAACCGCATTGAGCTTTCTGAAGTCAATGCACAGGCGAAGGTCGCCCTCTTTTTTCCGGACGAAAAACGCGGGGGCCGAGTTTGGGGCATTCGAAGGGCGAATGAACCCTCTGGCGAGGTTTTTGTCCAAAAAGTCCCGGAGGACAGTGCGCTCGGAAGCGCTCATAGGGTAAATCTTACTCTTGGTTAATGTGCAGTCCTTTACCACTTCAATCGCACAGTCTGAGGCCCGGTGGGGGGGTAAGGCATCACATTCCCTAAGGTCGAAGACATCTTCAAAGTCCCGGTATACAGTAGGTAGAACCGGTGGTGCTGGGGCAGTAGAGGTTAATGCTGGAACGGGCGGATATAGCAGAGCAAAGTTCTGCCGATGCTGGTCGCAGGTGGGACTAGCGAAGGAGATAGTGTTTGTTTCCCAATCAATACTGGGACTATGTCCTTTAATCCAGTTAATTCCCAAGACCACTTCAAATCGGATAGGGGCTATAGTGAAGTCTATTTGTTCCCAGTGGGAACCAATTCCCATTGCCACCCCTATGGTGTGGTGATCAACTGGACCCCCCTGGAAATGGCTTCCGTCCATTTGGGCAAATTGGACGGGGGCGGGTAAAGCCTCAGAGTCGGCTCTGAGTGCAGCAAAAGTGGCTTCGCTTATGAGAGTGCGACAGCAACCGGAGTCAATTAGTGCTTTGACGGGGAGTTGTGGGCCACCGTTAAGGTGTTGTAAAACTGCATCCACGTAGACGGTGGAGTCCACTTCTTTGATTTTGGTAGGAGCATTCGGTTTGATAGGAAGATCCTGAGAGGTCTGTGGAGACGCTCCATTCACCACAGACCGGAGCCGTTTTTTGACAAGTCGAGGGGAGATTCCAGGTTTAAGGCTGGAGAAATCCAAGGATTTTCCTCATCCGAAGAGGGAAAGTTGTCCCCCAATGGGGCACTTGTAATCCGAGACCCGGCGGGGTCGTTGGTAGTAGGCAGGGAGGCTGGGTCCCCGGCATGGAGTGCAGAGGGTGTGGGTCTTCCCGGAGCTGCGCTGCGAGTGGCCGCGGTGCCTCTGCGTGGTGGACGACCTCGGGCGCGGGTTGTCGTGCTGGGACGAAATAATTCCTGGCGGCGCGGGCAAACGGCTGCAAAGTGGCCCATTTCTCCGCAAGTAAGACAGGCACCCCTCTGAAATCGGGCTTCACGTTCCTGGGGCGGACGTGGGGGATTTCGTGGGACGAGCAGTGGTGCCTTGGGTTGAGGCTTTTGGGTGCCTTTTTCCTTGTGCTTTTGACGGACGAGAGAAATAAAGCGTCGGCGGCTTTCCACTTCCTCGGCTAATAGGATCCAGTCTTCGAGGGTATCGGGATCGCCCCGCATGTAAGACCAGTTCAGAATGTCAGGATGCAAGGCTTCCCTGAAATGATGGATCAGGGTGGTCTCGGGCCAACCTACAATTTTACTTGCCAGTCGTTGAAATTCATCGGCAAATTCTCGAACTGTAGCAGAGCCTTGTTTTAATTGTAAGAGTTCCGTTTTGGCTCTTTCCCCCAGGAAGGGGTCCTCAAACCTCCTTCTCAGGGCAGTCATGAAGTTGTTGAGGGAACGAATAGCACGAGAGCGGGTGTCAAACTGGAGGACCATCCAGTCAGCCGCTTTACCTGTCAGAAGGGAAGCTACGTAACGCACCCGGCTATCTTCCGTGGGGAAAAGTTGTCCTTGTTCTCGCATATAACTGTCCACTTGATGCAAGAAACAAGGCAAAGTCTCGAGAGATCCGTCGTACGTAGTCCTCAATTTGAGTTGCTTCCAAGGGCCGGGCGCAGGTTGGCCCGGTTGCACGGGTGGTCCGGGCGGAGGAACAACAGGAGCTCCAGGAGGCAAGGGTGGAGCAGGCACATTAGCGGGTGGTTGGGGTGGCTGTACGGGTACCCCCTGACCCGGTATCGGAACGGGCTGTCTCTGAGCTATCAGGGTTTGTTGTAATTGCCTGTTCTCCTGAAGCATACGTTCCATTAGTTCCTGGAGTTGATCAACACGGTTGGAGAGCTCCCGATTCTGGGCTCGTAAGAGATGAACCTCCTCACTTGGGCCACCAGTAAGATGAGGTTTACTGGTCCGGAAGCTTGTGGCCCATTGAGAGCTATCCCCATATAGATCCTCGTCTTCAGACTCTCCTGAGTCTCGACGTCGGTCAGCCAAACGGCGTGCGCGTTGGGTCGCGCGCGACGGGACAAACGCCGGGGAAAAAGACAGACCTGATAGCCCTTGTACATTGTCCTTGGGGCGCGTGTCCACGTTCGCCCGATCCCTAATCCTTGCTGCAGCCGCCCTGGCTGCTTCCGCAGCTTCTCTCTCTCTTGCGACCTTAGCCGCTTCGGCGGCTTGCTGATCCGCAAGAACTTTGGCGTTCTCAAGTCTTAGGGCAGCCTCTGCCGTAATGCGCAGCAAAAGTTCTGTCTCCAGGAGTGAGAGTATGGGGTCGGGTTCCCCGCCCAGCAGAGGTTGTACTCGAACCGCCAGTGCGGGTGCCTCGGCTCCAAAAGTCGAGGTCAAAACTTGAGCCAAGGTGGCTACCGGGGTGTCCTTTGTACATTCCACAAGGAGAAGAGCGGTGCTAATAGCGACTCGCTTGGCCTCAGCCTGACAGCTGGCTGCGTCCGGGATCAGGGAAAAACCCTCCGGCGGGGCTCCCGCCATGGTAGAAAGAGTTTCTCGAGAAATAAGATTATCCAAAAGTCCAGTTAATATTTGTAAATCCTCAGTTGCCAACCGGGCATCGTCCAGTAATTGATCCAAGTCTTGAAGATCTAAACGAGTATCAGTATCCTCCGACGTCAACATCCAGAGAGTTCCTTTAAGAGATTGCCACTGTTCCTGTACCAGTCCCCTCAAGCGGCAAACCTCTCGGGTAGTCCGGAAAAGTTCAGCGATTAAGTCTTGTAACAGAGTAGGATCCTCAGAGAAGGGCTCCAGGGTAGTAGATCACCTGGAGAGCTGCACAGCTCCCATCCAAGTGGCAGGCGAACCCCCCTGGGCTCCAGCCTGGCTAGTAGAATGGTGAAGAGATAGCTGTCATAATGTCAGCCCTTGGCCCACAGAACCAGAAATCACCACAAAGTCATATAGAGTCCAAACAGATGGCTTTTACTGGTCAAATAGGCATACAGTGCAAACGAATAAAATGACAGCTATGAGAGACTCACTAGCTGGGAGATAATATAAGGCAGAAAAGGCGGGAGATTACAAGCATAGGCTGAATACAGTTTCCCAGGAGCTGAGTTCCCAGGCCTAGGTATGCGACCTTGAGGGCCAGACAGTACAACGCAGAGACAGAGGCAATAACGAAACCGAGATAGCAGCCTGACATTAGGCTGGAATGTAACCTCCGTATGCAAAGGCAGCGTATGCCGGAATGCCACTTGCTTTGGGGTCGTAGGGGGGCAGTTGCGCCTTTGTGCGCTGTTTCTTGGTTTCTCAAAAACATCTGGTTAGCCACTGTAGATCAGCGTCCTGGGTCCTCCAGGGGGTCGTTGCTGCCAGGCGACGCCACTGATCAATCACCAGCCCAACCAGCCGGGTGGACTCCGCGTCAGTTCTCAGCATCTCCTCCAAGACGGCATGCAGCAAGTCGGGGTCCTCAGGGAGCTCGTCCTGCGCCCCAACCCGAGGAGACGAATGCCTAGGCGAACCCTCCAGGGCTCCAGCCTAGGACAGCAAGTAAGGATCAAGACTAGTGTTCTAATGTGAGCTCTAGCCCTGCGGCACAAACCATAAACAGATTCCAGCAGATTTATTGATTATCATCGACAGGTTTCAGAAGCCATATTCAGAAGAACACTAGTAAGGGGCAAAAGGCAAGGGGCATAGCATATATGGAGAAGCAAAAGAAGATAACTGGTATCCTAGGCAACCCCCCTCCCAGAGGCAGGAAGGAGCACTTGGCAGGAAGGGGCACTTGGAGATTCCCACACTATGGGAATCTATGAAGACTAAACACGGGGCACAGACTCGCCTTGGACAGAACAACACAACAGCACGTGGAGGCAGCTCAAGCGCACTACCGCATACCATCCTCATGGCATGCTCCTGACAGCGACATAGAAACAGTTTCACATATCCTCCTTAAGTATTCGCTCTACGATAGGGGCTGATCTAATCTCATAGACCCATTTCTTGCTGATAGGAAATGGTTACATACCAAATCTAATGTGTCCCACCTTATGACCACACAGGATACAATAATTATTGACTCGGTGGCATGGTTTTTTCAGCTTCTAATTAGAGAACACGATTGTTACTCAGCACCATATAATGGTTAAATCAGGATTGAATAACCAAGTAACCAATTTAGTGGGATTTGTATGTTCTTATAAAAATGATTTTATAGCAAATTTTATCGTATGATATCTGCATGCCCTTATACCATGATTTTACTGTAAACTTCACTGTACAATTTCCCTTTTAATGCCAATAAAGGCTTTCGTATTTGTATTTGCTATGCTTGTGCCTGGGAAAAGGGAATTCTTATCCCAGTTAGCACACCTACTGCTACTGGAGTTGTAATTTAGAAACGGATTGTACGAGCACTAGGACCACCTTTGGATACTGGCTGCAAGCGGTGGTGAGCCATGCAATCCCCACTGCTCTGTTCACTTTAACCATAATGTTCCACCTGTCTTCAAAGGGGATGATTGTCAACAGAATACAACAGAAAAAAAAGGTAAAGGTAGTCCCCTGTGCCAGCACTGGGTCATCACTGACCTGTGGGGTGCCTTCACATCACAATGTTTTCTAGGCAGACTTTGTTTGTGGGGTGGTTTTTCCAGTGCCTTCCCCAGTCATCCTCCCTTTACGCCCAGCAAGCTGGGTCCTCATTTTACCGACCTCGGAAGGATGGAAGGCTGAGTCAACCTTGAGCCGGCTCCCTAGAACCGACTTCCGTCGAGATCAAAGTCTGGTCATGAGCAGAGCTTGGACTGCAGTACTGCAGCTCACCGTACTGCGTCACGGGGCCACATAGTAGAGCAGGAACTCCTCCCTTAATAAAAAGAACACAAGAAGTACCCTGCTCGGTCAGATAAGTGGTCCATCCACATCAGGGGTCCCCAGCCTTTTTCACCTATGTTCCCCATTGGAATTCTGACACAGGGTGATGGGCCCAACCACAAAATGGCTGCCACAGGAGGCAGAGCCATCCAGAAAATGGCTGCCATAATAGTGTCGTAGAGTGACAGTTCACTGTCATTCGATCCTATGGAAATCAAGGGAACATACATTAATAGTCATGACCAGATCTCATTATCTCGATGGGCTTGTGCTTTATGTTTTCCGACATTAGCCTTCTTGCTGTATCACGTTAAAATTGTTTAAAAATATTTTCTTGCATAAACAAAACATAGGTATACATACTCAGCTAATTAAGAAAACCTCCTCTAGCCGTTATCTATCTTCATTTTGCAGGCATTTAACCTGCTTATGCAAGAGGAAAAAGGAAGAATGCTTCTTCACCGGGCAATCCCCTTCCCATGAGCCCTTCTCTCATCCTGGCCATTTTTAACCTATTACCTGTAACATTTTTAACCTAGTACCTGTAACAATGGCAGTTGGTGCTGAAGGGCTGGTGAGAGCTCCTTGCACATATGTACCACAAGAGAGATCCTGCCCAGATGACTGATTATGTTAATCGTATATCTTGCCAAACAATATAAATGCAAAGTAATGCTGATTGCCTGGTCTGCATTGTAACTGCTACTTTTTAGTTTGTTAACAATATGACAGATATTTCCATTTTTCCCTTTCCCGTTTTCCTTCTGTATCCCTTTATTAAAATAAAAAAGAGAGATCCTGCCCAGATTTTGATAGCAACATAAATTATTTTTTGAAAGTGGACAAAATTTTATGTAGAGATGTTATCAACTTCCACCTGAATTATAAAAATATGTTTAAATTGGGAAAGTCTGATGTCTTTGGGTTAGGAGAACAAATCAAGGAAGCCAAAGAAGGGAGATGAAGACAGAGAGAAGAGGGAGAGATGAGGACCCAGGCAAGTGAGCCATGTGTCAAGGTCAAGAGAGCCAGCAGTGGTGCAGGTGGTGAAAGGATCTCGGAAACACTTTGCTTGCATGGAAGCTTGTTGGGAGACCATGGGACAGCCACGAGTTCTCAGCCTAAACCACCTCACGGGGTTGTTGTAAGGACAGAATGGAGAAAAAGAAATTAAAAAAATATATATTTACTTCATTTGTACTCCGCTTTTCTCCCCAAAAGGGAGCCAAGGTGGCTTACATCATTTCCCTCTCCTCCATTTTACTCTGACAACAACAACCCTGTGGGGTAGGTTAGGCTGAGAGAGTGTGACTGGCCCAAGGTCACCCAGCAAGCTTCCATGGCATGAGTAGGGATTCGAACCCCGGGTCTCACAGATACTAGTCTGACTCTTTTAACCACTACACCAGATCGATGTAAGCTGCTTTGGCTCCTCAGTGCAGAGAAAGGCAGGATACAAACAAATTAACTAACTAAGTCAGATAACTAGAGGACTGGGATGCAACAACTTCTTTGTGTTGTGTTGATTGCAGGGGAATGTGAGACCCCTGCAGGCTCCAAAAACACACCCCCTTTGTCTTCCACAGGGACATCCCCCTCCTTTTGCAGAGGAACTACAGTGATTAAGAGTTACAAGTGGGGACCCACAACGGAGACCCTTGCGGGATCAGCGATCTCATTCCCCCCACTTGTGCTTCCTCCCCACTCCCCCTACTTCTCTCACTCTTTCTCCCCCCTGCCACCCCCTTGCTTAGTCTCTCTCTCTCCTCCACGCCTGCCCCTTCCTCTCTCTTTCTGCCCCCGTCACCCTCTCCCTCGCCCCAGCAGCAGTGGCGGCAGCATTTCTCCTGGCATCATAGTGGATCTCCCAGCTCCAGAGATCGTTCCCCTTGGGGTGGCTGGCTCCAGGTTGGGACTTCCCTGGGGATTTGGGGCTGGAGCCGTGGGAGGGTGAGGTTTGGGGAGGGAAGCAGCCTCAGCCGGATGTCATGCCCTGGAGTCCGCTCTGCAGCGCAGCCATTTTCTCCAGGGGAGCTGGAGGTGAGTTGTCATTCTGGCTCATCTCCAGCCCCCACTTGGAGGTTGGCAGTCCTCTGGAGGAAATGCCTGCTTGGGAGGGTGGCATTATACCCCGTGGCATTACACCCTTCTGAGGCCCCTCCCCTCCTCAAACCTCACTGTCCCGGTAGGGAAATGTACTCTTGGTTAGGGAGCTGGAACAGGGGAGGAGCAACTAACAGGAAACAAGAAGTGAGAAGGAGACTCTGGAAGGAAAGAGCAAGCAGGCAGTAGGGAGGAACTGCTGACTTTCCTTTTCATTGCAGAAGTTCAATAAACCCCTTGTTATACAACTACCTGAAGTCCCTGGCATTAATAAGACATGGTGTCAGAAGTCTGAACCTTCGGTCTCTGCTACGGAGCTGCATGCAGTCAGGGCCTGCAACGGGGAGGTTTTCCCCACCAGAAGCCTTTGACTTCAGTAGGCCTGCTGGGTGGCCTGACGGGAAACCGCGCTTCTCTTCAGCACTACGGGATTGCGACAAAACTGAATGCAGGAGCAGGAGAAATCCAGCTAGGCTCCCTAATCTATGCAACGGGCCCACAAGCTGAGCAGATCTTTACCTCCTTTGCTTTCGCTGCTGACGGAGACAAGGATGACTACAGTCTTGTCCTGGGGAAACCTGATGGCTGTTTTGCGCCCAAGCAGAACCTCGTTCACGAGAGGGCCTGCTTTCGTCAGAGAATGCAGAAGCCAGGGGAGTGTGCTGAGGCCTATATAAGATGGCTGCACGAGAAAGCAGAGGCCTCTGATTTTGGTGGCTGCAAAAGTGAAACCATTCGAGATCAACTAGTGGGCATTTTAGACAAAGGCCGATCCCAGCAACTACAGCTGAAAAGTGACCTCACCTTAGAAGGGGCAACACAAATGATCAGGAATTTAGAACTGATCAAGGGACAAGTCCATGACCAAGGAGCATTTGCAGGGCTTCAGGAAATATCTCATAAAACGCGGTTTCCCAAATATTCTAGTCGGATGGAGATGGGCTTACAACCTTCCCAGAAATACCCCAGTAAACCACACAAGCAATCTCCCTGTCCTCCAAAACAAGCCCCTAAAGTGCACACGCTGCGGAAAAGGGCATGCTCAGAGAGCTGTATGTTCAGCAAAGACTGCTGAGTGCCACAGATGTAAAAGGATAGGACATTTTGCTATGGTATGTCGTATTCGAGGGGTGAGAGAAGTCACAAAACAAGACAGCACCCCAGATCAGGTTTTTTTTGGGACCAGTCCACTGCTCCACATCCACTATTGACCCATGGGTGATATCATTACAAATCCATGGCCTTTCTCTAGACTTCAAAATAGACACCGGGCAGATGTCAATGTTATCCCAGAATCAGTCTATAGATGCCTTAAAAGTCCTCCTCCGCTCCATCAAACATCCTCAGTATTTTCTAGTCCTGGGAGAGCTAGCCTGAGTTGAGCAGGATATTTTCACGTTCAAACTCAAAACAAAGCAGAGAACTACAGTTTTAAAGTCTACGTGCTTCAAGCTCAATGTAACAACCTACTGAGCCGGGACACTGCTGTCAGAATGGGTTTGGTACATCGTCTAGATGAAAATAGCATCAGGCCGGACTTACAGAAAATTGAAGCTGTTTTGGGGATAGACCCTCCCAACTCCACTACAGATTTAAAACGTTTTCTAGGCATGATACACTATTTGGGCAGATTCTTGCCGAACCTGTCAGAGGTCTTACATCCATTAAATGACTTGCTGAAAGCGGATGTTGCTTGGTATTGGGGCCCACATCAAGATGCAGCACCAAGTCTTTACAATTTATCAAGGGTACCAAAGGTTTATGATCTGTGAAAAGCAGGAAGGAGGCTAAACCATAAAGATATTTGGGAAACCTTTCACGTGTCCTAAAAGCTGCTAAACACTCCTTTTCAACTTGGCCATAACACATCTCAAAATCTGTCAGCGTTCTGGAGCAAAATGTGACAGGTTTGGATTCTCCTTCAAATTCTTGGAGGAGGTCACCTCCCAGGCCATAGCTGCTTGAGTCTGAACTCACAACAGTGCGGCGAGTGACATCATAAAATGCTAGAACAGGAGTCTGAGTCAGAAGCTGTTTTATCTTCAAGAATGCTGCATCTTGATGTGGGCCCCAGTCCACTGCTCTACATCCACTACTGACCAATGGGTGATATCATTACAAATCCATGGCCTTTCTCTAGACTTCAAAATAGACACCAGGGCAGATGCCCTACCTTCTGCCGCTGCACCTTGGAAATCCTCAACTTCAGCAGGATCTGCAACCCTCCCGGATTCCACCAAGTGCCCCTTCCAGAGCTGGCTGTTCCTCCTCATCCTTTCATATACTTGGACTTTACTGGGAATGCGATTTCGTCTATTGGGAAAGAAGTGTGGAAGGTCTATCCTTGGGCCGAATACTTGGTCCTCAAAGACAATAGCTTGAGGAGGCTTCATAACACTTCTCTGGAACACTTCTCTGCTTTCCCTTAGCTACCTAGACTTATGCAATAAAATACAAATCATCGGGAGGAATGTGTTTGAGGCTGTCCCTTTCCTGCAGATTGTAAACCTCAGTGGCAACGTCATTGAACGGATCACGGATGGGACGTTCCGGACCTGGCATGGCCTGCAATTTCTGCTCAAGGTGGATCTCAGCCACAATCCACTGGCAGTCATTCAGGACTCCAATTTCTACAGTCTGCCTTCTCTGAAGCTCCTAGACTTGGGTGCCACCGAAGTAACGCCGAGGATATTGGAGGACCTGCTGCAGACCTCCCTCAAGTTAAGAATGCTCGTCTTACCCAGAAAGGTGTCCTGCTGTCTGTACCAAATTAAGGACGACACTGAAGCTTTGAGTGAGACGATCAGGTTGGAGTGCACTGATTTGCGTGCAGTAAATGCAGCTCTGTGTGAAAAAGAGGAGCTTTTCAAGAGGCTGCAAGCATCAAAGACCACCAGAAAAGTCCTCCCCTTGAAGGGCCCCGCGAAGTCAATGTGGATGCGGGTCCATGGTGCATGCGGGGTCTCCCAGCACTGTATCAGGGCGTGTGGCATCTCGGGCAGGGTTCCTGGCACACCTGGCAACGCTTGACCCCTTCCTCAATTTCCGCATGAATACCCGGCCACCACACGTAGCTCCGCATGAGCGCCTTCATCCGGACGATGCCGGCGTGGCAGGCATGGAGGGCCTCTAAGACCCTGGCGTGCAGCTTGGCGGGGATTATGACTCGGCTTCCCCACAGCAAGCAGCCCTTGTGTGCCGAGATTTCGTGCTGGCGGGCTGTGAAGGGCACAAATTTGGCAGCTGGAAGCTCTGCTGGCCACCCCCTCCCCGCCCAGTTAAGAACACAGCTGATGATCCAGTCCCTGGCCAAGTGAGAAGCGATGTCGGACTCATGCAGCGGCGTTTCCGGGAGGGACTCGATAAGCAGGATGCCATGGGCGGGTGCAGGGTCGGGGTCCCGGACAGGGAGAGGGAGGCAGCTGAGGGCTTCGGCATGCCCGATACCGCGACCCAGCTGGCGGACTAGCTTGAAGGAGTAGGCATTCATGAAGATGGACCACCGGAGCATGCGGGGGGACAGGATCTGAGGCATCTGGCAATTCGGCATGAACAGACCCAGCAGGGGCTTGTGGTCGGTCACAATGGTGAAAGGCCGGCCGTAGAAGTAGTTGTGGAACTTCTTCACCCCCGCGACTACAGCCAAGGCCTCCTTGTCGATCTGGGTGTAGTTCTGCTCGGCCGGAGACGGTGTCCGGGAGTAGAAAGCGATCGGGGCCTCCCTCCCATCCGGCAACCCGTGACTAAGGACAGTGCCAACGCCATAGGGTGAAGCATTGCAGGTCAGGACCACAGGTTTCCGCTCATCAAAATGGACGAGTAAGCTGGAAGAGGAGATCAGGCCCTTGGCGGCGTCAAAAGCACTCTGCTGCGGCGGGCCCCAGGACCAGGTGGTAGACTTGTCCAGGAGGGGGTGCAGTGGCTCCGCCACCAATGCCTTGTTCGGCAAGAAGGTGTGGTAGAAATTTAAAAGTCCCAAGAACGCCTGGAGCGCCAGCTTGGACCGAAGCGGCGGGGCGTCCTGGATAGCCCGGACCTTGGACGAGGTCGGTTGGATCCCCGCGGCGTCGATGAGGTAGCCCAGGAACTCCACTTGCGGCAGGCCCAACTGGCACTTCTTTGGCTTCACGGTGAGCCCCGCATCCCGGAAACGGCCCAGGACGCGGCAGACATGCTCCAGCAATTTGCCCTCGAATGCCCCGGCCACTAGGACGTCATGGAAGTAGGGAATGACCCCCAGCAGTCCTTGAGTAGGTCCTCCCTGAGATTCTGGAAAATCCCTGGGGCCGTGCTGACCTCGAACTGCAGCTGCTTCACCCAGAACGCACCCCGGTGCGTCACGATCGTCTGGGCATCCGCTGCCGCCGCATTGACCGGGAGTTGCTGATACTCCTGGGCGAGGTCAAGTTTAGCGAAGACCTTGCCTCCGGCGAGGGAAGCCAGGAGATGGCTCACGACGGGCACAAGATATGAGTGGTTCTGCAGAGCCTTGTTAATGGTGCACTTATAGTCTGCGCAGATTCACACAGCCCCGTTTGGCTTGAGCGGAGTGACGAACGGGGTCTCCCACTTCATGTTCGGGATGGGCTCCAGGACCCCCTGAGCGATGAGGCGATCCAGCTCCGCATCAATCTTATCCTTGAGGGCGAAGGGAACCCGCCGGGGCTTCAGGCGAACAGGGGCGGCGTTGGGTTAGAGGGGGAGCAAGACAGGTGGGCCTTTGTAGCGGCCCAGTGGGGCGTTCCACACATCCTCAAAGTCCTTCCAAACTGCCTCAAGTTGTGAGAGGACCGTGCTGTGGACGCCGCCCACAAAGAACCCCAAGGCAGGGAACCACTTCATTCCCAGCAGGCTAGCTCGTTGACCCTCCAAGACGAGCAGGCGGAGGTCCCCGGCAAACCGCTTGTACTGGATGCGGACATTCGGACGCCCTGCACCGGAACCCAACGCCTCTGGAAATCGGTCAGGATGATGCTGCACTTCTGAAGCGGTGGCTTGCCGCCCGCGCACAAACGCGTGAAGGTGTCTGCCGACATGATGGAGAACGCCGACCCGGAATCGATCTCCATCTCACAAGGTGAGCCCTGAATGAGGACCGTCACCCAAACCTTCTTGAAGGTGTGGAGTTCGGTCGGCTCTTCTCCCCGGCCGCCGGGGCTGCTGACGGCAACCATTGGTGTGGATGGCGGACAGCGAGTTGGTTGGACCAGCGGCACCATCGCGTTTTGCGGGAAAATTTGAATTCCCCCCTCTCCCTGTTGAGCGGCAAGCCTTGGCAACGTGGCTGACTTTTCCACATCCCTGGCAGGTCGCAGCACAGAAACGGCAGGAGTGTCTATCATGTGGTTCGCCGCAGCTCGCACACGGCTTTCCCATCAAGGACCTTGGTCGGGCCCCCCTGGCAGACATCTTGTGGGTATTGTCCGTCTCCTCCTCGCCCTCGTGGTGGACAGGGATGGTAGCGGCACGGGGGGGCGTAATGGCTGCCGGGGCTGCAGGGCGGGGCACCTTCTCGGCAGCCTCGGACGCCATTGCTTCCTCTAAGGCCACAGCGAACATGGGGGCCTTATTTGCAAACAACTGCCGCCTGGTCTTCTCATCCCGGAGTCCAATAACCAGCTGGTCTCGGATTCTATCCTTGAGGTCCGGGAATTCGCACCCTCGGGCAGCCTGGTGGAGTGTCGACACATACTCGACTACTGACTGCGTGGGCCCTTGCTGGCACATCTGGAACGGTTTGCGCTTGGCGAATAGGGACGGTTGCAGGGCGAAGTGGGCTTTCAGTGCGGCCATGATGTTGTCGAATGTGGCCACGTCCAACTGCACGGGAGCCAGCAGTCCCTGGGCGATCTCGAATGTGGGCAGGCCGCAGCTGCTGAGGAGGGTCCCCCACTTCTTGTCGGCATCCGTGATGTCGTTGGCCGCCATGAAGAATTTCAGGCTCATGGTGTAAGAGTCCCACTTCTCTGGAGCGGCAGGGTTGAACGGCTCAAACTTCCCTGGGACAGCCATCGCGTCCCTTCTGCGACTCTCCCCGTGTATCGGTAGTGATTCAGCTGGTGAGCCGGGCTGCTTACTGGTTCCAGTGTGATTTCAGCTGGGATGGACTGGATTGCCTAGCAGCGCCTACATCCCACCTTCGTCGCCACTGTTGTGTAGCGTGGGTGATACACGAGGCAGGAGGCAGAGATAATGCACTTTGCTTTATTGTGACTACAGCTACCTAAGTCCGTGTGCATCGTGCTTATATGCTCATTCAACCGTCCCGGCCAAACCACCCCCCAGTATCCTATTGGGCAGCTACAGCCGTTCTAGCCAATGAGAGCGCACAAGCCTAAGAGTCTGTGATTGGACAGTTACAGTCTTTCAGACAATACGAACACGCAGCTCAGGAGCCTGGAGAAACTCCAAGCTCTGTATAGATGCTGCTTTCCACTGCATACATAACAGAAGTCATTAAAATATTAGAAACCAGGAAAATGAATGGCAGCAGCCCTCTTTACATCTTGCCAGAGAAAACCATACCTAACAACGACACACCAGAGAGTGCTGAACCCAACACTGACACACTGGCCCCGGTCCCAAAGGATTCCAGCTCGGCTGCCAATTCTGACCTGTAATGCAGATGAAGGGAGATGAGCCCTTGGATGTCAACTGGGCTGATGAAAGTGAGCTGGAAAAGCTTCACTGGTTGGCCAGTCTGCTGCAGGCGGCACTCAAAGAAAAATTGTGGAACTGGACAAGGACAGTCCAGAGGAAACTGTCCAAAATGAGATGCCTGCCCAAGTTGTAGAGAGGTCCACAGACAAGGCTGCAAAAAGGTCTAGGTTGCCTTCCCTCAGGAAGGAAAGGCAAGTGAGGAAAGTAACAAGAGAAAACTGGCATAGAACAAACCCAAGGAGCAAGGACACTCTCCTCAGGCTTTGCAGGGAAGGACGAGAGTTTGCAAAGGCCCCCAGGCAGTCCGCAGACCAGACCAGCTTCTTTGAGTCACAAAAGGAGGCTGAAAGCCGTATGAAACTAGTGGAAGACCTAGATACTCAGTGTACCTTTTCCTTTTTCAGGCCTCGCCAAGAAAGGCTCCAGTCCTCTTAGAAACGCTCCGTTTCAGACTCCCCAGCTGACACTCTCAAGCCAGCAGGCTCCACCATAGTGGACAAGAAGGATGATTTGACAGAAGGTCCGTGACAATATTGGGGAATGGTCTTGGATCATGGATCTTGACGAAAGAAGAGCTGCTGAAGCAGCTGCTATACAGAAGCAACCCTCCTGCAGGAGATGGCAAAACTAAAATCTCAGTCAGTGACTCAAAACCCTCCCTGAGTGAGCTCTTGCCAGATGTTAACTTGTCACACGAGACATCTTGGTGACATCAGAGAACCTCCATTTCTCCTCTGCTGAACTTCTTGGCATCGCAGATGACTACTTCTCTCAGAGAGACCTTTTTGAAGCTGACCTGAACAAGCAGTTGACACCCTTCATCCCAAATGCAGTGGTGAGGAAGTTAATCTCCCACGTGATTCAGATTCTGAACATGGATTGCATGGTGCCCACTGTCCAGATGGCTTGTGCAAAACTCATTTCCAAAACAGACCTCACGCAAATCGTTACTGAGCGAGAAAACTTCAAGGAGAGTCCTTCCCTGTGGAAGCCACATTTCTTGCCTTCCCAGAATGTATCCAACACAACCTCCACTATCTCACGGAAACTGGAGAAGCCTCTGGATATGAAAGCAAGCCAGGGCATTCCAGACTATGGATACAAAAAGAAGCTGGTGTTGGTTGTTTCGGTGACTGCCTTAGTCCTCCTTATCATTGCCGTTATCTGCCTGATTGAGATCTGCTCTCAGCATCGGGAGGCTAAATACTGGGCCTTTCTGGGCAGAGGAAAGAAGCCCTTAAAGGGACGAAGAGCTTTCCTCAACAGGCTCTTCGTTGACGAATAAGCCTCTTCCACTCAGAGACACGTATCAGACTTTGAACAAAATGCAGAAGAACATGATGGACAAATTGTGCTATGAAGAGTCAGAGGAAACCCCCAGGTGAGGCAATGCAAGGCCATCCTTGCCAGAACCCCTGTGAAAGAAATCAGCTCAGACCCATAGTTCATACCCACCCTGGAACTAATACTGTCTGCCCCCCCTGCTGCACCCCTCCTCCTCCCCCTCCTCCCCCACCAGCTTCTGCTCCTTCTCCAAAGGCTAGTGTGAAAAAGGGCTCAGCAGGGGGAACCTCTGAGGCCACCAGTTCGAAAGCAGAGGATGGAGGAGATGATGAAGACAAAGAGGTGGACTCTGCCAAGAAATCTGAGAACCTTGGAAAAACTGTGGAAAACAGACATTAAGTTTACCAGATCCCAAGCAGTAAAAGAAAACTGGTATAAGATGTTTTATAGATGGCATTACACACCGAAAGATTTACAGAATATGTATAAAGCAAATCAAGCAAACTGTTGGAAATGCTTTGATACAGAAGGGACATATTTCCACCAATGGTGGACATGCAAGAAGGTACAAACTTTTTGGAAAATGATCCATAGAAAAATACAAAACCTAACGAAAACCAGTTTTCAACTAGAAGCCAAATACTTTTTACTGGGAATTATTCCAGCTCAGATCCCACCGAATCAAAGAGAGCTGTATCAATACGCAACAACAGCAGCGAGATTGTTATTGGTGCAAAAATGGAAAGATAAGGAGATACCAGACTTAAAGATGTGGATTACAAAAATGCACGAATATGCAATGATGTCAAAACTTTCCACCTTTTTGCATCATGAGATGATTGAAGAGCACAAGCAGAAATGGCAATCTTTTTATGATAAATATGATAGTTCATAAGTATATACTTTAGTTAGTGTTGTCATGAAATTTGTGATAGTTCTTTGCAATAGATTAAAGGGTAACATTAAAAAAATCAAAAATGACATTAGAGAAATGATGTACGAATGATATAATAGTAATAAAAGAAGAAAAAAGTAAGATTATGATAGAGATAATTATGAAGAAAGCCCGTACGCCGGTGTAATGGAAATGAAAATGAATGCAGTCCGATTATCCCTTTCCCTGTTCTCTTTTCCCATGTCTTGTAATAAAAATAATAAAACCTAAAAAATAAAAAATAAAAATCTGAGAACCCCACGACAGAGCCTACCAGTGAAGAGGCAGAAAGTGGTGAGGGCGAAGACAAAGAGGAAGAAGAGAGTGATTAATCTCGTTTTATGAATATTTATGGATACCTATAGTAAATGTTGATTGTTGATTATATTAAATAAAACGTAAATAAAACGTAATTAAAAACACACCTGTGAAATGTAAAAGAATAGATGCTTTGTTTGGCTTTGACTGAAAATCTGCAGTCGTCTTTCTGTCTATAGAAGGGGCAGTCGTTAACTGATAAGAATGTTCCTGACTACTGCATCTTTCCTTGTGAAACAAGTAAATTTATGGAATAAGAGCTTTGATATCAATTAAGGACACTTGTAGATAGATATAATAGTAAACTGAAGTCATAACTGTTGTTTTCTTCTTTCTTCTTTCTTTCTTCCCTTTCCTCCCTTTTTTTCTGTTTTCATTTCTCTCAATATATTTTTATCTCCTCCTTTGCCCCCTTTTTTCTTTTTCTCTTTGGCTTCTTTTTCTATTTTTGTGTGTTTGCAAATATTGCATAAAGGATGAGTTCTTTAACAGTTATAGACCAACTTGGTAAAAGATTTGCACAAGGTAAGAATGCACAAGGTAAGGAATTTGCACAAGGTAAGAATGGTATTTTTGTTGCAATGGAACAAAATTAAATGGTATAAACTTGTAAGGGAGGAAGAAATTTTGTATAATATTTGGATGCACTTGGATGTGCTGTATATTGTATGATGACTACACTTATAATGATATTTCTGTTATATGAACAAGTTCCAAATATTTTTTAAAAATTCACCCCCAACCGAGAGCCAGCTGCTCCCAGGGTCTGAAACCCAACAATCCTTGGCTCTGAATCAAGGCCTCCATTGTTGCCATAGTGATGGCCATGCTGTACTGCTGGAAGTCCTGTTCAATAATGTCATAACCAATCAGAAGGCTCACAATGCAATCCCAAGGGCTTTGCTGTCCAGGGTGCAAAGGTCTGCTCTGTAGTATGGACTCCGCAGCCATGACTTCTCTCCATGTTTTTCTTCTGACCCTACAGGTACCACTTATGAGGCTGGAGGGTGCTTGGGGGCCTTGCCCGACCCCCTGCCCTTTCGAAGTCCTCAACTGCAGCAGAATCACCAACCCTCCCAGATTCCATCGAGTGCCCCTTCCCAAGCCGGCAACAGTTCATCCTTTCATGTGCTTGGACTTCATTGTGAGTGCAATTTCTTCTGTGGTTTAGATCCTATTTCTGTTAAATGGATCTGTAACTGGTTGACAGATCACACCTAAAGAGTTCTTGTTAATGGTTTCTCATCCACTTGGAGAAAAGTGACTAGTGGAGTGCCTCAGGGATCAGTCCTGGGCCCTGTGTTGTTCAACATCTTTATAAATGATTTGGATGAAGGAATAGAGGGGATGCTTATTAAATTTGCAGATGTTACTAAATTGGGAGGGGTAGCAAATACGGTAGAAGACAGAACCAGGATATAGGATGATCTTGACAGACTGGAGAACTGGGCTAAAACTTAATAAAATGCACTTCAACAAAGATAAATGTAAAGTTCTGCATTTAGGTAGGAAAAATCAAATGCATAATTATAGGATGAGGGAGACTTGTCTGAGCAGTAGTGTATGCAAAAAGGATCTTAGGGTCTTAGCAGACCGAACACTGAACATAAGTCAGCAGTATGATGCAGTAGCTAAAAAGGAAAATGCGATCTTGGCCTGTATCAACAGAAGTATAGTGTCCAGATCACGCGAAGTGATGGTATCACTTTGCTCTGGTTAGACCTCATCTAGAATATTGTGTTCAGTTTTGGACACTGCAATTTAAGAAAGATGTAGACAAGCTGGAACGGGTCCAGAGGAGGGCAACAAAGATGGTGAGGGGTCTGGAGAACAAGTCCTATGAGGAAAGGTTGAAGGAGCTGGGTATGTTTTGTTGTAATAGTCAAGATCTAAATTTAGTCATTATGGGGTTAATGTATTTGTTTAGCAACATCATAGACCTGACCTCGAAGTATAATCTGGCTTTTAGCCAATCCTATGTATTATTTGGTGTGTTTAAGAAACTGATTTGCCAATTTGAATTACGTCATTGTTTGAGTTGGTTAACGAGCTCAATTGGTTTCCTGTAGAGATTTTAGTAAAATGGCTAATTTGCAACTTAGTCATACAGCCACTTGCAGGCCGTGCCTAATTGCTTGTTGGTATGTAACCTAATGTTTTAGTAAGCTGACTATGTAAAGCTTAGGAGTTTATTATTTCATCAGGAATTTCCCGTTTTACCTTTTCCCTATAGACTAGATAAAGTTTGTTACTTTGATTAATAACTACCGTCTCAGCGTTATTATTTTCAACATGTTTAGCCTGAAGAGAAGACTGAGAGGGGATATGATAACCATCTTCAAGTACTTGAAGGGCTGTCATATAGAGGAGGGTGCCGAGTTGTTTTCTGTTGCCCCAGAAGGTCGGACCAGAATCAACGGGTTGAAATTAAATCAAAAGAGTTTCCGACTAGACATTAGGAAGAATTTTCTAACAGTTAGAGCGGTTCCTCAGTGGAACAGGCTTCCTCGGGAGGTGGTAAGCTCTCCTTCCCTGGAGGTTTTTAAGCAGAGGCTAGATGGCCTTCTGTCAGCAATGCTGATTCTATGACCTTAGTCAGATCATGAGAGGGAGGGCACCTTGGCCATCTTCTGGGCATGAAGTATGGGTCACTGGGGATGTGTGTGTGTGTGGGGGTAGTTCGGAATTTCCTGCATTGTGCAGGGGGTTGGACTAGATGACCCTGGTGGCCCCTTCCAACTCTATGATTCTATGAAGTGTCGGAAGGCCTATTCATGGGCTGAATACTTGGACCTCAAGGGCAGTAGCTGGCGTAGACTTCATCACTAGCATGTGGAAGTCTTGCTTTCCTTTGCCTTCCTGGACTTTTGTCCAATAAAATCCAAACTATGGAGAGAAATAGGTTTGGGACTGGGTGCTCTGAACCCCTACTTTTCTGAGTGCAGGCTCACAACTGGTTGCTCTGCTAACTCCAATTTCTATTGCTTGAGATCTGATGTGGGGGAGGGGGAAATGCTGATCCATGGCAAATGATCATTTTGCTTTAAACTCACATCCGCAACTCCTAGAAGAAAATGAATGGCTCCTAGTTTAGATCTCCGAGTTAACCCCATCCCATAAAATCCAATGAGCCTTGAATGCAATCAATGCAAACCCCACTCCAAACTCCAGCTATCTTACACACAGACTTTTGTGGCGAACATGAAGTACAGCTTTCCCAACACAAGTAAATGAATCCCAATGGGAGTAAAACAAGTACTTGGGCCTTGAGCTTGAGTCGGGGTTGTCTGGTCACCCTTGGTCACTACAGGGGGGTGAGGGTAGGGTTGCCAGGTCTGGGTTGGGAAATACCTGGAATTTTTTTTGGGCCGGAGCCTGAGGAGGACGGGGTTTGGGGATGGGAAGGACTTCAATGCCATAGAGTCCAATTGCCGAAGCAGCCATTTTCTCCAGGTGAACAGATTTCTATTGGCTGGAGATCAGTTGTAATAGCAGGAGATCTTCTGCTATTACCTGAAGGTTGCAATACAAAGTAGGCACCTCCGTGCCAATACCAAATGGTTAGCAAAAACCGCAACGGAGTCTCCAATACAAAGGTAGCAAAAAAGTATTATTGGTGCTTACACATAAATGACATCAACAAAACAGAGTGAAAAGTACCTATAGGAACAACCAAAGTTATATACAGTATATACAATTTGAGTTGAGTGCAGTCTCAGTGCACCAATTGCCACGTTCTTCCAATTATGTATAAATTTTTCTTCAAAGAGTCCATTGTTGAGGAAAGCTCTTTGTCCCTTTAAGGGCTTCTTTTTTCTGCATTACAGGCTTGACCGATTTTAACAGGTCAGAATTGGCAGCTGAGTCCAAAAGTAGGTATATTCCCAAAAGAAACACTTTTTGGGAAAAGATGGGGAATGGCCGTTTCAAGTCTTTTCTTCAGCCCCAATCAAAGAATATTTTCAAAGTGACCCCAAGGTTCAGTTCTTACACACAGTTATCAGTTCCACGTTATCAGTTCCTTTGGGAATGTACCTACTTTTGGACTCTTTGAAGAAAAATTTATACATAATTGGAAGAACGTGGCAATTGGTGCACTCAACTCAAATTGTATATACTGTATATAACGTTGGTTGTTCCTATATGTACTTTTCACTCTGTTTTGTTGATGTCATTACCTGAAGGTTGGCAACTAAACCTTTGGCACCTCTGGTGCAGCGGCTTTGGGCTCTCTGGTAAGGGCGCTCCCTGCTGACAATAATGAGGCTAAAGAGGTGCCGCCAGCAGGGAATGAATGGTCCGAGGAACAAGCAGCTGCTGCTTCACCTAGGCCTATTTAAGCAAGCACTTGCATTCAGGCCAGTGTGGGAATAATCTGTGCTACTACCCTGTGCTTACCTGTTTCTGAACTCTGTGTGCCTATGACTTGGGCCTGGGCTCTGATGATTCTCTTGGATCACGTTTACTACTTGCGATCAATCTCTGCAGGTAACCTGGCTTTGACTTCAGATTGCTCTTGGCCCTCCCTCCCACCCTGGGCCCCGACAGCAGGCTATAAAAAGCAGCTCTTCTTCTTGTACTTCTTGTAGTCCTTCCTTGCTACCTTGGCATTCATTAGTCATCAAGCCATTATTGTGCCTTGGCCTTGGAACAGGAAGATGTGAGTGCAACCACAACATGTGGATGCAACCACAAAATGGCTGCCGCAGGAGGCCGAGCCAACCACAAAATGTCTACATCTGGACAACCTTGTTTTCCATTTTGTAGCCAGCACGACTCTTGCTGCTGTAGTCATATATCTGTACAACTCTTCTGATGATTTCACGACAGCGATCGGTACTATTCCTAACAAGAAGTTCTTGGGATCCCTTGCAAAATTGACTTTTAAGATTTTTTTGAATTTTTGTATGTACATCTCTGTAGAAATTTTTTTAAACTTTCTTACATGACCACCCAGTGTGAAAAATGTCCCTTCTGTCTCCTTGCACTTCCGGCAATGTCTGCTTGTGGCCTGTTAATTTCTTGTTCCTCCTATTATTATTTTTAAACAGCCACTACTTTTTTTTAAAACTGCCATTATCTGCCACTACTCTTGTTTTGTGGCTGAGTTTATGGGGACAAGATATAACTGTGGCAGGTGATGTGGACGCCGTCTGCCACATCCTTGAAGAACCACTGCCAGTCTTCGTCTTTCTCGTGCAGCCATCTTCTATAGGCCTCAGCACACTCCCCTGGCTTCTCTGACGAAAGCAGGCCCTCTCGTGAACGAGGTCCCGCTGGGGCGCAAAGCAGCCATCAGATTTCCCCAGGACAAGACTGTAGTCATCCTTGTCTCCATCAGCAGCGAAAGCAAAGGAGGTAAAGATCTGCTCAGCTTGTGGGCCCGTTGCATAGATTAGGGAGCCTAGCTGGATTTCTCCTGCTCCTGCACTCAGTTTTGTCGCAATCCTGTAGAGCTGAAGAGAAGCGCGGTTTCCCGTCAGGCCACCCAGCAGGCCTACTGAAGTCAAAGGCTTCTGGTGGGGAAAACCTCCCCGTTGCAGGCCCTGACCGCTTGCAGCTCCGTAGCAGAGACCGAAGGTTCAGACTTCTGACACCATGTCTTATTAATGCCAGGGACTGCAGGTAGTTGTATAACAAGGGGTTTATTGAACTTCTGTAATGAAAAGGAAAGTCAGCAGTTCCTCCCTACTGCCTGCTTGCTCTTTCCTTCCAGAGTCTCCTTCTCACTTCTTGTTTCCTGTTAGTTGCTCCTCCCCTGTTCCAACTCCCTAATCAAGACTACATTTCCCTACAGGGACAGTGAGGTTTGAGGAGGGGAGGGGCCTCAGAAGGGTGTAATGCCACAGGGTATAATGCCACCCTCCCAAGCAGGCATTTCCTCCAGAGGACTGCCAACCTCCAAGTGGGGGCTGGAGATGAGCCAGAATGACAACTCACCTCCAGTTCCCCTGGAGAAAATGGCTGCGCTGGAGAGCGGACAGTCTAGGGCATGACATCCGGCTGAGGCTGCTTCCCTCCCCAAACCTCACCCTCCCACGGCTGCACCCCCAAATCTCCAGGGAAGTCCCAACCTGGAGCCAGCCACCCCAAGGGGAACGATCTCTGGAGCTGGGAGATCCACTATGATGCCAGGAGAAATGCTGCCGCCACTGCTGCTGGGGCGGGGGAGAGGGTGACGGGGGCAGAAAGAGAGAGGAAGGGGCAGGCGTGGAGGAGAGAGAGAGACTAAGCAAGGGGGTGGCAGGGGGGAGAAAGAGTGAGAGAAGTAGGGGGAGTGGGGAGGAAGCACAAGTGGGGGGAATGAGATCGCTGATCCCGCAAGGGTCTCCGTTGTGGGTCCCCACTGGTAACTCTTAATCACTGTAGTTCCTCTGCAAAAGGAGGGGGATGTCCCTATGAAAGACAAAGGGGTGTGTTTTTGGAGCCTGCAGGGGTCTCACATTCCCCTGCAATCAACACAACACAAAGAAGTTGTTGCATCCCAGTCCTCTAGTTATCTGACTTAGTTAGTTAATTTGTTTGTATCCTGCCTTTCTCTGCACTGAGGAGCCAAAGCAGCTTACATCGATCTGGTGCAGTGGTTAAAAGAGTCAGACTAGTATCTGTGAGACCCGGGTTCGAATCCCTATTCATGCCATGGAAGCTTGCTGGGTGACCTTGGGCCAGTCACACTCTCTCAGCCTAACCTACCTCACAGGGTTGTTGTTGTGAGAGTAAAATGGAGGAGAGGAAAATGATGTAAGCCACCTTGGCTCCCCTTTGGGGAGAAAAGCGGAGTACAAATGAAGTAAATATTTTTTTAAAAAAATTCTTCTTCTCCATTCTGTCCTTACATCAACCCCGTGAGGTAGTTTAGGCTGAGAACACGTGGCTGTCCCATGGTCTCCCAACAAGCTTCCATGCAAGCAAAGTGTTTCCGAGATCCTTTCACCACCTGCACCACTGCTGGCTCTCTTGACCTTGACACATGGCTCACTTGCCTGGGTCCTCATCTCTCCCTCTTCTCTCTGTCTTCATCTCCCTTCTTTGGCTTCCTTGATTTGTTCTCCTAACCCAAAGACATCAGACTTTCCCAATTTAAACATATATTTATAATTCAGGTGGAAGTTGATAACATCTCTACATAAAATTTTGTCCACTTTCAAAAAATAATTTATGTTGCCATCAAAATCTGGGCAGGATCTCTCTTTTTTATTTTAATAAAGGGATACAGAAGGAAAACGGGAAAGGGAAAAATGGAAATATCTGTCATATTGTTAACAAACTAAAAAGTAGCAGTTACAATGCAGACCAGGCAATCAGCATTACTTTGCATTTATATTGTTGGGCAAGATATACGATTAAAATAATCAGTCATCTGGGCAGGATCTCTCTTGTGGTGCATACGTGCAAGGAGCTCTCACCAGCCCTTCAGCACCAACTGCCATTGTTACAGGTACTAGGTTAAAAATGTTACAGGTAATAGGTTAAAAATGGCCAGGATGAGAGAAGGGCTCATGGGAAAGGGATTGCCCGGTGAAGAAGCATTCTTCCTTTTTCCTCTTGCATAAGCAGGTTAAATGCCTGCAAAATGAAGATAGATACCGGTAACTGCTTGAGGAGGTTTTCTTAATTAGCTGAGTATATATACCTATGTTTTGTTTATGCAAGAAAATATTTTTAAACAATTTTAACGTGATACAGCAAGAAGGCTAATGTCGGAAAACATAAAGCACAAGCCCATCGAGATAATGAGATCTGGTCATGACTATTAATGTATGTTCCATTGATTTCCATAGGATCGAATGACAGTGAACTGTCACTCTACGACACTCTTATGGCAGCCATTTTCTGGATAGCTCTGCCTCCTGTGGCAGCCATTTTGTGGCTGGGCCCATCACCCTGTGTCAGAATTCCAATGGGGAACATAGGCTGAAAAAGGTTGGGGACCCCTGATGTGGATGGACCACTTATCTGACCGAGCAGGGTACTTCTTGTGTTCTTTTTATTAAGGGAGGAGTTCCTGCTCTACTATGTGGCCCCGTGACGCAGTACGGTGAGCTGCAGTACTGCAGTCCAAGCTCTGCTCATGACCAGACTTTGATCCCGACGGAAGTCGGTTTCAGGGAGCCGGCTCAAGGTTGACTCAGCCTTCCACCCTTCCGAGGTCGGTAAAATGAGGACCCAGCTTGCTGGGGGTAAAGGGAGGATGACTGGGGAAGGCACTGGCAAACCACTCCATAAACGCAGTCTGCCTAGTAAACATTGTGATGTGAAGGCACCCCATGGGTCAGTGATGACCCAGTGCTGGTACAGGGGAGTACCTTTACCTTTTTTTCCCTGTTGTATTCTGTTGACAATCATCGCCTTTGAAGACAGGTGGAACATTATGGTTAAAGTAAACAGCACAGTGGGGATTGCATGGCTCACCACCACTTGCAGCCAGTATCCAAAGGTGGTCCTAGTGCTCGTACAATCCGTTTCTAAATTACAACTCCAGTAGCAGTAGGTGTGCTAACTGGGATAAGAATTCCCTTTTCCAAGGCACAAGCATAGCAAATACGAATACGAAAGCCTTTATTGGCATTAAAAGGGAAATCGTACAGTGAAGTTTACAGTAAAATCATGGTATAAGGGCATGCAGATATCATACGATAAAATTTGCTATAAAATCATTTATAGCAGGGTTCTTCTTGTGTTCTTTTTATTAAGGGAGGAGTTTCTGCTCTACTATGTGGCCCCGTGATGCAGTATAGTGAGCTGCAGTACTGCAGTCCAAGCTCTGCTCACGACCAGACTTTGATCTCTGCTTATGACCAGACTTTGGTTCCGCTTGGGCACAAAATAGCCATCAGATTTCCCCAGGACACGACTATAGTCATCCTTGTCCCCATCAGCAGTGAAAGCAAAGGAGGTAAAGATCTGCTCAGCTTGTGGGCCCATTGCATAGATTAGGGAGCCTAGTTGGATTTCCCCTGCTCCTGCATTCAGTTTTGTTGCAATCCTGTAGCGAGAGAAGCGCTGTTTCCAGCGGGCAGCCCTACTAAAATCCAAGGCATTTGGTGGGGAAAACTGTGCCACTGCAGGCCCCGCCTGCCTGTTTCTCTGCAGGCCACAGTAAGAGTGCAGAGAAAGGGGGGGGGGGGAGCTTAAACACTATGCCAGAGCAGTGAGTGAAGGTTCAGACTTCTGACACCATGTCTGATTAATGCAAGGGACTTTAGGGATTAGTACAACAAGCTATTTATTGAACTTCTATAATGCAAAGAAAAGGTCAACAGTCTGAGTAGAAAATACTGCTCTTGAGTGACCAAAGGTCTGATTCAATGTGAGGTACCTCCATGTGTGTTCAATAGATAGGGTTGCCAGGACCGTCTTCGCCACCGGCGGGAGGTTTCTGGGGCGGAGCCTGAGGAGGGCGGGGTTTGGGGAGGGACTTCGATGCCATAGAGTCCAATGGCCAAAGCGGCCATTTTCTCCAGGGGAACTGATCTCTATCGGCTGGAGACCAGTTGTAATAGCCTTTCCAGCGAGTACCTGAAGATTGGCAACCCTAACTGTGTCTCTGACATGAAACACATTGTGGCCCAGTGGCTGAATTGCTCACATAGCTGTACTATAATGCAACGACTCTTTTGGCTCTTGGTGGCAGCGTGCAGTTTATTCACTTGTGCAAAATGTTTACCGTATTTTTCGCTCCATAGGACGCACCTTTCCATAAGACGCACCTAGTTTTTAGAGGAGGAAAACAAGAAAAAATCTTGTTTTCCTCCTCTAAAAACTTGTCTTATGGAGCGAATGCCGGCTGAGCGCTTGCGCGTCGGGACAGCGTGAGCCGGCGTTCCCCGCCCCGACGGCCAGCTGGGAGGCAGGCGGGGCCGCACAGCGTGAGCCGGCACACGCGCCCAGCCGGCTCTGTGCGGCCCCGCCCGCCTCCCAGCTGGCCGTCGGGGCGGGGAACGCCGGCTCGCGCCGTCCCGACGCGCCCAGCCGGCTCTGTGCACCCCACCCGCCTCCAGCTGGAAGGAAAAAAGTGCGTCTTATGGAGTGAAAAATACGGTATACACTGCCTTTCTCCAAAATAGTAGAAAATGGGATCAATAGGGGAAAATGGATCAATAGGATCCCAAAATGGGATCAATAGGAGAAATTGCCAGCTCCGGATTGGGAATTACTTGGAGATTTTGGGGATGGAGCCTGAGGAGGGCGGGGTTTGGGGAGGGACTCCAGTGCCACAGAGTCCAATTGCCAAAGCGGCCATTTTCTCAAGGGGAACTGATCTCTATCGGCTGGAGATCAGTTGTAATAGCGGGAGATCTCCAGCCACCACCTGGAGGTGGCCTATCAATAGAGGAGGTGGTGGTGGTTGATAGCATATTTCACTGTGTGTTGGTGAACATAAGAACATCAGAAGAACCCTCCTGGATCAGCCCAGTGAGGGTCCATCTAGTCCAGAATCATGTCTCACACAGTGGCAACCAGCTCCTCTGGGGAGCCCACAACAGACATCGAGGCCGAGGCCTTCCCCTCCAGGCACTGGGATTCAAGGCTGACTGCCTCTGAATGTGAAGGTTCCCTTTAGTCACCATGGCTGGTTGCCCCTGATGGACCTCTGCTCCATGAATCTAATCCCTTTTAAAGCTGTCTGTGCCTGTGGCCATCACAACATCCTCTGGCAGTGAATTCCACATTTTAATCACTCTCTGTGTAAAGAAGTGTTTCCTTTTGTCTGTCCTGAATCGACTGCCCATCTGCTTCATGGATGCCCTCAAGTTCTGCTATTTTGGGAGGGGCAGAAAAAGAAGGCGGAGAAGGGCCTCCTCACTTCCAGGAAATGGGGATGATTCCCTAGCAGAAAATGCCTGTGTTCTGACTAGTGACTCACCCCAAGAGCACTTCTAGGACAAAGCCACAAAGAACATGGAATGTGATTGTTAAATCCTCTTCGTAAAATAGTCTTTTTCTTCTTTTTCCACCATGAAGATTTTGAATTTATTTCAGGAACTTGAAGGTGCAAACTGGCTCAGGAAGGGCAAAATCCTCTGGAAGGTTCCTCTCTTTATATTTTTGGCCCCTCCCTTCGCAGTATTTCTAACTTCTGCTTTAGCTTTCTTTTACTCCTTTCACATTATTTAATGTGATTTAGATCTTTGCTTTTTATAGTTTACAAAATAAATATCACACTTGGATTAAAAAAAGAGAGATACTAATGTCAATCAAACAATTTTAAAAAGATAATAAAACCAAACTTTTCTGTCGTTGGTCTTTTGAAAAGCTTACATAGAATCTCAGAACAGACTTCACTGTATTGCAGATTAAACTTTCTGCATGGAATCTATGTTTTGCTTATATATCCTCAAGGGTCACAAGAGCTGTGGAAAATAATCCTTTTTTCCACATTTCCACAAAATTCTTAGAAAGTGTTTGAGAAGACCAAGCGGAAGCAAGTTTGCTATTGGCTCTTGTTTTTCTCCTCTCCTCCCAGAATATCACCTTGTAAACCGCAGGGCAAGTGTTGGAGAAGGCCAGAGTAGAAAACTGTAGCAGCATCGAGGTCCCATCTTACAGGCCATTTATGCAGGGGTATTTAGTTCACAGTCCCTGCTGCACTTCTTCGAGGCTTCCTTTGCATTATTCATGATTTTACCGGCCTTCAGATGTGACTTAGCTCTGGCCTCGTTCTTCCCCCACAGTACTGGGATCCTGTTTTAGAATGAATTTAAATACTGCTTCGAGGCAAGAGCAACGCAAATCCCCCCCAATTCCATGCATAGCTCTTAACTTTGGGTTTCTCTCCCCATGCCCATTTTGGCTTCTCCCTCCCACTTGCCTGTCCCTCCCATCCAACCCCTTCCCTCAAAGCAAAGCACAAAAGAGGGAGTTAAACCTTCATAAAATGTACAAGACACTGAAGAAGGCTGCAAAGGTTGGAAGGCAGCTCCCGGCAGGGAGCTATTGAAGAAAGGTGGGGAGGAATACCCAGCAAAAGCATCCACAATCCTTTAAGAACTGACACGCCCCCTCCAAGTAAAGTGCAACAAGGCTGCATTTTCAGGGAGAGGGACTCAGAAGCTCCTTGATTCACTGGGGATGCCTAATTAATCACAAGGTACTCCTGGAATTTGGGGAGGGGAACCCTCACGCATATGATGTTTGAGGATTCGGAGCAGAAAACTTTAGGTATGGAGGTGTTTATTTTTTTTGTTATTTATCACATGATGGTGGACGTATACATTTACTTATACGAAAGAGGAAAGGGATAGAATTTTGGAAAATGCACCCTCCCTTAGGGGTGGAGATACCAATGAGAATGTGGATTTTCGGAGTTGTTTAATCTTTCTAAAAAACAGATAAGATATGAAGTACATGCTGTGTCTCTGACAGATCTTGTAAAGGCTAATTATATCCATCAGGGTCTAAGCATTAATAAAGCCCTGAAGCTGTTCAGAGAGAATAAAAATTTTAAAGAAAAATGGGTGTCAATACTGAATAAATGTTAGCATGATCTCATGCTATTGATAATTGAACAGTCTAGCAAGGAGGTGACTAAGACACAAGTTGAAATTGACAAATGTCGGGATTTGCTTAAGGATAAAACAGAAGATGAGGCTTTCACAGCACGTTTGAAGTCAATAGAAATAGATTTGAAATTATATGCTGACAACTTTAGACAGTATAAAATATGTAAATTCAGTCGTGATAAGAATGACTATGAACAAGACAATGTATATCCCTGGTTCCATGGTACACACTTAGAAGAACCAGAAGACTTTCTTTTCCCTAGCAGACTAGTGAGGAGAGGGAGAATTCAGATTCCTCTAGTTTATCAAGTCAGGGATCATTTAACATTAATAGGAGAGACTATCAAGTACAACCCTGTACTAGGAGACAATATTTTTTTCAGAAGCATGGCAATTGTGCCAGACTAACTTAGTAGTCAATTTATCATCTAGACCAGGGGTGGGAAACCTTTTTTCTGCCAAGGGCCTTTTGAAAATTTATAGCATCATTCGGGGGCCTTACAAAATTATCAACTTAAAAACTAGCCTGCTATCTCTGGTCAAACATTTAGCCAAGAGGCACGACCGGAGACGGCTCCGAGTGTCTGCCGTGTAGAGATACTCGCTTTTGAGCTCTGCTGTCCCCAGCTGGGTCCAAGAGATTCAGGCAGGGCAGCATCCTTCTGAGCTAGAGATCTGCCAGGACCCATGAAGGGCCAGACCAAATGATTTTGCGGGCCTTATACAGTCCCCGGGCCTGACGTTCCCCACCCCTGGTCTAGACGGAAACTCTTTTGATTTAATTTCAACCTGTTGGTTCTGGTCCGACCTTCTTGGGCAACAGAAAACAACTCGGCACCATCCTTAATATGACAGCCCCTCAAGTACTTGAACATGGTTATCATATCCCCTCTCGGTCTTCTTCTCTTCAGGCTAAACATACCCAGCTCCTTCAACCTTTCCTCATAGGACTTGGTCTCCAGACCACCGCCACGCAGAAGGCGCGATCGGGTGGGGTGGGGGGAGAAGGCGGGACAGCCCGCCCATCAGCTGGCCAGTGGGAGCACGCTGGGAGAAGGCCCGGCAGGCGAATTACCGTATTGACCCGAGTATAAGCCGAGTCATGGCTAAAAACTCAGCTTATACTAGAGTATATATGGTAAATGGAGAACTTTACATTTGTCTTTGTTGAAGTGCATTTTATTAGTTCTAGATGGCCAAGATGCCTTCCCTCTCATCACCTGCCTAAGGTCACAGAATCAGCATTGCTGACAAATGGCCATCTAATGTCTTCTTAACAACCTCCAGGGAAGGAGAGCTCACCAGTTCCCGAGGAAGCCTGTTCCACTGAGGAACTGCTGTAACTGTTAGAAAATTCTTCCTAATGTCAAGACGGAAACTGTTTTGATTTAATTTCAACCCGTTGGTTCTGGTCCAGCCTCCTGGGGCAACAGAAAACAACTCAGCACCATCCTCTTTATGATCTTGGTTGTCTGGAGATCAATTATAATAGCGGGCGATCTGGTGTCCCCAGGAAGTTGGCAAACCTACTGCGAAGGGAGGCTGAGGGGATGGGGTTTCTGGGTTGCCTGAGAGAGAGAAAGGACCCTGGAGCAAGAAGAAGCAGGTGAAATTAACCTCTCCCCCTCCCTGAACCCCCAGATATCCTGGAATATCCCAATCCGGAGTTAGCAACCCTACCCAAGTCACAGTTGATAACACTTCCTGGGAGATCTAATACGTACAGTGTACATCACATAATGATTATTTGGCTTCTGGCAGAAAAGGCCGTGGCCAGAGGGTGCCCGACCAAAGCTTTTAAAGGGCTGTTAGTCTGTCTTGGTCTTGTAAAAAGTGGCTGCCTCCTGATCTACTAAGTTGGCCATTTTGGTCCTATCATTGTTTAATTCCGTACTGGGATGAATTGACTTTGATTGGGACAAAAGAGAAAGGAAAGCTAAAATGTATAAGAGAAGATACAACATCTGGAGAAAGGAACTGATTGGCTAAGGATGACACTGTGTAGTTATGAAGAACAGAAAAGAATAACATTCAGACATTAAACCACCAAAACAAAAAAGGAGTCTTAAAACACAAGCCATGTTATACTTATTATAGCCAACCAAAGTACCACAACACTTTGTACAAGCTTTCATGAACTCCACAACTCTCCATCAGGCTAGATATTAAAAAAGGATGCCTCAGCCTTGGTCTTAAGGCCTTGTCTTGTGAGCAGCATATGTAAAATGCTGAATGGGTTTAAATGCAGGTTTCAAAAGGTTCTGGTGTCAGGATGCCCCCCACCCCACCCCAAGGAACATCCATTTAAAAACACCCAACCAGCCATTGCTGGTATTTCTCCCTGACACCAAAGAAAACGTGAAGGTGACTTCAGAACCAAAGCAAAAGTGGAATCTTGTGACTGACAAATCTACTGTGGCATAAACTTTTCTACGAAGGATGCCTTCAGTCAGCACACAGTTGAGTGCACTCTAGCCCAATAAATCTAGCATCACAATAAATCTGTTCGCTTTAACCCCCCACAAGATCTATTTTTTGCAGGCCGAGGGAGCCTGCAACATAGTGACACAGCTTCCCCTTTGGCATTTATATTCCACCCAAACTCCCAGGAAACTGGGCTGAACTTAATCTGCTGAAAGAAACTCATCAACTAGGGTTGTGCATATCGATATACCCAAAGCAAAAATAAACCCCAAATTGGCTGTTTCTGCAATATTCAGGCTTTGGTTTTACCAAATGCAAAAACCTGGGGATCTGCCCAAAGCTGAATAGGCTGAATATTCAGGCTGAATAGTCAGCTTTTTTGGGTTCAGCTATTCGCCTTTGCTCAGGTGCACTGCTCTGTGCTTTCTCCCATTATTCTATCTTTTGTTTTTTTTTACTGGTTTTGTTAGGGCCCCATAGTTGGGGCCCCTTTGAGTTTGTGGTCGTGTAATTGGAGCCAACTTGGTCTGACCAACCATGCGGTGGGCTGATCTGCACTTTAAAAAACAAGGTTCACCCAGATCCTTCCGGAGGGATATACCCTCCAACAAAGAAACGACAGCTTCTACAGCTGCTCATTGGGCTTTTGAAGAAGACTGCTAACCCGCGTGGATGAGCAATCTACTTCGCAAGAGCTGCCTTGGTCTTCTCTTTGGCTGGCTCCGATATCACCCCCCTGAAACTCTACTCTGAAACTGAAGGTCCCCCCTAGTAGAGGCTTCGTTTCCCTGCACCGTCACCATCTCTTGAAATCAGATTTTTGATTGCAACAATAAAGGACTGTTCACAGGATGTCATTTGCCACCTGAAAGCATACGAGCAGCCTAAACTCCCGGACTGGACTTGGCAACCCGATATGCAGGCACACGACTACTGTTCCAGCCGTGCGCGTGCCCCAAACGCTATGGGATATCCACTGCGCGCTCTGTTGAAACTGACACGGCCGCTCCTGCGAGCTCTGTGCAGCCAGCAGCTAGGAAACAGATGCAAGGGCAACCTCCAGCGAACCTGAGAGACTCCATGTTCCTGTGCAATCACTGTTCCAGCCGCAGCCATGTCGTGAAAAGCAGACAGTCATGTAGTCAGTGCCAATACCCCCTTTTCCATTGCAACATCAGCAGCTTAATGGGCAATCAGCAGCGATCCTGATATTACCGATGAGTCGTTCCTCCACTTATGCAGCAGCGATCCCCGGACTTTTGCAGAGAACGCACCCATTGTTCCAGAACGTTAATCACTTCATCAGAGATCTCCCGGTTCCTCCCGGGTTGCAAAAGCCATTGGAATCAGAATAGATTTCCAAATTCTCACTACCCCACCCCGGTAGCTGACGATTAATCCTTTTGTCACCTTTTTGTCACCTGGGAACCTAGGAGGGGTAAACCCCCTCTCTCCGCCCCCAGAAAAACAGTATATCTGGGGTGCCCCCAGCCCATTATGTCACCTTAGGTCTTTCCTGGCACCTTTGCCATTACTCTGTAGGTTTGGGTTTTGCGCAGCCTGACCACGCTCCCTCCCGCCTTGCTGGCCAAGTCTACAGGAATCCCTTGCCCCCGCCTTTGCTCTTAATTTCTTCTGTCTTAGTCTACGTGAACTTGGACAACACCGCTTCTAGAAGGTAAATATCACCCCATCAACGATCCCTGCCACGTTGGCATCTGTGCTTGTACTCCTCTCTGTGAATTTCTTAGATTTCTCTGTATGTGTGTATGCAACACTGATTTGATTGAAAAGATATAAACTCTTTTAATTTGGAATCCATTGCTTCTGTCTTTATTTAAAAGTCACAGTTACCGGCTCTGGTATACAAAGGTTGCGATACCGCTGTAAAAATAAATATTGTAATTTGCCATCTTGCTTGCTAATTCCCCAAGTTAAAGGGCAATTTGGCTAACACACCAAAAGAAATGCTTTCTGTTTTCCCTCAGTTTGGAAGCTAATTTGCATGGACATCATGCTATGCACCCCAGATACAAAGGCAGAGGATGGGGGCAACCCCTTTGTGGACCCATGAAACTGGCCCCCCTGTCCCAAAGTTCACCAAACTTTGGTGACCATCTGAGTGTCCCTTGCAGCAACGCTGCAAATTTGGGGACTCTACCCCCCAAAATGTCCCCACAGGAGCTTCGGAAAAAATCCCCATAGGCTATAATGGGCCCATATTTTTTGGTAAACCCGGAAATAAGCTAAATACCGATATTTACCAGTATGGGTATTTGGCTTATTCTGGGTTTACTGGAAAAAAATTTGCCCAATGAACCTGAACTCAAAATGTACCCCAAAATTTTTTTTTTGCACAACCCTATCATCAACCTGTGTTCTTCCTCCCCACACTTACCTCTGCTCCAAATATGGGCAGGACATGTCACCATTGCTTGTTTTTACTGGGACATATCCAGTAGGGTTGCCAACCTCCAGGAGGTTGTTAAACCACACAAGGGGATAAAAATGCAGATCCATGTTACATAAGTACAACAAAAATACAGCAAAATTAGACTAAAAATCAGGTAAGTGCAATAAGTGCAAACTGAATATATTCTCAGGTAAGTACTATTAACAATTAATAATTATTATGATACAATATGACACTCTCACATCTTGAATACATTAAACAATGTTGCCATAACTCCAATAACAACCTTCCAAAGTTGTTAAATACACAATCTTGTGCTTAACAAGTTAAGTCCATCCTTCTTTTTCTTCCTTTTACAGGCATCCAGTATTTCCACCTGTTTACAATTACTGTTTCAAAATAAACCATACTTAAGGAAACATACTGACAAACAGACCGCATTCTTGCTGGTTCTTATGAAAAGATAGAACTCATATGTGATCATATAATAGTTGACATGTTTATGTATAACAGCTATATGAGGTCCATCGTGTTTCTTGAAGAAGAATTATCAAAACAAGTGGAAATACCGGATGCCTGTAAAAAGAAGCGAAAGAAGGATGGACTTAACTTGTTAACCTCCAGGAGGTGGTTGGAGATTGCCCGCTATTGCAACTGCTCTCCAGGCGACAGAGATCAGTTCCCCTGGAGAAAAAGGCTGCTTTGGCAATTGGACTCTATGGGCATTGAACTCCCTTCCCTCCCCAAACCCTGCCCTCTTCAGGCTCCACCCCCAAAATCTCCAGGCATTTCCCATCCCGGAGCTGGCAATCCTAATATCCAGCCATACAGTTAAGGGGCATGCATTTGGATCCAGACCCAGATCAGGCATGAGATGCGGTGGCCTGAGGAGTTCTTGTGGTCCCCCCCCCCCATGCCTTTTCAAATGCTGAAGCAGCAACGGGAGGAGGATGTTTCTGCCCCTGAAAAGGCATGGGGGGCAGACAAAAGCTCCTGGGGCCACTGTGGGCCCAATCCAGATCAGGGCCTCACAGCAATTTTGAAAGAACGACAACTGTGGTTGCCAACCTCCAGGTACTAGCTGGAGAACTCCTGCTATTACAACTGATCTCCAGCTGATAGAGATCAGTTCCCTTGGAGAAAATGGCTGCTTTGGCAATTGGACTCTATGGCATTGAAGTTCTTCCCTTCCCCAAACTCCACCCTCCTCAGGCTCCACCCCCAAAATTTCCAGGTATTTCCCAACCTGGAGCTGGCAACCCTAACTACAACTGCTTCTGAAATGGCGGCAGACACAAAATGGATTCGTGGACACTGTCATGTTTTGTGGCTCTAAAGATGGCTTTAAAATCACCCCAAACCAAAGGCCTGTCTAGTCCAGTACTGTTGCTAATGGTGCCTCCCAAAAAGCACGTTGGGCATGTGAACTCTTATGTGTCCCAAGCACGGGTAACGGTGATATAGGACAAAAAATCTTCCGACGTTATGTTTTTCTGTGGAAATAGCTGGCTGTTTCCCTTGTGGTCACCCCTCCGACGACTTTAGGCCTTCGTTGTGATTGTGCATGCCGTTTCTGACCGTCAGAGGTCGCCTCGCTCTCCCCATGCGTTTCCCCGCATTTTGCCCACATTTTCAAATTCAAGATAAAACAGGTCTCCGAAAATGCGGGCAATACACATGGAAACGCAGGGGAGAGCGAGGCGACTTGTGACAGTCAGAAACGGCATGCATAATCAAAACAAAGACCTGAAGTAGTCAAGGGGTGACTGTGAGGGAAATAGCCACGCATAAGAGGCGACAGCTTTAATTATCAGGGCCGTGGTGCTGCAAACCAGTCATGTTAGATGGGCTAAATGTGGAATATGAAGCAGGGACAAATGCCAGTGCTTGTCCATGGTGTATTTGTCTCCCATTGCTAACATCATTTGAATTTTGCTAACATCATTTAAATGTCGATATGTGTCCTGCCTCTGAGTGTGGAGGCTCTGTCTGTTTTCAGTCGTCAGAGCAGTTGCCACTGTTATCCATACTCTGTGAATTTCTCATCTGAGCAAATGAATTCCACAAATTGATGAGACAGAATTAAATTTTGTGTCCTGTGACTTCCAGCTTGGGCATAATGTGACTGAAACACAACCTCTTGAGTGCTTAGTAGAAGCACGCAGGAATCACAGCCCACGTCTGGAACGGCACAAGACTTACCTGAATGAATTTTGGCCCTCTTGGTTTTCTGTTGCCAGTATTACCTCTGTGTTTTTGCCATGTTGTACTCTGTCCTTGGGAGAGTCGCACTTACACACACACACACACACACACACACACACACACACACACACACACACACACGCACACCCCTCTTCCCTCTCTGCCCACCTCTTCTGCAAAGTACTGTGTGGGTTACAAGAGCCATATCTTTTGGAGAGGCAGCATGGTGTAATGGTTAAGACTGGCAGTCCCTAATCTAGAAAACCTGGTTTGATTCCCCACTCCTCCACATTAAGTCTGCTGGGTGACCTTGGGCTAGTCGCAGTTCTCTTTGAATGCTTAGCCCCACCTATCTCACAAGTTGCCTGTTGGGGGGGGGGGCAATTGTGAGCCACTTTGAGGCTCCTCTTCCTAATATAGTCTGTTTCTTCTTCTTCTTCTTTCCACCATGAAGATTTTGAATTTATTTCAGGAACCCAAATGCGCAAGCTGGCTCAGGAAGGGCAAAATGCCCCTGAAGGTTTCATGGCTCCTAAAGCATGGCAGGGTATCACAAATCCATGGGGAAAGCTTCAGTTGCTTATTAATTGCACATCAAACGTTGGCAGCTGACTTACTAGCAAGAAGAGGACCACACAGTCACCCTTTGCCCTGCTTTGTAGTGTCTGATTGGAAGTCCTTCCCTAAAATCAAATATTTTCTCCTCAACATCATTTTTTGCTTGTCTTGTGGATTCTATTACATATTAGCACCTAACAAATTGCTGATTTTAATGTCTTCTCTTCTTATTACAGTAAATATTGTTGTTGTAAGATTTTTAAATCTTCTCTGTTTATATTTTAGGCCCCTTCTTGTCCAGCATTTCTAACTACTGCTGCAGCTTTCTTTTACTCCTTTCACATTATTTAATGTAGTTTAGATCTTTGTTTTTTTGTAGCTTACAGGATGAATATCAGACTTGGATTAAAAAAATTAGAGGTGCTAACTTCAATCAAAAGATTTTTTTAAAGTTAATAAAATCACATTTTTCTGGCAGTGATCTTTTGCAATCACGAATATAATCTCAGAACAGACATCACTATTGCAAATTAAACTTCCTGCATGGAACTCTGTTGTGCTTACGTATTCTCCTTGCAATCAATGGTCACAGAAGCTGTGGGAAATAATCCTTTTTTCTCTAAGTTTCCACAAATTTCTTGGAGTTTGAGAAGACCAGTTTGCTATTCGCTCTTGCTTTTCTCCTCTCCTCCCAGAATATCACCTGCAGGGCAAGTGTTGGAAAAGGCCGGAGTAGAATACTGCGGCAACGTCCAGGTCCCATCATTTACCTGTTTATTTGGCTTATTCACAGCCTGCCCTTTTTTGAATTAAGACTCAAGATGGATTACAGAGTACAGAAAGAGAAAAAAAGTAATCATCCAGTATAGGGCACCCAATGCTGATTGTGGGATAGGAAAGGTAAGAGGCAACGTAGTTCCCACTCTCCACTCTCATGGGAAGGTGGGCCTTCTGGACCGTTCCGCCCCTCCACAGTCCTGAAATTCCCTGACAAGAATGCCTTCCTGAAGAGTCCTGCTTTGCACATGGTGCATAATGATTGTCATGTGGGAGCCCTCCTGACCTCCTCGGGCAGGCCATTCCATAAGGTGGGAGCCATCATGGAGAATGTATGTGAACAGTAGGGTTGCCAGCTCCAGGTTGGGAAATATTTGGACATTTTGGGGGCGGAGCCTGAAGAGGGCAGGGTTTGGGGAGGGGAGGGATTTCAATGCCATAGAGTCCAATTGCCAAAGCAGCCATTTTCAGCCATTTAGCTAGTACTTGGAGGTTGGCAACCCTAGTGAGCAGGCAGTTGCCACTCTTACCAATTTGCAGGGAGGAACCTTCAGAAGGTTTTGCCCATCAAGTATTCATTGCTGCCAGGAAGCCTGGGAAATGGAGTTCCAGCATCTCACAGTTAAAGTCATTAAGAGGCATCAAGGACCCTATTTTCCATATCCATTGTTTGAACTAGGACAATTGAGTTCTGAAGCATTCCCTTCCCTGTTCTGCATGTTAGCATGATATGTGTTGGAGATCCTGTGATTACAAGATGCTCAGGAATTAATTTCTTTTGCCTGATTTCTTTTTCACATAATTGTAGAAGATGGTAACAACATCTTTGTTTTTCAAAAAACTAAGTTTGGCACTTTTTTGCCAAACAGTTATCATTAATGAGCAGCTACTTGTCGTTTGCATAGAACTGTGGAGGGATGATTGTGCTTTGTAGCTGCAGGTTGCCTTCTTCAAAGGTATCAGCTGAGCCTAGCTCAGTTCTGCTTCCTAATCAGCATAGTGAAATGCAAGTTATAAGAAAGAAGACAGAAGAATTCCACAGTACACGTGTGGTCAGAAATCCTGATCCCCCAACCAGGGATGAGCCCCTCCCTCCATCATAGCTTTACCTATAATCTAGTCCATAAAAGGTTACAGTGAAATTAAATATACTTCAAGGTGCCCCCAGATTCCTGTTTGTTTTTGCTACAACAGATTTAACATAGGTACCGTCTGTATTCATTGATTTCCCTAATCAACTGTACTACTTGATGCATACTAAGTACATACTTTGTTGGAAGTGCAAGTGTTAATTTATGCCACCGTCTCCTGAATCGTTACCTGAGCCTAGGTCCACTGGAAATGATGGGATGGATGCAACCAGCTTTTCTGCTGGAGAGAAAAAAGGGATATTCTCTTGGTCCACCAAAAATGCTATGGGGGGTGGGGGCGGAATCATGGGACCTGCCTGAAGACCATGGCTGTGATAAGCAAGGCATCTGGGGCGGTCTGAGTGAATAACTGTCTGGACTCCAAACCAGTAGGATGAGAATAGTCTGCATAGGGTTAGACTGTAAAAATATCTTGTTCTGATCACTCAGTTCCACAGTATAGTCAGTGGCATTTCAAGGTAACTAAATGCTAAACCTTACTCAAAAAATAAAATGGAAATTAAAATTGATGAGTGGAAGAATAGGCAACAAGGAATTCTTACTCCAGGCATTCGCTCAATGTACAATAAAGGCAAAGTAGTTGGGAACATTATTATCAGATGGTGACTGCCCCTGCTACAGACAGAAACACAATTGCAGAATTTCAGTCAAACCCAGGCAAAGCATCTATTCTCTTGGGGAGGTTTATATTTCAGAGCTAGGTTTTTCATAATATTCAGTATGCACAAGAGTACAACTTTATTCTAGATGATATCCATAAATAGTCAAAAAATGAGAGAGATTAGTCACTCTCTTCTTCCTCTTCCCCTTCTTCCCCCTCTCCCCCCTCTCCACTTTCCCCCTCTTCACTGGTAGGCTCTGTTGGGGGGTTCTCAGATTTCTCAGCAGAGTCCTCCTCTTCAGCATCTCCTCCTACCTCTGCTGCTGAAGATGCTTTGGAACTGGTGGCCTCAGGAGTTTCCACTGTTGTGTCGGAGCCCTTTATCACACTGGGCTCTTCAGATAGAGCAGATGCTGGTGGTGGAGGGGGAGGAGGGGGAGGAGGAGGAGCAGGAGGAGGAGGGGGAGGAGGAGGAGTGGGAGGAGGAGACGGTGCAGCAGTGGGGGGAGTGAATAGTTCCAGTATGGACAATGGCTCTGAGCTGATTTTTTTCACTGGGGTTTCCTCTAAGGATGGCCTTGCACTGCCCCACCTGGGGGTTTCCTCTGACTCTTCAGAGTGCAACTTGTCCACCATGTTCTTCTGCATATCGTTCAAAGACTGATATGTGTCTCTGCATAGAGGAGGCTTACCCGTCAACGAAGAGCCTGTTCTGCAAAGTTCTTTGTCCGGTAAGGGCCTATCTTTGGCTGCACAACGCTGAAAGCAGATCACAATCAGGCTGATGACAGCAATGATAATCATGATCATAGCAGAGATCGAAACAGCCAACACCAGCTTGTTTCTGTAACCATGTTTTGGAAGGCCCTGACTTGTGTTCTCCAAATTTCGTGAACTTGCGGACTTCCACAGGGAAGAAGTCTCCTTGAACTTTCCTCGCTGACCAAAAAGTTTCATGAGGAGGCCTGTTTTGGAGATTAGTTTTGCGCAAACTTTCTGGGCAGTGGGCGCTGTGCAATCCATTTTTAGAATACTGATCACATCGGACATTAGTTTCCTCACCGGTGTATTTGGGATGAGGGGAGTCAACTGCTCATTCAGGTCAGCTTCAAAACGGTCTTTCTGCGGGAAGTAATCATCTAGATTTGCAAAGACGTTCACTGGGGGAGAAACAGCCGTCCTCTGATGTCCCCAGTATGACTCATGGGACAATATATCATTAGACGGGAGCTCGCTTAAGGAGGGTTCTGAGTCAATGGGTGAGATTTTAGATGTACCATCTCCTGCAGGAGGGTTACTTCTGTGGTGCAGCTGGTTCAGCAGCTCTTCTTTAGTCAAGGTCTGCCCTCCAAAGCCATTTCCCAATATTGCCAAGGACTTTCTATCACTAGAGAGGCTAGGCAAATTGTTGTCATTCTTGTCCAATACAACGGAGCCCATCAGCTTGAGAGTGTTACCTGAGGAGTCTGAAAGGGAGCGTTTCCAAGAAGATTGGAGCCCTTCTTGGTGAGGCCTGAGAAAGGAAAGGGCATGTTGAGGGACTACCGGTAGGTCTTCTGCTAGTTTCCTACGGCTTTCAGCCTCCTTGGGTGACTCAATGAAGCTGGTCTGGTCTGTGGACTGTCTGGGGTCCTTTGCAAATTCTCGTCCTTCCCTGCCAAGCCTGAGGAGTCTGTCCTTGTTCCTTGGGTTTGTTCTATGCCAGTTTTCTCTTGTTACTTTCCTCACTTGCCTTTCCTTCCTGAGGGAAGCAAACCTAGACCGTTTTGCGGCCTCATCTGTGGACATCTCTACAACTTGGGCAGGCAGTTGATTTTGAACACTTGCCTTTGGACTGTCCTTGTCCAGTTCCAGAATTTTTACTTTGAGTGCTGCCTGCAGCAGACTGGCCAACCAGTAAAGCTTTTCCAGCTCACTTTTATCGGCCCAGTTCACATCCAAGGGCTCATCTCCCTTCGTCTGCATTACAGGCTTGACCAATTTTAACAGGTTAAAATTGGCAGCTAAGCTGGAGTCGTTTGGGGCCGGGGCCAGTGTGTCAGTGTTGGGTTCAGCACTCTCTGGTGTGTCGTTGTTAGGTATGGTTCTCTCTGGCAAGATGTAAAGAGGGCTGCTGCCATTTGTTTTCCGGGTTTCTAATATTTTCATGACTTCCTCTTGCATCCTCTTGAAAAGCGCCTCTTTTTCACACAGGGCTGCATTTACTGCACACGAATCAGTGCACTCCAACCTGATTGTCTCACTCAAAGCTTCAATGTCGTCCTTAATTTGGCACAGACAGCAGGACACCTTTCTGGGTAAGACGAGCGTTCTTAACTTGAGGGAGGTCTGCAGCAGGTCCTCCAATATCCTCGGCGTCACTTCGGTGGCACCCAGGTCTAGGAGCTTCAGAGAAGGCAGACTGTAGAAATTGGAGTCCTGAATGACTGCCAGTGGATTGTGGCTGAGATCCACCTTGAGCAGAAATTGCAGGCCATGCCAAGTCCGGAACGCCCCATCCGTGATCCGCTCAATGACGTTGCCACTGAGATTTATAATCTGCAGGAAAGGGACAGCCTCAAATGCATTTTTGTCGATAATATGGATTTTATTGCATGATAAGTCCAGGTAGCTAAGGGAAAGCAAGCCTTCCAGAGAAGTGTTATGAAGCCTCCTCAAGCTATTGTCCTTGAGGACCAAGTATTCAGTCCAAGGATAGACCTTCCACACTTCTTTCCCAATAGACAAAATCGCATTTCCAGTAAAGTCCAAGTACACGAAAGGATGAGGAGGAACAGCCGGCTGGGGAAGGGGCACTCGGTGGAATCCAGGAGGGTTGGTGATCCTGCTGCAGTTGAGGATTTCCAAGGTGCAGCGGCAGAAGGTAGGGCAAGGTTTTTGAGCTCCAGCCAGCCCCATGAGGGGCAGGAGGAGGATCCCGAGGAAGAGGTGGGCATAAGTCATCGCGACCTGGTCAATCCTACAGAGCAGACCTCTGCAGTCTGCAGAGCAAGCACTGTGCGCATGCATTATGTGTGTCTCATTGATTGTGACATCGTTTACAGCATATCCAGGATTATGGCATGGCTGTCACTCCGGCAACAATGAAGGCCATGATTCAGAGCCAAGGGCTGATGGGCTTGAGACACTGGGACCCTCTGTCTCTAGGTTGGGGGTGGGATCTTCCTGCGTTCTTAAATGTTTGTGTCATAATGATATAGCACAAGTATCATTATAGGTGTCATCATCCTACAATTTACAGTATATCCAATCGTATCTCAATATTATACAAAATGTCTTCCTTCCTTACACATTTATCCCATATAATTTTGTTTCAATACAGTGGAAAGGATGCAATTTCTTCACAAATTATCTTGCTCAAATTCTTCACCATCTTGGGTTTGTCTATAAACTGTTATTTCCTTCATGATCAGAATATCCCACAGTATATGCTGCTATATGCTGGGGAGATATTATAGCTCAGGGGCAGAGCATCTGCTTTGCATGTAGAAGGTCCGAGGTTCAATCCCTGGCATCTCCAGTTAAAAGGATTAGGCAGTAGCTGATGTGAAAGACCTCTGCCTGAGACCCTGCCACTAGACAATACTGACTTCGAAGGACCAAAGGTGTAAGGCAGCTTCATGATCTGTAATGTAGAGCTTCAGAAACGATGGGTAGAGATGAGAATGTGTGGCTGACCCAAGGTCTCCCAACAAGCTTCCGTGCAAAGTGGGAATCTGAACCTGAGTTTCCCAAATTCTTTCACCACTGCTGGCTCTCTTGACCTTGACAGTGCACATGGATCATCGCTTGCCTGGCTCCTCATCTCTTCCCCTTCTCTTTGTGTTCATCTCCCTTCTTTTTCTCCCTTGATTTGTGCACAAAAACAGTCCATGTTTGGGGGGAAATAATTAGGCCAAGTATCATTTTGAAGGATTGTAAAAATGAGAGAAATGGATGGGTAGTCAAAAAATGTTGGCCTGGGGAAACTGCTGTCCCCCCCCCCCCATTAAGCCAGCATTTTAAGGTTTACTTCCATTGATATGACCTGCAGAGGGAAATCAGGCTACAGATCACTAGAAACCACAGTTAATACGTGCTAAAAATTGCCCCCCATTTACCCTGCCAGATCCGGCCTTCAGGTCCACATCAAAAATGCTCCCATTTTGCCAGCAACATATTGTGTGTGTAAAGTGCCATCAAGTCACAGCCAACTTTTGGTAACCCAGGCTTTTTATGCAGGGACGTTTCCCTGCAGTCACCCCACCCACTGCTTCGAGTTTCCTTTTGATTATGCATACGTTTTGTGGCTGTCAGAGGTCACCTCGGTCTCCCCTGCGTTTTGCTCATAGTTTCCAGATGCACCTTTAGCCAGAATCTTGACAATTATTCAAACACCAGGGGAGAACGAGGTGACCCCTGACAGCCTGAAAACGCATGCATAATCAAAAGGAAGCCCCAAGGCAGTCGGTGGGGTGACTGCAGGGAAATGTCCCTGCATAAAAGGCGCCCAGCAAGGGGCTTTCAAGGTCAGCAAGAAGCAGAGGTGTTTTGCCAGTGCCTTCCTCTGCAGAGTCTTCCTTGCTGGTCCCCTTTCCAAATACTGAGCCTGCTTAGCTTCTGAGATCTGACAAGGCCTGGCTATACCATGCAGACTTCTCTCCAAGCAGCATATTAGCTGCAGTGTTTCTCTTCGGGACAAAGCTACCATGTTAGATATTTGCTTGCCGTGGTATTCGTAATGCTCATTTTTGACCTATTCTGTTTAAACCAGTCAGTAGGACTGACTTTAATGCTTCGTAAGAGAGATTTCTTATCACAATCAGGGAACATAAAACTATAACCCACCAAAAAATTATGTTGTGGTTTCTCAGTATTGATATTTAGTGGTTGTTCTTTGGGACGATTCCAGGCTTGTGCTTTAATAGCTGTATGCAATGGCTTCATGTCTGCTAGTGTTTATTGAGTGAGCTGAGGTTAAACTTCGCTTAGTGAGTATCCCACATCCCAGCCAGCATCTTTAATCTTCATTAGAAGACCGGCTTCTCCATCCAAGTTCAGTACCTATGTTTTTGAACCTGAATTGATAGCACCTTAAAACTAACCTGCTTGGAGCTTCCATTCTGCAAAGGGGCATATACCTAGCCTATGCTCCTTTCTTTCACCCCACAGGAATGATTGGTATCACTTTATTCTGCTCTGGTTAGACCTCACCTAGAGTATTGTGTTCAGTTTTGGGCACCACAATTTAAGAAAGATGTAAACAAGCTGGAACTTGTCCAGAGGAGGGCAACAAAGATGGTGAGGGGTCTGGAGACCAAGTCCTATGAGGAAAGGTTGAAGGAGCTGGATATGTTTAGCCTGAAGAGAAGACTGAGAGGGGATATGATAACCATGTTCAAGTACTTGAGGGGCTGTCATATTAAGGATGGTGCCGAGTTGTTTTCTGTTGCCCAAGAAGGTCGGACCAGAACCAACGGGTTGAAATTAAATCAAAAGAGTTTCCGTCTAGACATTAGGAAGAACTTTCTAACAGAGCGGTTCTTCAGTGGAACAGCCTTCCTCGGGAGGTGGTAAGTGCTCCTTCCCTGGAGGTTCTTAAGCAGAGGCTGGATGGCCATCTGTCAGCAATGCTGATTCTATGATCTTAGGCAGTTCATGAGAGGGAGGGCCATCTTCTGGGCATGGAGTAGGGGTCACTATGGATGTGGGGGGGAGGCAGTTGTGAATTTGCTGCATTGTGAAGGGGGTTGGACTAAATGACCCTGGTGGTCCCTTCCAACTCTATGATTCTATGATTCTATGTCACTTACAGCAGGTTAGGGAAGCAAGTATCATCTACAATAGATCTGCCATTGATGAACTGTGATGGTTTTACAGAGAGCCAGCGTGGTTTAGTGGTTAGAGTGTCGGATTAGGATTTGGGAAACCCAGGTTCGAATCTCTGTTCACGCCATGGAAGCTTGCTGGGAGACCTTGGGCCAGTCACACACTCTCAGACCTGACCCTGGCTGGTGTTTGGATGGGAGACCACCAAGGAATACCAGAATCGAGTCATGGAGGCAGGCAATGGCAAACCACCTCCAAAGGTCTCTTTCCTTGAAGACCCTTTGGGATTGCCCTAAGTCAGCTGTGACTTGATGGGGGGGGGGATGGTTTTATAACAGTTATTCAATTTCTCACCCAAAGATCTACTAAACTCCATGCACCTCATTAATTCTAATTTCGGAAAGGGGGGCATTCCCTCTTTTTTGATGCTGCTTCATCTTCAAATCAACAGGAGGTTCTTTTATGACTTTTTTTACTCTATGACAAAATTAATGTTCCACGTGTGTCAGAATGAGTTCTGTTAGGGACAAATGAAACTCCCAAGCTTTCAGTAGGTTTAGAACAAGTGTGTACTTCTCCTGTGTAACATTGAGAGGCATTTTCCCTGTACTGATTAAAGGTATAGACAGACTGCGGAGTAGGGGGCGGCTTAAGGGAGAAGTGGGTGGGACAGGGTAAAAGACAGAAGGTCATGGGATGGGCCAGATGAGGATTAAACAAATGACAGTACCACAAAAAACAGTGGGAAGTGTTAAAGGCACTCCAGAACAATATTTTGGAAATCCGAATAGAGAAATAGCATGCAGTTATTAGCCCTTTCCAGGCCAAAAAGCCTCCAGAACGAGCATTAAACAAATAATAGTACTGCAAAAAATTGGGGATGCATTAAAGACACACTAGAACATTTTTTAAGAAATACAAATGCTGAAGTATCGTGTTTTTATTAACCTTTTCCCAGCCAAAATGCTTCTGGAACATGCCTCTTCTATTTAAAAAAAGAAAACGCAACGGAATATATCAATATAACATAACTGTATCAGGTTCTCCATATGCCCAGCTTTTTCTTTTTTAAAGGAGGGTCTAGCTACTTTTGTTGCAGATATGCTTTCCCCCTTATATCTCTGCAACAAAAAAGGCTAGAGGCTTACTTTTTAAAAATGAAAGCTGAGAATTCAGAGAACCTCCAAGATACATGGTTGTAATGTTAGAATGATGTAAGAGTATTCATTTGCTGATAAAAAGACCCGTGGTGCTGGAAGGAGGGAACTACTGCTGCCGGGGACAGGGGAAGGGACAATGGCTGCTGTATGGATTAGACAGGTAAAATCAAAACTTTCCTACTCACATGATAGCCATCCAGGACTACTATTCCCCCAACTTTGCTGCAAAGCAGTTTGTAAAAGATCAAAGACAAGCTGGGGTAACACCAGGAGGTGCACAAAAGCACCATAATGCTGTGGGGAAGCAGGAAAAAAACCCCTTCAAGATTGGGCCAAATACTGTGTGTCTGACAAAAATGCTAAACAGATCTACTGAGGAGTAAGTCCCATTTTATCCAGTGGGGCTTAATCCCAGAATGTGTACTCAGGCTTGTGACCTCCTCCATCACTGAAGTATTCTGACGCCACTGAAGTTGTTGAACTCACTAGTTTAACAAATGTCCATCATGCAACACTGCGGTGCCCATACCTGGAAACTCCACTGCCAACATCCTTCATTTCTCTCTTGGACCATTGGATGCCCCTCCTCCTGTGGTCCCCAGCCATGTTTGCCAACTAGTGTTCATTCCCACCTCACAGACTCCTGGGACCTTTAAAGCTCTCAATGACTTAGAAAGAGGGGTGGACAGGGTGGCCAAAACAGCCATGGGAAAAGGCCCCTCCCTCTCCAATGGCCACACCCCTCTCCCAAACCCCACCCCTCATCTAATGGAGGTCCCCCAGATGGGGCTAATGAGCAAGTCCACACTGGGAGCAGCAGCCAACACCACAGGTACAATTTTGGTAGTACCAAAGAATTAAGAATACGCATGGATATGCTTTACATTGTATGATGATTATGCCAGGTCCCTCTTCGCCACAGGAGGGAGGTTTTTGGGCGGAGCCTGAGGTGGACAGGGTTTGGAGAAGGGAGAGACTTCAATGCCATAGAGTCCAATTGCCAAAGCAGCCATTTTCTCCAGGTGAACTGATCTCTATCGGCTGGATATCAGTTGTAATAGCAGGAGATCTCCAGCTAGTACCTGGAGGTTTGCAACCCTACATGCCTGTCAGGCCTGCTCTCTGTGTTTAGGGATAGTTATGGTTTCTCACAGATACTCTGCTTTGCTTAAGGATTGTTTTCCTAACGACTGCATTCCTCTCTGGCTTTGAAGCTCGTGGGAGTCTGGCCCGTTGGACTGAGGGGTTTCCATGCCAACCTGTGCTATCTTGATATGATCTGTTACTCCATATAGTCTGCTTTATGTCCCTTTTGCCCCATTCCTGCCTTTTTAATCGTTGCAAGCTCTGTATACCTGTATGACCTCCATTAAAGTCAACTCTTCTTTGGACTACCTGTCTGCGAGTGTTGCTTGTGAGAGTGCATCGGGAACAAGTTCTTACATTAAGGCAGGAATCACTCTCTCCTTTTACCTGCCTGGCTAGAGCCCTGGAGGGTTCGCCTGCATCACAGCTTCAAGTTTCCTGTGTGGAATCCTGGAGGACTTGGACCACTGGTCCCTACTGTTGGGAACGTCGACCTGCCCTGATGACCCTACTCTGCTGCATGATGTGCTCCTCAAAGCTGTACGGACTGATGCGGAAATCAACTGCCTAGTGGAACTTATTCGGGTTCAGTGGCGCTGCCTTGCTGACGCTAAGCCTTGGACGTCTGAGGACTTGGATCGGGATGCCTATCACGAACTCTCGGTCCTGGACGGGCTATTGGATGAAGTGCGCGCCGCACAAGAGGACTTGGTAACCTTAACTCGCTTGTTGGCGAGATTGACTTTGCAAGAGACTCAACAAAACTTGGCAGCGGCCCCTATCCATCCCGACTCGCCCCGGGTCATGGCGGGAACACCAGCGGGGGGATCCCCGCTGTCACTAGTACCTGATCCTGCTGTGTGTCAAACGGAGGCACAAAAGCTCGCTGTCCAAACGGCATTATTATTTGTGGGACTGCCCCCGACCACAACCACGGTAGCCGATCTAACGCAACTGTTAACCCCAACGTTCGGGGATGGTGCAGCCGCACTAGCTGTCCAAGTACAACTTCTGCTTGGTGGGGACACTACCCCTCTCCTCGCCCTTCTAGAACAAGAAGCCCTTCCGATCGTCACCACAACCGCCGCCTTGAAGCTCGAAGCTGCCCAGACGCTCGCCGACCAAAAGAAGGCTGAGGAACAGTTATGAGCAGTGGATGTGGTTAGGGCTGTCAAAAAAAATAATAATTCGGTACAGTTTGGATTCGGTCGAATTTGGCCCTTGTGGGTTTGGTACGGGGAAGTCCGAACTCCCCCACTTTGGATCCGTTCAATTCGGCGGGAATTCAAAGTTCGGAAACAAATTCGGCCGAATAAAGCCATTAAAAACACAACCGCGCCTTTCCGCGGCTCTGGGGGGGGGCATTTTTGGGCTTAGAGGTCCCAAACCTTTGGCAGAGCTTCAAAGGACGTTTATTGAAAGACTCCCCAAGTTTTGTAAAGATTGAGTCAGGGGGGGCTGAGATATGGGCCCTGAAAGGGGTCCCCCCACCCTTAATGTTGTGCATCTCTCAGCAGAGCTTGCCGCCCACGCACAAAGCTCCCAGCCCGACAACAGCAGAGAAATTAGCAAAACAACTGCAAACACAACCTTGTTAAACAACACCTTTGCAACACACAACTGAAACCTCCCCCCTCAAACCAGGGAGCGAGAGACTCGAGGGGGAACACACACCCCAGGCAGAACTGACGAAAGCTCCCTTTGGCTTCCCCCCCACCCACAGAAACTGCTCCCTCCCCACACACACACAGACTCTGCTTTCCCCCCACACACACACACATACACAGGAGAAAAATTATAGATTAAAGCCCCCAAAGGGGTCTTACTGTGGCTGTCTTCTGTTCCATCAGGACGGGCTGTAATCCAAGATGATTCCAATTAGGCACGGAACGTTTTGCTCTGGAGAGATGCACACAGGATCGGATCGGCTGCCCCATTCATCCCAATAGGGGAAAGGGGAAAGGGGAAAGCCCATATCTCGGGACCCCCTGACCCAATGTTCACAAAACTTGGGGGGTTCCTTAAGAAGCTTAATCTAAAGTTCCAGTGAAAGTTTTGTGTCTGCACCCCCAAAAATGCGCCCCCTGCAGCCATGGAAAGAGAAAAGGGGGGAGGCGATATTTCTGCCCCCACTGAACCCATCTTTACAAAACTTGGGTAGTATCTTAAGAATAATTCACTGAAGCTATGCTAAAAGTTTGGGGGCTATATCCCCAAAAAAGCGCCCCCTGCAGCCACATAAATGGAAAAGGGGGGAGGGAAAAGGGGGAGAGCCCATATCTCGAGACCCCCTGACCCAATGTTTACAAAACTTGGGGGGTATCTTAAGAACACTGGTCTGAAACTCCGCTCAAAGTTTGGGATTTGTACCCCCAAAAATGCGCCCCCTGCAGCCATGGAAAGAAAAAGGGGGGGAGCCCATATCTCGGGACCCCCTGACCCAAAGTTTACAAAACTTGGGGGGTACCTTAAGAAGCTTCATCTGAAGTTCCAGTGAAAGTTTTGTGTGTGCACCCCAACAAATGCGCCCCCTGCAGCCACAGAAAGAAGCGAATGTGCACAAGCACCCCCCACACACACACGAGGATTTCGCTCTCTCTCTCTCTCTCTCCCTGGCCGGGCCACACATCAGCTGATTCCTCCAGTACTCAATCCTGACTGATTGGCCAGAAGAAGACCCAGCTTGCCCACCGATTGGCCGGGGGAGGAGAATGCTGCTTACTGACGGTTATGCTGCTTACTGACGGCCAAATTGGCTGAATTTATTCACGAACTCCCGAACTCGCTGAATTCGGCCCCCCCGGTTGCCCGCCAGTTTTGAGTTCGGATCCGTCCGAACAGAAAAGCAACGAATCAGGGGAAATTCGGTTGATTTTCAGTTCGGACCGAACCGAATTGACAGCCCTAGATGTGGTGGCGGCCAAGGCTCAGGCCGAAAGGGAGAAGGAGCAACGATTGGCCGCCGATGGTGCGCGAGCGGCCGCGGATGTAAGCCCTAAAGACACTGTAGGAGTTGGACTCTCGTTAGGGTCCACATTTTCCCCGGTCTTTGCCCCATCTCGCACCACACAACGCTCACGGTGCCTTGCAGAACGTCTACCAGAATCGGACTACTCCGACGAGGAAGACCTGTACGGGGACGGATCCCACTGGGCTACTGGTCTTTGAGTCAGCCAGGCCCGGCGCACTGGAGATGAAGTGCACCTCTGCGGAGCCAAAACCGGGATTTGAATGATCGTGTGACCTGCCTGCAGGGCCAAATGGAACGTTTGCTTCGGGAAAACGACTGTTTGCAACAAGCACTGACTACTCTGGCCCAACCGGTGCCAGCTCAGCCAGTTCTACCTGGTCCCGGGGCCCCAGTTGTACCGCTTCGGCCGCCTCCAGGGCAACCGCTGGCCCCTGGAGCACCGGGTGTGCCAGCTCCTGGAGCACCACTTCGGCCGCCTCCAGGGCAACCGCCGCCCCCCAGAGCCCCGGTGTTACCGCTCCCAGGAGCACCGCTTCTGCCACCCCCAGGACAACCGCCTGCTCCTCTGCCCATACAATGGAAGCAACTTCGGTTGAAAACGACCTACGACGGCTCAATCAAAACTCTACCCTGTTTCCTACATCATGTGATCAGTTACATGAGGGAACAAGGACAGTACTTCCCCACCGAGGACAGCCGGGTCAGTTTCGTTGCCTCTTTATTGACGGGGAAAGCGGCCGATTGGATGGTCCTCCAGTTTGACACTCGGGCCCGATCCATCCGCTCTCTTAACAATTTCATGTTCGCTCTGTGGAGACGGTTCAAGGATCCCTTCTTGGGAGAAAGGGCTAAAGCCGAACTCCTGCAACTTCAGTAAGGCTCTACTCCCGTCTGGGAATTTGCAGATGAGTTCCAACGACTCGCCAGCAAAATAGTGGATTGGCCTGAAGCCACCCGAATACACTATTTCCAGGAAGCGCTTCACCCTGACATTTTGAACTGGGCGTATATGCAACAGGATCCCGACACCCTGGAAGATTGGATCTTACTGGCTGAGGAGGTGAAAAGCTGCCGCCAGTTCATATCTCTAGTCCGCCGTCGGACCAGAGAGGGGCAATCATCCAAAACCTTCTTTGAAAGCCTCAACCCCCGTTCCGCGGAGACCAACGCGGCCCGCACCAGACCGCGAATCCCGGTTCCAGAGGGGAGCTTGTCTCGTTTGCAGCAATATGGGTCACTTTGCATCTGCCTGTCCTCGCCGTCCAGACCTCACTCTTCCTCCCCGACCAGACGGACCACCCCAGACCCATGGATGACCTCAACGCAGAGGCACCGCAGCCACCCATAGCGCAGCTCCAGGACGGCACGCGCCCTCTGCACTTCACGTTGGGGAGGCTCCTAGTGAATCTTCGTCTACTGACCCACCGGGGTCTCGGATTACAAGTGCCCCATTGGGGGACAGTTTTCCTTTTTCGGATGACGATCACACCTGGAATCCCCCTGCCCTCAATCTGGAATCTCCTCTCGATCTGTCAAAAAATGGGCAGGGTCTGCGGTGAACGGAGCGACACCGCAGACCCCTGCAGCTTCTCCTGCGAATCCCAAGGCTCCTGTTATGGTGAGTGAAGTTGAGAATACTGTATATGTGGACGTAGTGTTACAACATTACAAAAGAGGCCCCCAGTTACATGTCAAAGCACTCATAGACTCTGGTTGTGGGCGCTCCCTGATCAATGAGGGATTCAACGCACTTAAAGTCAAATCAGTGACACTGCCCAATCCCATCCAATTCGCCCAAATGGATGGCAGTAGCTTTAGGGGGGGCAGTAGACCGCCGCACATGCGGCGTCGCGATGGGTATTGGCTCTCATTGGGAACAAATCGACTTTACCATAGCCCCTATCAAATACGAAGTCATTCTGGGAATAAACTGGCTCAAAGGGCACAGCCCTTCTATAGACTGGAAAGCCGATACTATTACGTTTTCCGACCCCGACTGCGCCCGACACCATCGCGAAATTGTGGTTGTCCTTCCGACAGCCCCAGCCTTGATATCTGACGCCCCCTCCTGATACCCGTTGAGTATCGAGACTTTGCAGACGTGTTTGATGCGAAGGAGTGCGATGCGCTACCCCCCCACCGCAGAACGGACTGCGCCATTGAAGTAGTGGGGGATGGTAAGCTTCCGAAGAGTAAAATCTACCCTATGAGCGCTACTGAACGTACTGTATTATGAGACTTTTTAGACAAGAATATTGCTCATGGGTTTATCCGACCGTCATCTGCCCCTAATTCAGCCCCCGCTTTCTTTGTCCGCAAGAAAATGGTGATTTATGCCTATGCATCGATTTTCGGAAACTCAATGCAGTTACTCAAACCAATGCCTACCCCATCCCTTTGATATCGGACATCTTAGGGCAACTGAAGGAGGGGCGCATTTTCACTAAACTGGACTTAGTCGAAGCATACTATTGAGTTAGGATTCGTGATGGAGACAAGCCCCTCACTGCCTTTTCCAGCTGTTTTGGTATGTTTGAATTTCTTGTAATGCCATTCGGATTACAGGGGGCTCTGGGGGTCTTCATGCAATTTATTAACGAAATCCTACATGACGTTATACCGAGGCGTGGTGGTTTATCTGGACGATATCCTTATCTATTCCAAATCTATGGACGAGCATGTTGCGCTAGTGAGGGAGGTGTTACAACGCCTCAGAGACAATCACCTCTATGCTAAAGCATCCAAATGCAAGTTCCACCAAGCACAATTGACATTTTTGGGTTACATTATATCGCACCAAGGTCAGTCCGTAATCGATTGGGATCCACCCTCTACCCGCAAACAGGTGCAGCAATTTCTAGGTTTTGCCAACTTCTATCGAGGGTTCATTCCCAATTTCGTTCAAGTGGCACTCCCAATCACTGATCTACTTAAGACTAAGGGAAAGGGGGCTTCAGCCACGTTGCCCGCAGCAAAAATCCAATGGACTCCCCAGTGCCAAACCGCTTTCCAAACCCTTAAACAACTGTTCACCTCCGAACCTGTGCTAAAGCATCCTGATTCTGAACACATGTTTATAGTACAAGTAGATGCTTCAGACGTGGCCATGGGAGGTGCTCTTTTGCAACAAGGTACAGACAGTTTATTACACCCCTGCGCTTATTTCTCAAAAAAATTCGCGCACTCACAACTGAACTGGCCCATCTGGGAAAAGGAGGCAGCTGCTGTCTACCATGCCCTCACTATTTGGAGGCAGTTCCTTGAGGGTTCAAGGGTCCCCTTTGAGGTCTGGACAGATCACAAAAACCTAGAGGTGCTCACTGGGCCCTGTAAACTGTCCGCGAAACAACTACGCTGTGCTGACTTCTTCGCCCAATTCTGTTTCGTACTTAAGCATGTCCCCTGTAAACACAATGTGCTAGCAGATGCCTTATCTCGACTTCCCCAGTATCCTGCCAAGGTAGACCGCCCCACCGAATCGCTCTTCTCCCCTGCGCACAGAGGAGAGCTCCCTACACTGGCAGTCCAAACCAGATCCCAGACCCAACTCCGCTCCCATTCTGGACCGGTCAACATGAACACTCGAGGGGGGAGACTGCCACCCGTAACTTGAACCAGAGTCCCTCGCCTGCTCCATCCGCTCCTCCGGCACCCAGAAGCCAAAACGAGCTGCTTGCGCAACCCCCCTCTTCACCCTAGAACTCTGCTCCCACTCAGCTGGCCATGTCCCACCTACCTCTCAGGGTAAGATGGATCTGCCTGTTTCTTTTCTAGACTCTCTCCGTTCCCACTGCCAAGCAGACCAATGCCATAATGCTGGACATTCTTCTATATGATGTCACAACCAATCAGACACACATAATGCATGCACACAGTGCTTGCTCTGCAGTCTGCAGAGGTCTGCTCTGTAGCGTGGACCTTGATTGCCATGACTTATACCCACCTCTTCCTCGGGGTTCCTCCTCCTGCCCCTTATGGGGCTGGCTGGAGCTAAAAAACCTTGCCCTACCTTCTGCCGCTGCACCTTGAAAATCCTCAACTGCAGCAGGATCACCAACCCTCCCGGATTCCACCGAGTGCCCCTTCCACAGCCGGCTCATCCTTTCGTGTATTTGGACTTTACTGGGAATGCGATTACGTTGGGAAAGAAATGTGGAAGGTCTATCCTTGAATACTTGGTCCTCAAGGACAATAGCTTGAGGAGGCTTCATAACACTTCTCTGGAAGGCTTGCTTTCCCTTAGCTACCTGGACTTATCATGCAATAAAATCCATATTATCGACAAAAATGCATTTGAGGCTGTTCCCTTCCTGCAGATTATAAATCTCAGTGGCAACGACACTGAACGGATCACGGATGGGACATTCTGGACCTGGCATGGCCTGCAATTTCTGCTCAAGGTGGATCTCAGCCACAATCCACTGGCAGTCATTCAGGACTCCAATTTCTACAGTCTGCCTTCTCTGAAGCTCCTAGACCTGGGTGCCACTGAAGTGACACCGAGGATATTGGAGGACCTGATGCAGACCTCTCTCAAGTTAAGAATGCTTGTCTTACCCAGAAAGGTGTCCTGCTGTCTGTGCCAATTAAGGACGACATTGAAGCTTCGAGCGAGACGATCAGGTTGGAGTGCACTGATTCGTGTGCAGTAAATGCAGCCCTGTGTGAAAAAGAGGCGCTTTTCAAGAGGATGCAAGAGGAAGTCATGAAAATATTAGAAACCCGGAAAACAAATGGCAGCAGCCCTCTTTACATCTTGCCAGAGAGAACCATACCTAACTATGACACACTAGAGAGTGCTGAACCCAACACTGACACACTGGCCCTGGCCCCAAACGACTCCAGCTTAGCTGTCAATTTTAACCTGTTAAAATCGGTCAAGCCTGCAATGAAGACGAAGGGAGATGAGCCGTTGGTTGTCAGCTGGGCTGACGAAAGTGAGCTGAAACAGCTTTACTGGCTGGCAGGTCTGCTGCAGGAGGTTCTCAGAGAAGATCTTGGGGAACTTGACAGGGAGTGTCCAGAGGTAACTTTCCAAAATCAGTTGTCTGCCAAGGTTTTAGAAAAGTCCACAAGTGCCGCCACAAAAAGGTCTGCAGATAATGCCCTCAGGAAGGAAAGACATGTGAGGAAAGTATCAAGAGAAAACTGGCTTAGAAATAATCAAAGAAACAAGGCCACATTCTTCAAGATTAGCAGAGGTGGTCAAAAATTTTCCAAGGCCGCCACACAGTCCGCAACCAGACTAGCTTCTTTGAGTCACACAAGGAGGCTGAAAGCCGTATGAAATTAGTGGAAGACCTAGATACTCAGCGTGCCTTTTCCTTTCTCAGGCCTCGCCAAGAAGGGCTCCAGTCATCTTGGAAACGCTCCGTTTCAGACTCCCCAGCTAACACTCTCAAGTCAGCAGGCTCCATCATAGTGGACAAGAACGACAACGATTTGCCTAGCCTCTCTAGTGACGGAAAGTCCAGGGCAATATTGGGGAATGGACTGGGAGCGGGGATCTTAACTAAAGAAGAGCTGCTGAACCAGCTGCTACACAGAAGCAACTCAGAAGCAGGAGATGGCAAAACTAAAATCTCAGCCATTGACTCAGAAGTCTTGCCAGAAAGTATGTTAAGTGAGCTCTTGCCAGAAAGTACGTTGTCCAGTGAGACATTTGGATGTCACAGGATGACTACTTCTCTCAGAGAGAACTTTTTGAAGCTGACGTGATCAAGCAGTTGACTCCCCTCATACCAAACGTAGTGGTGAGGAAGATAATCTCCCATGTGATCTGTATTCTGAACATGGATTGCACGGTGCCCACTGTCCAGTTGGCTTGTGCAAAACTCATTTCCAAAACAGATCTCCTCATGAGAATTGTTACTGAGCGAAAAAAGGTCAAGCAGAGTCCTCCCCTGTGGAAGTCACATTTCTGGCTTTCCATGAATGTAACAAATTTGACCACAGCAAGCTCAAGGAACCTGGAGAAGCCTTCAGATATGATAGCAAGCACAGGAATTCCAGAATATGGACACAAAGAGAAGCTGCTGTTGGCTGTTTTGGCGATCTCCATCATCATGATTATTACTGCTGTTTTCTGCCTGATTAAGATCTGCTCTCACCATTCGGGAGCCAAAGATAGGGCCATTCTGGGGAGAAGAAAGAAACCCTTACCTGATCTGGAGCATTCTAGGATAGGCTTTTTGTTGATGGATAAGCCTCTTTGGCTCAAAGACATTCATCAGACCCAGGATGAAATGCAGAAGCAGAACATGGCGGACAAGGTACATGAAGAGTCCTCTGGGGAGGTAGAGATAGTCAGCTGGGGTAATGGAAGGCCATCCTTAGCAGAACCCCCCATGACAGAACTCAGTTCCAGAAGATTTTCTGTACTATCATTGGAACTGTTGCCTCCCCCTGCTGCACAGCCTCCTCCTCCCCCTGCTCCCCCACCAGCTTCTGCTCCTTCTCCAAAGGCCAGTGTGAAAAAGGGCTCTGTAGGAGGAACTTCTGAGGCCACCAGTTCCAAAGCAGCAGAGGAAGGAGGAGATGATGAAGACCAAGAGGAGGACTCTGCCGACAAATCTGAGAACCAGTGAAACGCCAGAAAGTGTTGAGGGGAAAGAGCAAGAGGAAGAGAGTGAGTGATTTCTCTGGTTTTATTAATATTTATGGATATCAACCAGAACAAAGTTGTACTCTTGCGCATACTGAATATTATGGAAAACATAGCTCTGAAATATAAACCCCCCCCAACAGATTACATGCTTTGCCTGGGTTTGACTGAAATTCTGCAGTCGTGTGTTTCTGTCTGTGGAAGCGGCAGTCAGCAACTAATAAGAATGTTCCCACCTTCTTTGCCTTTATTGTAAATTGAGCGAACGCCGGGAGTAATAATTAGCCGAAGGGCGAGAGCACAAGGGCTCTTGCCCTGGGGCTCTTAGCCTGGGGGTCTGGCCTGGGGGCTCTGTAATATTTTTTTTAATGTACTGAGTGTTTTACTCTTCAAGGAGGGAGCCTTGAAAGAAGGTTTGCCAGGGGAACTATCAGAGTAGCCTAGGAAGGAAACTTCAGAAATGGATCACAGCATTGTGGCTAGTGAGGGAGCCGAGGCAGTAACATGCAAGGTCTGTCGCATGTTTGTCTTTCTACCTGAGGGTAACATTAATTACACTTGCAGCAAGTGTAAGTTGGTATCCCTGCTGGAGGTGAAGATACAGGGTCTTGAAGCACGCTTGTCCACACTCCATTTTTTAAAGCAAGGTGAAGAGTTCATAGACAGAACTCATGAAGCTCTCTTTAGCAAGCAACAGGAACAGGAGAGTAAGGAATCTGAACAAATGGAGGTACAAACAACACAGGAGGAGGATGCATGGAAGAATGTGGCCCACAGGAGTAGGAAAATCAGGACACATCCTGATCTCTTGCTCAGCAATCAGTTCCAGGATCTCCCAATAGATACTGATTCTGGACCACTGGAACAAGGGCTATCCCCCCAAAGCGTGAAAAAAATTCCTCAGGCTCCTGCGCATGAGAGCACTCGATCTTCGCTCCACAATTTAGGAAGAGGCATGTTCTCGTAATTGGGGATTCCCTCCTGAGAGGGGTAGAGTCTAAAGTATGCCTACCTGACTTCTTGTCCCAAGAGGTCTGCTGTTTACCGGGTGCATGCATCCAGGATGTGACAGAAAGGGTAGGAAGACTCATCAAGGCCACAGATTATTACCCTTTCTTACTTGTTCATGTGGGAACAAATGATGTTGCCCGGCACAGCCCAGAACGTATTAAAAGAGACTACATGGCTCTGGGTGAGAAGGTTTTTTTTAAAAAAATAAAATTTTTATTTATATTTTTACTTTAACATATATATATAAAACATCAGTTATTTAAAATCAAACAAGATAATAAAATGTAAATGATTATAATTAAAATATAAAATGACTCCCCCTTCACTAACAACTCTAATCCCTATCCTGTTAACTCTTTACAGTTAACAAACTTATCTAATCTAATTATTAATTCAATATCTTAATATTGATAAATTCGTAATCCAAAGTTATCAAAGGGATTAAATCAAAGAGTATCCTTTAAGCGGTCCCATTAAAAATTGCTTCTCACAGTAAAGTCTCCACGCCTCCCATTCCCCCATAAATTGTACATTATCCATCTGATTTATCAACGCCGTAGGTTTTGCCATTTCTGTCAATTCCAGCATCTTATTTATCCAGTCTTTTTTTGTCGGTATCTCGTCAGTCTTCCATTTAGCTGCAAATATCAAACATGCAGCTGTAGTGGCATATATCAAAAAAGTTCGACAAGTAAAGATTGTATCCGGTATCATGCTTAGAAGCATCATTTCAGGTGTTTTAGAAATATTTTGTTGTAAAATCCCTCTTAGTTCTTGATATATCATCTCCCAAAATGTCTTGGCTTTTTCACAAGTCCACCAAACATGATGAAAGGATCCTACTTCTTTATTACATTTCCAACAGTTTGGTGACATAGAAGGAAAGGATTTTGCTAATTTCTTTGGTGTTAAATACCATTTATATATCATTTTGTATACATTCTCCCTTAATAATTGCGAGGAAAACAGTTTCAAATCCTTCGTCCATAACCTTTCCCATTTCTCCAGCGGTATATCATGACCCAACATTTGTGCCCAACTGATAATGGTAGGTTTTATTCATTCTTGTTCAGTGTACAATTCTAATAACAGCTTATACATCTTGGATATAAGATGATCATTTGTATCCAGTAAGAGTTTCTGTAAAGTTGATTTAGTTTTAGAAAATCCAGTTTTCAAATCTTGTAGATAAACCGAGTTTATTTGGTAATACTGGAACGGCTCTGGGTGAGAAGGTGAAGGACTTGGGGGCGCAGGTTGTGTTTTCATCAGTTCTGCCTGTTGAAGGTCGTGGCTTAGGAAAGACGAATACTCCAAATTAGTGACTGGCTGCGTTGGTGGTGTCGACAAGAAAGGTTTGGATTTCTGGACCATGGCTTACGCTTTCGAGAAGAAGCTCTTCTGTCAGGGGATGGTTTACACCTCACGAGGGTAGGAAAAAATGTGTTTTGTGAGAGCCTTGCAAACCTGATCAGGAGGGCTTTAAACTAAATCCTATGGGGGAGCGAGACAACAATTTAAAGCCTTGTATGCTGATAATACCTGGAGACGAGAACAATAAAGATTTGCAGGGAGTGGCATGTATGCAAGGAAACATAAAACTCACAGGTAAGTACAGAAACGAAAACCATGGGGCTCATAAACCACGGATTCCGATGTCTGTACACAAATGCGCAGAGTATGGGAAACAAGCAGGAAGAACTCGAAGCCCTAATACAGGAAGGGGATTTTGACCTAATAGGCATTTCTGAAACTTGGTGGGATGTCACTCATGATTGGAATATTAAAATTGAGGGGTACAACTTGTTTAAAAGGGATAGATTGATAAGGAAGGGGGGAGGAGTAGCACTGTATGTCAAAGATGTGTACACTTGTGAAGAAGTACATGAATCTGAGCATCGTAGTGCAGTTGAGACTCCATGGGTAAACATAAAAAGAATAAGAAATAATCGTGATATTCTCGTGGGGGTCTGCTATCGACTGCCAAACCAGGCAGAGGACTTGGATGGGACGCTCCTAGACCAGATCACAAAGTTCTCAAAGAGACGGGACCTGGTGGTCATGGGAGATTTTAATTACCCGGATATATGTTGGAAGTCCAACACTGCTAAAAATGCAAGATCCAATAAATTCTTGACTTGTCTTGCTGACAACTTCCTATTCCAGAAGGTGGACAGGGAAACAAGGGGGTCTGCTATCTTAGACTTGATTCTCACCAACAGGGAAGAACTGGTCAATGAGGTTAAGGAAGTAGGCACCCTGGGTAGTAGTGACCACATACTCTTGGAATTTACAATCTTGGGGAGAGGAAAACCTGTACGTAGTCAGACATATAGGTTGGACTTCAAAAGAGAAAATGTTAACAAACTTAAACTTATGCTAGGTAGAATCCCATGGTCAGAAATACTTAAGGAGAAGGGAGTTTAAGAAGGGTGCGCATTTCTTAAAAAAAAATACTGAAGGCGCAATCCCAAACCATTCCTATGAGAAGGAAAAATGGGAGGAGCCTAAAGAGGCCAGGGTGGCTCCATAAACAGCTTTTTAAAGAGTTTAGAAATAAAAAAGGCTCATTTAGGAAGTGGAAGGAGGGCCTTATAACCAAAGAGGAATATAAGCAACTAACTAGTGCTTGTAGGGAGAGTGTTAGGAAAGCTAAAGCTCAGTATGAATTTAGGCTAGCGAGGAATGCTAAACGCAACAAAAAAAGGGTTCTTTTCCTATGTACAGAGTAAGAGTAAGAACAAGGACAAGATAAGCCCATTGCGTGGACCGGAAAGTGAAATTGTAACAGGAGATGAAGAGAGGGCACAACTCCTCAATTCCTACTTTTCCTCAGTTTTTTCTCATGAGGGAAGTGGTACTCAACATGGCATAAACAGAACATGTGATGAGGGAAGGGATTTGCAGCCTAGAATTGGCATTGGGGTAGTGCACAAACACCTGGTTTCTTTAAATGAAACAAAATCCTCTGGGCCAGACGAACTGCACCCAAGGGTACTCAAAGAATTGCAGATGTAATTTTGGAAACTCTGTCAATTATTTTTGAAAAAACTTGGCAAACAGGTGAGGTGCCAGACGATTGGAGGCGGGCAAATGTTGTCCCCATCTTCAAGAAGGGGAAAAAGGAGGATCCAGGTAACTACCGACCCATCAGCTTGACTTCTATACCGGGAAAAGTGTTCGAACAAATCATCAAACAGTCCATCCTTGAGCATTTAGAAAGGATGGATCTGATCACTAAGAGCCAGCACGGGTTTCTCAAGAAAAAGTCATGTCAGACTAATCTTATCTCCTTTTTTGAGGAAGTTACTAACTTGCTGGATCGAGGGAATGCTGTAGACATAGTTTATCTAGATTTCAGTAAGGCTTTTGATAAGGTTCCACATAGTATTCTAGTTGACAAATTGGGAAAATGTGGGTTAGATCTGATTATTGTTAGATGGATCTGCAACTGGTTGACAGATCGTACCCGAAGAGTGCTAGTTAATGGTTCCTCGTCCACTTGGAGAGGAGTGACTAGTGGAGTTCCTCAGGGATCTGTGCTGGGCCCTGTGTTGTTCAACATCTTAATAAATGATTTGGATGAAGGAATAGAGGGGATGCTTATTAAATTTGCAGATGATACTAAATTGGGAGGGGTAGCAAATACGGTAGAAGACAGAGCCAGGATACAGGATGACCTTGACAGGCTGGAGAATTGGGATAAAACCAATAAAATGTGGTTCAACAGAGATAAACGTAAAGTTCTGCATTTAGGTAGGAAAAATCAAATGCATAATTATAGGATGGGGGAGACTTGTCTGAGCAGTAGTGTGTGCGAAAAAGATCTTGGGGTCTTAGTAGACCAAACACTAAACATGAGTCAGCAGTGTGATGCTAAAAAGGCAAATGCAATCTTGGGCTGCATCAACAGAAGTATAGTGTCCAGATCACGTGAAGTGATGGTATCGCTTTACTCTGCTCTGGTTAGACCTCACCTAGAGTACTGTGTTCAGTTTTGACCCTGGTGATCCCTTCCAACTCTATGATTCTATGATTCTTTGTGTAATGAAGTGTTTCCTTTTGTCTGTCCTGAATCTGCTTCATGGATGCCCTCAAGTTCTGCTATTTTGGTCTTCAGGTGAGATGCCCTGTTTGACAGGGCATTAATTCAGAAAGCACAGCCCACACCTATTGAGTTTGATGTATTTCGTTATGTCTGGGGCTGCTTTTTTATGTACATGGTGCATAATGATTGTAGTGTGGGAGCCCTCCTAACCTCCTCTGTAGGGTTGCCAACCTCCAGGTACTAGCTGGAGATCTCCTGCTATTACAACTGATCTCCAACCAATAGAGATCAGTTCACCCGGAGAAGATGGCCACTTTGGCAATTGGATTCTGGCATTGAAGTCCCTCCCTTCCCCAAACCCCACCCTCCTCAGGCTCCGCCCCAAAAACCTCCCTCTGGTGGTGAAGCGGGATCTGGCAACCCTACTCCTTGGGCAGGCCATTCCTTAAGGTTGGAGCCATCACAGAGAATGTATGTGAGCAGCAGGTAGTTGCCATTCTTACCCATTTGCAGGGAGGAACCTTCAGAAGGTTTTGTCCATTAAGTATTCATTGCTACCGGGGAGCCTGGGAAACTGAGTTCCAGCATCTCACAGTTAAAGTCCTTAAGCTAAGAGGCATTGGCTTCCCTAGTTTCCATATCCATTTTTTGGACTAGGACAATTGAATTTGGAAACATTCCCTTCCCTGTTATGCATACTGGAGATCTTGTGATTACTAAATGCTCAAGAATTAGTTTATTTTGACTGATTTCTTTTTCATATGCTTGTAGAAGATAGTAACAACACTGTTGTTTTTCAAAAACCTCCTTTTGGTGCTTTTTTTTTTTTGCCATACAGCATTAGTAATTTTAAGTTTTACAAATGTCCGTCGTCATTAAGGAGCAGCTACTTGTCGTTTGCATAGAACTGTGGAAGGATGATTGTGCTTCGTAGCTGCAGGTTGCCATCTTCAAAGGTACCAGCTGAGCCTAGCTCAGTTCTGCTTCCTAATCAGCTTAGTGAAATGCAAGTTATAAGGATGAAGACAGAAGAATTCCACTGTACACTTGTGGTCAGAAATCCTGATCCCCCAACCAGGGACAAGCCCCCTCATTATAGTTTTGTCTATAATCTAGTCCACAAAAGGTTACTGTGAAAATAAATTTACTTCAAGATGCCCTCAGATTCCTGTTTGTTTTTGCTACAACAAACGTAACATGGCTACCATCTGTATTCATTGGATTCCCGACTCAACCATACTACTTGATGCATACTAAGTGTATACTTTGTTGGAAGTGAAAGTGTTAATTAATGCCACAGTTTCCTGAAGCGTTACCTGAGCCTAAGTCCACTGGAATCGATGGGATGGATGCAACCAGCTTTTCTGTTGGAGAGAAAGAAGGGATGTTCTCTTGATATACCAAAATGCTATGGGGGGGGGGATCATGGGGCCTGCCTGAAGACCATGGCAAGGCATCTGGGGCAGTCTGAGTGAATAACTGTCTGGATTCCAATCCACTAGGATAAGAATAGTCTGCATAGGGTTAGACTGTAAAAATATCTAGTTCTGATCACTCAACTCCACAGTAAAGCTGATGGCATTTCTAAATAACTAAATGCTAAACCTTACTCTAACAACAAAATGGAAATTAAAATTAATGATTAGAAGAATAGGCAACACGGAATCATAGAATCATAGAATCATAGAGTTGGAAGGGACCACCAGGGCCATCAAGTCCAACCCCCTGCACAATGCAGGTAATTCCCAACTACCTCCCCCCTCCACACCCCTAGTAACCAGAAGATGGCAGAGATGCCCTCCCTCTCATCATCTGCCTAAGGTCACAGAATCAGCATTGCTGACAGATGGCCATCTAACCTCCTCTTAAAAACCTCCAGGAGAGCTTACCACATCCCCAGGAAGCCTGTTCCACTGAGGAATCACTCTGTTAGAAAATTCTTCCTAATGTCTAGACGGAAACTCTTTTGATTTAATTTCAACCCGTTGGTTCTGGTCTGACCTTCTTGAGTAACAGAAAACAACTCGGCACCCTCCTCTATATGACAGCCCTTCTAGTACTTGAAGATGGTTATCATATCCCCTCTCAGTCTTCTCCTCTTCAGGCTAAACATACCCAGCTCCTTCAACCTTTCCTCATAGGACTTGGTCTCCAGACCCCTCACCATCTTTGTTGCCCTTCTCTGGACATGTTCCAGCTTGTCTATATCTTTCTGAAACTGTGGTGCCCAAAACTGAACACAGTACTCTAGGTGAGGTCTAACCAGAGCAGAGTAAAGCGATACCATCACTTCGCAAGATCTGGACACTATACTTCTGTTGATACAGCCCAAGACTGCATTTGCCTTTTTAGTTACAGCATCACACTGCTGACTCATGTTCAGTGTTTGGTCTACTAAGACCCCAAGATCCTTTTCACACACACTACTTCTCAAACAAGTCTCCCCCATCCTATAATTATGCATTTGATTTTTCCTACCTAAATGCAGAACTTTGTTGAAGTGCATTTTATTAGTCCTAGCCCAATTCTCCAGCCTATCAAGATCATCCTGTATCTCGGCTCAGTCTTCTACCGTATTTGCTACCCCTCCCAATTTAGTATCATCTGCAAATTTAATAAGCATCCCCTCTATTCCTTCATCCAAATCATTTATAAAGATGTTGAACAACACAGGGCCCAGCACAGATCCCTGAGGAACTCCACTAGTCACATCTTTCCAAGTGGATGAGAAACCATTAACAGGCACTCTTTGGGTGCGATCTGTCAACCAGTTGCAGATCCACCTAACAGTAATAGGCTCTAACCCACATTTTCCCAATTTGTCAACTAGAATACTATGTGGAACCTTATCAAAAGCCTTACTGAAATCTAGATAAACTATGTCTACAGAATTCCCCTGATCCAGCAAGGTAGTAACTTCCTCAAAAAAGGAGATAAGATTAGTCTGACATGACTTTTTCTTGAGAAACCCATGCTGGCTCTTAGTGATCAGATCCATCCTTTCTAAATGCTCAAGGACGAACTGTTTGATGATTTGTTCGAACACTTTTCGAAGTCAAGCTGATGGGTCGGTAGTTACCTGGATCCTCCTTTTTCCACTTCTTGAAGATGGGGACAACATTTGCCCGCCTCCAGTCTTCTGGCACCTCACCTGTTCTCCAAGAATTCTCAAAAATAATGGACAGAGGCTCAGAAATTACATCTGCATGTTCTTTAAGTACCAGTGGATGCAATTCGTCTGGCCCTGAGGATTTTGTTTCATTTAAAGAAACCAGGTGTTTGTGCACTACCCCAATGCCAATCCTCGGCTGCAACTCCCTTTCCTCATCATGTATTCTGTTTATGCCATTTGAGCACTGTTTCCCTCGCAAGAAAAGACTGAGGAAAAGTAGGAATTGAGGAGTTGTGCCCTCTCTTCATCTCCTGTTACAATTTCACTTTCCAGTCCCCGCAGTGGGCTTATCATGTCCTTGTTCTTATTTTTACTCCGTACATAAGAAAAGAACCCCTTTTTGTTGTGTTTAGCATCTCTTGCAGAGCAGTCAGCTGAGGAGCGTCTGGCCAACACCAAGTGTCGCAGGAGGAAAATTTCCATTCTGAGCGACGTGGCCAGGCGAATGGTGGAGCAGAGCTCCAGCAAGGCGGAGGCAGCCCATCAGCGACACAATGAAGTGATGATGGAGCTGAGATGTCGTGATGAGGCGGAGAGGCAATGTGAGGAGGAGGAGCGGCACAGGTTTGAAATCCTGCTAGAGGAGGAAAGATTGGAAAGGCAGGCCTACCAGGAGGCACTCCATAGAAGCATGTCAATCGTGGAAGCTGCAGTAAACACCTTTAAGCATATGGGGGAGAAGCTTTTTGACAGGCCCATGGTTGTGTCAGCACAACCAGTGAGCATGGAATCTGCTTCAATTGGTGGCTCACTTTAACAAGGTGTGCATTAGGGTTCCCAAGTGCCCGCTTATGGCGGGTAATCTACCGGCCATTGCTCCTCTTGCCCGCCCACTCTCAGCTGTGGGCGGGCGGAAGTAGGCAGAGAAAGGGAGGAGGAGCATCCTCAGAAGCCCAACTGAGGTGGTGGATAAAAAAAGCAGCCCCAGTTGGTGCCGGACATACATCATCACGTAGATGATGCTGATCTCTGCCCCCAACCCCACCTCCCTAAACCTCCAGTCGGTGGCAAAGAGGGACCTGGCAACCCTAGTGTGAATGCATCCACTAGGGTTGGTGCTGTTGCTAAAGACCAGCCCGAAGTGTGCCCCATCGAAAAGGGACATGTGACCCAAAAGGTGGTTCACCTGAACCTTTAGGATAGACATTTGAACTATTTTGTTGGGAATTAGTCTGCGAGTTTTGTCTCAGTCAGGACTACAAAAATGGTTAAATGTTTATGTTATGTTTACATGGTCTCAGGGGATGGTGTTAGCCACTTGGCAAGTGTTGATTGGTCAGATTGAAGTGCTCCCCCCATTATCGTAGAGTCCAATGAGCAACAATGAGGGCAGGAGGTTGGTTTGAGCTTACAGCTTGCTTTATTGGCCAAGGAGTCATAACCGGGTGAGCCAGGATCCAGACAAACAGCTCCGCGATCCTGTCACCCAGAAGCAGGGCAGATGCAAGAGGTTTTATAGACGTTTGACATTCCAATACAACAATGATACATTTTCTTAACATCCGATGTGAGTTTGTCAATGCAACGTCATTAGTTTCTACAGCGCGTGCGTGAGCCTCACAACATTAATGATTGGAGCCTATCTTATTGAGCAGTTCAGAATGTTCCCTTGCAGGGTGCAGCGAAAGTATCTGAAGGGGAGGAATAGGTGGGAGGGAGGCTGTTGGAGCCTTTCCTCATGCGAGAGGAAAGTTTCCAGCCTTTGGCATGTGTGTGTGCCTACGTGCTTGGTGCTAAAGGAAAGGGGGGCCACTGGGGAGCGGCTTCTGTGGCTCTGTTTGTAGGCAGCTTATGCGTGTAGCTTGCGTGTATGTCTGAATGTGCTTACTCAGGCACAACAAGATCAAGAGCTTTTGGTCATGTGATGTTCAGGTGCATTCCGAGAAGCTGTAGTTGAACTGCCGTTTTTGTTAAGAGAAGACTTGACTTCGCCTCAATTCTTCTTCCTTGAGTTATGAGCCAAAGTAGGCAACAAGAGAAGAAAATGAATTGTAGTCAGGAGTTGTTATTTCATATCCCAAGTTTACCCTCCCTTTAATATAGTAAACTTACATATTTTGTTAAGGAAAACAATGTGTCTTGAGTCTTTTTGTGTGTGTATAATCTTTGATCCACAGGATCACGATTTTTCTCAATCAATCACAACGTATTTGTCCCAAAAGCAATTTCATTTGTGTGTGTGTGTGGGTCCTTTGGCACAGAATTGCCCTAAGGTGAGGAAGCCATTAGGGGGTCGCAGCATAAGGGACAGACAGGACTGGCACATGGGAAAGATCTCCAAAGTAAATACTGTTGCAATTAAAACGATCAGCTCAGGCTCTTTTACACCTTTTGTACAATTAAGCAAAGCTTCTGTTGGAGAACTTGTTCCTGTGTGAAATGATTACGGGGGGGGGGGGCGTTTGTATTTTCCACTTGGGCTTCAAAATACCTTGAGCTAGCTCTGTCCTTCTTCGTAACCCCATCAAGTTTATGGCTCACATTTCTCTGATGATGGATTCCTCTGTCCCTCCTCCCCAGTCTCTGTTGTTCTTCATGGAGCCAAGGATCCCAAGTTCATGTTCTGTACTTTTTCTTCTGATTAACTTTCTCCAGCTCTGGTAGCCCAATCACACATAGCCAGCTAGGAGGAGAAGAATACACATTTCCTGTCAACTGTTTTTGTTGCGTGCCTGAAAGATTGTGGAAGGGTGGGGTGTTCCCTGACTCAGTTTTAAGTGGCATTATATGAATTCTTTAGTTATTCCAGATGCTAAAGCACAAAAATGATGGTGAATTTTTAACTGAGAAAACTTACAGATTAAAAAATACATTATGTCTTGCTCACAGAACTGCTTTATGAGTCAAAAATGGTGTGAAAGTGTGGGAATACATGTCTGGATTTACTTGAGAGAAAGACTCATTAGCCACTTCTGGGATTCTCAACACACCCATGATTCAATTTCCTGAGGAAAAATAGAGGGTTGGATCCAGCTAGCTTTTTCACTCAGTCTCATCCCGTTCTCCTTATTACAGCCCTTGAGCCACATGGCGTTTGGTTATACAGATCCAACAATCTCCAGCATATCCTTTTTGGTAGTCCAAGGGGAGACCCTCCTCCCCTTTTCACCATTGAAAAGCTGGTTGGACCCAATCCACTATCTATTTTATTGATAATTTAAAAAAAAAACATTATAACACATGAACCACACAAGGTATGTCAAAGAGCAATTGTAGAAATCATTAACCACGCCAAGCTTTTGATACCAAAAATCGAAAAAAGGCTTCCAGCATTTGGGAAAGGGTTTTTTTGCCTTCCATCTCTCATGCATACACATTTTTATCCTAAATAATTTAACCAAATGCCATACTTTTAAAAACCACAGTATGATGTACATCATTTTAGTATTTCTTCAGGTTTTTTAAATTAAAATTTTGTAGCCATTAACAGATATTTTTATTTACTGCAGGTGCTGCATTCATTTCATTATGAATAACTCAGGCATTTTGCAGAGTAATAATATGCCAGCCCTGGGTTGGGAATTGCCTAGAGATTTTTGGGGTGGAACCTGAGGAGGGTGGAGTTTGGGGAAGGGAGAGACTTCAGTGCCATAGAGTCCAATCTCCAAAGCTACCATTTTCTCCAGATGAACTCATCTCTATCAGCTCTGGAGATCAATTGTAATAGCAGGAGATCTCCAGCTAGTACCTGGTGGTTGGCAACCCTACCCCATCACCCCAGCAAAGCTATTGCCTGGTGGGTCTGGTCGTTGGCAGGTAGATCCCACATTGAAATGAACAGCTGCTGCCCGAGTGACCAGCGTGCAGGTAATCTGTGAGCGTCTCCTCAGCTGCAAGGGGTGGAAGTAAAGGGCCGGTCCTATGCAACAAAACCCTGCAATGCTAGAATTCAACTTGAAGGGAGCTTTTAATGTGGGGAAACATTGATTTTTTTGACATCCAGACAAAGAGAATTCTGGAAAATGTTAGAATATTATTAGCTATTGTATCTGTATGTGTGGTGGAGTGGAGCACAGGGTATATAATAGCCATGTGGCCCCTTCGGTTGATGGCAATTGCGAATAGGTCTCTCCATGAGCCCCGGAGTGAAGACTGCTGTGTTAAAGCTTCTGCTCCATATCTTATTCAGGATTTTTTGCAGACTAAACTAGATCAGTGCTTGGAGGATCTGGTTTCCATTTGTATCACAGCCTTCTGGGAAGTACGAAACAATGTCATCCTCCCTTTGAGAATATAAAAGTAGATGTGTAACAGAAGGTTCCTAGCCCGGGGAAGAAGAAATTTGTACATTTTAATGGGGGTCCGAAGGGACCCAGCCTGGGCAGTAAGCCCATTACTGAAATATGACTTTTTAATGTCATTTCAGAAATATTTTTCATGATTTATGAGACTGCATTGTGGCATGGGATCGTGTGTGTGGACTTGTGTCATAACTTTGGACTGAGCCCACAAAAACGATGCTTGGGACATGTGGACTGATATACAAGTCCTGGCCACAGTAGATCTAAAGCTGTGTGTGTGTGTCCTGAGGCCACAGGGTTTGGGGCCACAGGGTTTTCGCTTTGGGGTGAAAAATTCCTGGAGATCTTGTGGGCAAAGCCTGGGGAGGGCAGGGTTTGGGAAGGGGAAGGACCTCAGCAGGGCATAATGCCATTGAGTCAACCAGCCAAAGCGACCATTTTCCCAAGGGGAATTGACCTCTGCGGTCTGGAGATCAGTTGTAATTCTGGAGGTTGTATATGAAAAAAGTACGGGATGCCAAGGAAAATGTCAACTCACCCAAATGTATTGAGATGCTACATAGACTCAATACCTACAATTGTTCACACAATCCAAAATTTGCTCAATACTCAATTGTAGATATTGAGTCTGTGTAGCATCTCAATACATTTGGGTGAGTTGACATTTTGCTTGGCATCCGGTACTTTTTTCATATACAGCATCCTGTTTAGTACAGAGGTATTTTTTGTTGTTTTCTTGTTTTGCTCACCTGGAGGTTGGCATCCTGACCTTACAGGGCCTGGGCAGTGTCTTGCTATGTTAAGCTAACATCTGGTTGTTATTTGACTTCGCTGAATTGTGAAAACCTTTCTAGTTATTAAGATTTCTTCCCCAGGCAGTGGTAGGGTTGTTTTTCCCAGCTAAAGGCCATTGTCAGAGTTTAGTGGCCGGCCCATGCACTTGGGTTGGGAGGGAAGGAAGATGCCACGTTTCTATGATGCAAGCACACCAGTACTTTGGGGATGGGGATAGAACCAGTAGTGGATAGGTCACATCCTCCAGGGTTGCCAACCTCCAGGTACTAGCTGGAGATCTGCTATTACAACTGATCTCCAGCCGATAGAGATCAGTTCACCTGGAGAAAATGGCTGCTTTGGCAATTGGACTCTATGGCATTGAAGTCCCGCCCCTCCACAAACTCTACCCTCTTTAGTCTCCGCCCCAAAATCCTCCCACCGGTGGCCAAGAGGGACTTGGCAACCCAATTCTATCTGCTTTCTTCCTGTCTTTTCTTCTGCCATCCCTTTGAACTGGCCATGGGGGGTTCTGCTTGTCACTTTCACTGGGGACCCATGGAGCCAGAAAAAGGGGCAAACAGCTTCCCCCCCCCAACCATTCCCACTTGTGAAAATGTCATGAGAGGGAAACTGGAAGCCATTCCTTCCCCTTGCAGCTCTCTGGAGCCAAACTGAGCCATTTCAAGGCAAGGCACCCAGTTCTTATGTGAAAATGAGGCGGTTTGGGCACCCATGTCCCAACTTGTATCACACATAATGTCTAGCTTGGTTCTAAGTTACCTAGATCATTATTCTTAGGGACTTCCTTCCTTCCTTCTGGTTTCTCTTCTTTTTGCTTCTCACTTTGGGCTCCAAGATGTCAACATGAGCTCTCTCTCTCCGAGTTAGACAGCTAGTCAGAATAGTAATCTCACCTTTGCTATCACAGTGTGGATTCCTTTACCAATAGAGAATATATTTTCCTTCCTTGAAGCAGCAAACCTTTTTCATAGGGTTGCCAACCTCCAGGTACTAGCTGATTACAACTGCCATTACAACTGATCTCCAGCCAATAGAGATCAGTTCACCTGGAGAAAATGGCTGCTTTGGCAATTGGACTCTATGGCATTGAAGTCCCTCCCTTCCGCAAACCCCGCCCTCCTCAGACTCTGCCCCAATAACTCCCACCGGTGGTGAAGAGGGACCTGGAAACCCTACTTTTTCTTAAGGCAGCCTCCACTTTGCTGGCACACAGCCGAGCTAACACTTTCCACACACATGCACATTCATTTCTGAAAAGATACCCAAGGTCCTATTTTAAACAAATATTTCTCATTATGCTCTTGGAGAATAAAAGGCTCCTACAGATAGTGTGGGCAGAAACCTAAAATTAAAGTCCCATTTTGCCCCAAACTTTTAATCTCTGAGACCACTATCTCATGTTGCAATTCTCATCCCACAGAGAAATGATCTCTTGGATTATTTTAAAGCATCAGAACTTGTAATTTGTTAGTATTGTTCAACCTCTTAAAAACTTAAGTCCAGGCAATGAAAGTGAATATTTTATTACATTCAATAAGCCAATTATATCCATCATTCTTGACCAGCCAGAACCTGCAATAGTATAATCTTTTGATTATTATTATTATGTGTAAAACAAGGTCTGTGTCAACAAGGGAGGTGGCCACAGAAAGGTACCATAAAGGGGGGCAGATGTGTTTATTCTCAGAACTGCATGCACCAAGTAAGTAATCCAGGATCACTTAAAAGGCAGTCGCAGTTAGAATCCAATAAGATTTTTTTAAAATGTAAGGACAGATGTTAAAGCAAAATGCTATGCCAGACAAACAGCATAAATAATAACTAGAATTTATACATAATCTTTTATCAAGGTGACAAAATTCTTCACATACACTATCTTTCCATGTCTTAGGACACTTTCACACACACACTAAATAATGCACTTCCAATGCACTTTCAATCCACTGTTCAACTGGATTTTACTGTGTGAAATGGCAAAAGCCCCTTGCAAACTATTGCAAAAGTGGATTGAAAGTCGATTGTTCAGTGTGTGTGAAAGCACCTTTAAACTTGTTTGGCTTATTGAGGGAGTCTCCTGAAATTTGCAAAGCAAATTTTCAAATTGAGAGTGTGGGTTCAGCGGCACAGTTGTGCAAAATGTTCAGCTCTTCCATGAAATATAAACTGTTGGGCAATTCCCTTCCCCCCAACCCAATTTTCATCTGCTACATCAGAAGTTGCAATATAGATCACCCCCTTCTCAGCAGTTTATTAGCTGCAGGTTGTGACACACACGCACACAAAATCATTTGGAGGCACCCTAAAATGTGTTCAGGTGCCTACAGGTTTGCAAACTGGTCCATAATGTGATAAACATTATAGCACTTCATTGCAACCCAATTATCCATAGAGCCCAATGATTGACAATTGAGAGGAGGTTGGATGAAACTAACAGCTCTTTATTTGATCAAAGATTGAACTGGGCGTGCAGCTCCATACCTAAGCACAGACGGGAGACCGACACCCCCGCCCCCCCCCAAAAGAGGCAAGCAGTAAGATTTATAACTTTCAGGCAACTACATTTACAATAAAAGATACTTTTTGAGCATGCGATTCTTCGTTGTGCATTGTTCTCCATTTGCGATACATATTTCATTGATCAACGATTCTCTAAGCGCAGGCGCGTCTTAACTTGTCAGTTTCACTAGCTGGGGAATACAGTGTACCTTATGTCAGATAAGAGAGTTCCGCGTGTCCCCAAGCGGGAGGGGAGGAAGAGAGCTTCAGCCTAGGAAAGGGGGTCTGAGCAGGTGATGCTAGTGTGTGTGTGTGTGTGTGTGTACTGCTTTCAGGCACTTCAAGTGAAGGGAAGGGAGGCTTTGCTTAGTGCTTGCGTGTCTGCTCATTCCCGTGTCCATCTGAATGCTGGGAACTTATTCATGTGCACTTCACTTTATTCACAGGTGTAGTGTTTAAGAAGTATCCATTCCTCCATCCAAGCCAGGAGTCCATAACACCCTGGGATCGAGTGATTCGCTTCCTTAAAAATTTCCTCCACTAAAAGTAGGGTTGCCAGGTCCCTCTTCGCCATCAGCGGGAGGTTTTTGGGGTGGAGCCTAAGGGGGGTGGGGTTTGGAGAGGGGAGGGACTGCAATGCCATAGAGTCCAATTGCCAAAGCGGCCATTTTCTCCAGGGGAACTGATCTCTATCGGCTGGAGATCAGCTGAAATAGTAGGAGATTTCCAGCTAGTACTAGGAGGTTGGCAACCCTAACTAAAGGTAGTAGAAGCATGTTGTTAGGCCCCCTGATCACAGGAAAAACTATTTCAAGTATTTTGCTGGGTGGTTAAGCTCGCCTCCCATTCCTTTCCTGTCCTTACTGCTCCCTCTCTGGCATAATCTGGCCATAATTGTTGTTAGGCCACCGTTTTAGTTAATTTGAATTCTACAGTTTTAATACTAATACTAATATAATACCAATAATACTGGGAATTTGAAGGGTAAACGGCCCTTTGTGATGCGTTTTACAACTGCAAGTGCTGCATCGCAAGAGGCCATTTCCACTCAAACTCCCAAACTTCCACTCAAACTTCCACTCAAACTCCTAGTTTACAACCGGAAGTGACGTACCGCTGCGGGCAGGCATGCGTGCACGCATTGCCTGCCAACCCTCAGCTGGTCGGTGGGCAGCCAGGTGGATTGGCGGGGGTTTGCCTGCCATCACCTGGCACTTGGCAACCCTAATGATCACTTTAATTTTCAAATTGTGATATTATGGTTGCTGTTAGTTGCCCTGAGCCTGGCTTGTGCCGGGAAAGGGTGGGGTAGAAACCTAATAAAATAAAAATATCCAGTGTGTGTTAGTTGTTTCAGGTCTGCCAAGCCTTGATATATATTATCTTTGAGGTTTCCACTACACAGAAGCACATAACATAGTGGCATATCTGTCAGCACTATCAGTACTGTTACCATCACTGCTGAATTCTGATTTTGCCTCTACACCAAACTGTGAGACAAGAAAAGAATTGGCTGGTGGATTGAAGAGGGGAATTCATAACAAAAACAGGTTGCTGACATGTTCAGTTCCCAATGAAATCTACCTTCCTGCTCTTCGTGCAGGTGAGTCCATCGTTCATCTGGGATCCAGGAGTCCTTTCCTGTAAAGACAATGCAGTCTCAGACTTGTACAAACGATTGTCCATTTGCAACTGAAAAAGGGAGACATTCTTAACAGAATTGCAGGCTGTGAAGTAGGGATGTTGGTTAATCATCAAAACAGGCAGGAAATGAAAAGGACTGCAAGATCACAGCAGGATTTGCAGAGCTACCAAACTTTCATTTAATTGCTGCTGTGGATTTATGGATATAGTTTTAGTTTCAGTACCTTTATTGGCATACCAAGGACAATCAAAAAGAGTAAACCTAGCCACTATACATCATTTTACCTCGCCTCTTAATTACATCACCAAGAAATTTGGCTACATATTCAATAATCTCAGAACTTCGGGAGTATAACAACAAGTTAATCTTACTATTGTTGGCTTGATTAGCATAGTTTGATAGAAAAGGATCTAAAAGGGCAGCACGAATTTCGCAATAAAAAGGACAGTACAAAAGAATATGGTCAATACTTTCTATCTCCCCCATAACAAAGTTACACACTCTAGCGGAGTATAGAATTTTCTTGTATCTCTCAAACAGAATGGCAGAAGGGAGAACATTCGGGCTAGCATATAAGCTCTCCGAAGATGGGGAGCAGTAAGACAGGAGAAGTACTCTGGGAGAGAGTTTAATAACCCCCAACGTAGTGATGAACATCTACCAGAGGCTAAACTTCTGAATCCTTGCATCTCAACATTGATGATCCTTTGCTTAATCAAGGCGTATGCAGCTCACTCAGAGAGAAGCACCATATCCTCAACACTGAGCCCCAATGCTGTAATTTTTTTCCTCAATATAAGAGAACCATACAGATGTTTCTGTTTTAGAGCATATTTGCAATAAGGAGATTACTGCTACTTCTAAAATGTAATTGCAGCCAGAATTTAATTGTTATAATCCATGCTTTTGTCTCCAATCATCTTTGGTTTTTCTCCAAACAAATAGCAGCATAAGACCCGCAAGCTGGGAGCCCTAATATTTTCCTTAAAAAATTAGATTGAACCCTCTCTACTGATTTATTAAAAGCTGAGATCCAAATTGGGCTTCCATACAGCAATTTAGCACTTGTTTTGTAATTGAACACCCTAATGGCTAATGGAATAAATTGATTTCCTTTAGAGCATAGAATCATACAATCATAGAATCATAGAGTTGGAAGGGACCACCAGGGCCATCAAGTCCAACCCCCTGCACAATGCAGGAAATTCACAACTACCTCCCCCCTCCACACCCCTAGTAACCAGAAGATGGCCATCTAACCTCCTCTTAAAAACCTCCAGGGAAGGAGAGCTCACCACCTCCCGAGGAAGCCTGTTCCACTGAGGAACCGCTCTAACTGTTTGAAAATTCTTCCTAATGTCTAGATGGAAACTCTTTTGATTTAATTTCAACCCGTTGGTTCTGGTCCGACCTTCTTGAGCAACAGAAAACAACTCGGCACCCTCCTCTATATGACAGCCCTTCAAGAACTTGAAGATGGTTATCATATCCCCTCTCAGTCTTCTCCTCTTCAGGCTAAACATACCCAGCTCCTTCAACCTTTCCTCATAGGACTTGGTCTCCAGACCCCTCACCATCTTTGTTGCCCTTCTCTGGACCCGTTCTAGCTTGTCTACATCTTTCTTAAGTTGCGGTGCCCAAAACTGAACACAGTACTCTAGGTGAGGTCTAACCAGAGCAGAGTAAAGCGATACCATCACTTCGCGTGATCTGGACACTATACTTCTGTTGAGTAAAATAACCTTATAATCGCAAGGACATTCCTTTTTGTCGCTTTTACCGCTTCCCTGATATGAGGAACCCAGCTACTATTAGAGTGAAAATATACTCCGAAATATTTAAAATATTTTACCTGCTCCACTTCTCCCCCCTTAAAATACCATTTAGCCGGTTTCCACTTCTTTCCAAAAACAATAATTTTTGATTTATCAAAATTTAGAATTAATTTGTTCATTTCACAATATTCCAGAAAGCATGATATTTGCCTTTTTGACCCTATTTCCGTAAGGGGAAGAAGCACCTCATCATCTGCATATAAGAGGATCGGTACATGGACCATTCCTAATTTGGGGCTATGTCCATCGCTACCTTTCAGAAACGGGGCTAAATCATTTAAAAAGAGATTAAAAAGTAAAGGAGCCAAAATACACCCTTGTTTGACTCCAACATTAATTGGGATCTTAGAGGTTAAGTCACCCTCCTTGGAACACCTAACCTGACATGTATTATTGGTTTGAAGTTTCCTAATCAAAAAGAGCAATCTCGTCTCAATCCCCAGATCGCTAAGTTTCTTCCATAAAATATCTCTGGGTACCGAGTCAAAGGCGCCTTTCAGATCTAAAAAGGCAGAAACTAAGGGAGGCCCTTCATTTTCCTATATTTATTCATCAGATGACTTAGAACAATACAATGGTCTAGGGTTGACTTCCCATGACAAAATCCAGCTTGTTCAGCTCCTAAAATTTGCTGATTTACTATCCATAGTTTAAGTTTATTAGCCAGGTATCTTGCATACAGCTTCCCAATAATGGATAAAAGACTAATTGGCCAATAATTACTAGGGAGCTGGCTATCACCTTTTTAAAATATGGGAACAACTATAGCATTTGTATAAGCATCAGGTATCATACCCGTCCTGTTGATGGCAGTAAACATGCCACATTAAGCAAGATTGCAGGCCAGGAAGCCCCCTCCAGACCCTGGGAAGATATTTCTCCATAATTCATGGCCCCTAAAACCTCCAAATATACAAATAAGTCAATCAAAATAAAGTCTGATCTCTCCCTAAAAACTAAAATGTCTCAACTTCAGTCATTATGAGAAGACAAGACTCACTGTAAAAGACAATAATGCTAGGAAAAGTTGAAGGCAGCAGGAAAAGAAGAAGACCCAATGAGAGATGGATTGACTCAATCAAGGAAGCCACAGCCCTCAGTTTGTAAGACCTGAGCAAGGCTGTTAACAAGACGTTTTGGAGGTCATTAATTCATAGGGTCGTCACAAGTCGGAAGTGATTTGATGTCATTTAATATACACAAAAAATCTGTGGACATGGCATGCAAATATTTTGCTCTGTACATAAAAGCCATCCTGTCCTTTACTGTTATTATCAAGTGGGACAGCATGTTTTCCCAAGCAATGCTTTCAGTTCCAAAGACCATTGCCATACCTGGCAAAACAGCATCTTACTTGTCAAACCCGAATTTGGGAAAGTCGTAGGTTTGGATGCCCACCACTCATTTCAACCTAGTTGCAAGTAGGGCTGCCAACTCTGGGTTGGGAAATTCCTGGAGATTTGGGGGGTGGGTCCTGGGGAGGTCGGGGTTTGGGGAGAGAAGGAACCTCAGTGGGGTATTATGCCATAGAAGCTACCCTCCAAAACAGCCATTTTTTCCAGATGAGCTAAGCTTTGTGGTTTGGAGATCAGTTGTAATTCTAGGATGACTTCAGGTTCTGGTTGGAAGGCTTCCTCCTGCCTGTTCCTCCCCTCTTGGGGAGGGGCTGTGGCTCAGTGGTAGAGCATCTGCTTAGCATGCAGAAGGTCCCAGGTTCAATTCCTGGCATCTCCAGTTAAAGGGACTAGACAGGTAGGTGATGTGAAAGGCCTTCGCCTGAGACCCTGGAGAGCCGCTGCCAGTCTTTGTAGACTATACTGACTTTGATGGACCAGGGGTCTGATTCAGTATAAGGCAGCTTCATGTGTTCATGTGTTTCATGGGAGGAAAGCTCCTTAGGCTGGAGAGAGGCTTCAAACTTGGCTGGTTCATGTCTTGGAGTTTCAAAGAAGAGTTTAAAGAAGATGTTTGGCTGTTAAAGGCAATAGGATTGAGAAGCCACCCCAGCGTCCTTATGTGTAACATCGAGGACAGAGTAGAACTGCTTGTAAAATGTTGTCAATACCTATAACTTGGGCTCTAGTTCCGAATGTTTATAGATACTGCATAGGCAGTTCTGTTAAAGAAATTATTTTGTTGTGAAGGCCCAGACTGCAGCTGGGATTTTTTTTTTTTTAAGCTTAGGTTTTATTCCAGAATGTAAAATACAAATGACAGCTGCAATTTTGGGTTACATAATAGGTCAGCATGCCAAAGTATAAAGTCATGGAAAACACTGCATGATTTCACAGCACCAATGAAACAAATTGCACAGAGTTTTCGAAATTATCTGTAGCCACTCCAGTCTGCGGTACGTTGAGCTTGTCTTTGATACCACAGACTCTATAGAAAGCCCTTCACAGCAGAAAAGAGTCTGCCTATATGAAGATGCGTGGACCTCTGTGCTGACTCAAAGGGGTATCAAAATTGCTAAGATATTTCCACATGCTATAGGTACAGTTGCCAACCTCCAGGTACTACCTGGAGATCTCCTGCTATTACAACTGATCTCCAGCCGATAGAGATCAGTTCCCCTGGAGAAAATGGCCGCTTTGGCAATTGGACTCTATGGCACTGAAGTCCCTCCCTTCCCCAAACCCCTCCCTCCTCAGGCTCCACCCCAAAAACCTCCCGCCGGTGGTGAAGAGGGACCTGGCAACCCTATCTATGGGAGGGTTAATGCCCTGACCTGGATAGCCCAGGCTAGCCCCAATCTCATCAGATCGTGGAAGCTAAGCAGGGTCGGCCCTGGTCAGTATGTGGAGACTACCAAGGAACACCAGGGACATGATGCAGAGGCATGCAATGGCAAACCACCTCTGAATGTCTCTTGCCTTGAAAACCCCACAGGGTTGCTATAAGTCAGCTGTGTCTTGACGGCAAAAAAAGTTAATACTTTAACTAAAGATCTCTGCCACACAAGCTGTCAACATGCTGTGCACTCTCACATATTGTGCTCCCTCTACAGTCTCACACTTTGCTTTGGACTTGCAGCTAGAAATTGGGCCTGGAGGCAGAAATTCAACAGGCACAGCTTTCTGAAATACTTGTTCCATGTACACCTCATGAATGTCTGTCTGAAGGCTCCCTGAACACTGATCTAGGGAGTGACATCAATTGGTACAGACTGAAGTTACTCTAAGTTACTGCCTGGCACTGAAATATATAATTTTATATAAACTAGATTAAGCAAATGTGATGAAATGGCCATAAGGCATTATCCTTCTCAAATCACTTTCCTAGAGCTTAATTTGGGGAGAGGGGAGGGAAAATAGCAGGTCAGACAAAATTGTAGCTGTTTGTTTGCAGTTGTTTCTTTGCCATTCTGAAACAGGAACATAGATTGCATGTTTTCATGCCATTTTTAATGTGAAATATAAGTACCCATACTTCTGTATTACATTGAGTATTTCCATCATGTATATAGCCCCCTCCATTTTATATTCCTTGGAATGTAGATGCAACTGATTATGGGTCATGAAAGCTTATACTAAAATAAAAACCAGCGAATGTAAGTTTGCCCAAGAAATACAGAGTAAATATGAGACTTTGCTGCCATCTACCGGACATTGCTGAAAGCTACTAAAAAAAGTGGGTGGGGGGAGATGAAACTCAACCTGGCAGTCAAAGGAAACCGAAGAGGTTGAGCTAGATACTACATAAAATATAGACAAATAAATCTATTTTAATTATATTGTGCACAAATATATGTTAAAAACACTGGGCCTACTATGTAGGATACCTCAAAAGCGTGAACAAATATTAGCAACACAGACTCAGTTGATGTTAATACATAAAATTACCAAACTTAGACCAAATGCATTTCGGCCTTATATAGGCCTTCCTCAGTGGTCATACATAAAACAATTTTATAATACAGTACACATCCTGGCATCTATATACATGTTACACAAGGTAAAAGATATATAAAAGCCTTTTGGAAAAAGAAAAAAAGTGAAAAAGTCAATTAGTATAACCTTAATAAATAAATAATATAGCCAACAATAAAAAAAATTTTTTTTTAAATTGAATGGTTACCTTTTATCTTAACTAGGACTGTCAATTTGGTTCCACCCGAACTGAAAAACAACTGAATTTGCCCCGATGTGGCGGTTTCTAGTTCGGATAGAACCGAAGTCAAAAAAGGCGGGAAAACGACTAGCCGAACTCGGTGAGTTCGGGCGGACATCGGATAAATTTGAACAAATTCGGCACCCCTGAATCAGCATTCTCCCGCGGCCAATCGGTGGCCAAACTGGATCTTCTTCTGGCCAATCAGTCGTGGATGAGTGTGTGAGCCCGGCCACTGTGCGGCCAGGGGAGAGAAAGAGAGAGTGTCTATGTGTGTGAGAGAGAGATCCCCGTGGGGTGTGTGTGCGTGTGTGTGGTCCCGGGTTGCTGCGCAGCCTGGGGGGAGAGAGAGTGTGTCTGTGTGTGTGTGAGAGAGAGATCCCCGTGAGGGGAGGTGCGTGTGTGTGGTCCCGGGTTGCTGGATGGCCCGGGGGGGGGGGGGGAGAGGCTATTTATGCACAGGAGGTTTCGCCTTGGATTTGCTGCTCTCTAGATGCACATTTTCCCCATCCAAAGTTTCAAAACAATAAGCTCCCATGCAGAGTTTTGAGAATCTGGACAGGGAAAATGTGCATCTAGAGAGTGGAAAATCCAAGGCAAAACCTCCCGTGCATAAATGGCCAGAGAGTCTCTCTGTGTGCGTCTGTATTCCTTCCATTACTGCTGCTCCTGTGCTGCTCCTGTGCTGATTGTGAGAGATCCTGAGCTGAGCTGACCTGCTGCTGCTTGCTGGAATCAGATTGGAAGAGGACATCCACAGTTTGACCCATTTTGGGGCTTTTCTCTATAACTTTTTTCCTGTGTGTGTGTATGTGGGGGGGGGGAGAGATTCTGTGTATGTGGGGGGGGGAAGCCAAAGTGGGGGGCTGTTCTTCTTGGGGGGGTTGATTGCCTCTGCGCTAGTGTTTTTTTTTTTTTTGCTGTTTTCACTAGATGCCACCTTCGCCTGGAGGTCAGTGTGAATCGGTGAGCCTCTCTCTCTGGCTGCCCCATTGTTCTCCTTCGTTTGGAATTTGTGTCTTCTTGTCGCAGGGGGGCTGTTCTGCTTGGGGGAGTTGATTGTCTCTGTGGGCCGTGTCCATAGAATCCGAGCTTTTGCCTTCTTTTGCACGATGGGGGGAGGGAATGGCGTGTAGCGGGCGTGCATGTGTGTATATGCCAGTGGTGTCATGTGCCGTTCAATGCAGCATCCAGCTTATTCCCCCCTCCCCGCCCCCCCGCGGGTGTCCCTGCTCAGGATTTCTCCTTTCCCCTGACAGTGACAGCTCAGCCACATTGTCTCCTCCTCGAACTCCCCCCCCTGGTCTTTGTTGTTTTTGGGTGCCCCCGGGGCTGAGGAAGTGGTGACAGGAGGAAGCAAAATGTAGAGGAAAGGGCGGGCAGTCCTGATCCTCCAGCCTACTTACTCGGAAGTAAGAGCTGCGGTGGGGCTTTGCTCCCCAGGTAAAGCAGAGCGAATTGTAAACAATGCCACCTTTTATCAGTCTGCAACAATGGGAGGTTTTGTCTTGGATTTGCCGCTCTCTAGATGCACATTTTCCCCATCCAAATTTCCAAATCTCAACAATAAGCCCCCCTGCAGAGTTTTGAGAATTCAGATGGGGGAAATGTGCATCTAGAGAGCAGCAAATCCAAAGCAAAACCTCCCATGTATAAATAGCCAATGAGAAACAATGGGAGGTTTTGCCTTGGATTTGCTGCTCTCTAGATGCACATTAAGGATTGCCTGCTCCCATTCATTCCAATGGGCTGATGGGGGGACCCCTTCCAGACCCCATAACTTGGGACTCCCTGACCCAATCTTTACCAAACATGGGGGTTCTTGCAAGTAGGGTCCCTCCAAGCTACCCTGAAAGTTTGGGACCTCTACCTCCAAAAATGCCCCCCCCCCCCGAAGCTGCAGAAAGCTGTGAATGTGCTTTAAATGGCTTTATTCGGCTGAATTTATTTGGGAATGCTGAATTTCATGCCGAATTCCACGGATCCGAATAGGGGGAGTTTGGACTTCAGCATTTCCTGAATAAAAACGGGCCAAATTTTTACCGATTTTTTTTTTTCAACCGCCCTAATCTTAACCACTACACCATGCTGGCTTTCACTTTTAAGGTCCCAGCCAGCTCCTGCCAATCGGGGGCTTTTTGTAATCCTTCCTTGAAATTTTTGCCTGTACATATTTTGGTTTTTAATTGCCTCTAAGCCTCTCTGCTACCATTTCATGTTAATGCCTGATCACTGATGAAAAAAGTCAGGTTAACACGTGCCACTGAAAGTACTCTTCAACCCTCTTTTGCTGCAACAATCAGGAAGTTGTTTTGCCCGGGAGAGTGGAATATAAGAATGACAATAAACAACCAAACAAACAAATAAAGATGGTCTGAAGAAAAACCCACAAGCAAAAGCCAACTAATGTATACTTTTATACTGCTGAGTTTCAGCAGAAGGCCATTGACTTAGATAAATTTTCATTCTGCTTCTGACCACTAGATGGTGATGGGAAGTGTCATAAGATTGCAGCTGACTTGTGGCAACCCTGTAGGGTTTTCAAGGCAAGAGACAAATGGGTAGTTTGCCATTGTCTGGACCTCTGCAATAGCAACTCTGGACTTGCTTGGTGGTCTCCCTATCCAAGTATTAAGCAGGGCGAACTCTGCTTAGCATCTGAGATCTGACAAGAACGGGCTAGCTTGGGCCATCCAAGTCAGACCACTAGATGGCTCCTGGATAATGCTTTCCAGTATCAGTGTCAATAACCTACTGCTGCTGCTACTACCACTACTATCACTACTAATAGTAATAGTAGTAGTAGCACAGCTATAATGTAGAACATTAAAGTACATGATATCTGACAGAGTAACAAACAAGTAGACAGATCCCTGTAAGCCAGGGGTGTCAAATATAAGGCCCAGGGGTCGGTTCCAGCCCCTTGAGGGCTCTTATCTGGCCTGCGAGCCAGCCGAGGCAGCCACCCCCCCCACTCCCGATCTGGGTTGGCAAGTCCACTGCGGGCTCATCAGCCGAGGCAGCCACCTCCCCCAGCCCCAAGGTGTCAATTATCAAAGACTGTTAAATCAAATAAAATACTATAAGGCCATTTATGCAGGGGTATTTACTTCACAGTCCCTGCTGAACTGCTTTGAGGCTTCCTTTGCATTATTCATGATTTTACCAACATTCAGATGTGACTTTGCTCTAGCTTTGTTCTTCCCCCGCAGTTCTAGGATCCTGTTTTAGGACAAATTTAAATACAGCTTTGAGGCAAGAGGAACGCACATTCCCCCCCCCCCCATTTCCATGCATATCTCTTAACTTCAGGTTTCTCTCCCCATGCCCATTTTGGCTTCTCCCTCCCACGTGTCTGTCCCTCCCATCCAACCCCTTCCCTCAAAGCAAAGCACAAAAGACCTTCATGAAATTTGCAGGAAGACACTGAAGAGAGGCTGCAAAGGTTGGAAGGCAAGTGGGGAGGAATACCCATCAAAAGCACCTGCAGCCTCTGTAAGAGCTGACCTGCCCCCTCCAAGTAAAGTGCAACAAGGCTGCGTTTTCAGGGGGAGGGACTCAGAAGCTCCATGATTCACTGGGGATGCCTAATTAATCAAAAGGTACTCCTGGAATTTGGGGAGGGGAGCTCTCATGTATATGATGTTTGAGAAAACGGAGCAGAAACCTGTGCAGCAAACCAAACACAAATTTCCCCTGACTTAAGAGTGTTATTGTTTTAAGCATGTTTATATTTTAAGTAAAAAAAAAAAAAGTAAAAAGTGATATCATTAATTGGCTTGGCATGTGTCTTCTAGAAAGAGGAGGAGGAAGAAGAAGAGTTGGTTTTTATATGCCGACTTTCTCTACCACTTAAGGAAGAATCAAACTGGCTTACAATCACCTTCCCTTCCCCTTCCCACAACAGACACCCTGTCAGGTAGGTGGGGCTGAGAGTGTGTGGCTAGCCCAAGGTCACCCAGCTGGCTTCATGTGTCGGAGTGGGGAAACAAATCCAGTTCACCAGATTAGCCTCCACCACTCATGTGGAGAAGTGGGAAATCCAACCCAGTTCTCCAGATCAGAGTCCACTGCTCCAAACCACTGCTCTTAACCCCTACACCATGCTGGCTCTTAACCACTACACCACACTGGCTATAAAGTTTGTATCTCCAGTACCTGGCAATAAATTTCATACTACACATGGCCCGGCCTGACCAAGTGATATCTATGTCATATCTGGCCCTCGTAACAAATGAGTTCGACACCCCTGCTGTAAGCTGTTAAGGGAGAGGCATACGTTCGATACCAGGGATGACAAGTGATGGCATGATAGAAGATGGCAGTAACGGCAGCAGGAGAGGAATCTGCATTCAGTTCAGTTCCACTAATTTAGGCTGGGAATGGGCAGATTTTCTTTATCCTTGTGACATTTTTGATCTGTGCTGGGTTCCAGTCATCCTGAATTCATGCTTCAACTAGGATAATTTCTAATGTTAATTATGGAATTACGTCCTATGTACTTTGCCATAGTTTTCCATTAATTTATTTGTGTCTGCCCTACCTTCTGTATGGCTGCTGTGTGAGTGTGCATTGATTAAAAAAAGACGAGATGAGATGAGGAGACAGAAAAAATTAAAAAGTACTGAAGGAACTGAAAACTACAACTTAACTGTTCATGCCAAACTCTGCAAAACATTTGGAAGTGAAAAACAGATCAATGAAGACTTCCTAATGCATCAGTTCCACTTTGCAAACAAACTCAGGCAATGCACAGTGCAGGCCAAAGTAGAATTATACCTTCAAAGCCCATTGACTTAAGCAGACTTAGAAGGGTGTAACTCTGCTTAGGGTGATATTGCAGATAGCCACATTTTGCTCTTCTGTTCTTTGGATCATTCTGGCTGGTCCTAATAAAAGGCACAATGTGGCTTTTGTCTTGGACTCTGTATAGGATTGTGCTGTTCAATCTTCTAAATTCAAGGAGAAATCCAGATGAAGAGAAAATTCAGTAGGGAAGGAGGAGAGCAGGCTACCCGTTTTCCATGTTCTTGGCCCAAGGCTGCTCAGATGGTGGTGGTTGGGGGTGTGTGTGGTTAGGGGCAGATGTTATGCTAGGAATAACTTGGGCTAATGTTCCCTTTCCTTCATAATCTCCGCGTCTGGCTGGGGTCATTGTCATTTAATGTCATAACTTTCAAACTTTAGAAACCTATTTTTATTTAGCAGTTTTAAAATAAAACTCTGCAGAGTCCTTGATCCCAAAATGCTTTGAGTTCACAAGCATCCTAACAAAGGGTGGGCAAACAATTTGGTTAGGCTGCGTTTTGAATGGGTTTTAGGAACTTGGAGGCAGGCAATGGCAAACACCACCTCAGAACGTCTCTCTTGCCTTGAAAACCATATGGGGTTGCCATAAGTCAGCACACACGCACACACAATTCTTTCTTGGAATTGATCCAGACAAAAGAGGGGGCGATTTCCACAAACTCCCCCCTCCCACAGCAGAGTTCTGATCCCCCCCTGCCGGCTATTCCTCAGGATCAACATTTCTGGAAGTTCAGTGGGCTGCAGTGGAAAGGGGGAGGCAGGAGTGAATTTCGTGCATGGAAACTTTAATCAGGATCCAACTCAATGTGTGTCATTTACTTAACCATGGAACGTGTTGAATCATACGGATCTGTTCCACCAGCTTATGTGGAATGAGTTTTCCCATGACTTTGGAGTGTTTTGCGTCAGGGGCAGTCTGCTTCCATTGGACCCAAGTCCCTTCAGTAGCACAACAGATTAACTGGATCCAACCCAGCAGACTGATGGTGATTGGTTTGGGTAGGCATTAGAGAAGGACACGTTAGGGGACCAAGAGGAATTAAATGCTCAAGCCAGTGGGGAAATACACAAGTGGGAAATTTCTCCCAACGACAATGGGCCGAGATGAGATGATTATCTCTCTACTCACTTGGACTTCAAGCTCAAGTGAACTAAAGCCGAAATTCCTCACAATTCATAAGTTTTTCAATTCCCCAGCTCAGATATTGATGTTGAAATCTGACCTCCAACTTTTGACTGTTCACATTATGAAACAATCAAGATACCATCCAAATTAAGAACAAAACAAAAACCACAACCATTTTAGATCTCTTCCAGGGAAAGTTTTCTATTGCAGTTGAACTGCCCTCGATGGCCAGTTGCCGGCTGCTATTTAGGCTGAAGTCCAATGCTGACAGCTGTTACACATCAGCTGTCAAAGATTGTCAAATACCGTCTGCTACATTTCTGATACTGTCAAATTCTACTCTGTGCTGTCTGTCAGTCAAATGATGATGGCTGCCACAAAATTAGCGGATGGTGATTCTGAACATCAAATGTTTGCTTATCCAGGGAATGTTTGGAGAATATTTGTCATCAACATTTACAAACGAAAATTCTGAAAATGTTTTTGCAGCACAGCTATTCCAGCTCTGGGCCAAGATCTAACCAGATCAAAAGCATGTAGTTTCACCTTTCAGCCTCTAGGGGGAAATCTTTGATCAGGCTCGCAGGCAGAGTGCTAGAGCCAGATGTGCCAGGGTTATAGCAAGCCGAAGGGATTCAGGTGTGCCTGCTACTGGCAACTTCTTTACCAGAGAAAAAAACGAGTTGTGCACAGAAAACTACCGTATAGCTGTGATGATGCTTTTGAACCAGACTGATGGGCCCCCAATCTGAGGGAGTCACACACTCAACCCCTCTGAGCTGGCCCTTAATATCCCCAGCAAAGAACCTGACCATTTCCAGCTGTTCCTCATTAGCCAGAAAGGAGAAAAGTCTCAGTTATCACTGCTCATTTTCATCTTGCATACATACACGTTGTTTTGGAAGGTGAGATGGATGAAAAGTAAATCTTTAAAACCCAGTGATTGTTTTGGAATATGCGTGTTTAATATCCTGCCCCTGGAGTCTGCTGTTCTTGAGGGCAGGGGTTGATTAATAAATAAGAAATGCTCTGATCCCCTAAATGAGAGGCTGATACTTGTGTGTAGGGATACCGTGCCCGACAGTCGCCCCCAGGAGAGGGTGGACTTTTTTGCTTGGGCACACGAAGAAGTTGGATCAGATCAGCTTCAAATGGCAGATGTTCATCATCCTAATGTGTCTTTTCAAAGTGACAGGAAAACTCCTGCCCACCCAACCTTTGGGGTAATTTGTCTGGGTAATTGTATACTTTCCCATTAAACATATTGATTCTAAAATGTTAATCAGACAAATTTGGAGGTTTCCTATAACTGAAAAATGCAATATCCCATTAAAGTGATTAAATTAAAACAGAATCAATGTGAAATAGTGGCATGCAACTTAAAACTGTTGAAATAGTATAGCGTAGTCAAATAGAATTATTTCATTCAAACAAGGCTGGCGGTGGAATATGGGAAGAGAGGCACTTTTCTTTGTCTGAGGGCCTCGTGTGGGGACAGGTGGGCACAGAATCAGGGTCAAGGCAAGTCCCAGCCGGGGGAATCATAATTCCAATAACAGAAGGGGCCTGGAATGGTACTTTTTAGAGCAGGAGGAAAGAAGGACTTTTCCCATGCAGCAACACTTTCCTGTGGAAGCCCCATCATCTGTCTGGGTGTCAGTGTAGTCTACCGGCAATGAGGCTTCCATGTGGCAGGTCCCCACCACCACCAATTTTCCATGTGGTACACCAAACTTAAAAAAAATTTTTTTTTAAATGGCAGAATATACTGTTATATTGGTATTTGCTATATCAATTACTACTTTAAAAGAAGCCCTTTTAAAAGCCCCCCTCCAGTGGTAGTGGAGGGAGGATTGGCCACTACAGGGACTAGGAAAGGGGAAATTGGCTGATGTGGCAGGACTGGGAAAATCTGGGTTTTCCGACCCACGTGTCAGGCTCCTTAGCTTTGCTGTGATCTTTCCCAGAACTTTGCAGCAAAGCAGGTTTGGAAAGGACGGGAGAAAAGCTGGGGGAAGCCCAGCCGGTGCACAGAAGCACCACAATGCTGTGGGGAAGTGTGTGTGTGTGTGTGTGTGTGTGTGTGTGTGTGTGTGTGTGTGAGAGAGAGAGAGAGAGAGAGAGAGAGAAGAAACCCCTCTTCAGCATCCATCCCGGGGCAAACTAACCATGTGTAAGTCATGAAGCCATCTGGAAAGAGATTAAGGAAGTCAACTCTGGATAGGGTTGCCAGGTCCCTCTTCGCCATCGGTGGGAGGTTTTGGGGGTGGAGCCTGAGGAGAGTGGGGTTTGGAGAGGGGAGGGACTTCAATGCCATAGAGTCCAATTGCCAAAGCGGCCATTTTCTCCAGGTGAACTGATCTCTAACGGCTGGAGATCAGTTGTAATGGCAGGAGATCTCAAGCTAGTACCTAGAGGTTGCAGCACGTGGCTCAATAGTAAAACTAAAGTAAACCCAAATTGGGATATATGTATGAAAAAAACTGCAAGGGTGATTAATTCTATACCAAAACAATATTAATACACCAATATCAAATAATTAGCATAATTAATCACCCTTGCAGTTCTTTTCATACATATATCCCAATTTGGGTTTACTTTAGTTTTACTATTGAGCCACATGCTGTCTTCTCCAACAGCCTCCACTAGTTCCAGCATAGGTTATCCTCTTTGTTTCTAGTACCTGGAGGTTGGCAACCTTAACTCTGGATGACATACCAACATTGGTAGGAGGAGAAGAACATTTGGTTATGTCAAGAGAACATAAGGCTATTTGGTTCCTGAGGCCGGAAGTCAGAGTGGCCATGCCTCCCAGCTGATTAGCAGGGGTCACAATCCACCTGGATGCTCTCCTTTGCATGCCTCATTGAAATGAATGCTCAGTTCAAAAGGGCTGGGTGAACTGTGTCTTTAGCTTTGATCTTGTTTTCCTTGCGTCTGTATCAGCACTTTGGGGAGGGGGAGGGGCGTGGGGGAAACTCCGGCACGATAAAATATCCCTGCCCATAGAGAACTATTATGGCAGGGTGAAAGGTAGGCTAAAACTTTTCCTGGACATCTGGTTTTCTACACGAAGGGAATTTTTTGTATGGAGGAAATTCATACATTTTATTATATATTGTGTACAATTGCCTTTAAAAACACAGGGCCAAAAATAAGGCCTCCTTAAAAGCACAAATGTTTACAAATATTACCAACACATACACAGTTGATGTTAGTTCATATAATGACCAAAATAAGACCAGACATGTTTCGGCCCTTTAAAGGCCTTCGGTGGTCCTACATGCATAATTTTACAATACACATCCTGACATTTACACAGACGTAATACAAGGTAAAAAAATAATAAAAGCCTATTATTCTGTGTGTCTTTATATAAAAATATTTAGTCCTTTTGTCTTAAAACATGGCTCACACCTTGTAAGAGGTTTCCAGCATTTCAGGGTGTGTATTACATCAACAAATGTGAATGTATTTCTTTATTGGTGGTGCACATCTTTCCAGAAAGCTAAACTGGTGGAGCTGCTATGACTCAACCTGATGTACAGTGGGAAGGTTTAGCACAGTTAATACATTGCCAATGATACAATAATACTAACGATATTTATTTAACACATACCAAGTGATCAACATACCCAACAAACCTGATGACCATCCTGCCAATTGAGCAACACGACATTTTCAGCTGTTGCTAGGGTTGCCAACCTCCAGGTAAACCACAAGAAAAGAAGGCTCAGTGCTGTAAGGATAATTGGAGCAACCCAAAACAGCACTATAACACTATAAAGCAAATAAGTGAATTTTATAAAGTGCAAAGTGAATAAATATATACAGCATATACAAAGGGAGTACAACCAGATACAAAATTACAATAACAATCCAATAAATATGACTTATCAAGAGGATGCCAAGGATCCTGATTCAACAGGTAAGTTCAAGTAATCAACCAATTAAGGTATCATTTGATATTAGAGTTTTTTGAATCATTCAAATTCTTTTTAGGTTGCAGTTATTGGAACAAAGCCACAGGAAAAAGATGTCAGACGTGTTGTCTAGATCGGGACCACGTTTCGCATATGGCTTCTTCGGTGACCTGTATCAATAATAGATATAAGTATAAGTGCCTTAGTAGGTGTTGTCTCATAGGGACCGCAAAGATTTGTATCCAGGTCTCCAAAAGGACAGAATGATTCCAGATTGGATTGTTATTGTAATTTTGTATCTGGTTGTACTCCCTTTGTATATGCTGTATATATTTATTCACTTTGCACTTTATAAAATTCACTTATTTGCTTTATAGTGTTATAGTGCTGTTTTGGGTTGCTCCAACCTCCAGGTAAAAGCAGAAGATCTCCTGTAGATCAACTGGACGCTTCCTGGACCTGTCGTGCTTCTCTGCCCCTTCCAGGAAGACTGGCCTTCTATGGACTAGCCTGGCGTTTCTCAAACTGTGCTCTGGGAACCCAGGGAATCCTTGGAGACCACTCAGTGGTTCCTCAGAAGAAGAAGAGTTGGTTTTTATATGCCGACTTTCTCTACCACTTAAGGCAGAATCAAACTGGCTTACAATCACCTTCCCTTCCCCTCTCCACAACAGACACCCTGTGAGGTGGGTGAGGCTGAGAGAGTGTGACTAGCCCAAGGTCACCCAGCGGGCTTCGTGTGGAAGAGTGGGGAAACAAATCCAGTTCAACAGATGAGCCTCCACCGCTCATGTGGAGGAGTGGGAGAATCAAACCCGGTTCTCCAGATCAGAGTCCACCGCTCCAAACCACCACTCTTAACCACTACACCACGCTGGCTCCTAGTGTGAAGATCACTAATGGCAGAGAAGATCACTAATGGCAGGGAAGCTTTTTCTGAAAAACCAAATAGTTTACCTTCCACTTCTAATCTTCCTCTCTAGAATGCACCTTCATGGGAGTTTGTTCCGCAGCATGTTCTGAGGTCACATGGGGCAACACCAAAGCCCAACATCCCTGGCTTCTGCCCTTGGAGAACAGAGACCTGATTTATATTTGCAAGAAGAGGAGATGGATTAAGGTGTAAAACATGGAAAATACAGATGGCATCATGTCAGAGTACCAGTACAGGACCATAGTTTCGAATGTGCCCTATTTTTAAAAATCCCTGAAAACAGAAAACCAGCACAGCAGACAAGAGGCAAGCTTTCTTCCTACTCTTCTATTTGCAGGGAGTTTTATTTGAAGGAGTACTCAGAATCGGAATCCACCACCGTCCCTCTGCAGTGATGTGGCCTATTAACATTGTAATGGCTTGTTTTTATATTTTGACATTGTTTTAATTGTAAGCCAATTCGAGCAGGGCTCCAAAATAAATAAATAAACACTTCAGCATTCCTTCAGCTTATTCTCCTGCATGTGTAAACCAGGTGACGAGCACACCTTGAACACAGTTCGCAGCCTTCTGAAACACACCTGGGCTCCATGGCTGACACTCAGAGGTTCCGAGGGACACAGACTCACGTGTAACCATTCCTTGAAATTTTAAAAACAGCTATTCCAGATGATAGAAATAGCCTTGATTTTGAAAGCTTTTCTAGAAAGACAGAATAACATCACTGCTGAGTGTTGCTGGCACCCTCCACGCACTGTTTGCTCACCTGGATCTCACGGTGTCTCTATCAGTTCAAACCCTCTAGGAGCAGAGAGAAAGAAGGCAGGTGGGGTCAAAGCAATGGCAGGAAATTCCCTCCCTCCTTCCCTCTGTGGTGCAGGATCACATCCGCATGACAAGGAAAACCTTATTTCCTCAGTGAGGAAGGCTCTGTTTGCCCACGACCCTGGGAAGCTGACGAGGTGTTAATGTGTGGATGCTTTTAAGAGCCTTTTCTGCCTTGGCTACCAAACACAAAGTTGTGTGAACAGCAGGCCTGGTCGTGAAGCCAAGGCAGGGCTCGGTTGGGTATATTCAGATTGGGCACAGATAGCACTGCAGTGGCCGGAGTGTCATGGGGGTGGGGGCCCTAAGCAGGCCTGTTGCAACCCTAAGCAGTCAGAAGTAACTGCCATTGTATTCCATAGGGCTTAATGCCGGGAAAGTGTCTTGAGGATTGCAGCCTGAATAATTATGGCTTCCCTGATTTAAGGTCATGGCAAGGATGAAATGGTCCACTGGGAGCACAGAGACAGCTTTTGAAACACTCTAGAATCAGAAGAGGGCCATTCTTTAAGCCCTTCTGATGCTATCTTGATATTAACAGCAGCTAAATTTGACAGGGTGAGGGTTGCCCACTGCCTGGAGGGGGAAAATGCCCAGTCCTTTTAAGAAGAAGAAGAAGAGTTGGTTTTTATATGCCGACTTTCTCTGCCACTTAAGGGAGAATCAAACCGGCTTACAATCACCTTCCCTTCCCCTCCCCACAACAGACACCCTGTGAGGTAGGTAGGCTTACCAGGTCGGTCCTCCAGCGGGAGGTTTTTTGGGTGGAGGTGAGATCGTGTGCACAGCTGCGCCGACGCGATCGCACCATTTCTGGTTTACACCCGGAAGTGCTGCATTGCAACAAGGCCTTTACCACTGAAACTGGGACTTTGAGTGGTAAATGGCCCCTTGCGATGAGGCACTTCCGGGAGTAAACCAGAAGTGTTGTGTCGCCTCGGGCAGGCGCACATGCACGTGTTGCCTGATGACCCTCAGTTGGTGAGGGGGTAGCCAGGTGGATTGGCGGGGGTTTGCCCGCCACCACCTGGCACTTGGCAACCCTAGAAGTAGGTGAGGCTGAGAGAGCTCTAACAGAGCTGTGACTAGCCCAAAGTCACCCAGCTGGCTTCATGTGTAGGAGTGGGGAAACAAATCCAGTTCACCAGATTAGCCTCTGCCGCTCATGTGGAGGAGTGGGGGATCAAAACCAATGGAATGGATAACATAGGCTCAGTGGGATATTATTGACCAAGTGATGTCATTTACCTCCGTGCCATGAAAAGAATCTGATTAGGGTTGCCAGGGCCCTCTTCACCACTGGCGGGAGGTTTTGGGGCGGAGCCTGAGGAGGGCAGGGTTTGGGAAGGGGAGGGACTTCAATGCCATAGAGTCCAATGGCCAAAGTGGCCATTTTTTTCAGGTGAACTGATCTCTATCAGCTGGAGATCAGTCGTAATAGCAGGAGATTTCCAGCTAGTACCTGGAGGTTGTCAACCCTAATTCTGATGCCCATTTCCACACTTTAATCCTCTCTCCAAGAGACAGGACATATTTCTCCAGGCCTGTTGGCAACCCTAACTGTTAAGGCTGGGTCCAGGAGACATAGGGTTGCCAGGTCCCTCTTCGCCACTGGCAGGAGATTTTTGGGGCAGAGCCTGAAGAGGGCGGGGTTTGGGAGGGGAGGGACTTCAATGCCATAGAGTTCAATTGCCAAAGCCGCCATTTTTCTCCAGGGGATCTGATCTCTATCGGCTGGAGATCAGTTGAATTAGCAGATCTCCTGCTACTACCTGGCAGTTTGCAACCCTAGGGAGACAGTAAATGCCTTCCTGAGAGATGGGGCAGCCACTCCTCCCTGGAAGCAGGCAGCGGTGCATCTATTACGAAAGAAACCTACTCTGGTCCCCGGAGAGTTGAATAACTATCCCGTCTCAAATGAACCATTCTTGAGCAAGGGGATTGAATGAGTGGTGGCTGGACAACTTCAGGGACTCCTGAATGAAGTGGATTGTTTGGATTCATTCCAATCTGTTTTCAGGCCTGGTTATGGGACTGAAATGCCCTTGGTCGCCCTGGTGGGTGACATGCGCCCAGGAGATGGACGGGGGAGTGTGACCCTATTAATTCTCCTGGACCTCTCAGTGACTTTCGATATCATCAATCATGGTATCCTTCTGATCGCCTTTTGGGACTGGGACTGGGAGGCATCGTACTGCAGAGGTCCCTTGAGGGTAGTGTGGTGCTGGGGGCTGCTGTTCTGCCCCTTGATCTTTGGCCTACGAGGTTCCGCAAGGTTCCATCTTGTCCTTCATACTCTTCAACATCTATGTCAAGCTGCTGGGAGAGGTCATCTGGAGATTTGGGGTGAGCTGCCTCCAACATGCAGATAATAAAAGCCCTGCTGGATCAGACCAAGGCCCATCAATTCCAGCAGTTTTTCACACAGTGGCCAACCAGGAGCCTCTAGGAAGCCCCCAAACAAGACGACTGCAGTAGCACCATCCTGCCTGTGTTCCACAGGCCCTCATATAATAGGCATGATACTGGAGAGAATAGCTATTCATCATGACTAGTAGCCATTTGGACTAGTAGCCACGGATAGCCCCATCCTTCATAAGAACATAAGGAAATCCCTGCTGGATCAGACCGAGGCCCACCAAGTCCAGCAGTTTGTTCACACAGTGGCCAACCAGATGACACAGCACTACCCGCAGATCCTGCAGAGGCTGTGGAAACTCTGAACGGGTGCCTGGAGGCAGTTTTGGACGAGGGCTAACAAGCTGAAACTTAATCCTCACAAAACAGAGGTGCTCCTGGTGAGGGGAAGGTCTGACTGCAGAAATGGGTAATTTCCTGCTCTGGATGTGGTTGCACAGACCCCTAAAGGATCAGGTTCATAGCTTGGGGGTGCTCCTGCACCCAGCGCTCCTGTTGGATAAACAGGTGCCAGCGGTGGCCAGGGTGCCTTTCACCTGCTTTGGCTGGTGAGCCAGCTGTGGCCCTTACTGGGAAGGAAAGATCTTGCCACCGTGGCGCATACCCTGGTAGCATCTAGATTAGATTACCGCAATGTGCTCTACATGGGGCTATCCTTAAAAATTATCCGGAAGCTACAGTTGGTTCAGAATGCTTTGGCCAGAGTGTTGACTGGAGGGGTTGTAGGACCTTATCTCTCCAGTCTTGTTCCACCTACACTGGCTTCCACTTTGCTTCTGGGCTCAATTCAAAGTGCTGGCATTGACCTTTAAAGCCCTGTATGACCTGGGACCAACATACCTTGAGGACCAGATTCTCCCATAAGAACCCACCTGCTCCTTCCAGTCATCCTTGGAGGTCCTGCTTTGGTTGCCCCTACCCTCTGAGACTAGATGGGTGGCAACCTGACAAAGGGCCTTCTCTGTCATAACACAAAAATCCCTTTCCAGGGAGAGGTGTCTGTCTCCCTCTATTGGTGTATCTTACTAGCAGATGAAGACTTTTTCATTTCATCTAACATACTGCCAGTAACGGTTATTGGCCCTCCTTCAAGTGTTGTTTGTTTACATGTTTTGAATTGTTTTATCGTTTTAACTATATTTTAATTGTTTAAATGTTTTAATGTTTGCCACCTTGTGGTTGGGTCTTGTGATTGGGTGGAAGTGTTTTAAATAAATGTTTTAAACAAACAAACAAACAAACAAACAAATGTCCCTGGTGCATTTATATGGACCCCAGAAGAAAAAACTCTTCTCCTACAGTTTACAGTCTTAAGTCTGATTTATGAACTTGGCAGGTCAAACATTTGACCCCCACACACAGTGTCTCGTTGACTGGGCTGCTAGTCTGTGCAAAATACTAGTATGCTTAGGGAGAACATCAGGTCCATTCATTGTAGGGTTGCCAACCTCCAAATAGTAGCTGGAGATCTCCTGCTATTTCAACTGATCTCCAGCTGATAGAGATCAGTTCCCCTGGAGAAAAATGACTGCTCTGGCAACTGGACTCTATGGCATTGAAGTCCCTTCCCAAACCCCGCCCTCCTCAGGCTCCGCCCCAAAAGCTCCTGCCAGTGGTGAAGAGGGACATGGCAACCCTAATTAATTGCCTCCTTGGCTTGCTTTGGGCCTGGCCGGTGGTGTTGCAAGACCAAGAGGGGATTCCAGCCTCCCCTGCCCTTCCACTGATGTCTACAGTGCACAGACACCATAGTCATAGTGCCCCCAAGTGGGTGGAGGACTGGCCCCTTGCTGGCTCACTATTGAAACATGAATACTAGGGTTATCAACCTCCAGGTGGAGCCTGGAGATCTCCAGGAATTATAACTGATCTGCAAACTACAAAGATCAGCTCCCCTGGTGAAAATGGCTACTTCAGAGGCTGGCTTCTATGAAGTCCCTCCCCTCCCAAGCTCTGCCTGCTCCAGGCTCCACCCCCAAATCTCCAGGAATTTCCCAACTCAGAGTGGGCAACCCTAGTGTACACATCCCTGTTTTGCACAGGTGGTGGCCTGATTTCAAAGTGAAACTGTGCGAATCCAAGTCCCACAGGTTTTTCCTCATAAGGGCCACATCTATGGTGACTGTAGGAGAGCTGCAAGAGGAAGGTGAAGAAGTCAGCAGGCATAGGGTTGCCATCCTCTTGTGAAGTGTGATCCAGCAGAGTTATGTGGGCCAGTGTGGTGTAGTAGTTGAGAGCACAGGACTCTAATCTGGTGAACCAGGTTCGATTCCCCACTCCTCCAAACAAAGCCTGCAGGTTGACCTTGGGCTAGTCACAGCTCTCTGAACTCCTTGGGCTAGTCACAGGAGCTCTCTGAACTCTCTCAGTCCCACCTACCTCACATGGTGTCTGTTGTGGGGAGAGGAAAGGAAGGTGATTGTAAGCCGGTTCAATTCTTAAAAGGTAGAGAAAGTCAGCACATAAAAACCAACTCTTCTTCCTGTCCAGCTGAGGAGATCACCTTCTCTAAACACAAGGTAGCCAGCTCTGGGTTAAGAAATACCTGGAGATCTGGGGGGTGGCATCTGGGAGGGTGGGGTTTGGGGAGGACAGGGGGGTTTGGGGAGGACAGGGACCTCAGAGGGGTCTAATGCCATAGAATCTATCCTCCAAAGCAGCCATTTTCTCCAGGGGAACTGATCTCTGTAACCTGGAGACCCGCTGAAATTCCAGGAGATCTTCAGGTGCCGCCTGGAGATTGGCAATCCTACCTAAGCACGCTTTGGCATAGACAGACAGAGGAGCTTTGTGGAAAGCAGTGAGGAGGGGGAGGGTAAAGCACCCCATCACCATTACATCTCCTCCACCACTTCCCTTCCACCACCCCTTTACAGTGCACTTGTGATGAGGACTTGTGTGTGTGTGTGTATCTGATTGTATATTACAAGATGGCCTTGGAATGTTTAGTTCTAGCCTGAGTCAAAAACATCAACCGCTTCTCTGCTTTTGATCCTGCCACCTTCCCTGAAACCAGTTACTCTTGGCGGCTGCACCCTAGTGCCAGCCCTGCAGGGATCTCCTGCTCTTTGCAAAGACTACCCCCCTTCCTCCCACTGCTCCTGCCCCTTAGACCCAGGACCCCAAGACCATTGGCCTTACACAGTATGCCTTCTCGCACCCTCCAAAGCCCTAGTTCAAAACCACCTTTGGCTTAAGTCCTATTGCAGCAAAGCAGATGTACATGGAAACGATTGAGATGCAAATTCTTCTCCTGTTTACTCTCCTTGCCTCCTTCCTTCCCCCTCTCTCCCCTCCACAACACATCAGGGATGACAAGGTTCTTGGGGCAGGGAGCTGTTCTGGTTACTCTGTAAACAGCCATGTGTCCTGGTGGGTATTAAAAACAACGTCCGCTATCTTTCCAAGTTCTACCATGCCCCAAAGGATTAGAGTCTCTCTTTCTCTGATGCTGCTCTTTCTTTGAAGAGCTCAGAGTTGCTTAGATATTGATATCAAGGACTGGAGAGTCAGCCTGCCCTGAACAGGGGGGTGGTCCCCCAAGGGAGCGGGTTTGTAGTATCCAGGTGCTTCTGGATCCTGGCCTACTGCTGGGGGTCGCAGTCTTACACCCAGAGTGGTGTAGTGGTTAAGAGCTGTGGTTTGGAGCAGTGGATTCTGATCTTGAGAGCTGGGTTTGTTTCCCCACTCCTACACACGAAGCCAGCTGGGTGACCTTGGGCAAGTTACAGCTCTGTGAGAGCTTTCTCAGCCCCACCCACCTCACAGGGTGTCTGTTGTGAGGAGGGGAAGGGAAGGTGCTTGTAAGCCAGTTTGATTCTCCCTTAAGTGGTAGAGAAAGTTGGCATATAAAAACCAACTCTTCTTCTTCTCCTCCTCCTCTATGGCATGTAGGGTTGCCAGGTCCCTCTTCACCACCAGCGGGAGGTTTTTGGGGCGGAGCCTGATGAGGGTGGGGTTTGGGGAGGGGAGGGACTTTAATGCCATAGAGTCCCATTGCCAAAGTGGCCCTTTACTCCAGGTGAACTGATCTCCATCAGCTGGAGATCAGTTGTAATAGCAGGAGATCTCCCGATACCTGGAGGTTACAATACTATACAGCACCCCTGCTCAATTACAACTATATATAAGGTTTATCAAATTTGAGAAGCCAAAATATGGCTAAAAATATATATAATAATCCACTAAGCTACTACAGGACTATTTTAATGTGTTAATCCACACAAACCAAATACAGCAGAAATTAAATCATTCCTGTTCAAAAAGTAAAAGACAACACATTCAAAGGGTTATATTCACCCCACTGTCCTTAAGGAAAATTCCTTAAATGAGTCCTTATTGGTTTGGAATAAGTCGTTTTTCTTAGGATAATGAAAACCCAGCCGCTTCCGACGGGACGTTTCAGGGAAGCAAAGAGCAAATCACTCCCGTCGGGACGTTCCTCAACAAAGCTCCCACCGGAGTCTCTGCGAAAGAAATCCTGGTCAATTTCACAAATAGGCTTGATATCAGTGCATAACTCGTGCCGAAGGCACTTTTATCCCTTTTCGTCAAAGTAAACAAAGTAATGATATTCCAAGGTAAAGCGAACCAATATATTATAATCCAAATGGTATCAGAAATCAGAAAGAGGACGTGTTTTCTGGATAGGGGACACGTTTCAATTCACTTTCTTCAGCTCATTATTCGGTTTACATTCCAATATTTCTATAAACATAAATTATAATAATTACAGAACAGGAAAATTTTTCTTCATGATAAAAAACCAGAAAAATATATATAACGCATAAATTTCTTTAGTGTATGATCTCCTAAATATAAATCTAAATAACATACCTTAGGTTCAATAGTATACAGATCTCTTGCTCGACCCAAACAGGTTCCTAGGTGTATCCATACTAACCTCACTTCACATACTTCCTTAACAGTGTTCAAGTGCAAGGAGATTGTTAGATCATCAATTCCTTTCTTAAAGGGGGACTGACATTTATATCACATACATGTACACATAATTTAAACAAAACATGATAAATCAAACTCCATATTAAGTCCATGTGGGGCTAGAGTTTTAAAAAGGTAGATGAATCTCATTTCATTCTGTAGGATAATCTTATATTCATTCTGTGACTGGTAGGGGCATTGTTTATATACCCATAGTACAAAGAAGGACAGGTCATCATTTTAATGATTTTTTAAGGTCCAATGGTCCACTAATGGTGCATTTTTAGTGCGCGCCCTTATGCACGAAAGGTGTTCACCAATATGTAGATGGACTGGTCTAATCAAAAATTTCTTGTTCTGTAATGATTATAATTTATGTTCATAGAAATATTGGAATGTAAACCGAATAATGACCTGAAGAAAGTGAATTGAAACGTGTCCCCTATCCGGAAAACTGGCGGGAGGTTTTTGGGGTGGAGCCTGAGGAGGGTGGGGTTTGGGTAGGGGAGGGACTTCAATGTCATAGAGTCCAATTGCCAAAGCGGCCATTTTCTCCAGGGGAACTGATCTCTATCGGCTGGAGATCAATTGTATTAGCAGGAGATTTCCAGCTAGTACCTGGAGGTTAGGAAAACTCTAGTACTGGGCTCACCAAACAAGATAAATAAATACACAAGCAAACTATGCAAACATATATTGTGAACGTTAACATCTACAAACAAGTGCAAACATCAAAGAGAATATATGCAAGTGAATCCACAAGGGAGAATTGGAAAGTCTCTTTCAAGGTAGGTCTCTATCAGAATAAGTGAAAGTCTTATCTCAAGGTAGTTTCTTCAGATAGTAACCCCAAAATGGAACAAAAGGAGAGAAGGTCCACAGTAACGCCGTCTGGATGTTCACGAGCGTTTTCACTGCATAATTGCAGCTTCATCAGCTAATATCTTCTTAATATACATCATTTATCTATAAAATGTAATAATAATTAATAAAAAAATATTTTTTATTTTTACTAAACTACTATTGTATTTATATATTAAAAGCTTATAAAATGAAACATATCTTAGTAGATGCAATAATAGCAGTTTAATACAAGTATTCAGTCTAAATGCACCAGAAGGCTGCTCAAAATGGCTATAGTTAAAGTTGCATAAGAAGTGCTATCTAATATATTCAGCTAAAACAGAGGGATGAGTGGCAAAGGATGGATTCTGAAAATACTTATTACTTACTTACAAATAACACGATAGGTCTAATTCATTATAGAGACCAAAAGGAAAATATGATTTGAATAAATAAATGAACTTGCTTTCCTGTCTCAGTAAGATTTTTTGCACATTTTCCATATCAAAGCTGTTACCTTTATAAATCCAAATTACAAAAAATCTAAGATCATTTTCATTATGTTGCTTTTCGATGAAATGGGAAGTCAGGGGTGCCTCTAAATTACGGGACCTAATTCTGGATTTATGCTCACCAATACGCAGTTTGACTGCGCGTAATGTGCTGCCTACGTAGAGTAGACCACATTTGCAAGTGACGCAATAAACCACGCGGCTCGTGGAACAATTCGAGAAATGTGTGATTTTAAATTTAAAATCCGAGGTGGTTGATGTAAACTCCTTTACAGGAAGGCTCAATGGGCACATTGAGCATGAGCCGCAGGGGAAATGACCAATAGTTGCGGGAGGCAAGCGTCTGGATACAATGTCGGAGCGAACTAGCTTGTCTCTTAAAGAGACATTCCTTTTTAAGCCAAAAAGAGGTGGAACGGAACAACCTGGAATAGATGTAAGCATGTGCCAATGCTTCTTAATTATTTGCTGAATGGCATTAGAGTGCCAACTGTAAGTTAGGGAACAAAAAACTCTCTTCTCAATGTTGGTTCTGGAGTTTTCTAACATGGATTTGCGGTCTCTCATATCAGTCTTCAGCTTGGCATTGGCTATAACATGGTCAGGATAGCCTCTCTCAGAAAGATCTCTTTTAAGATTAGCCCCGGCATGTTCAAAGTCCGAATGTGTGGTAGAATTGCGCTTAAGACGAATAAACTGACTGAAAGGTAAGTTGTTTCTAAGATGCAGCGGATGGAAGCCCTTATAAGAAGCCCATGTCCCGCAATTCTGGGTTACATTACTTGTCTTTCCATCCGCTGCATCTTAGAAACAGGAGCCTGCCTCGTTTGCGGGGCCATGGGTCACTTCACTGCCACTTGTCTGTCACGTCCGGGGCTGCCGAGTCCCACTCCTCAGCCAGATGGGACTCCTCGCGGGAGAGGACGCGCCCGGGGGAGAGGCACCGCAGCCAAGCGGAGCATCCCTCCAAGACGAAAAGCGCCCCCAGTTCTACACGCCGAAGAAGTGATGACGGACCTTTCACCAGCGGACCCGTTGGGGTCCAGGATTACAATTACTACTCCTGGGGAGAGTAGCCCTGCATCTTCAGAGGAGAGCGACCACTGGAACTCCCCAGCCCTTAACTTGGAGTCTCCTCTCGACCAGCCAAAAAACGGACTGGGTCTGCAGTAGAGGGAGCGATGCCGCAGACCTCCGCAGGTGTTCCTGCGAAACCCGAGGCTCCTGTCATGGTGAGTGAAGTAGAAGAGACTGTGTATGTAGATGTGATATTACGACATTATAGAAAAGGTCCTCAATTACAAGTTAAAGCCTTAATAGACTCAGGGTGTGCCCGCTTGTTAATTAATGAAACCACCTTTAAGGAGCTCCAAGTGAAGTCAGTCCCTTTACCAGCACCTGTTCACTTTGCTCAAATGGATGGCAGTGATTTCAGGGGGGGGGGCAGTCGATTGTCGCACTCACAGAGTGGCAATGGGAATTGGCCACCATTGGGAACAAATCAACTTCGCTATTGTACCCAATGTTCGATATGCTGTGGTGTTGTGAGCAAATTGGCTGAAAGGGCACAGTCCCTCCATAGACTGGGAAGCTGAGACCTTAATGTTCAATAACCCGCTATGTGAATTGCACTGATACGAAGTAGCCATTAAAACCATAATAAAACCAACTCCTGCCCTGGTCTCGGACACCTCCAGTCCGACCCAATTGCCACTCGACTATCAGGACTTTGCAGATGTATTTAATGTGCAGGAGTGTGACGTGTTACCCCCCCCCCCACCGCAGGATGGACTGTGCTATTGAAGTGGTGGGGGATGGAAAACTGCCAAAGAGTAAAATCTACCCAATGAGTCCTACGGAACGGGTGGTGCTCCGTGAATTCTTAGACAAGAATGTGGCTCGCAGTTTCAGCCAACCCTCCACAGCGCCCTATTCGGCACCAGCTTTCTTCGTACGTAAGAAAACAGGAGATTTACATTTGTGTATTGACTTTCGAAAACTCAATGCTGTTACTCAAACAAATGCTTATCCCATCCCCCTCATTTCTGATCTCTTGGGACAGTTGAAAGAGGGACACATTTTCACCAAATTGGACTTAGTTGAGGCTTATTACAGAGTCAGAATCCGGGAGGGGGATGAATCTCTGACTGCCTTTTCCATTTGCTTTGGAATGTTCCAATTTATGGTGATGCCTTTAGGATTAAAAGGGGCCCCGGGGGTCTTCATTAATGAGATCCTCAAAGGAGTGGTGGTCTATTTAGATGATATTCTTATTTACTCTAAAACCATGGATGAGCACGTTGCCTTGGTTCGAGAGGTGTTTCAAAGTCTCAGAGACAATCAGCTGTATGCTAAAGTGTCTAAGTGCGAGTTCCATAAGAAGCAATTGACTTTCCTAGGATATATTATCTTACACCAGGGACTGACTATGGATCCTGAAAAGGTGCAAGCAGTGCTCGATTGGTAACCACCCTCTACTCATAAACAGGTCCAAAGGTTCCTCGGGTTCGCGAATTTTTACAGGGTGTTCCTCCCACATTTTGCTCAGATTGCGCTACCCATCACGAACCTCCTTAAGACTAAGGGAAAGGGGAATACAGCCACCTTGCCCAACGCCCGGGTGGAGTGGACCCCCCAGTGTCAAGAGGCCTTCGATAGTCTTAAGCAGCTTTTTACATCCGAACCTGTTTTGCGGCACCCAGACTGCAATCAACCATTCGTAGTGCATGTAGACGTTTCCGACGTAGCGATGGGGAGTGCACTCCTGCAGCGGGGGGAGGATGGGCACCTGCATCCGTGCGCTTATTTTTCTAAAAAGTTCACTCAATCCAACCTCAATTGGGCCGTTTGGGAAAAGGAAGCCGCTGCGGCGAAGCATGCCCTGACAGTGTGGAGGCAGTTTTTAGAAGGTTCCAAGGTGCCCTTTGAAGTTTGGTCCGATCACAAAAACCTAGAGGCCCTAACGGGGGCTTGCAAGCTGTCCGCGAAGCCCGTGCGCTGGGTGGACTTCTTCGCCCAGTTTTGATTCATTCTAAAATATGTACCAGGGAAGCAAAACCTTCTGGCTGACGCTTTATCCAGACTCCCCCAATATCCCACCAAGGTTGATCGGCCCACAGAGTCGCTCTTCACCCCTGCTCAATGAGGTCTGCTGCCCACTTTGGCTGTACAAACCCGTTCTCGGACCAGATCCCCACCGCCGCCGCTTTCGATGAGGGGGGGAAGCCCCATGCCCGGCTGAGCTGACAGCACCGCCCGCCTCGCTTCCTCCTCCCCCTGAGCGACTGACAGCCATGGTTCCCGAGGTGCAGAGACCTGAGCGCACCATTCAGTTGCTCCCTGCACCTGTATCGACTCCGTCCCCAGTCAAGCTGCGCGGGGAGTTTTGGTACAAAGATTCTAAATTGTATGTTCCGACAGCATTGCGGGGGGAGGTTTTGGGTTTGGTTCATGGCGCCAAGACCGCCGGACATTTTGGATTCCTCAAAACATTGCATTTGCTACAGAGACAGTTTGGTGGGCGGGCATGAGATCAGATGTGGACTCCTTCATCCACAGCTGCCCCATATGTGCAGCGGCCAAACGATCACAGGGCAAACCGCCTGGACTTTTACAACCGTTAGAGACTCCCTCGAAACCGTGGGAAGTGATTGCAATGGACTTCATGATGGACCTACCCCCTAGTGGGGGAAAGACAGTTCTTTGGGTAATTACTGATCTGTTTTTGAAACAGGTACATCTTGTACCCTGCGCAGGTATCCCTTCCGCCCCGAAATTGGCCTGCCTCTTTGTGTCACATGTCTTCCGTCTACATTCCTTTCCGTTCAAGATAGTGACGGACAAGGGGGTCAACTTTCGTGGCCAAATTCTGGAAGGCTTTTCTCAAACTGGTCGGAGTAGAACAAGGACTGTCTAGTGCCTTCCATCCCCAAACGGACGGTCAGACTGAAAGGGTAAATGCGGTGTTGGAATGCTATTTGCGCTGTTACGTTAATTACCATCAAGATGATTGGGTAGACCTGTTGCCTTTTGCTGAATATGCTTATAATAATGCGGTTCACCAATCCACAGGATTCAGCCCTTTCCAGGTTGTCCATGGTAAAGAGTTTGGCCCCGCTGGTCATATTGATGTTTCTGAGGAGGAGGGGGGAGCAGATGTGGCCAGATGGGTATGTTCTATTCAAACAACCTGGCCATGGCTGGTTAAAAATCTGGAGCGGGCCAAACGGCGTTACAAGGTTCAGGCTGACAAACATCGCTCCCCCAGTATGGAATGCAAAGTGGTGGATCTTGTCTATTTGTCCACCAAGAACCTACGATCCACCCGCCCGTGTGATAAACTCAGTGCCAAGTATGTGGGTCTGTTCCCCATTTCCTGGATTATTAATCCAGTGGCTGTGGAACTCTTCTTGCCCAAGTCCCTACAAAGAATCCATCCTGTGTTCCATGTCAGTCTTTTAAAACCGTTTGTTCCTTCCCAAAAATGGCATCCTGAACCACAACCCGAAGTGCCTGAAATGGTGGTGGGGGGGGGAGGAGTATTTTGAAGTAGCTAGGATTCTCACATTCGCTACGATACCCTTCAGTACCTGGTCCGCTGGAAACATTTTAGTCCCGCCCAGGATGAATGGGTGCGCGCCAGCTATGTTTCCATCCCCCGCTTAGTACAAGAATTTCATGCAGCCTACCCTCACAAACCCACGGTGGGAGGGTGAGGGGGGGTCTTTAGGGGGGCAGAATGTCAGGAGCAAGCCATGAGGATGGTATGCGTTAGTGCGATTGTTCTGCTCTTTAGCAGCTGCTTGCTCTGTTGTGTTCTAGCCAAATGATAATGCTCACCTCCATGACTTGAAAAGTCTTCTCATTTGATTTCTGCAGTTAAAAGTATAGGAGCAGGCCTGGTGGTTCCCCCCTGCCTGTTGGCAACCTAGCTAGACCAGTGATGCTAGGCCTAGCTTTTTTTTCTTGGAAGTGCAGCCTTGATTTCGTTGTAACTAATTCATTGCAATTTATCCCAGCAGGGACTCTGGCCCTTTCTGGCCTTTATAGTGTGTGATTCACTAACAACTCTTAGCCTGGGAAGGAAAAGGAAGAATGTAAATGCACAGGCATCCTTTCAAATGTTTGCTTCATTTAATTACACACACATCCCATCTCAGATGCTTTCTTACTCTCAGAAAGAATCCCTTTAAATGCAAAGAATTTTTATTTGAGGGAACTCCTGACTGCTTCAGTTGGGCTGTTTGCTCACGTGAATGGGAATCCAGCCACCAAGATGGACCATCTTTTGCTTGAAAATAGCTGCTTGCTTTTCTTGGGTCTTCTTGGAGACGGCTCCGTCACTGGGGCCTTTGAGATTCATTTGCAGGTAAACACATGTGACAGCCTCCAAGCTGAGGACCAACCGGGGACGTCCCAGCTGTGCCCCACACACAGGGGCCTCCCAGCACCCTCTTGGGGTGAGGAATGTTTGCCATCACCACGGGCTGTCGGCAACAAAAATGCTTCTGCCACCTGACCCAAGTCAAAAAGTCTTTGCCATGAATTTCACACAGGCCAAGAGAGGCTTTTGGGGTTCGGCCCTGACGGATTGATTGATAGCCTGCTTTTTAGACAATTGAGCTCCTGAAAAAAGGCTTACAAGGGAAAACAACAGTGACAGTAGTAAAATCAAGAGCACAAAAAAATGTACAGAAAAGAGAGTCCCAACTTGACATACTGCTGGACTGGAACTCCAGATGTGTAATTCAGTCCTTAAAAGTAACTGTGGTTGGGTTGGGGAAGACCTGGCATTATTTACTGAATCTGGAGGGGAGCTGTACTATCCTTTGGTCCTTAGACAGCAGCAAGTAAGAAAAGAGGTTAAGCTATCTAGTTCTCAGCAAGAATAGACAGTTGTGCTTGTCCATAGCAAAATAGAAGAAGAAGAAGACCCCCAACAAAAACCATCTTTCACAAGAGGCAACACATGGAATCTCTCCAGTGGAGCACCTAACAGTTGATAGTTGATCGAATATTTCTGCCAAACGGAATGCACCAATTCCTTAAAAGGTTGACAGCATAAGGAAAAATGTAGCGGTCCTATCACCAAGGATAGGTTTTTTCATAACTGTATGTGCTACCCCTTCCCCTTCCTCTGTTACAAGTAAATGGTGAAAAAATTGCAAGGGTGTACAGTCAGGAGATATATAGATTCATTTATTATTAATTTACTTTATTTATTCCTCACTTTTCTCCCCAATGGGTACCCAAAGTGGCTAACAACATTCTCCCCATCTTTATTTTGCCCTCACAACAACCCTGTCAGGAAGGTTAAGCTGACAACCTGTGACTGGCCAGGGTCACCCACTCGTGGTAGAGCGGTGATTTGAACCTGGGGCTCCCAGATCCTAGTCAGACACTCTAACTGCTACACCATGCTGGCCGTGCTGATGGCTACCCTACAAATGGATGCATTTGTTCCCCTAGCTCATGACAACTGGTGTATGATTGGTTTTGGCTTAAATGTTCAGAGGGCAGATGGTTCCCCGTTTGTTTTGGCTTTTTTTTACAAGCCAATCGTAGAATGTGTGGCTGAGCCAGAGGCTGCCCTGGCAAAGCATTAATCTAGCAAGCAAAGCAACAAATGACCTTGTCTGCTCTTCACTGCCAGCGATTAATCCTGAATTCAGTCTCAGCATAAGACTTCAGGGAAATCCGATGTGGACATGCAGCTTCAGGAAGCCATCAGGGCACAAGAACAACATACGAATCTGGATCATCAATCTGTTTCCAGCAGTGACCAGCCGCATAGCCTCGGGTAGCTTGTAAGCAGGATCTAAAGACAACAAAGAACACAAATATCATAGACTCAGATATACAGTCTCTGAACATGGAGGTTTTATTTAATTGTTAGTCACTGATAGCCTCTCTACTATGAATAGGTACAATCCACTAGCAAGGAAGAGGTTTTGGGTTCAATGAAGACTAAGGCTGGGATCCTAAACATTCTTATTTATTTATTTAGAAAATGTGTATGCAGCCTGCTTGAGGCAGCTCACAACTGAAACTGTAAAGAGAACAAAGCAAATAATAATAAAAAACAATTTAAAAGATCACATCAATAAGAACAAATAAAAAGTCAATCAATAAACACACATCAATTAAAACAGCCAATCAAAACAAGCCAGGACATAAAAGCACATAAAACAGAGCAGTCAAATATGATGTTTATGGACAGATAAAAGAGATAGAACCTCTTAGTTAAAAGCCTGGGTAAAGATAAATGTTTTGGCCTGGTGCCTAAGGGAGAGTAAGGTTAGGTAGGTGCCAAGCAAGCCTTTAGAGGGAAGGCATTACAAAGGTGCTGTGCCACCACCAAAAAAGCCCTGTCTCCGATCACCATCTGCTTTGCCTCTGTGGGCTGGGGCACAGAAAGAAGGGCACAGAAAGAAGAGATCTCAGCTGTTGGGCTGGACAATATGGGTGGAGGCAGCCTTTACTTGGGAGTCAGCTCCAGTTAACTCCACAAAACGAGCTTCCAAATAAATGTGCATAGACTCCTGGGCTGCAGATCCCATTGACGTATTTGGCCAAAATCACACAGTTAAAAAGGGCAAATCCTATTCATTTCAATGCAGTCAACAGCAACCAGCTGTGAAGCTGTTCTTGGGCTGCACCACTTCACAGATGCACACAGAAACCCAGCAGGCTGAATTTGGTTTCAGCTTCTTTCTTCTACATTGATTGGGTTGGCCATCTTCTCTTCTGGATGCCACTGATCTGGCTATGCTGCCCCATGCTTCTGTAGGCTGGATTACTGTATTTATTGTGTACGTACGGCAGCCCTTGAAGAGGCCAGCTACGGTTCCTATATATAAAGACTGGCATCCCTAACCTCCCCACTGTGGTTAACACCTTTATTCCATCTGGTGCCTTCCATCTGCTTGCCTAGCTGGGTTGTTGTATTGTGACTCGTATGTTAGAGGCGCCTAGGTAAATTAGTATAATGATTATGATTTTATAGGGCTATTTTAAAACGTTTTAATGCTTTTATTGATTAATATGACTTTTATATTCTGTAAGCCACTCTGAGCCTGGCTTTGGCCGGGAAGAGCGGGGTAACAAATGGAAATAACAAACAAACAAATAAATAAATAAATAAATAAATAAGACTACTCGAAAGCTTCAGCTAGTGCCAATTGCAATGGCTCGTGTTCTTACAGGGGGGTGGGTCACCAGAGACTGGTTCTGGTTATTTATTTATTTATTTACAGTAACATCTCCCATACTTTCTCCCCATCCAGAGGGGAAGTGCTAAGAGAGCAATCCTGTGCAGGTCTGATCAGAATCCTACTTCAGCCTGTTCAGTGGGGTTTGCTCCAAGGGAAAGTGTTCTTAGGACTGCCTTGACAGACATAGACTAGAGGCAGTGAGGTATAGTAGTTTGAAGGTTGGCCTAGGGCCTGGAAGACCAAAGTTCAATTCTCAGGGGCCTTAAATCACTCTCTCTTTCTCTCAGCCTCATCTATCTCACAGGGTTGCTCTTGTGAGGATAAAATGAAGCCGGGGAGAATGACTGATGCTGGTCTGAGCTCCTTGGAAGAAGAATGTGAAATAAACATACTAGATACTATTTGCTGTAGCATACACTTTCATGGACTATAAGGCCTTTTATGCACTGGTTGTTTCTGTGGCGATCCCCCCCCCCCCCGGACTAGTTCAGGGCTTCATTTTCATTGTGCACATCTTTTCCGGCCTTTAGAAGTCACTTTGCTCTCTCCCTGTGTTTTCTCCTCGCTTTCTGGATGTCGCCAGAAACAGCATCCATAAAATGCAGGGAGAGCGCGAAGTGACTTCTAAAGGTCGCAAAAGACGTGCATAATGAAAACGAAGCCCTGAAGTAGTCAGGGGTGGAAACAACCTGTGCATGAAAGGATTAAGTCACTTTATCAGATGCAAGTGGGCTCTAGTCTACCAAAGCTAATTTCACACTAGATCTCTTAGGGAGCAATCTATGCAGGGCTACTCTGAATCTATGCAGGTCTACTCTATGCAGGTCTACTCTGAAACAATCTATGCAGCACTACTCCCTATCTCATAGGAAGCAATCTATGCAGGTCTACACTGAAGTCTACTCCTCTCAAGAAACTGTTTTTAGGATTGCAGCCATCCTCTGTAAGGTGCCCCAAGATTCCTTTGTGACTTCAATAAGCTTAGAGGGGGATAACTCTGTTTAGGAATGCACCGTAACACACAGCAATCCCTATGGAATTTTCCAACTTTCCCCTGTTCATTTTCAAGTTCATTGCTGCTCAGTCCCCCAAGGTGGAAAAAGACCCCTGACCCTATATTTATCAGCCATGCAAACTTTTATTATTCCAACAGGTTTAGATCAAGTACAATTGCAAATGAGAGCAGGGTTATGAAAAGATGATACTTGACCCCCCCCCCCAGGAGAGATTGGTTCAGCCACCTCTTGGCAAGGATTAGCAGAACAAAATATCCCATGCCAGGCAGTGGCTCTTTAACATTCAAAATGTGCTGTGAGATAACACCATCCCGGGATGAGCCTGTTAACATTACATTTTTAATACCAAATCTTTTGTTCCGGACCTGGCACCAGCCGCCTGCGCTTCATGTTTACCTAACTAAATGTGTGAGATGAGTGCCTCAGACATGTGGAAGTCATGTGGGATACTGTAAACAGCCAGCAGATGGATGCTATTTATTTTGTTTTGGAGGCTTTTCATAATTTTTCATAAGTTCCAATAGTCGTTTTGCTTATAGGCTATGGCAGAGACAGTTTACACAAACACACACACCCTACATTTCCGTCTAAAACTCTGGTAAGTATGAAGCATCTGTTGCTGGAAACTAGTTGAATGTATTTTTTGAACACATGAAGCTGCCTTATACTTAATCAGATCCTTGTTCCATCAGTCAGTATTGTCTACTCGGACAGGCAGTGGCTCTCCAGGGTCTCAGGCAGAGGACTTTCACATCACCCATTGCCTCAGCCTGAGGTGCTGGGAATTGAACCTGGAACCTTCTGCATGCAAGGCAGACACTCTTCTCCTGAGCCACTGCCTTACCCCAGATTGCTCAGTGGCTTTCAAACTGTGTTTCAGGGAACCCCAGAAGCTTATCAAAGACCTCTTCATGAGAAGATCACATGAACAAGCTAAACTAGCTAACTACCTACTCAGTTCTTACAGCAGAGGACTGTTGGTTTCTTATAGCTAAAGCATGATGTTCCAGAGCATACAAGTATCTTCAGGCAGTGTTGGGTGAGTGGAGGAAAGTAAGGAAATGCAAAGGGGAAAAGGTTGTCCTCTCCCATGATGCGTGTGTGTGTGCCATCAAGTCACAGCTGATTTATGGTGATCCCATAGAGTTGAGTTTTCAAGGCAAGAGACATTCAGAGATGGATTGCCATTGCCTGCCTCTGCGAGGGCTGAGAGAGTTCTGAGAGAACTGTGACTATGGGAAACAGGATGCTGTACCAGATGGACCACCAGTGTGATCCTAAAGGGCTCTTCTTAAGAGATCTCACAACTGTATATTCTCAGCTTATCCCTGTGATATTTTTAACAGGGGTATATATCAGCAAGGGAGGGAAGGCAGCACGGTATAGCCTGATCTTGTCAGGGCTCAGAAGCTAAGCAGGGTCTGGTACTTGGAAGGGAGACCACCTGTGAGAGTTCCCGACCTCCCTGTGCAAATTCCATAAAACCACTTGCTCAGACTGTCATGCAGAAACAAGGATCTTTATTGGAAGCTTCAGGTGGTACAAGTCTTACACTGGTAAAGTTGCAAGTGAATCCAGATTCACAAAGACAGAATTATAACCCCTACAGGGAAGCAGATGTCAAACGTGTATTATGGGAACCTACGAGATAATTGTGCATGGTACAAAACATCAAAAGAACTCAGAGCTTGTTAGTACTATCTACCTACCAAGGCCACAGTGGTGGAAGGGAGTCAGTGAGAGCAAGGGAGGGACGTGGGAAGAGGGAGAGACATTCCAACCTGGGGCCCGTCAGACGCTGCGCCTGAACCAAGGAAAGTGAAGAGACCCGGACTGCTTTTACGAGTCCGGGGGGGGGGGGGGAAGCATACAAGGTAAAGGCCTACCAAAGGCCAGGCATACAGACCCTCACACCACCAAGAAAGACTTTGCAGAGGAAGGCGATGGCAAACCACCTGTGCTTAATTACTTCCCTTGAAAGCCCCTTGCGGAGGTTGCCATAAGTTAGTTGTGACTTGATGGCACTTTATACACACACACATATCAACAAATTAAACATCAGTTGAGTCACATGGCTTACATGTTCTCCCCCCAACCCCACTGCTTGCACCTTTGTCTAATTCCATTGATATTTTGTGCATTTAACTCAACCCCCCCAATGTATAAAGAGTTGAAAAACTACTCTTAGGAATAGGGTTTAATTTGTGACATCACAAGCTCCTGGCACAGTTGTTTCTACGCCTAAGGCATAAAATGGGCTTTCCCTGAGCACAATCTTGTAGAAAAGATTGCATGTAAAAACAAAAGGAACAAAATGGCTTAAATGCTTGAGATAGGTACGTTTGGAAGATCTTCTGCACCAGCAAAGAGGAGTTAGGATTCAAAGTACCAACTGTTTCAAACATCACAAAGTCTGGTAGTACCTTCCTATAGTATAATTGCCACCTGTTCATAATTATTGATGGGTTCTTCTTTTTTTTTGGAAGCTTTCCCCCCCTAATATGAAGAATGTGAATTAATAAATTATTGTGTGTGTTAAGTGCCATCAAGTCACTTCTGACTCATGGTGACTAAATTATTAGTGGCTAATATTAATATGGATGGGGTTAGCCCAGATTTTCTCGTAAGAGATGAAATCTTAGTGGAATACATTAAGATTGTACGTGGACAATGATTTATGGATAGGGTTCTTCGGTCTTTTCAGTAACATGATTTACATGTTACAAAGTCCTGGTGTCCATCATGTGGCTACTTCAAGGACTTCTCCTCAGATGTGCATTTATAGAATCATAGAGTTGGAAGGGACCACCAGGGTCATCTAGTCCAACCCCCTGCACAATGCAGGAAATTCACAACTACCTCCACCACATACCCCCAGTGACCCCCTACTCCATGCCCAGAAGATGGCCAAGATGCCCTCCATCTCATGATCTGCCTAAGGTCATAGAATCAGCATTGCTGACAGATGGCCATCTAGCCTCTGCTTAAAAACCTCCAGGGAAGGAGAGCTCACCACCTCCCGAGGAAGCCTGTTCCACTGGTTGCCAGGTCAAAAACCTGTTCCACTGGTTGCCAGGTCCCTCTTCGCCACCAGCAGGAGGTTTTTGGGGTGGAGCCTGAGGAGGATGGGGTTCGAGGAGGGGAGGGACTTTAATGCCATAGAGTCCAATTGCTAAAGCGGTCACTACCTGCAGGTTGGCAACCCTATGTGCATTGGAAATTCAGTGCTTGGAAGGAACTTGATTCCCAGGCACATACAAGCTTGATTGGGACTTGAACTGTGGAACATGAGAAAAGGGACCCTAAAGCTCCCGCCGCCGCCATTTTCTTGACTTGAAATGACCCTGGGACCTGTTATTTGCCTTGTTAGAGAAACTTACATATAACTATCAGTACATATAAGTTTCCCCAGAGAGGCAAACAAAGGTTTCTCGGGGCCAGAGGTGGATCTACTGTGAAACTAATGAAGCTTAAGATTCAGGGCCCCTAATCCTGGAGGGGCCCCCTGAAGCAACTTTTTTTAATGAGTGAATTTCTCAACAAAATCGATGGAGTTTGTTAGTGACAGAATCCGAAGCCAATGGATTGAAGTACTTAATATTGACTTTAGAATATGCTCTAATACCCATTTCATATGGTCTGAAAATGTCCCTGTAATTGGTCAGATTTCAAAAATTTTCTTGGGGGCTTGCAGCGGCCGAACCCCCCAGTTGTATGGGCTCACTGAGCTAGCCAGGAGCTATTCACAGCCTACATTTGGGCAGCTGGATCCTCAAATCCTTCGTTGGTGCACAGCTTAATAGTTCTGTAGTTTTATTTTGTCACTCAGGGCCCATTTTCAAGAACTGGGTACCCAAGGTTGGGTGAAAGGAAAATATATATAAGTCTATGTATAAATACTGAAAGTATAATTTATTAGAAGCACTATATAAAAGTTAAAAGTATTTAAAAGCATTAAAATAGCACAATGGCATTTACTAGGTTGCTTTACTATACTAACCAGTATTACAACAAGAACCTATTATACCAGATGTTTAAGTAATTGAGAATAGATTCTTGTAGGTTATCCGGGCTGTGTAACCGTGGTCTTGGTATTTTCTTTCCTGACGTTTCGCTAGCAGCTGTGGCAGGCATCTTCAGAGGAGGAACACTGAAGGACAGTGTCTCTCAGTGTCAAGTGTGTAGGAAGAGTAATATATAGTCAGAAAGGGCATTTTGGGCCTATTTGTTGGGTTACTTTCCATGCTTTCAAACTGTATGGTACAGTGCAAGCAGCCGCATTTCACACATACATGTTCTCACATAGCTCGAAACCTCGTCTCCCCCTTCCCCACTGGCCTGTCCTCACTGCTTGCTTCTGGGTAGCAAATCACATGAACAAACAGTGAGCAAATTAATCATTCATCCAGCAATTCTGAATAAATACAGCCTTTTTTTAAACAGTCTTATCATGTGGCTTCTGTTTTTTAAAGTCTCATGTTATCTTTGAGATTGTTTCACACATGTGTATTTTTGCACAGCCTTATGGGAGGTGTACTATCTCCCCCATTCAATGACCTGAACATTCAATTACTTGCCCTGGGGAAGAATCGATTTTGCCTATTGAGCAGGGGCAGAAGTGGCTTGCAAGACAGAAGGAAGGGATACTCCACCACGACAGGTACTATGCAGCCACAAAGCTGTTCGACATCTGTTTGAGGCAGATGGCAGGTGAACAGATGTGAGAATCGGCCCATGGGTGATTGCAGCTGTCAAATATGGTATGTTTGCCTGCCAAACCTGTTTGTGAGGAAGTTCATGGCATCCTTAGTTTCAGGTCAGGAGATGGCTTAGGTTCCCATGTTCCTGAGCCCAGAACTCCAATTTCTACCCTCTGGATTACACACCTGGCCCTGATGCTTGTATGGTTTTTCTCTCATAACCCCACCTCTCCCCAGTGGTTTCTCCATTCCTCCTTCACCTTGTGGCCCAGAAATAAGTTACAAGCAATGGCTGACATGCTGGTACCTGAAGTGCAAAATTAAAATGAAAAGTTACTTAAGTCATGCCTTTCCCCAGTGCATTCAAACTTTTGTTTTACCATACCAGTTACAACTTCCAATATCATTTTGTGAACTTAAAAGCTCCATTCAATGTTGAATCTAATTTAAAAAAGACTTGGTTGTAGTGTTCTTCAAATAATTAAAGCAAATATTATACATTGTAATTGTAGTAATTCCCATTCGGTTTCCTCTGTCAAGAATATTTCTTGCTGGGTTGAGTAATCCCAGAAGGGGCATTGATTCAGATGGCCCCTTGTTGATGCTCACCCAATTTCAGTGTCTGAGTACAAGAACATTTCCCCAGTATTCTCATTCTTCTCAATGGGCACATGTTTTAGGAAACAATCATGTCCTCTGAAAACTATTTTCTTTGTGCCTGGCACAAAGATTGGTTTCCCTTAAGGTAAAATTCTATTTGTCTTAGTCTCCTTGTCCACTCGTCTTCTTACTTACAAACTCAGTGGGAGAGTTAAGCATACGTTGGTTCCCTTTCAAGACAAAGGGGATTTTAAAATGCTTACCTATGGACGGATTGTGTCTCTTATTATGCTCCTTTTATACTATATAAAATATAATTCTTAAGTGTCTGTGTAATCCTATATGGATTTACTCTTTTCTAATTATTTAATTGATTTAGTCCTTTCTAATTAGTTCATTGATTTCGGTGGGTTTAAACGGAAAGTAACTGCATAGGATTGAACTGTATATTATACCAAATATAATCATGATGTTAGAAATGTGAGATTTTTTAAAATTTAGAAACATATAATCATAAAGCTACAACATATTTATTAGGCTTTAAGGTGCCACAGGACTCTCTGGCCCAGTTCTCACAAACATGGTAAACCTGGATCTGGACTGTACCAATTTCAGATTCAAAATGGAAACCCTATCTCATATTCGAAACGAAGCAACAAATAGAGGGAGGCGGTGTGGTGTAGTGTTTTGAGTGTCGGACTAGGATTTGGGAGACCCAGGTTCAAATCCCTGTTCTTTCATGGAAGCTATCTGGGTGACCTTGGGCCAATTACACGTCTAATCTATTGCACAGGGTGGTTGTGAAGATAAAATGGAGGAGTAGGGAATGATGTAATTGAATTCCCCTTGGGGGCTAGAGTGGGTATAAAGGAAAAAATTAACAAAATAAAACAAATAAAGCCTTCCGCATATAGAAAACTAGATGGCAAAGAGATGGCATGTCAGACTAAGACTGGGTGGAGACTGGTTCGATTGCCATCTGACTGGAGAAAAATATCTTGTCTCTTTAATAGATTCTTAATAGGATCCTATTTACCGCTGTGCCATTATAAGCCTCAATGCCTTATTTCCATTCGTAAGCCTCTATTAAAGGGGCAGGGCATTTTTATTTTTTATTGTGTGTGTGAGAGAGTGTGTGTGTGTGAGTGTGTGTGTCAGTGAGTGTGTGTGTGTATGTGTGTGAACAAATTTTTATGAAGGGTGTCCAGTATTTTTTTTTAAACCATCTGGCAACCCTACCTCCTGGTCTTGTAAGAGGCAAGATGCTTGTGCCGATCTCTCCTGTGCAAGCAAGCCAGGTCATACCCATGATATCTTACTTGCACACACATGCTGCTGGATTAACTGGTCACTTGTCATAGGGAACAGCATTATTTAGATTAGGCTTCTGTTTCTTCTTCTACTCTAAAATGCATGTGAATGTGAATAAGCTTCAATAAAAGTAAGTTTTTTTTCCAGCTGCAATATACTGACTTGAAGAGAGTTTACTGTCCATGATTCCACACTTTGTGCAACTTTACTATACTAATACATATACCCAGTACATACAGCAACAGCATGTTAGGGATCTGTATGGGGTTGATAAAAGCCTAGAGGAAAAATAAAAGTCTTGCCCCTTTAACTGTGGCCTATTACTACTCAGAGGCAGACAGTGGCAAAGCACCTCTGAATGTCTCTCGGCTTGAAAAACCTATGGGGCCACCATAAGTCAAGTTGGCTGTGACTTGTTGGCAAAAGAAAAAAATAATGTTATTTACCATGTGATATTATTGACCTCCATGCCCTGAAAGGCTTCACCTGCCAATTTCCACACTTTTTTTTGCCTTCAGGTCACAGCTGACTTATGGCAACCCTGTAGGATTTTCAAGGCAAGAGACATTGGGAGGTAGTTTGCCATTGCCTGCCTCTATGTCATGGCCCTGATATTCCTTGGAGGTCTCCCATCCAAATACTAGCCAGGGTCAGGGCTGAGAGTGCGTGACTGGCCCAAGGTCACCCAGCAAGCATCCAAGGCACGAGTGGGGATTAGAACCTGGGTTTCTCAGATCCTAGTCCGACACCTTAACCACTACTCCAAGGTGGCACCCTTTAGGCCTCTGTTAAAGAGACAGGGCACTTTAATCTCCAGCGCTTTTGGTGACCCTAGATCTGTACCCTGGACAGGCACACTGCCTGTATGCTAACATCACATGTTTGGCAGCTGAGAGCCCAGCCCATAAATGAAGCCATTTTCTCACCAAGCCACCTGGACAAATTCATCCTGCTTTCCTGGGGCCTTTTCTTTATATGTTCAAGGACCTTCACACAGAGGAGTGTTCAGGCATGTGAGCTCCCACCTGCCATTTTCTACCCCTTTTCCTGTTGGCGTATGTTAGAAAGCGTTGCAGCTCTATAGGCGAGTAAGTACAGAAGACTCAGCACGTAGTACAAAAGTGCTCTTTTATTCACAGTGACAGAATGCTCCGCTTGGTCATCAACTCTCCACAACCCACACCCCAATACATATATAACACACCTACATACATATCTGGCATAGTCTCTCAGCCAATCACCTGTTGGCTGCCTTGTCTCCAGGACTATCTAGCTCAGTCCAGTACAAGCCAGTTTTTCTGCTCAGTCATTGAGCTGTCATGTGACACCACCAATCACCTGGCTGTCACATAGATCTTTTACATCTGCTTGCCATGTGCAGTCTCATATTCCAACACTCCTCCTAGACTGACATTGCAAGCCCCAATTTGCTTCTAAATAGTTCAAACTTTTCTGTAGGCAAACACTTGGTGAAAACGTCAGCAATATTTACATTTGAAGCACAATGTTTCAGAACCATTAAACCATTGTTGACCGCTTCCCTGACATTTTGGTATCTTATTGTGATGTGTTTACTTCTTGTTCTTATACCTTGATACCCAGTCAATTGCTGTGCTGCAGTATTATCACAGTAAACACTTACAGGCATTTCACATTCAAGATTTAGGTCTTTTGCCAGTTGACTCAGCCATTCTAGCTGAATCTCACTGTCGCTTAATGCAGAATATTCTGCCTCACATGTGCTGGTAGCTACATGAGTCTGTTTTAAAGACTTCCACATAACCAGTGCCCCATGTAAAAATAGCACATACCCAGTGGTAGACTTTCCTTCTTCTCTCTCTCCCCAACTGGAGTCACTATACACTGTGATTGTTTCCTCTGCATCAGCCTTTAAACACAACCTGGCTGAAGCTGAGCCTTTTAAGTATCGCAACACCCTTTTTGCTGCATTCCAGTCTTTCATGTATGGGCATGCACATTTCTGGCAAAGCAAATGTACTGCCATACAAATGTCTGGTCTTGTCCAACATGACAGATATAACAATGAACCCACCAACGATTGGTATTGATTTTTATCATGGAATACCTTATCATCCACCTCTTTCACATACCCTGTTGTCATGGGAGTCTCAGTGCTTTTTGCCTCTGTCATTTTAAATTTTTCTAGGAGCTGTTCAATCTTTTTCTCCTGGCACAATTCAAAATATCCTTCTGGGTTCCTGGTAATTTCTACCCCCAGATAATTTTGAATGTCACCAAGATGCTTCATTTTAAACAGTTTTCCAGTTGCCTCCTTAAACCAGTTTAGTTGTTCCTTTGTATGACACAACAAACAAAGATCATCAACATATAAAAATACAACACAGTCAGAGCTCTTTACACATTTGGTAAACATACAAGGATCAGCAACACCTTGCTTAAACCCAAGATTTGCCAATGCTTCACTAATGCATTGGGACCATGCACGTGCACTCTGCTTTAATCCATACAGAGCCTTATGCAATTTTAATACTCCTTGTTTACCCTTGCATTCAAACCCAGGGATCTGCTCCATATATATCTCTTCACTTATTGTTGCATTCAAATATGCAGTGGTGAAGTCAAAATGGTGCACTAACATATTATCTCTGACAGCTTTACACAATGCAGCTCTTATAGTATCAGCCTTCACAGTGGGAGCAAATAATTCATCAAAGTCTTGCCCTTCAACTTGGGAATAACCCTTAGCCACAAGCCTGGCCTTGCGAAGTATCTTCCCTTCTGGACACTGTTTGACTTTGTAAAGCCATCTGCACCCTATGGCTTTTCTCTGAGCTGGCAGTTTTGTTACAGAGAATACCTTATTCTCTTTCAGGGAATCAAACTCAGTTTGCATGGCTTCTAGCCAGGCCTCCTTTTCCCTGCTTTCCAAAGCCATTACCTCCTGAAAACTCTTTGGTTCTTTGACCTGTACATGATTTACATCAGTAGTCTCAAAACCATACCTCTCTGGGGGAATTCCTTTAGTGCTCCTGCTTGACACCCTAGGAATCTGCCTCCCCTCTTCAGCCCTTGGTGATGAAGCCCTCTGAGGAGATCCCTCCTGCTTCACCCCATCTGAATCCTGTGAGAGATCTGTCAATGGTAGCCCAATTTCTTTTGGCTCCTCCTGTCCATGAATTCTGGCCCAGTTATTTCCCTCACAAAAATTCGCAGCTCTGCTGTAGCTGAGAGAATTATGCTCATCAGCAAACCTGTATGATTTCATGCCAGACTGATACCCAAGGAAGGTTAGTTTTTTAGCTCTTGCTCCTCCTTTCCTTCTCTTGGATATTGGCACATCAACCCAGGCTTTTGTACCAAACACTCTGAGGTAACCTAAGCTAGGATCCCTCTGGTACAAAACTCTATAAGGTATGTCTTGTATGGACCTGGTCCAGATCCTGTTGGAAACATAGGAGGCGGCCTTTATTGCTTCTGCCCAGTATGTCATTGGCAACCCTGCATCCTGCAACATGGAATACATTTTTGTTTGTAGCATTCCCCCATGTCGCTCAGCAACACCATTTTCTGCTGGCACCGCCACGTTGGCAACTCTGTGCCTCACACCTTGCACCTGTAATCATTTCTTAAACTCATTTGACATGAATTCTCCCCCAAAATCTGTTTGGAGAGAATCCAAGGTACATTTAAGTTGTTTCTGCACTCTTTTGGCCCAATACTTAAATGTTTCAAACACCTGTGACTTCTTTTTCAAAGGATACACCCATGAGAATCTGGTGCAATCATCCACCAGAATCAACGCGTAACGGTTACCTGAGTGACTCTCCCTGTAGGGGCCTATGACATCTGCATGCACTACCTTTAGTGCAGTGTCTGAGAGTCTCTCACTATGCTTAGCCACTGGGTAAGCCTTAGATTTGGAACTTTTGCATACCTCACAATCCAGGTAGTTCCCACACTCTTTAACTTTTTCCTTCCCCAGTAAGGCTAGCGTTTTCTTTATGGTCTCATAATTTGCATGAGCCAACCTTCTATGTAGCAGATGTATGCAATTGTCATGGGGGCTCTTATTAGTTATCATTTTTGCCTCCACATGCCTATTTTCTACCACATACACATTATTACACATTTTCCCTGTAAGAAGCACTTTCCCACCTTTGGATATCTTACAAGCCTTGTCTGTAAATGTTACAGTATATCCAGCCCTGTCAAGGGCACTTACACTTAACAGATTGTTCTCTAGTTCAGGGACACATAGCACCTTTTTAAATGTATAGTTCAAAGCTGGGAACCACACACTCCCCTCACGTGTCACCTCAGAATTCCTTCCATCAGCGAGGCTTACGTGCGGCAAACTTGAGTCCCGTGTGTCTTTTAAAAGTTCCTGATGCCGGCAAATGGTCTGTGACGCACCAGAGTCTAAAATCCAGACACCGGCTGTGTCACTGTGCTCAGTCAGCACCAATGATGCCTTCTGACCGCTCACAAACTCACGTGACGACTGGTCCCTTCGGCTTTTCTTCCTTGCTTCTGGGCAGTCGCGCTTTAAGTGATTTGTTGCCTTGCAGATGTAGCAACGTCTGACCCTCAGAGCCACGTGCTGCTGTAAATCACCCGGCTTTCTCTGCTCCGCATTCCTCTCTCCGCCGGCAAACCTCCGCGTCTCCCGGCTTGGCAGGTTTCCCTCCGGCTTGGCAGGCTTCTCAGGATTTGTTGCAAGCAATCTCTTCTCATGGTCCAAAATTCTTCCAACAACATATTGTAGAGTCAGCTTATCAATTTCAACCGACTCCAGAGCAGTAATTAACATATTATACTGCTCAGACAGAGAGCTCAGGAGTATATAAACTTTATCATCCTCCGGTAGAGACTTCCCCCTCTGCTCCAGCATTTGGAAACATTCAGTCAGTTCATTTATATGGTTTCTCACAGGAACTGACGGCAAAAGAAAAGTTCTGTACAAACGTCTCGTTATGGCTATCAAAGAGCCAGCTGTTTTTTGTACATAGACCTGAGATAATGAGTTCCAGGCTGCTTTCGCTTTCAAAGCTCCCGTCACATGGACAAGCTGGTCGTCAGCCACGCTCAGCACTATGATTGCCAGTGCTTTCTCATCTTTCACCACGTCCTGCGGCGTCTCAGGATCCGGGGGGTTGGAGACATAAATCCACAGTGCCTCTCTTTTAAGGTAGTGTTGCATACGTAACGCCCACACATTGTAGTTGGTAGAAGTGAGCTTCTCCACAAGCAAGGACATTGCAGCTTGAGCCATAATTTCTCCCGCTCCCTGCTGCTCCTGCTCCGTGTCGCTCTCCTCCTCCGCCTCAGACGCACTGCTGCTGGCAGACCTGCTGGGCACCTCCTCTGCTCCGTCTGACTCAACCTCAGACATCCACTCGCCTTCTGCTCACTACAGCCCTTGTTCCACAGATAGTACCTCTGCTCAGAACCTCCAGGATGTAGCGCAGTTGAGCTGTTCTGGGCCCATAACCCTGTTGGCGTATGTTAGAAAGCGTTGCAGCTCTATAGGCGAGTAAGTACAGAAGACTCAGCACGTAGTACAAAAGTGCTCTTTTATTCACAGTGACAGAATGCTCCGCTTGGTCATCAACTCTCCACAACCCACACCCCAATACATATATAACACACCTATATACATATCTGGCATAGTCTCTCAGCCAATCACCTGTTGGCTGCCTTGTCTCCAGGACTATCTAGCTCAGTCCAGTACAAGCCAGTTTTTCTGCTCAGTCATTGAGCTGTCATGTGACACCACCAATCACCTGGCTGTCACATAGATCTTTTACATCTGCTTGCCATGTGCAGTCTCATATTCCAACATTTCCTACATCTGAATTGGACATTTAATGCAGTGCCGTAATATTATCGAAATTGTGCATGAGAGCAGCCTAAGACCATTTATACATAGCCGTTTCCTCATGGTCACCCCACTGACTACTTTGGGGCTTGCATTTCCCGACTGTCAGAGGTTGCCTCACTCTCCCCCCACATTTCCGTGCATTTTGCCAGCGTTTTCTGGATTTGTGTTTAGCCAGCATCCAGAAAACACAGGGGAAACGCACAGAAATGCTTGGGGAGAGCGAGGCAACCTCTGTCAGTCAGAAAATGCATGCATGCATGCATGATCAAAGCAAAGCCCCGAAGAAGTCAGCAGGGTGACCGCAAGGAAACAGCCGTGCATAAATGGCCTGAGTGTTGTATCAAGGAAAGATGGATCTTGAGACGACTGTTACACTCCGTGGATTAGTGACCTCATGTTCTGTTGTGGCCTTCTGGGAGAGATATTGACCCTTCTGACTACTATAGCTCCCCCACTTTCTGTAGATGAGGGGGACAGATGATACTATTACCTTACACCAGGGCTTGGAGACCATCATGCAGCTCCAGCAATGCCCCGAATCTTTCTACATCTGGATCCATTTTGGCCCTCTAGCTGGTCCTGCTGCGTATCTGAAGTGGGTTCAGCTTTACTAAACCTTCAAGAATCTGGCAGAAAGTTCAGTTATTTCCAGAATTTTCTAGGACCTACCCTCATATTAGAAGCAGATTAATCCTGAATTAGAAGAGGCAGCAGCTTGATCTCTTGAGCTTGGAAGCTAAGCCGAGGGTAGCTATGGTTAGTATTTGGATGGGAGACCACCAAGGAAGACGAAGGCAATATCAAACTTCCTCTGCTCATCTCTTGCCTTGAAAAAACTCATGGTTCTGGGTTCTCTGTGAGTCTTGCAACTTGACTGCACAGAATTATTTTTGCTGGTAGAAGAGAGGAGCGCAACTCTTGGAAAATCATGAGGCCACAACAGCGACTTTTCACTGGTGGTCAAATTCCCTGTGAATGTCCTTATTTAGACTGTGATTATCTGAAGTTCTTTACCAATTTCCCCCCCTCTGAGCTGACAATGGAAGCTGTTTGAAGAACTGCTACAGGCGGAGGTGTAAACACTCAGTTTCCACGCCTGCCTCCTCCAATTAAAGAATCTCCACTAGCCAAACTAGGAAGCAGCCCTGCCTGTGACCTTGAAGAAGTAGCCCAGACACGGCAGGTAGCATGAGCCTGGATAGACCCATGGTCTGAGTCAGTATGAGACACCTTCATGTGTTCCTGTATATACCTTGGTATGTAGACAACCTACTTGCAGAGAGCCAGTGTGGCATAGTGGTTAAGAGCAGTGGTTTGGAACAGTGGGCTCTCATCTTGAAAACTGGGTTTGATTCCCCACTCCTCCAACATGAGTGGCGGAGGCTAATCTGGTGAATTGGATTTGTTTCCCCACTCCTACACACGAAGCCAGCTGGGTGACCTTGGGCTAGTCACAGGTCTCTTAGAGCTCTCTCAGCCCCACCTACCTCACAGGATGTCTGTTGTGGGGAGGGAAAGAAAAGGGAAGGTGGCTGTAAGCCGGTTTGATTCTTCATTTAGTGGTAGAGAAAGTCAGCATATAAAAACCAACTCTTCTTCTTCTTCTTCGTGCAGGTTAGCTATGTGGGTGACAGATGAGGAGAGGGGAGGCCCCAGAGGGGTGGCCAGCAAGATGAAATGGGTGTCCAGAAGTACTGGGAAGATTATCAAAAGTTATTCTAGCAGAAGCTTCCAAGAATCAGAACTTCACTCCATCAGATGAGGAATGTGTCTGATATATCATACTGTTCTACTCAAGTAGTAGTAGAAGGCTGGATCACACCTGGAAGCAAGGATATATTAGCACTCAATACCACGCCTTGAAGCCTGAGCTCCATTGCCATCTTTTATGTTAATGAGAGGAGATTGGTTAGTGCAGCAAAATAAATTTCTGGCCCTTGATTGCTGCTTGACTCCTGTGAATGCAGAAACTTGCCTTCACTGATTTAAACGACTGATTTTAAAATATCTGGTTTATCTGTGTAGTTTGAAGATGATATGTCAGACAAGAAGTGACTATTTCTCTTGTACTTCATCACTGAAACAGGAAGTGTTGGAGAGTAGAGACCAGGAGGTATTAGAGTATTGGACAGTAGAGATCAGGAAGTATTAAAAAGAACCCAATGGAAAGCAGGAAATTTCTTTACAGGTTTCATTTTCCTGGCATGCTATTGAAATGTCTAATTACAGTTTTGCCTGCCTCCTTCCCATCAGATATTGAAGCAATTTCAACAACATTTTTATCCCAAACCTTTAAAAAGCCAATCGTGGAGTCTGCAAAAGACACTGCTGATATCCAAGAGCTTTGAAGCATCTTGAGAGGTATTCATGATCTCCCAATTCTTTAGTGGCAGGCTGGGCAGAGGGAGTCCTTCCTGACAAGAAATTAGGAAATGAATGCTAATAGATACAAACCCCAATTTGCTCCCAGAGGCTAATCCACAAACCAGAGCAATCATAGGTTTCAGTCCTTTCTTCCCTGAAAGTTCAAGGCAAGCTCAAGGTTTGCAAATCAGCATGTAATTTCCACCCCGTCCTGGGATGCTTCAGCTCTTCCAAAGAGAGGTCTAAACCTTCATTCTCACTCTAAGTGTTTATTGAAAACTAACAAGGATGTGAAGCTGTAACAGGATTAATCAGTCCCTGGGTACCATTTACAGGAAAGCCATTATGGATTCTTTCCCTTTGCAAAAGAGGCTCCCCCCCCCCCCCCCGCCCTGCACCATCACACCAATCTGTAGATGTGGATCTCAGAGTCACTATGTGTAGCTGCGGGAAAGAAAACAGAGATTAACACCTCTGGGAATCCCCAGGGACACTGAAAGGAGGCACTTCCTCGACAAGGAAAAAAGGGGCTTAGCTTATTTCCTGGTGCAATTGTTTTGTTTCTCGCACTTGCTGGGATCCCTTCCTCTGACTGAGAAGATTTGGTGGGGTTTTTTAAATGTTCATATGCATTTAAGGAAACCTTTAGGAATGACCTACTGAATCTGAATTAAATCATCTTTCACTGGATCTGCTAAATTGCAAAACCTGGGTCTTTGACTAGGAGCTTGACATCGTGCAGTAAAACAAAACCCAGACTTAAATATTTAAAATGTTAAAATATGCTTTGGGTCTTTTTGAGGCTCATATTTCTATAGCAGGGCATATCATCAGTCACCCAAGGAAAAGGGTTTGCATATAATCAACCAATCAGGCCTTGGTCCATTTAACTTGTGTACTGACATTCGTCTCTTGAAAGACATTTGCAGGGCAAAAGATGGTGGGGTAGGATGCTAAATGGTGTTGGAAAGGTAGTGGTGGGGAGACGGCTGTCAGTCTGTGCTTCAGACTCTAGAGGGGAAGATTCCAGAATCAAGTTTTCCTGCAAATAACTCCTCCTCCCTGCGAATGCACCCCCCCCCCAATGTCAGTAGGGTTGCTTGTTACCAGGCATGGGGGGGGGGGATTGTCCTGTCCCTTGAACAGACGATTAATGTGTAGAAATGGGCAACTGAAGATTTTCACAGCATACAGGTAAATAACATTGTCTGGTAAATAACATCCCATTAAGCCTGACAAGGTTAGCCTCAGGCTAGCCTGATCTTGTCAGATCTCAGAAGCAAAGCAAGGTCATCCCTGGCTAGTATTTGGAAGGGAGACCTCCACGGAATACCAGGGTCCTGACTTGGAGGCAGGGAATGGCAAACCATCTCTGAATAAGTCTTGCCTTGAAAACCCCACCAGGGGTCACCATAAGTTAGCTGCGACTTGAGGGCACAAAAAATAAAGACTTTTAAAAAGAGACAGGCTATGTCCCTCCCGAACAAGGCCTGCTGGCAACTCTAAATGGAAGATATGTGTGGTTGTTATGTAGTGGTGAGGAAAGCACTCTGCATTTGCTCTGAGTACTGTCTTCTCTGGTGGGTTGGAATTCTGTCCTTGGGCCAGATCTATTTAGATCCTCCTGAAGATCCCTCACCAGGCAGTGAGATATGGTGGGGCTTAGGATTGCCTGGATATTATGGATTGGATCTAGACAGCTTTTTTTTCACTCAGTCTCACCTAATTCCTTTCCATACTACAGCCTCTCCCCAACATGGGTTTTTGTCCCAGCACGGTCTCTTTGATAGTTAAAGGCAACCCTCTCCTCCCATTTTCATCATATTTAAAGCTGGATGGATCTAACCCTATGGCTGCTCAGCCCTTTGGCTCTCTGTTGTGAACTGCATGGAGTGACCTGGATGGCCCAGACCTAGCCTGATCTTGTTAGATCTCAGAAGCTAAGCAGCGTCGGTCCTGGCTAGTACTTGGACTGGAGTCCACCAAGGAATACCAGGGTTATTATGCAGAGGAAGGCAATGGCAAACCACCTCTGTTAGTCTCTTGTCTTGAAAACTCTACTGGGTTGCCATAAGTTGGCTGTGACTTGGTGACACTTTACACACACACACACACACACACACAGAGCGCGCGCGCAAGAGAGAGTGCTGCATATTTGCTGTACCATGAAGATCTGGGGTTTCAGCCTGCCTGATATATATAGCCATCGAGTTGCAGTTGATTTATGGTGAAAAGAGATGTGTAGCAACCCAGGACTTCTTTGGTGTTCTCCCAGCCAAGTACTAACTACGGGTGACCCTGCTTAGTGTCAGAGGTCAGGCTAGCATGGGTTATCAAGTCAGGGCATCTGAGTGTTCACCTCCCCAGTATTTCATCCCTAATCTCTGGTCAGGTGTGACTAGGAATTCAGTTTTCCCCTCCTTTCCTCTAGTCCCACCTACTCTCAATGAACATTTCTCACTGCAGACAGAGAAAGCAGGCAGCCCAAGAACATTGTAAATCTCATTCTGATATTCTGCCTGCTGCTCTCAGGGCTGACATTGAAAAGCAAAAGAAAAGAGCAAGAAGGAAAAAGGAAGAAATGTTCCCGGTCCAGGGGCATATGAGAACAAACTTAGCAAGTAAGGGGTTAGTTCCAGAGTTGCCCCTGTAGCTTTCCCCTCCCCCATTCCTTCAAGCTGTAGGCTTGCCAACAGACCTGGAGAAAAATGCCTTGACCGTTTCATAGAGGTTTACTATATGGGAATGGGCAGCAGAACCTTTTCATGGCATGAAGGTAAATAATATCCTATTAATGCTCTATTGAACGGACAGGACATTTTTCTTCAAGCAGTTGGCAACCCTACAACCTAATGTAAACACTACTTGCACATTTACCCTTATATCTCCATAAGGAAAAGTACTAAACTCTCCTCCATTAAGAGGGCATAACCCCATTCTAAGGGGGCATTGCCTCCACATGCCCCCAATAGCTCTAAATATCCCAGCTTTTCATCTAACCTAATAACATGCTTAACAGTAGCAAGCGCTAACTTGGGCAGCCCGCCCCCCATCTTTCAGAAGCCCATAGAAGATGGCACAGCTCACCAGAAGTACAAACTGCTGTACGCTTAGTGTTTGCAGGTATAGAAACAAGGAACATTCACCAAGGACTGAACAAAACATATCCTGAGTTTGAAATGAAGCGCAATTAAGCATCAGAGGAAGAAAGTACTAGATAATGAACTGAGTAATGTACAACCTGTGAAAAGTTTACTGAATCATGTGTACAAATGTATTCAGCTATAAAAGAATGAACTAGAAATGTTCTTTTAAAGTTGTTTTGTGTACAGTTTAGGCATTTCTTTATATTTATTTATTTATTTTGATTTTTATCCCGCCCTCAATCCCCAGCCAAGGCTAACTAGTCAAGGGGGCTAACTAATGACTTAATTCATAAAATGCAGTAAAATACACTAAAATAATGATATAAAAACAAAACAATTTAACTGCCCCATAAAATCATCATATTGAAATAGTAAACAGATAAAAATAAATACATATTGGTTTACTGTTTCTCAACCAATGGCCAGGTTTTGGGGGGGGGGAGCAGGATATGCATTATTTTTTAAAAATCAACATTGCCTTGTGTTTTAAACCTTTTCTGTCTTCTGCATGCACGGAGGGTTAGAGAACTATCCAGGGGCTTTCCCCCCACCAACCCCAGCTGTATTTCCTGAAGGAAATGGGGAATTTGCTCCCAGCAGGGGGAGGCTTGCGTCTTGTGCTGGGGTGGAGTCCAGGGCTGGGCCCAGCCGACTGGACCTCTTGTCTCTTGGGTCTCCTGAACATTTTACTACTCATTGAATGGACCACAGAGCTGCTGGCTCCGCACAGAGGTCTTGTTTGGTGCTTGGAGCACACAAGATTAGTCCGGGCAGTGGTAATTTATGGGTATGTTTAGCCTGAAGAGGAGAAGAGTGAGAGGTGATGTGATAACCATCTTCAAGTACTTAAAGGGCTGTCATATAGAGGATGGTGCCAAGTTGTTTTCTGTTGCCCCAGAAGGTCGGACCAGAACCAAAGGGTTGAAATTAAATCCAAAGAGTTTCCGTCTAGACATTAGGAAGAATTTTCTAACAGTTAGAGTGGTTCCTCAGTGGAACAGGCTTCCTTGGGAGGTGGTAAGTGCTCCTTCCCTGGAGGTTTTTACGAAGAGGCTAGATGGCCATCTGTCAGCAATGCTGATTCTATGACCTTAGGCAGATCATGGGAGGGAGGGCAATCTTGGACATCTTCTGGGCATGGAGTAGAGGTCACTGGGGATGCAGGGAGGAGTTAGTTGTGAATTTCCTGCATTGTGCAGGGAGTTGGACTAGATGACCCTAGATGACCCGCTGGGTCCCAACAATGGCAGACACCCCTGCTCTTCCCTCTGGAGAACTGCCCTTTCCCTTGCCAGTCCAGGCTGGAAAGGGAAGAAGACAACAAAGAAGAATTGGCTTTTATATGCTGACTTTCTCTACCACTTAAGTCACCTTCCCTCCTCACAACAGACAGCCTGTGAGGTGGGTGGGGCTGAAATAGCTCTAAGAGGGCTGTGACTAGCCAAGGTCATCCAGCTGGCTTCATGTGGAGGAGTGGGGAAACAAATCCAGTTCACCAGATTAGAGTGGGGAAACAAATCCAGTTCACCAGATTAGAGTCTGCTCTGCTGCTCCAAACCACCGCTCTTAACCACTACACCAGGCTTGCATTTATGTAATTGTTTTGTGCAATTTTACCTGTGATCCCACCAAGACATTCAAGGTGGAACCCGGGGGCACCCTCTAATTTAACCCTCCCAGCAATGCTGTGGGGTAGGCCAGGTTGCCTGAATTTCCCCCAGTGAGCTCCATGGCAAGTGAGGATTGGCACCTATACTTAACACCCCTTAACCCCTGTGGGGTCCCCCCACATGCATTCATGGCATGGGAAGAGGCGAACCCACAAATGTTCTGGGGCGCTAAAATGACCCCCTGTTCTTGCTGACTTTTGCCGGCTTCATAGAGAAGCGGCGGGGATGCAGTTCGAGAGGGCAGGGAAAAGAGGAAGGTGGGGAAGGGGCCGCCCCGACGACCCCCCCCCCCTCGCAGCAGCGCCACAAGCTGGGAGGGAGCCAATTCTCAAGAGCAAGAGAGGGGCGGGCGACGCCGAAGCGCAAGCCCCCTCCCCGCGATCTCTTTCCCACGCGCAAACGCCGCGAAAATCGCAGAGATAGCGCCCCCCCGCCTGCCCCCCCGTCCTTCCTTCAGAGAATTAGCTGCCCGGCGGTTGGGGGGGGGGGCACAACCGCCGGACTCCTTGGAAGCGCCCGGTCCCTTCCCCCACCACACCCGAACTGATGCCCCATCCATTCCAGGCCGGGCCAAGCCAAGCGCCACCCCCTGGGGGTCACCTCGGGGGAGCGTGTCAGCCTCTTCCTCCCATCAGCCGAGTGGGGCCCATCACAGGAACACACGAAGCTGCCTTCTACTGAATCAGACCCTCGGTCCATCAAAACCAGAATTGTCTACTCTGACCGGCAGCTAATCTCCAGGGTCTCAGGCAGGGGTCTTTCCCATCACCTACCTGCCTAGTCCCTTTAACTGGAGATGCCGGGGATTGAACCGGGGACCTTCTGCATGCCAAGCAGAAGCTCTACCTCTGAACCAGGGCCCTTCCCCGATCAGACCCACCTGCCGAGGTTGTTGTAGGGGAAGCGCTGGGAACCTTGGAAAGACCCCCAGCCTTGCAGAGACTTGCTTGTGTGTGTGTGTGTGTGGGGGGGGGTGGGCTTGGTTGGGCAGCCAGAGAAAGCGGCGGTGGCGGGGGGCCACGGAAGGAGCAGCCCTGGCGGCCTCTCCAGGCGGGGGGCCCCACCCCGGGCCGGCTGGCTGCGGCGCTCCTCGACGCGCGCTCCCTTTCCAAGCCGCCTTTCAGAGTCCTGCTGGAGGCGGCTTACGGTTCGCAGGCAGGCCCCGCAGGTGCCGGCTCTGGCCGCCTGGCCCGCAGCTCGTCTCCACCAGGGAAGAGCCCGGTTGCGCCCGAGAGAGGAGCTCGGGGAGGGGGGCAGCCAGAGCCTGGCGGAGCCTCAAACCCACCAAGTCTTTCCGGAAAGTTGGCAGCGCCCTGGGCGGGGGACAGCTGGATGGCGCCCCGCGGGGCTTCGAGGTGCCGCAAGATTCCTCCTTGTTTTGGCTGGAGGAAGAGAAACCCGCCAGTCCTCCGGTGTTTATTTAGAATGAATCTGGATCAGGATCGGGCCCAGAATCCTCTTTTCACGTTTAAGGCCGCTGATAAGGAAAGAGAGCCTCGGAGCATGTGCAGAAAGCCGCGGCTCCCGCGCCTAATTCTGGGGTTGAAGAGCCCCGGTCGCAGCCGCGTGACTTTCGGGTCGCCTGGAGCCCCGGGCCCTCCCTTTAAATCCCAGAGTGGGCACCCATTAGCCCGAGTGGGTTTCTTTGACTTCCCTCCCTTTGTACTCTGTTCTCCTTGTAAGACTCACGGGGCGACGTAGACGGTGGGATCCAGTGACCCCTGGATGGTCACTGTGTGAGCAGACTGCTGGACTCGATGGGCCTTGGTCTGATCCAGCAGGGCTTTTCTTATGTCATGTCCTTATGGTCCTCCTCCGTGTATTTTCACAACAACCCTGTGGTGTAGATCAGGTTGCAAAGTGAGAGGGAACAGCCCAGCCAATTGCATGGCAAGGAGGGATTTGACCCGGGATTTCCCCGGCCCTCCTTCAACACTGCGACAACTATTTATGCATGGGAGGTTTTGCCTTGGATTTGCCGCTCTCTAGATGCACGTTTCCCACATCTGAATGCTCAAAACTCTGCATGGGGGCTTACTGTTGAGTTTTGAGAATTTGGATGGGAAAAATGTGCATCGAGAGAGCGGCAAATCCAAGGCAAACCTCCCACGCATAAGTGGCCAACCACGCCAACACACGCTTAACGGCGTGGGCTTAAGGCGGGCTGGATAGCTCCTTGCCCACCCCGGGGCACGATCCAGCCCCAGCTAAGCATTTTCAAGTACAACCGAACCCAGCGGAAAAGTTTTCAGCACACGCCTCTGAAAATAACTGGAACGAATAAAATCCGGAAGCACTTTTGGGGGCTGTTGTTTTTAAACTGGAGGATCCGCAGAAGTCCAGTCCAGACGTGCCCAGGACGACGCGTGTCTGGACCTCCCAGTGATTTGTGTTTTACTGCAGCCTGCGACTGGCTGGGCCCTTGAGGAGGAAACTGAAGCCGCTAAATAGCGCTGCTCCTGGAATTCAGTGGGGCTTACTTCTGAGTAAACAGGATGGGGTGGGCCCCTGCTCTCACCCCTACAGGCACGCGGATCCCCTGCTCTGCCGGCCGCGCTGGGGCCTCGAACGCGTCTCGCCCGCCTGGCCGGGTGACTTTCCGCGCGGTTTGCTTTCCTTACGAAACGCTGCGGGAGGGGAAGGCGCGCCTCGCCGGGGACCCCGCCGGGAACCAGAGCTTGAGGCGGGGGAAGGACTCGGCTCGGGGAGGCGGGCGGGGCTGCTGCGGACCCTCTTCGTCCGGCGAGGGGCCTCGCCTCCGGCTTCCAAAGAGTCGGGCGCCCCTGGGAGCCCGCAAACAACTCCGGAGCGTGACCGTGTCGTTCCTATGGCGCTTGGGAGACCGCGGTAGACTTCTGCTGCGCATGGAGGCTCCGCCAGGTGATGGCGGCTAATGGCCGCTGGTGCGGAAGGAAATATCCCCTGAAACCATCAGGGAGGCCGGATTGCTCTCCCTCTCGCCCAGGCCTGGCATCGTAGCCAGTGGGAGCCCCAAGCAACCGGTTGTAAAGGGATTCGTCCGCACCCCCTGAGGCGCTCCTCAAGCGCGCCTCTGCGCTGGAAAGGAAGGCGCGCCCCAGGGCTTCCCGTCTACCCCATAGCAGCTAAGCATCCTCCAAGGCCCACGGATGTGCCGCCCAGGGCCGGGGCCAGTCATTTTTGCGCCCTAGGCAAGGAGAACTACTTGTGCCCCCCCATTGCTAACCAATTTTCAAAAACAGATGTCTTAAAATTAAAAATATATAAATCGTCAGTTGCATTCCCCAGCCCAAGAAACTAATCTGTTTAAAACGGTGCCCCTCAGGTCAGTCCTGCGCCCCTCTAAGGCCTGCGCCCCTAGGCCCCCGCCTAGTTCGCCTAATGGTAGCACCGGCCCTGGTGCCGCCCCAGCCTCGGCCCCATATGCTCAGAGGCTAACCCCACAGATTTCCTTCGGGCTAAAGCGCAGCTGCCCCGGGCTTTGCTCCCCGTGCAGAAAGCAGGGAAAGAGCCAACGCTCCGGCGGGCTGGATCGTGCCTGCCCAAAGGCCTGCCACCCATTTATAGCACCTTCCCGGGGGCTGGGGAGAGACGGCCAGGAGACCTCAGAAGGCCCGGGATCGCCCCCCCCCCAAGGACCGCACCACCCCTGGGGCGCCGTGGAAGACCGCCCTTCAGAGTTTCCGCACCGCGGTGGAAACGTGGCAGCCGGAGTCGCCCCGGACCCCTAAGCGGCGAAAGGAGGGATCTGGGGAGGGGAGAGGGGAGAGACCCCGGCCGAAATGGCGCAAAACGGCGCGCAAGGCCGCGCGCAACAGCCCAGGAGCGCCGCGTTGGGGCTGCTTATTCAAATGGCCGGCCGGGGACGCGGCGATTGGAGGCGGGCGACGCCGCGGGCTGCTCCAGCACTCCGGGGCCCGCCTCACGCCGCCCCCCCTCGCTCCCCTCCCTCCCTCCCCCCGTCCCTCCCTCCCCCCCCCGCCTTCCCTTCGCCTCCGGGCGACTCTCGCTGCCAAACCCACCGCAGCAGCGGCAGCAACCGCCAGGAGGGAGCGCAGCCCGGCAGGGCGAGCCCCCCTCTGCCCCCGCCCCAGTCACACGCATAAGAGAGGGAGGGAGGGAGGGAGAGAGGGAGGGGGGAGTTCTCCTCCCCCCCCTTTTTGGGTCGCTCTCTCTCCCTCTGCCGTCGCTTGTTGTGGCTGTTAAATTTTAAACGGCCCGGCACTCCGCTTCCAGTATGCTGGGAGTCGTGAAAATGGAAGGACACGAACACGCGGAGTGGAGCAACTACTATGGCGAGCCGGAGGTAAACGCGGGCTTGGGGCGGGCGGGCGGGCGCCTCTGCGTGTGTTTGTGTGCGGGCCCCCCACCCAGTCCCCCAGCCGCCTCCTGCTGCTAAAAAACAGGACGCTCCCTCTCCCGCGCCCGCTTTTTATACAACACCGTGTTAGCCTTGAGATAATATTAACTTTGTGATCAAATATTGACTTGCGGAGCCTCCAAATCCTTTCGCCATGCCCAGCCGCGCTATCCTAACAAAGTTGTGTTTGGCAGAGAGAGGTTGGGGGTGGGTGGGGGGGGGGAGCGAGAGGAAGGGCGTTGGGGGGTTATAAGAAGCCAGGGGACAAGGGGGAACAGTGAGTGCTCGCATCCAGAAGGTTTGGAGGGGGGCGAATCCCCAACCCCAACGAGATTTCTCGTGTCCCAGAAAACAGAGCGATCTGTAGAATTCGGATTAATCCCCCTCCATACACAGGCCCACCTTTCTCCTCAATTCAAAGTGTAGTTCGCTCCTCAGTTGTTATCCGATTTTACCCCGCATTTGGGGCGAGTCAACCCCAACTGATTTCCTCCGGTTTGGGCTCTATTTCTTTGACCCGGTAACCGACCCCGATCTTTAGCGCACTTGTTGGGCTGAAGTGTCGCCTGGAGCTCAGGGTGGGCGACTACCGAGGACTGGATTCGGGCTGAAGCCGGATTCTCTAAAACGGAAACCAAACAAAAGAATACATGAACCCAAGCCCTTACTCGCTTAACCGGTTTGGGGTTTCTGATTTGGTTTCTGATCAAGGCTCCGGGCGGGTTAGCCACGTTACTATGGAAGTCAATCAAAGGGGATTCGCTTTGGATTGGCGACCAGGAGAAACCGGTTTGCGGGACTCAGTAAGGGAGAGGAGGCTTCGCAGTTGCGGGGGGATCTGTTTCAGGTTGGGGCGTGGGTGCCAGGATGGGGACCCGCAGCCAAATCGTACTGAAGAGGTTTTGTGTTCCCACCGGAGATCCTCCTCCCATCAAAACACTGAACGCTTTACGGGGGCCCGTCGAAACCGACCCTCTCAGATCGGAGGGCGACCGCCGCCCCCCCCCCCCCCCGCTGCTCTTCACTATTAGTCCACGATTTGGCGCTTTCGGTCCCTTTTTAGAACCCCGGTTTGCGATCGCTGGAGCTTCACTCCCAAGCGCCGGCACGATCCAGTAGCTTCTAGACGCTTTGGCTCTCCCGGTGACGGGGACAGGCATTTTCTGTAGCCCCCCCCCCCCAATAAATAAATTCAACCGGGGTTATTTCCCCCCAAGCGTTGCTAGTCTGGCGGCTCTTCCGCCGGTCCCGGTCCGCGGGTGGGGCGCCCCAGACTCCCCGCCAGGAAGCCCCGGAGGTCTTCCCTGGGAGCGAAGCCCCGCTCCTACTGCTGGGCGCCGCTGCCCGGCGGTGGGGTCCGGGGGCATGGGTGCGGGCGGGCGGGCGCCGGCCACTAACCGCCTCTTGTCGCCTCTGCAGGGCTACCCGTCCATGAACGCCGGCCTGGGCATGAACAGCTACATGGGCATGGCCGGCATGGGCCCGGCGGGCAACATGGCCACGGTGGCGCCGGGCGGCTCCATGGGCATGCCCTACTCGGCCGGCCCGGCGGGCATGAGCCTCTCGCCGGGCGCCGGGGCCATGGCCGGCATGGCGGCCCACCTCAGCCCCAGCCTGAGCCCGCTGGGGGGCCAGGCGGGCGCCATGGGGGGCGCGCTGGGCGCCTACTCGGCCCTGAGCCCCGTGGGGGGCGGCGGCGGCGGCGGCGCCTACGGGCCGGCGGCGGCGCTGGGCCGCTCGCGGGACGCCAAGAGCTACCGGCGCAGCTACACGCACGCCAAGCCGCCCTACTCGTACATCTCGCTCATCACCATGGCCATCCAGCAGTCGCCCAACAAGATGCTGACGCTCAGCGAGATCTACCAGTGGATCATGGACCTCTTCCCCTTCTACCGGCAGAACCAGCAGCGCTGGCAGAACTCCATCCGCCACTCGCTCTCCTTCAACGACTGCTTCCTCAAGGTGCCCCGCTCGCCCGACAAGCCCGGCAAGGGCTCCTTCTGGACGCTGCACCCCGACTCGGGCAACATGTTCGAGAACGGCTGCTACCTGCGCCGCCAGAAGCGCTTCAAGTGCGACAAGCCGCCCGGGCCCAAGCCCCCGCCGCCCCCGCCGCCCGGCGCCTCGCCCGCCGCCCCGTCGGGCCAGGGCAAGAAGGCGCCCCCCGCCCAGCAGCAGCAGCCCCCGCCGCCCCCCGAGCGCGACCTGCCCAACGGCCGCGCCGAGTCGCCCCACGCCGGCGCCTCGCCCTGCCGCGAGCACAAGCGCGCCCTGGCCGACCTGAAGGGCCCCCCCGAGCCCGCCCCCTCGCCGGCCCAGCAGCAGCAGCAGCACCTGCTGGCCCAGCACCACCACGCCCACGCCGGACTGGCCCACGAGGCCCACCTCAAGGCCGAGCACCACTACGCCTTCAACCACCCCTTCTCCATCACCAACCTGATGTCCTCCCCGGAGCAGCACCCGCAGCACCACCCCCACGCCCACGCCCACCCGCACGCCCACCCCCACCACAAAATGGACCTCAAGGCCTACGAGCAGGTGATGCACTACGCCGGCGGCGGCTACGGCTCCCCCGTGCCCGGCGGCCTGGCCATGGGCTCGGTGACGAACAAAGGCGCCCTCGAGGCCGGAGACCCGTCCTATTACCAAGGGGTCTACTCGCGGCCCATCATGAACTCCTCCTAGAGGGCCCCGACGGCCGAAGGGGAAGCGGGGCCCAGGCGCGGGCAGCAGGAGAGCCCGAGAGACGCTGCCCACTCCGGCCTTCTCGCCCGAAGCAACCGCCCCTCCGCCCCTGCCGAGCCCCTTCTCCAAAGCCCGACGGACCGAGAGACTCCAGCAGAACAGAGGAGAGCGCTGCGAGGAGCTTCCCCGCCCCACCCTTCTCCAGCCTGACTTTAATGCTCGTTTTTAACAATAGACTTACTACGGGGAAGCCCTCGGACCCAGCGGATGACTGGCCCGTGGTGCTCCTGCTCCTCGGAGGAGAAGCCTCTCTGGAATTGGCTGTCCTAACAAGTCTGTCTGGTTTTCTCCTGCCCTGTTCTGGCCAACAGCAGGACGGAAAGAAAGGAAAGGGGCCCGGGAGCAGCAGGTCTCCGGTTCCAGGGACTTCTGCTTCCCCATTTGTTCATTTTTCAGACACCGAATTAATTTTATTTCCTTTGGAGGCTTTTTTTAAGGCGATTCCTTGTACGTTTGGTTTTTGTTTGCCTGTTTGTTTGTTTCTGGGAGTTTTAAATATATCTGTTTTGGGTGTGAAAACGTCCCAAATATAAGTGTGTGTGAACCGAAGTTAGAGTTTAAAACGGAAGATCAAAAGACTCGTAGCGTTGTGAATACAAAAACGAAAAGAAAAAGAAGAAAAGGACTTTAGCCTGTAACGGGACGCAAGAAGGTTTGATGTTACCGGGAGAGTAAACAACTCGGATCGCATTAATTTATCGTTTCTGTACGCTTTATTTATGGCCTATAAGTGTGTAATCTGGTAACGACCAGCCAAATTCTCACAAACCGATATTAAAATGCTATTGGAGATATCTCCCCCTCCATCCCTTTACCTTTTTTAAAACCTTCATTTTTCCCTCTGGTGAAATATGTCATGCAAATGGATTTGCTTAAGATCGTGTCCATTCCAAATATTCCTTATTGCAAGTGTACTTACTGTATTTGAGATTGGATATTTTATCGAACTTTTTTTTTGGGGGGGGGCGCCTTACTCTCCTGAAGCCCCGTACTCGTGGCATGGCGTGGCAGAGGAGGCGTAGCTTTTATGCACACCGAAGCCCTTCCCCCGTCCTTCCCTCGTTCTCAGCCCAGATCCCGATTCTCTGGACATTTACTCGGAAGCAAGTCCTGGGCATCCTTACTGGGAAATAAATTCTACTGAGTTCAGTAGGACTCCTTCAGGCCCAGACGTATCCGGGGGAGGGGGATTGTTTTCGAGTAAATATGCCTAGGGAGAAAATACAATACGGTTTACTCCCAAGTAAACATTGCCCGTCATGCGCATTAATTCAACAGGAAGTCCCATTGTTTTCCGTATTAGAGGTAGCGAAGCTCTAGTTAAGTATACACTTTCTCGGGAGTAAATCCCACCGGGCATGGGATTGGTTTTACAATTTCCCTTTTGGTTGTACTGGAAAGGAATACCAGGCAGGGATGGAGTTTGCAGGTTGCGGTTGGGATCCGTATTCGGGTGCGATCCTGCTGTTCCTTATGCACTGGCAGGCACTCTGACCTCAGCGGGAACTCAGCCTAGGTCCGTGTGGGCGATCTCACGTTTGTTCATAAATGATTTTCGCTTAGCGGTTGAAATGATTCCTAGGATCCGGTCACAGGGAAGCCTTAAAATCCCATCCCTTCCAAAGGCAGAACCTTTCCCGAAGATTGGTTCTTGTAGGTTATCCGGGCTGTGTGACCGTGGTCTTGGTATTTTCTTTCCTGACGTTTCCCGAAGAAATCACCAGACCTGTCAAAGCGCCGGGCGGGATCGTCCTCCTAACCTCCTGCAGTTATATAGTCCATTTTTAAGAATTCAGAGTAAAACTCCTCCGCAGCCCTTCCAACCCCACTGGCATCAGGTCTGGCGGTGTGATTGTCCGCCTACTGCAGGCGGGAGGGGGAGCCGGGACTGAAAGAGCTGAACGAAAACCACCGTCTGGATTCACGGACGGAGGGCCTTCGCCACTCAGTCACGCCAGGATTGTTTTGCATAACATGACTAGGGTACAACTCTCGGGGAAACTCGCGCCCGCCTCGCAATGGGGCTGGCGGGGAAGACCTTTTGGGTGGATCGGGTCTTGTCTCCCTAGCGAGCTCGATCGTGGGAAACTTCCAAGGGGCGCCAAAGCGGAATACCTAAAGTAAATCTTACTCCGAAGTATTTCCGCACCAAATATCTGTGCGGACAGACTTGGGAAATTATATTACCCCCTCCATACACACTTGTGTTTCAACAGTTTTTTTTATTGCTATGTTTGATTCGAATTCTAACCCCAGATAGTTTTGGTTTGGATTGGACTCTGGGTGGGGGGCCATTCGCAATAGAGGCCTGGTGCCGGGAAACGCGGAGTTAGCGACCGCGCTCTCTTAGTACCCTCTTCTGACCCCCCCACAGCAGTGTTTCGGGAGAAGAACGCGGTGTGTGTGTGTGTGTGTGTGGGTTCTTCCTGAGCCTTTTGGGGATCCACCGCTGAGAACCTGGAGGAGTCGAAGGGATTTTAATCCGGAGTGGTCTAGTTCAGGCACAAATGGGGGGAGGGGGAGAAGTGCATAGAGGGGCGCTTGGAAGGGCAGGCGCTGGCTGGTAAAGGTGGGGGGGGGGCAAAAGGACTGGACAAGCAGGCTTCATTGCTGAGTCCACGCGAAGGAGTCCGCAGCTGTCTGCGCCACGCTCCGAGGCAGTGATCTGAGGCTGCGACTCTATGCAAGGCGAATTGGAGGAAACCCCATCAATTGTTTCCGAGTAAATCTGCCTAGGATCGGGTTGCTGGAATCATTAGGAAGGCCTACAGGATACGAAGCACGTTTGGTCGAAAGTAAGTCTCACCTTCATTAGGATTAACCCTTTAGAAAAAGACTGTCTGCTTCACCTCTGCGATGAACCGGGATTGAGGATGTTGGCTGTGAATCTGGGCCTCCCCTGCCCCAGGACAGGTAACCAGTTTTAGCCTAACAACTAGTGGATGGATTCTGTGTTTTACCTGGTTAGATTTATATTTTCCGATTTTTCCAGATTAGACCACACTTCTGGCATCCCATGGCCCCTTGACCCCCTCTCAATAAAATTCAACATCCCATAAACTGCCTAATGAGATGATCAACGCACAGCATCTGAAGATGGAGGCTCCAGTACAGGAAAGGCTGGGCTGGGCGGGGGTGGTGCGGGGCTTTAAGGGGCCTCCAGACTGTGGTTTCCTTCTGCTGCGACGGACTGACACCTTCTCTGGAACCCTTAAAAGGGAGTGGCCGGGCCGGATCTCGCCCTGGCTGATTTCTTCTCTTGCAGCAGGTGTGAGACTGCGGTCCCGATATGACCGAGGTCCAAAGGGGACGGAGAAATCCATCTGACAGGAGGGAACCGAATTCCCCGGAAGCCAGTTTTGCACGGGGCTCATTCAATCTAGGAGTCAATCCAGCCGGTCCCAGATGATGGAGAAGGTGAGGGACAATCGGGCGGCGCAAACAGAGCCGGCTCCAGGCAGGTGACGCTGTCGCGTTTACATGGCGCTTCAGATGGCCCCGAGTGCTTCACGCACAATACCTGGTCATCCTGAGCCAGCTCCCACCCCTAAAGTCAGTCTTGTCAGGATGACCCGGTATCATGCGTGAAGCACTCGGGGCCATCTGCAGCGCCATGTAAACGCGACTGGGCCACCTGCCTGGAGCCGGCTGTGTTTGCGCCGCAGATCCAGGGCTGCGCCGCCCGACTGCCCCTCACCTTTTTCGTCATCTGGGACTGGCTGCACTGACTCCTAGATTGAATGGGTTGTGGGGTTGTGGGGGGCAGCGCTTCAGTTTAAGGCAGAGGTGAGATTCCAAGATTGTTGAGCGTAGTTTGTAGCCTTGAGTGCTCGAAGACACTCTGCTTTCAGGACAAACCAACAGGGGGTCCTTTGCTTACACGACCCCTATTATTTTCTTAAAGGCTGGTTCACACGTGTATGGTCAACCTGTAGTGACTTGCACGTGCAAATGATCGAACACCTCAGAGATCGCTTTCCCCTCGCCCCATCCCCGAGGCTTTTCCACGGAGCCCCTTCTCACACGTCCAACCGCCAGTCATCATGCGATAGGAATACAAGCGGGCTACATGCACGTGTGACCGGCGGCACCCGCCCCCTTTGATTTCACCTAGACTTTCGTATACTTAAAGCAGTGGGCGGTTCCTCATATAAGTTAAGCGTAGGCAGTGCTACTGCCTTCCAGCAGTTTACTCGTATGCCAGCCCAGCAGGGAGAAAAAAAATCTGTCTCCCACTTTGCTTGTGAGGTCGGCTGTTCAGTTGCTTCAACACGGTGGGGGATTTCAAAGCGTGATCCTCCCCCATCTGCCTGCCTAAAATGATGCAGTCTGCTCTACCACCTCCAGGATCTCTACAGGCCATAAGCCTGTACATGGACATGGTTGCTCAGAAATTATTCCCACTGGGACTTGCAAAGAATTGTGGTTTTAAATGGATGCGTCACAGGGCTTTCACAGTGCAATCATAAAAAAAACAAAAAAACAAAAACAACAACAGCAAAAAAAACACAAAAAAAACACCCACTTTCTAGGGAATAAGCCCCATTCAATAGCCTGGAGTAGGATTCTGAATAGACCTATAGGATGGACCTATAGTGTACATTTACTTCGCCCAATTTCTGCCACAACCTCTCAGAGGCAAAGACCGGTGTTCATCCAGAATTAGGTTCAACCCGGTGTTTTTCCCCCATTGCATTTAAATCCAAGTAAAAATATCTTTTAGGTTCTGGACAGGAATTTTACATTTCACCGCTGCCCAAAATTGGCCTCCTTCTCACTTTCTTAGAAGCGGAATCTAAAGTGTCAGCAGTCGATTGCCCAGCCTTAGGGCCGCTCACACACGCACGTGTACACCACACAACGGCTCCGTTACTAGACAGCAGGATTTCTGACCGGTGGATCTCCGTGATCTTCCCATGTGCAGATTCTCGGTTTATATCGTAGTCCTTACGAGTCGTTTATGCACCGGTGAACTACTATGGAGCCAAATACTACCCACGGCAGTTTCCTCTGTGCGTGACTGCTACACCAGGGCTACGACCCGTCTGCTTTTCTCCATGGTTGCAAATTGCATGGGGCTCGCGTGGGACTTTTCTTTCAGGGACACGCCCCTTGGGGGCTGCCAGTGGCTCTAGACCCCTCACCTTTCTTCCCTCCTAGAGCTCAAGGTGGTGCCCACAGACACATCCCAGAGCACAGACCAGACCCACACGTCCCTGGCCGCAGCACCTCGCAATTAGTAACCACGTGGCGAAGGGCGGCCGTTGGAGGAGGAGCCCCATGCGGGGAGCGTCTGGCCAGCTTGAGACGGCCGAGCCACCCCAGAGCCCGCCCTGAACTGGGATGGCGGCGCAAAGAGCCGGCCAGACCAGTCCAGCTTCTCGGTTTTATTGGGTAGGTTGTGGCAGGAAAGACTCCCAGCCGAGCCAAGATGTCCCGGCTGGGCCCACCGCCGACATGCAGCCAGGCGCGCATCCTCGTCCGATGACAGCCCGGCCACCATCCAGAGGGTTCCTGTCAGCGGACTCGAGAGGGGCCGGGCTGAGCCGACGACCTCCGAAGAGCCTGCCTGGTGTCAAAGACAGCTCGGAGTGTATAGGGAGACAGAGGCGGTGGGGCGCGCGGATGCGAAGACTGGTGAATCCCCAAATCCGGCTGTAGGTATAACCCCCCTTTATTAGGACAACCTGACATCTCACGCATGAGAGAGCCGGTTTTGGAATGGGGAATGTGGACCTTGGCGGATGATTTATTACTTTAATGTCTTTAACGCATTACGAGCCCCCCCCCCCAACTCCAGGCAAGGAGTGAAACGTCAAGAACCAACTTGAGTGTTGACTTGTGCAGCCCCGAATAAAGGAAGCTGGATGGCAGCGGCTGGTTGGCCTCCGGCGCTTAGTGAGACTGGGCGCTCTGGCTTAATAGGCTGGCTCCGGCCTGAAGACTCCCCGGTAGATGTTAACATTAGCCGAATGTCAGACGTGCACCCTGTTTAATATGTCTACGCTTATATCTGAACATTAACCGTTCTTCCCCCATACCCCCGTCCATTCCATCTGCAGCAGCTTGGTTGAGTTGTTACACCATCCCGTTAACCCCCTTGCCTAGAAATCAAACCCTCCTCCTCCCTCTTCCTCTTGTTAAAACTTTGTGTATTTATTTATTTATCAAAACATTCATACCCCTCCTTTCCTCGTGGTTTGTCATTAACAACAACAAAATAATAAAAATAACCACAATACCAACACTACTAATACTACTAATGATACTAATGACACTAATACGGATTATGGTGGTGATGATAACAACAACAACAATAAATGGGCTCTACTCGTTCAAGACAACAGGTCGTGTTATTTTATTTCCCACGCCTTTCCAGATTGCCTTTTACAAGTCAGGAAATAAATGTGAGAATCCTGTGTGTGTTTTAATCCCACAAAGGCAGGAGGATAAAGCCGGCACCCCTTAAAAACGGGTGGGGTGGGGGTGGGTAGACCCCCTGCTCCCTCCCCCGCCCGGCCTCTGTCCGGCCAGGACACACACGTCGTGAAGCAAAGCGGAAAATGCGCGTTCATTACCACATAAAAGGCTCCCGTCGCGCCGCAGAATGGAGGCCCGGGCGGGGAGCGGCGGGGCGCACAAAGGGCCGGCGAGGCGACGCTCCCGCTAACCTGGCCGGCCGGAGCGAGGCGACCCCAAAAGCAGAACGGGCCTGGGGTGTGCGTGCTTGGGACGGAGGGGTGGCGTCTGCTCCCCTGCCGGAGATCCGAGGTCCTCCTTGGCTTCCTTCCTCGGCCTTCCCCGGTTCGCGTCTCCTCCTTGACTCCTTGCTCGGGGGGCTGCGCGGAGGGAGGGTGGGAGTTACAAATCGGCCCCCCACTCACTCGACCCCCCCTTACCCGTTGGTGCTTTAAGTCGCAGTAATCTGTGAATAAACAAAAGCCGTAAACAAATAATAATAATGATGATGATGATGATGATGATGATCATCATCATCTCGCATCCCCACTCCAAATTCCAGGAGGGCAAACTTTCCGCAGCACGCCACACTTGGGTAAATTTGCACAGATACGAGGGCCGCCGTGCCTGGCCTGTGTGCGCGCGCGTGTGCGTGTGTATGTGTCCGCGCGTGTGCCACGGTGTGTGTGTTTTTCCTCTGGTCTTTAGAGCCATTGTGCTTAACTGAATTTTATAACGCTGATCGATATCTTGGTAAAATATTCATTTTTAAACTAGCGGGCAGCGAAATCTTTGCTTTGTGCTAAAGTCAACAGTGGGGCCAATAAAGGCGGCGAAGCCTCCGCCGAGGAGCGGCAGTCGTCGGCGGGCCGTCGAGCAGGTCAGCGCCTCGGAGATCTGCGGATCCGGCCCACCAGGTAGGGAGTGTTTTGTTTTGTTTTGTTTTTTTTGGGGGGGACGAGTGCGAGCATTTCCGGGAAGGGGGCCAGGGAGAAAAGCTGACCCCAGTCCTATCTGCTGCGGCTTCTCTTTCAGAATCGGGCCCAGGGAAAACAAGGCCGCCACCCCACCCCACCCCACCCCACTCCACTCCACTCCACTCCACTCCGGCCCGTGGAGAGAACGGAGACAGACAGACATTAGCTTGGGAGACGGGATCTCAGTGCTCAACACCCCCCAGCCCCAGAGTTGTGAGGCTGCCCCACTGGCCCAGCCAGAAACTCTTCTGCCTTACATTTGCAAAGGGTGTCAATTGCTTGTTTTGTCAATTGCTTGCTTTGAGCCTCAGCCTATGCAGATTTGCTCAGGAGTAAGTGCTCCCGAGTTCCATGGGGCTTGTGGGCTTCCCAGAAGCCCCCCCTGGCCGTTGTGCCCAACCGGAGTCTGGAATCCACGGCCTTGGCTCCGATCCAGGAAAGCGCCCAACAGCAGCCGCTGCCCTTCGCAGAGGCGGGCGACGCTCCTCGGCGGCCGCTGCCCCAAAGCCGTTTACTTCCGAGCAGCTGCGGAACAGGCACGGCCCTCTTTGTTCTCGCAATAAACGCCAAATTACCCCCAGCCATCCCCCATGGCGTCAAACCCCCCCTCCCCCACAATAAAAAACCCTTCAAGCATCGCTATCCTTTCCCCTCACCTCCAAAATATCTGGAAGGGCTGGAAAGCCTCCTGGAGCTTGTTTGGCTTAAAAAAAAGAAAAACAGGACCGCTTGTACTAAAAGTGAAAAGGCCGCTTCAGGGGACAGTTGGGGCTTTCAAATGATGATAATAATAACGAAAACAACAAAGATCTTGGGTACCACGTCTGGGAAATTCTCCTGCGCGGGACACCCGGAATGAAGGGGATTTGCGCCCCTGGCCGCTTCCCATTCATTCCAGCGGTGGTGCGGAGTTTGGTTCAATAAACGACTCCTGGGCAGGAAGGTGGGGAAGAGGCGGGGCCCTCCGGAGCTCTGAGCAGCGCTGGGCCCGGAGCTGATCCTAAGTGGCCTTTTACGCTGTAAGTAGCACAGGGTAGGAGTAAGAATGCCGTTTTCCCACGCGGAAGTGCATTGCGATGCTATCTATAGTCACCCATCCATCCCATCGCGATAATGTATATTGAAGGGCTCTATGCAAGTGGGAGCAAGTGGGAGCTAGAAGAGCAAGATCCAGCCAAAGCTGAGCACGTTCCCGTCTCACAGTCAGTGGGACTTAAAGGTACATAACTTCGGCTGGGCATCCCTCCTAGAAAGAGGAGGGGCGGCGATAATGCTATGAACGATACTTCGTTTTTACACCAGTCTTTATCTTTGTGGGATATAAGACGATGCCCATTTTACAGACAGAACGTTGAGGCTCGGGCCTAATGATCCCCCCCCCCTTCTAGGCTCGGCTAAGATTGGCGTACTTCCATGCTGGTTCAACGTGTTCAAAATCAAACGAAAATAATTTATCCGTTTTAAAAATACTAAGCAAGAGGAGTTTGTTGTTGTTTAAATCAATGGCTTCTTCTCGAGGGTGGGGAGGAAGAGGGAAGAGAGACGAAGATCGCAGGTCACCACATTCCTTCTTAGGGGAATTCAATCTCGATTGCTTGGGTGTCTATTGGACTTCACGCCTAGTTGATTTTAATTTGCAAGAAGACACCCCCCCCCATTCATCAGAAGAATGAAACGCCCCTCTTTTGGTTAGCGGAGACCTTGGGTAGATGGGGGGGGGGTGATTTTGGCCCAGAGAGCCAGCAAGAGAGCTCTTCCCTTGGAGACCGGCTAGCGGAACCTCTGGTTCCCCCCGCCCCCCCCATAGGGGCTGCGGCGACGGTGGGCGATGTGTGTGCGTGTGCAGTGGGGGGGGGGATTAGAAGACCCTCATCTGATTCCCCCCCTCCATCTCGCTGACGTGACAGCTTATATTTCCCGAACAAGATGGGATCGCGGCAGGACACACAGAGAGGCTAATGGTTTTTCAATAATTAATACTCTCCTGGCCCGCTAGTAATGCGGCCTCCCGGATTTGTCAATTACTTGTCATTAAACGGGTGTCCGTCCGCCTCCTGCGCTGGGAGCCTTTGGATGGGGGGCTGCGGAGAGAGAGAGACCCGGACACCCCCTCCCTCCGCCGCCGCGTCTCCCAGGAAGGCCGGCCCAAGGGCCGCGGCCGCGCCGAGAGGTGGGCAGCTTTGGCTGGGTGGACTTGTGGGCGGCTGGGCGGGCGGCCGGCCGGCATGCAGGGCTGCTTCCCCCTGTGCCAGGAAGCCAGCGCTGCGAAAGAGATTTAATCTGCCAAATGGGCAATTTTCTGCTTCCGATCCTTATCCTCCTTCCTTCCCGCCTTTCGAGAAACAAACAAATCAGCAAACAAATACCGGCTGCCCCTCCGCGGGTCCAGGCAGACGCCACTCCCCGGGTTAGGGGCCCAACTTTTGTTCTTTCCAGCTGGCACTGCTCCGATGCCTTTATGCCTTCATGCCCCTGCCTGACGCAGAGAAAGTCGACAGCTGAAGAGTCCCAGCCCCGCCCCCCGTTTCAGCTCCACTTGGGAAAAGGCTTCGCCCTTCTGGTCTCTCAGTGTCGGGCTACCTTGAAAAGAACAGGAGCAGGGCCAAAGAAAAAGACTTGGCAATCGAGTTTCGAAAAAAACTGGTCGCAGACTTGGGGAGAGTGTGTTCACACGCGCTGAGGGGCTTGTTTTCAGTGTCAGGGTTCAGGGAAGAGGGGGGGGGGGCTCCTCTGAGCGCGTGCCACACCACTGAGCTAGGCCACCCGTATCCACTATCCCTCGGAGCCTTCTCTCCGGGTCATTAGAGAAGCCAACCTGTCCTCCTTGGGAGTAATCTTGTTGTGACGGTTCAGGTGCCCTGGATACTAATGCTAACGGTGCCAAGAGATGCGCGGCCCTTTCTGGAAAGCCACCTGCGGAGGAAGGTAGATCACGACGGGCAGCCATGTCCTCTGTCGTTAGCAAGGCCATTTATGCCCGGGAGGTTTTGCCTTGGATTTGCCGCTCTCTAGACTCAAAAATAAGCCCCCAGGCAGTTATGAGAACTCGGATACGAAAACTGTGCATCTAGAGAGCGGCAAATCCAAGACAAAAGGGTCTGAATATATTGGTGACAGAAACATAAAGAAGCTGAAGTTACAGCGTTAGAGAAATTCCTTTTTCTTGTTTTGCAGTGAAAATACAAAATTATACTTAAAACTACCATTCTAAGCACATTCATTTGAATCCTATTGACCTTAAGCCTGTTGAGGCTCAAGCTGTTAAAACAACAACCGTGCAATCCAATGCACAGTTACTCAGAAGCAAATCCCACTACCAAAATGTCCGGCAGGGTATGAGCTTTCGTGAGCTGTGAGCCTGCCAGCCATGTGCTTCGCCTTTCGGCTGCTGCTGGACTCCGGCTCTTTTCTGCAGCGGCGGGAGGGGCCCTCGCGCCCCGAGGAGCTTCTCCGGCCAAACTGAAGCCCTGACCCAACCCCAGTCGGCGCCCTTCCGGGAGGAACCTGCTGTCGCTCCAGTGGCTGGCGGTCGGGGCCTGATCCGCGTCGGGGCAGTGGGAGGCCGGCCACCAGAGCAGGCCAGCTGCCCCCCGGAGCCCCTTCCCCACCCCCACCCCAGAAGGTCTTCCCAGCGCTGCTCTGGCTGGGCCGGGCCTGCGGGCGCACTGGGAGAGGGGCCGAGAGCAGAGGTCTCCGGCCCGTGGGGCTCCCGGAGCATTCCTCGGCGGCAGGGAAGGGGAGGGGGAGGCGGGGGAAATATCGATCGGGAGGAAGAATTGCCCCCCCCCTCCCAGCTCCCCGGCAACCCGGCGCTGCATTCCAAAGGCGGGGCGCGCTTAGCTGCGGAGGCCGCCGGCGACCCGGCCTGACTGAGGCCACGAAGCGCAGGGGCACAGGTCGGCCTGGAGCAGGCCATCCCGCGGTCCCCCCCCCCCGGCCGCCCGGCCTCTCTGCTCCCGGGATGCCGCCCCCGCTGCCTGGAGCAGCAGCCACCCGTCCTGGGCGCTGTGGCAACCCCGCTGCACCCGCGCCTCCGCGGTTCTTCTTCCGTCGGGGTTCTCTCTCCCTCTGGTTCTGGTTGCCCAAGGCTACCTGCCCCCCCCCACTCCGCCCCCTCCTTCCTCTCTCTTTCAGGGGACCTTCGGGAGCCCCGTTCGACCCTCGGTGAGAGCCTGGACGGTTTTGCCCGGGCAACCTTTAGACGCGCTTAGGGTGGACAACTGGCCCGGAGAAAAACGTCCTGCCCTGGGAACAGAAGCTTCGTGGGGCGTGATTCACCAAGCGATGCTATTGACCCCCAGGCCAGGAAGACTTTCAGGAGATGACTTCCACACAGCAGGCCTCGGCTAAAGGGACGGGGCATTTTCCTGCTGGTCAGTTGGCTATTCCTGCTCCTCCTCATGCCTGCTCCTCCTCCTCCTCCCCATGAGCGGCATCCTAAGTAGCCCAACCCCCGACTTTCGTGGGTTTCAGCACAGCAATCTGCAGGTTTACCAGGAAGTGAGGACCGTTGGATAGTATTTCTTCACAGGACGCATAGTTAAATTGTGGAACTCCCTGCCCCGGGATGTGGTGATGGCTGCCAACTTGGAAGGCTTGAAGAGGGGAGTGGACACGTTCATGGAGGAAAGGAGTATTCATGGCTACTAGTTAAAATGGCTACTAGTCATGATGCATACCTATTATCTCCAGGATCAGAGGAGCCTGGCTATTCTATTGGGTGCGGTGGAACACAGGCAGGACAAGGCCGCTGCAGTCGTCTTGTTTGGGGGCTTCCACACAGGTCAGCCGCTGTGTGAACAGGCTGCTTGACTTGACGGGCCTCGGTCTGATCCAGCAGGCCTTTTCTTATGTTCTTATGTTGTCATGACTTACTTCCTAGATAATATGCATAAGATTGCAGCCCTATTGCGCCATCATTATTTAGAAGGAAGCCCAACTGAATTCAGTGCACATTTACTCGGAAGTAATTCCCAGTAAACTTCCGACGCTCTGGCTGCCCTGCAATCTTCTGCAGGATAGCGGTGAAATAAGTTGTATTGTTTAGTATTGTGTTTAGTATTGGGGGGGTTGTCTAACTTTGGGGGTGATGTAAGGAGGTGCGGGGATGGATTCAGGGAACATTGATCCGATATTCCTCTAAACCTTAAAAAAAAAAAACCATGGATACAAAGAGCCTCAAAAGCAACTTTCTCCAAAGTAAAGGCCTGGGGAAAGGGGGGGGGGGTGTCGAAACGGCTGCTAAACCGGTCTCTGCAAACGTGTTCTGCTCAGAATCGGCCGGCCGGCTCCCTTTTCTAACTGCCATTCACAGCCGTAATAGAAGGGCAGAAATCATCTAATTGTATTCGCCTGTTTTATCTCCTGGCCTTTTCTTTCCTTCCCATAAAAAAGACACCTCTGTCTCCTCTGTGAGCCCCCTAATGACATGCACGAGGGAGGGGGGGGAGCGAAAGACGCCCAGACATCAAAGCGCAGAGCAAGCGACCACGTCCCGCACTTTGATAAGAAAGTCACACTCCGGAAGGGGTCGGAGGTGGACCCGTTCTGCGGCCTCGCCTCTGTGGGGGCGGCGGGCGTTGGGGGGGGCGTCCCAAAATGTGCAAACCCCCCCCCAGGTTTCGAAGCAGGGTAACTCCAGAAGGCTGCAGAAATGGGCCTTGTGGGTCGAACAACGACCCCCAAATCTGTGTATTGAGGATAAGGGAAGGGGGGGGGCGTTGGGGAGGCGGACGCACGCTTGGGGCCGAGATGGGCCTAATTATTGTGAGGGGTAACAAGGGGAAGGAACACCCAAGTCGAACTGAGCCCGTCTCCTGGGAGACTGATGGAGACCTATTTTACAAGCTGTAATTCCGCTTTAGACGAGTGGAAGCTAAAGTCAATTCACACCCTCTTCTTTCTTCTTGAAATATTCCTAATCCTGCCGTTCAAGCGGGGAATTTCCCCCCACCTCGCCCCAGTGCTGAGGTAGAAACTTCGTGGAACCAAGTGGGATAAGACGGATGGGGGGGGACCCAACGTCGATTTATCACCCCCACACACAAGCAACGCCTCGCCTTACAAATCAGTAAATGTTAACAGGGAGAAGAACAGTTTGATGATTTATTGTCTACCGATCATTTATGTCCTTGGCAGATAAGTGGCAATTTTGCGAAGAAGAAAAAAAAACACAATCCCCCCACCTTAAAAAAAAACAGCCCCCCAAATCTCCGCTAGCTGCGTCCGTTCCGCTTAATAAAATTGTTTGCATTTTTCCAATTTGGAAATCAGATCAAAACAAAAGAATCCCTGACAGTTCGAGCAGTTTAAACCTCGTCCAAGTCCACCAGAAGCTAGCCCTGTCGCTCTAGCCTTTGCATGCTTTCTCGGAAGTAAAGCTTATTGATTCCGATTGTGGTTCCACTACGAGGAAAGTTCCATTGAACGCACTCTACTTGCAAGTAAACTTTTAGGATTGGGTGATGCGCTGCCCAAATTCTGCACACAGTATTTTCCTAATTCCCCTGCAATATGCAGTTCAATCGGTTAAATCCATTTATTTTTGGATTTTAAAAAACAATTAAATCACTTCAGACCTTTCTTTGGGTAGACTCTCTACGACGCTTTAATTTTTTTAGCAGGAGGATAAATTTATATTATACATTTGTGGCCGTTTGCGTTATGATCAAAGATCAAAAGAAATAATTATATTTGCAAACATATGGATGGATGGGTGGACGCACTGAAGAAGTAGGTGCCCTGGGCATTCATTTCGACAGTTCCTCGTACAAACAGGTAAAACGGGGAAACTGGATCCGCGATGGTATAAGAGGGGAGGGGGCTTGTGCCCCGTATTCTGGTGCCGGCTTTAAACGGGAGGCATTCCGTTCATTTAAATCAGGCTGGGCTGATATTGATATTTTATTCACGCGTTCCCAAATAGCTGCGAATTTAGAATGCAGGTGGGGGGATTGCAGAAATTGCCCCGCAAGAGGAGCCATGATTTTTTAAATAGAAAACCAGGCAAAAGGCCAATGATGCGGGTCAGAGAATTTTCATTAGACCATAATAGGCTTTAAAATATATATTTTTATATTCCAGCCCCCGATAAAAGGAAAGGCTTTTATGTCCCAATCCCTACGCGTTTGGCATTAGCTTCATTGGGGGGGGGGGTCGTCCTCGTCTAAGCTAAGAAGATCCCCGGATGAAGCTTCCACGACAGGCATAGGGATCGGGATGCAAAGTTTTCCCTTTTATCGGGGTTGGAATATAAAAACCGTTTGTTAACACCTATTAACGTGCAATGAATATTCTTTTTCTGCCCCCACTGGCTTTTTGCCCATATTTGTTTGCTAACTTTTCCAGCCAGACTAATCCTGCCCGTGTGCCTTTAGCCGAGGCTCCATCTGCCGCGGTAAAGTGTTTTCTCTGCAGGGCGACAGACCTGCCAGAGGTCGTAGATCGAGCTGCGATTAAAAAGCAGGACCCCGCGGGCGGGAAGGGGGGAGAGTAGGCAACCCGCTCACTTGCCCAGGGCGAGCGGTGAGGTGGCCCGGGGTCTCTGCGTGAAATACACACGCAGCGTGTTTACTCGGATGTGAGTCTCACGAGTTGAGTCGGACTTGGTAAAGAATGTTGAGGATCGCAGCAGCAAGCCGGGTTGAGAACGAGTCACCAACTCTTCGGCTCTGGGTTGTCGCTGTCCCCCCCAAGCAAATCTGGGATATTCTGAGCAATCCTAAACATACTCAGTGGGCAGAATAACACCTCTTCGAATAACTGCCTTTGCGCTGAGGTGTAGCCCCTTTACCCAGCTGTACAACTGAGACAAACAGATCGGTCTGTCTCTTTCACGTCAATTTAGCGCATCCATACCATATGTTGGGTTCATACCATATTTTGGACGTACCAGGAAAGAAAATCCCCACCTCAAGACCACTTACTTCCGAGTCAACATGCGCGAATCAAGCTACATCTTCCAACAGTCCCTGTTTAGCTCCCCCCCGCCCCAGCTCGAAATTCTGATGATGATAAATTGTGGGGGGGGAATGCCTCAGTTATTTGCCTCAGAGCCCCGGGCCTGGTAAAGTTTGCATCGCCAGTATTAAACAGCACTTGATCCCACACGATCTAGCTACGTAAAAGCGATCCATCGATACTGAGATCGACGGGGCTTACTCCCAGTTGAACGTGGAGAGGGATTCAGCCTTAAAAGGGCTCAACTTTAGCATGGTTGTGCTGTATTTATTTTGTATTTGTTTGTCTCTTGCTTCCAGCGTGCCAAGTGCTTTATGGCTGTCCAGAGAAACGCGCCGACACTTTCCCTCTTTTCGGGCGCCGGGGAGTCCTCGACGGCTTCGGGGCGACCCGGTTCTCTTCGGGTTCCTTTCAGCCAACCAGCCTGGCTGCTACGAAGTGCCGCTCAGTCACTGACTCCCAGCGGCGTTCCTTCCAAGCGCGGATCTGTTCCCCCATTTACTCAGTGCTAGTCCGATCAAAAGTCAGTGGGCTTGTTCTGGAGTAAACGGGTTGGCTGAAGGTTTCAGTGGCCAGTTCCCCGCAAATTATGGCAAACGGCACGGGGAGCTGGGTTACTTTTTAGAACGTCCAACAACGGGATAAAACTGCAGCCCTGGTCTGGGATAACACGGCTCTAGAGTGGAGGAGGTTTGTGTTTGTGGGCAAACATTTAGAGGAGTTTAGCTGGGATGTTTTTCAAATCCTAATAATTGGAGGCTAGAATTCCTGCAGGGCCTAGTGCTAAAAGGCCTGTCTGCCACTCCGAACCTTAGTGAGAATTGGGAGCAAGTCCCCCCCCCCTTGCCAGGGCCCTCCTCCTGGGTCTTCTTCAGCTGCCTCAGAGGTTTAGTAGAAGCAGGATTTTTTGATCACTGAAGTCATGTGAAAAGTCTGACTTTCAGACAGCTGCTGTAGACGTAGGAATGCTGCCAGAACCGAATAGGTAGCAACATCAGGGCCTTCAGAAACGGCCCCGCGTCCTGCGGTTCTGATTCTACAGGGAAGACGCTATTCAGTTTCTTTAGGGCCCCTCCTATGAGGACCAGCAAGCCGCCCTCTTGGCTGAAATCTCGCAGGACCTGCTGCGAGACCCCAAAGAACTCCTGCGCGGCAGCCGCTGTAACCAGGGGCACGGATCGAAGTGAGGGGGTCTCATCCTGAACAGCATAACGTAGGAATGTCCAAATCCCAGAAGTACCGTTTGGGTCCAAGGGTTCCCGACCCTCAGTGCTGGGAATCTCGGAAGCACGTCCTGAATAAAGTCACCTGTCCTTCCAGTTCAGTGTGGTCTCTTCTGACTGACAGGCGCTTTGAGGGGCCTTTCTCTGGGACTTTTTGGGGGGCAAAGCAAGTGCTTGGTTACCGAGCCAGCCCCTTCCGCTTTTAAAGTGAAAGGGAGCTCCAAAGGCCATTTTAGGGGTTCGGCCCTCCCGCATATCAAATTTCTTCCCAGTCTGTAAGGTTTCGTTTACATCACACCGGTATGGAGTCTGCATTAATAAATCCAAAACAATTACCACTAAAGGCGAGTTTGATTTCTACTTCGCGGCCAGCTTTCCTTTTAATGGCCGAATTATCGAAGGTAATATTTCTCCTTCTGGGGTTTCTCTGAGACAAGAGGTTTCTGTGGAGTTCGCGCCACGTGCCCCCCCCCGCCTTTGGAGCCCTTTGTGATGCCCCCCCAACAGCTTTGCCCCCCGCCAGCCTCCCAGACGGCTCCCGGCTGTCCTGCCAGCACAGGCCAGCCTGGGCCATCTGCCCCCACCCCCCTAAGCAGCGGACCCGCGCTCTCTCTTATCTCGGCTGACATCAAGCCACTGGAAGCCGTTTATCTCAGGTGCCTTTAACCTGCCCTTATCAGCCGGCCGGCCTCGATTAGGGAGCTCGGCTCGGTAACCTGAGACGCGGCTCCATCGATTGCGGGGAGCGCCCTTTCGATGCCCCCCCCCGCCCCGGCTCAGCAAACGACGCCGAGGAGCCGCCCCCTCCCTTTCTGCCCTCCCGCCCAGCCGCTGGCGAGGGACGCCTCGCCTGAAGCTCGGAGGTCGCTGCCTGCTAAGCGGCCCCTTCCACCTGCCCGGAGACCCCCGGGGGAGGAGGGAGGGGCCAAGGGCCGGCCGGGCAAAGGGGGGCGAAGTCTGGGCTGTGTGTGTAGCTGACATTCAGGCCACAGCCAGATTTTAATTTTATGTTTATGTGTTGTTGTTTTTTCTGGGGTGGGGGCTGCGCAAGCAGCGGGGGTCCCAACGCGCCCGAGAACTTTACGGGCGCGGACGGCTCCGTCCTGCACCCGCTGACTTCTGCGTAAAGCCGATGGCATCCCGAGGGCCATATTGGCACAGGAGGGCCTTGCCGAGATACGCCCGACCCCCGGGCAGTTTGTAATGGAAAGCAAATTAGGGCTGTCGAGCAATTAAACGTTTTGTAGTGGATTAATTCTTGGAACCGATTGCTTGATCAATTTGCATATTATGGGGATCGTAGTATAGTAGCCTTTTTGTTTTGTTTTTTTGGAGAGGCCAATAGCTTCGGCTTGCAAAATTCACTCTCTGTGCAAAGGAAAAGCCAGTTGAATATTTTCTTTCCCCTTTTCCGTGTCAGGGCCACGCCAGCGCCTTCCGATCTCCCTCGAGGCCCTCTCCATTCTCACGCCGGCGGCTTCACGTTTTGCTTTCGGCGTTTATACCTGGCCCCCCCTCAGCGCAGCTACAGCCCGCGCATGTTTACTCGGAAGTAAGCCTGGCTGAGCTCAAAGGGACGTCGTTTCTCTTAGGTGTGTTTCGCATTGCAGCCATCCTCGATTAATGCTCCCCTCCAAACGACTGAGACAGATTCTTTGGAGTCCTTACTTGGGGTAAACCCCCCCCCCCGAAACTCCCAGGGAGTGCTGAATAAATGCAGGCAGAAGCCGGCTGCCCAGACTGTGACTGGAGGATTCCTGTCCAGAATTCCGGGGGATTTAAAAAAACCCAAACTCTCAGGCTCTGGATGGGAATTCTGCGCGGCTGGGCGGAGTTTTCATCAAATCGCGCGGAGCTCCCAGCGCTTTGGCTTTCGGAGTGGCGCAGCTAATAGGGCCATTTATGCAAGGTCGATTTTGTTGCTCGCTCAAGGGTGCTTTTTAAAATCCGCCCTTTAAAATGACTGTTCATGGTCCCGAAGGAAGAGGAGAAATTCCACTCCCACCCCATTCGCCTGCTCCTTCGTTCGCATAGCTATTAGCAATGGCCGTTTGCATAGCTAAGCCACGACTGGGATTTTTCATGGTTCCTTCAGTAAAAGCTTCCATGCGAGTGCGGAGCAAATATAAAAGGTCCCATTAAAGGGGCTCTTAAGAAATGTGAAGCAGTTCTGCGCCAGCTTCGCAGTGACGGCTGGAATGAGGCACTTCAGCCTGGAACGCGCTGCTAATGACCAAGCATAAATGGCCCTAGGAAGTGCTCGGTTCTTCTGGGGCGAGTCCCCCCAGCAAATGGAGGGTGGGCCATGGGTATGGAGACCGCTCCTGCCCTGGTGGGAAATATCCGCAGAGCCAGATCAGATTTGTTGGGAGATCTCAATGGGGAAGCTTTTGAAATCCTCGGCCTTCCCGAGCAATGGGCGGGAGATGTTGGGTGCAGAATTGGGAAGGACCAAAAGAGAGCCAGAAAGACTGCCGATCCTCCAGTCGAGTGGAGTTCCCTGGTCCGTGCCCAGCTGTGATTGGGTTTTCTTTTATAAGAGCGGACCAAATAGGGCAGATGCTCCGACGCCACATTCAGACGGAAATCCTACCCGCAGCGACTTCGAAGTTAGCCATTTGGAAGGCAGAAGGACTGGCTTATGACTAGACGCGCATAGGATCGCATAGTTACAGGAGGCCAAGATGGGGCTAGGAGTTTCGCGGAATTCCCTGCCCCGGCCTCCCAAGCAAGTGTGATGGGCCTTGCAGTCCAACCCTGTGCATAGCTGGCTTAGCACTGAGCCCAATGCTGAGATTCCCTGCCAGGGTGTCCTCTTCTTCCGGTGCAGTCCTAAGCTCACTCACACAGGATTCAGCATCACTAGACCTGTGGGACTTCGGAGTCGAAAGGCACCGACAGCGGCTCATGGCTCCGTGCCGGTGGGAAAGCAAAGGAAAGAGAGCCGACCTCTCAGAAGGAGGGGGCCTACGAAGCCCAACTTTTGACGAGGCGCTGCCTTGCGCTGTGGAGAGGACCAGAAGCCAAGAAAGACCTCCGGGCTCTTTGGGGGACCCTCATGGGGCCAGGGGGCAGCGTGCCTAACTTCCCTCTTGGGCACAACAGAAACCCAGACGTGGCATCGGGTCACTCTGCCCGGAATCCACGTGCTGCGGAAGGCCATTTCAAACTCTGAATACTGAAGCTGGGCCTAGAGGGGAACATCCCGTTCCCCGCCCCTTGCAAAGTATCCCTCTTCTCTTGTGCAGAATGCGGCCTCTGGGGCTGCGATTGGACAGGGGGGAATGGAGGAGAAGCCCTTTAACTCTTTCCTTTCTCTTGATTTCCCGGCTCAAAAGCTTCCCCACAGCCTTGCTAGGGACAATCCACGCGAGCACTCCGAGTGGAATTCCAACTCCGCCGATGTGGGAGGAGGCAGCTATCAATCTGTCACCCCGAGGACTGGTCCAACGTGCCACGACCGCAAAATGAGAACTAGACACGCCCACAGAGCCGATCGCTCCGTGGTCTATTAAATAGAGGGGGAGTAAAACAAAACACGCTAGAATGTAATGCTAGAAACGTTTCTGTTGTTTTACCTCCACTAGGCGCAAGAAGGGGGGTAGAGTCGGAGAACCTAACGCGAGTGAAAGGGTTAAATGAGCCGGGAAGATGATCATTACTAGGTAGTCCGGCCGGCCCACCCTTTAGAGCAACTGTACAACTGCGCCGAGTTAGTTACTCCAATCTAAACCCACTTAAGCCAAACGAAATTCCAAGGGCTTCTTTCTATAGCGATTCTGCACGGGGCTGCCACTGGGCGTTTGCCCTGAATTCTGCCTTGGGTGGGTTTCTCCGAGGGATTTCAGGAGCGAAGGTAAGACGCGCCTGAAACGGGCTCCTGGGCGTGTTTACTCAGAGGTAAGCGCCACTGAGTTCTAGCAGCCTTCCTTCCAAGCCAGCGTCCTCAGGACTGCCACGCTCGGAGGCTCTTGGCCCGAAGAGCCCGCCCAAGGAAGGGGCCGAGGAAGAAAGGGTGACGGAGCGGCCCCGAGGTGCTTTGCGCAGCAGAGCCCTGGAGAAGGAAGGCCCACGTCTTTAGGGATGTGCTCCGTCTTGCACAACTATGTGCTAGCTCAGGTGGAGCCTGCCGATAGCAGCGCTGGCCAAGCGCCTGGCCCCCGCCCGGACCTGCGAGGGCGCGGCGCAGCTCTGGCAGCGGAAACCAAGCATGAAATTGAACGCGAACAAAAGCCCCCCCACCCCCACCCCCACCCCCATGAGGCAGAAGAAAGCTTGGACTGGAGGCGTTTGTTGCTAGAGCTTTGCTGGCGGGGGCGCGGGAGGCACCCTTGCAATTCCCCTTTAGTTTATGGGATTTGGGTAGCCGCGCTCTGCCCGCAACAGGTCTGCCGGGAAGCAGAACGAGGAGAGGTCCTTGGTGGTTGAAAGAAATCCGCTTGAAACACTCGTGTGGCTCAAATCACTCTGCCCAGCAAAGCACGATGAAATGGACGGGCTTACGCGGGTGTAACTCGCATGGAACTCAGTAGGGCTTACTTGGGAGCCCAGTGCAGGCTCAGTAGTAGAGCATCTGCTTGGCATGCAGAAGGTCCTAGGTTCAGTCCCCGGAGTCTCCAGTTAAAGGGACTAGGCACGCAGGTAATGCGAAAGACCTCTGCTTGAAACTCTGGAGAGCCGCTGCCGGTCTGAGTAGACAATACTGACTTTGATGGACCGAGGGTCTGACTCGGTATAAGGCAGGCAGCTTCATGTGTTCAAGAGCGTGACTGCCTCGTACATTTCAACAGAAGACCCTGACTCCACGGGCTGGGGCGAAATCCGGCCGCTGAAGAGGCCCCAAATGGGTTGCGGCGACCTTTCCCGGCGCAGCTCCAAGCCATCCCTTTGGAGCGTTCTCACATTGAGAGTTTTTTTTTGGGGGGGGGGTGCGCACACGTGACAAGTGTTCCTGTGCAAAAATGAAGAACAGCCTTTTTTTTTTTAAAAACGTGATGTCTGTTTTTTAGCGGCTGTGCTTTGTAGATGGACATTGAGGGTGGCGGGAAAGCGTAGCAACCAGGCGGTCTTTTTCGGGCAAGCCTGAAGCTGATGTCTGCCATGCATCTAGGAAACTTGAGCTGACAGCCAGGCGCTTCCTGCCGAAAGAAGGGCCCTCCCCGGCCCAGAGAAAAACAGCGGCCAGCTGTTTACAGGCACGGTCTCCCCCGGCTGGTGTAGTGGTTTGGAGCAGCGGAGGCTAATCTGGTGAATTGGATTTGTTTCCCCACTCCTCCACATGAAGCCAGCTGGGTGACCTTGGGCTAGTCACAGCTCTCTTAGAGCTCTCTCAGCCCCACCTACCTCACAAGGTGTCTGTTCTGGCAAGGGGAAGGGAAGGTGATTGTAAGCCAGTTTGATTCTTCCTTAAGTGGTAGAGAGAGTCGGCATAGAAAAACCAACTCGCCTTCTTCTTGTCACTCAGGCCATAATGCCCAGTTATTCTGCAAACATGACCCTCGCCTGGGTGGGAAGTCAAGGGCGTGGCTGGCATTCAGCCCTCTGCCGCAGGCTATTGATGCCACCGAAGGAACTACAAGAAGAAGAGTTGGCTTTTATATGCCGACTTTCTCTACCACTTAAGGAAGAATCAAACCGGCTTACAATCTCCTTCCCTTCCCCTCCCCACAACAGACACCCTGTGAGGTAGGTGGGGCTGAGAGAGTTCAAAGAGAGCTGTAACTTGCCCAAGGTCACCCAGCTGGCTTCGGGTGGAGGAGTGCAGAAACCAGCCCAGTTCACCAGATTAGCCTCCACCGCTCATGTGGTGGAGTGAGGAATCAAACCCGGTCCTCCAGATCAGAGTCCCCCGCGCCAAACCACTGGTCTTAACCGCTACACCACCGCTGTCTCCCAGAGATCTTTTTTCCCTTGCTTTCGTGAGCGATTCGATGGCACGTACAGGAGGGGACCGTGGGGCAGGCGGGGACGTTACCCTTGCGTCAAGCGTCCGGAGAAATTCTCCTTGGGGACGAACTGCAAAGAGCCGCTCTTCCATTTTCCTTAACAGGAAACACCAACCTCAGGCGTAAAAACAATTCTCAGGTCCCCGCCGCGATCCCTAACGCGCACAACCCGCCCTGACATTTGGGGGATCCGCCCACGCCATTGGTGTGCCAGCCAGCTGCGCGATTCTTGCCTTGTGGAAGGAGCAAGAATCGCCCCAGAAGAGACGGGCTTTTCCTTTCCCCAAGGCGAGACAGGCTCCTTCCATCCTCGGCATGTCAGTCCCAGCCCCCGCCCCTTGAAATCAAGGGGGGAGATTCCGGCATAAGTGTGAAGAACACGCCCTTTCTTCGCGTGGTTTTTCCTAGGACTGATTTAGGATGGCCGGTGAGGACGTTCTTTTGCTCGGCCGGAGACCTCGTGGTCCCAGCCATCGTACCATTAATCGGCCATTAATCCGTGCGAAGCTCCGAGCCTCGACCGCAATCCTTCTGGCACTCGAATTCCTTTGCGAAAGACTCACCCCCCCCCTCGACTTCTTTCATAATTCTGGTGTGTGTGTGGGGGGGGAATCTTCTCTCTCTTGTTCTCTGTGTGAAATTTCGAATTAAAATACCGATTTTAAAAAAGAACCCTAGCCAATTTAAACTATGGATTCCTGATAGATTAACGGACAATTCTCTCGATTAAATTGGCACATATTTGCCTCTCAGCAGAAGGAAGCTCAGGCGCACCGGCGACTGCAGACGGGGGGGGGGGGGCTCTTTAAATATGACTCGAGGGACCGGAGGTTTTTTTTTTTATTATTCTTAAAAACGATTGAATTTGTTTTTTTAAATGGCTGCACGATTAAATCAAAGACACCCTAATCCATTAATCCATTTTCATCCATTAATCGACTGAACACTGCCGTGGCATACAAAAGCAACGTGCAAAGCTCATGCATTAATTTATTATACTTATACCCCGCTGGGCCCAAAGCGGCTTCCACCATCGTTCTCTCCTTTTCCTTGTTACTTCCCCATCTACAGCCCTATGAGGTAGGTCGGGCTGAGAAAGTGACTGGCTCAAGGCCACCCTGCCAGGTTCCAGAGCGCATTAGGGATTCGAACCTGAGTCTTCCAGACCTTAGCCCGACCCTCCATCCATGACAGCACGCTACAGCTCAAATGCAACATATTGTGGTTACAGACATCCTACATCTCAAGGGAGGAGATCATTTCCGCTCAGTGCAGAACTGGCTGTCCTTAGAAATGGTGGGGTGGGGGCATCGGCAGAGAAAGGCCAGAGGAAGGCCAGGCATTCCATGTATAGGCAAACTGACCCGCAAACTGTCCCCAAAGAGCCACATGACGTTCCCCTGAGCAAACTGCCCCCTGGCCACAAATGGGAAGCTGCCCGAAAGTTACTCTCCCGGATTTCAACAAGGCGCGAGCGGGAGACCTGGCCCGGGGACTGACAAGCAAAGCAGAGCAAGGCACAGCAGACATTTGACAAAGAGCCGCCAAAAGAATGCAGCACCAGAACTGGGCGCTCCTGTGTTCTGCAGCTGCATCTTGATCACAGGTATAGCAGAGCTTTGCCCTTTTTATTGGAGGGGTTGTGTCATTGCAGTCCCCTCTCTCAAGTTAGGTGGGCCTGGGAAGAGAGAGAGAGAGAGAGAGAGAGAGAGAGAGAGAGAGAAAGGGGGGGGACAGAGAGTCGTGTCTCTTGGATTAGTCTTGATTTCTCTTAACTGCCTCCCCCCGGCGCTTTTGTTCCCAAGCCTATTAAATGGCGACAGTGAATCACAGTCCAGTTTAATTTAATTTGCGCCCCTCAGTCTGGCTCGAACCACCTCGTTAATCTTTTGACCTGATGGCCGAGTCCCCACCAGGGGCAGCTCAGGTGGCTGCCTGGGGGCCGGGCAAGGCCACTCCAGCCCCCCCTCTCAGGCACACTGGTCGGTCACTTCCAGGCAGAGAGCAAGCCCGTCCCGGAGAAGCCCGCTGAGGCTCCCCTCCCACTTCAACAGGCTGGCCTGGCCGGGTTGTTGTTTCAGTTGGGGGCCGGCGGGTAGGAGCGGGAGTGCTGGTCTTGAAGTGGCCCAGCCCGGGCACAGCCGTGGGTCAGCACTCACTTTGCAAACTCAACGAGCCTCAACAACATACCTCTGCAATAACAACAACAACAATAATGTCAAGGTGGCAAAGGAGGCTTTTCACGCATGAACGTATGAACCCACCTTGGCCGAATAGGACCCTTGGTCTATCAAAGTCAGTACTGTCTACTCGGATGGGCAGGCTGTCCAGGGTCCCAGGCCGAGGTTGAACCTGGGATCTTCTGTATGCCAAGCAGATGCTCTGCCACTGAGCCACCGCCAAAGCATCGCTAAATCAGAGAATACACGTTAACTCGCATGGCGGGATCGGAAAATACATTTTGTAGTGGAACTAGCCATTTTCAGTCCATTCCGATTGGCAATATGCAGGCAACCAAGGGGTTTATTTAAAGAGAAAAAAATGATTCCAGAAGGAGGGCGTGCGATCCCCCCCCCCCCGGTAATTTGCCTTTGTAGCCTCGAAATCCGTTCCTTTTGCGGGTTTAGAATTCACTTCACCTAACAGGAGAGGAACGCCTTTCTTTCCCCATTCATCGCTTTGCTGGATCTGTCAACAGCGACCAGCCAGATGTTCTGGAGGATCAAAACGGGGCATAGAAGTCCCCTCTTTCCTGCAGGGGTGGTGGTGGAAGAAAGCGGATCTCATTTAGGATCCCAAGAAGCGTCTCAGGAAACTCCCGCGTCTCAGGGAAAGTTTTGATGGTATTGTCGAAGGCTTTCACGGTCAGAGTTCATTGGTTCTTGTAGGTTATCCGGGCTGTGTGACCGTGGGCTTGGTATTTTCTTCCCTGACGTTTCGCCAGCAGCTGTGGCAGGCATCTTCAGAGGAGTAACACTGAAGGACAGTGTCTCTCTTCAGCGTTACTCCTCTGAAGATGCCTGCCACAGCTGCTGGCGAAACGTCAGGGAAGAAAATACCAAGACCACGGTCACACAGCCCGGATAACCTACAAGAACCAATTTTGATGGTGTTGTTTATTGGTGCATCTGTTTGCCCTCCTTTCCTCTAAGGAGCTCAAGGCGGATACCTCGGTCTCCCTTCCTCCATCAGTTGACCCTCACACCCAGAGAACCCAGGGTCCCCCAGCAAGCTTCCCCGGCAGAATGGGGGTCGGAACCCGAGCCTTCCAGGCCACGGCCCGACCATCACACCAGGCCCCGGGGGGTTCCTAGCAGCTCATTTCGAAGGGGACACGTTACAAAACAAGCCTCCCTGATTCCACTCAACCCCACCAAGACGTAGGAACGCATTATTGTTTATCGCTGTGCATTATTGTTGTCGTTTTTTATTGTTGTTGTGATCAGTGGCAGAAAGACCGTCAGCGCTGGGTGGTGCATTTCCCCGGGCCTTCAGCATGCATCTCCGACGCCGTGCATCCGACGCGCGACCCTCATAAATCCCGAGGACCCGGTATCCCGGGACCCACAGCTCAACCCCTTCCTCCCTCCCCCTTGTCATCTATGGGGCCACTTAGGCCCGGGAGGCTTGACCTTGGCTTGGCCACTCTCTCGACGCATCTTTCCCCCGGTCCCAATGCTGCAAACTCCACATTCTCCGGCCCCCCCAGCAGAGTTTGGAGAACTCGGCTGGGGACAACGTGAGTCTGGAGAGCGGCAGATGCGAGGCCCAGCCTCCCGGGCCCCAGCGGCCTGGGGCTTGCAAGAGCTTCCCCCGGGCCCCCCTCTTCCTTTCTCCCGGCCCTCCCGGCCCTCCGGGAGCAGCCGAGAGCCGCGGCCCCGATCCGCCCCTCTCCCCCCACCCCCAGCGCGGCGGAAAGGGGCTCGGTCCTCCCCGGCCAGGCGTCGGCTTCGTTGCCAGCCGAGGGCGCGAAGCCCACCGGTGCGGCGGGATGAGCGGGGCCCCCGCTCCTTGCCACCCGCCGCCGCCCAGCTCGCTGGGCAGGGCCTTGACACCCCCGCGCCCGCCGGCTTCCTCCCCGCTCCCCGTGGCCGGCGGCGAATGGCTGGACCCCGGCCTTTGGGCAGAGGCCGGCAGAAGGAATACCTGCTTGCTCGGTGTGGCGGTGGGAGTGTGGAGCTAGGATCTGGGAGACCCAGGCTCGAATCCTCTCTCCCCCGCAGAGGCTCCGGGGGCGAGCTTGGGCCAGTCGCAGGCTCCTCTCAGTCTAGCCTACCTCACAGGATTGTTGAGAGGATAACATGGAAGAAAGAACCATGTAAGCCGCCGCAGGTGGTGTCTAAATGAAGGAAGCAAATAAGCGACTGGCAGTGCTGAGCTGTGCTCTCAAGAGCAGACCAGTTTTGCTAGTTCTCTGCCTTTTTAAACATTCCTGAACTGTCCCTGGCTCTTTTAACTAACCAAGCAGGTGCCGGGACCCCTGAACAGGTAAAAACTGAATTAATTCAAGTGAAGTGACCCAGAGTGTACACTCTAGTGTACACAAGAAAGGCTTTGCTTGGATCGCAAGCCCAGAGCCAGATGTTTTGTAGGGAGGGGTCCCGGTGGGCAGAACTGGGGAGGGGAACCAGTAAGGAGCAGCCAGAAACAGAACAGGGTAACCCAATAGCTGTGGCGTGTTGGTAGACTCACTGAGTATTAATATCATTTTAATCCATCAGCATTCAAAAATAAGAGCTCTTATGCTTGTCATTTTTTTCTCAATGCTTCTGCAGCCACTGGGCATTCTGGAAAGGGCAGGGAGACGGATCGATCAGGCTGGATGACGGGGGTCTTCTTTTCCATGTATAAACAGAAGTCTTGAGGCACTCTAAAGACTAACTTTTTTAATGCTAGCAGAAGCTTTGGCAGACAAGAGCTCCTGTCCCCAGGTGCAGCAGAGAGCAGGTTCCCACTATGTATGCATGTATGTGCTGTCAAGTTGTAATTGACTTATGGCAACCCCAGTGAGGGGCTTTCGAGGCCCTCCACAAACAGTGCAAAACTGAACCATTCAAGAGGGCTTTTCTGCACAGGGTTGCACTACACAAAATGCTTTTTACAAACTTGCTTGGATAAATTGGTAAGGACTGTGTTCTATACTGCTCGTTGTAAGTAGGGTCCTAGTTATCTAATTTCTGTACCTGCTAATGTGTCATGTGATACTCAAGCTATGCTTCAGTTCTTTCTGGTGCTTCCAGACTTCTAAAATCGTAATGCATTGGCTACTGAATTTCCCACTGTTTGGATTGTAGTGGCTCACTATCTGTAATCTGCCTTGAATCCCTGTGAGAAAGAAGAACTAACGTATATAAAAAATAAATAAAATCAATAAAATAAAGCAGAGGAGGTTTGCCAATGGCCTTCCTCTTCTTTGGTGGTCCCCCATCCAAGTACTGACCATGCTGAGCTTCCAAGATTTGGCAGGATGGGGCTACACCCTGCCATTCCACATCCAGGCCCTTACTAGGCAGACATTTATACATGAGGTTATTGCTATGACAGACTTCCCAGGCTGCTCCTCTGAAATTATTATCATGCTTTTCCTTATGACTCTACAAAGTAAAAAGGCCAGAACTTTCCTTACAACTTGAAACTTTTTTTTAAATGTGAAAGCTGATAATTTAGGGAAGGGGTGAGGTGAGCACTTCTCCGTGCTTAGAATAAATTTCCCATGGAAATAATACATGTCAGAACTGTGAACTATTAGACTGGATTGTTCAGAGAATTTTCAGGGCATCAGTCCATCTATTCTAAGTATCTCTCAAGGATGGGATGCTGAGGACGAAGTCGAGAAATAAAACTTGGGCATGCGTTGCAAATCTGGAAACTAAAACCCTCAGGGCTGCTGTTTCTTCAACCAACACCGCTAATGGACCGGAGTCCGCAGCACCACTCTGTGCTGTTTTGGCTGGTCCTATTAAAGATGTTACTTGATGTTACTCAGAGATTTTATCATTACAGACTGTCCTTTCATCGTAGGGTTTTGGTAGTTGAAATCGTGGTCATTCAACCAACCTGAAACTGGATCAAATGTGCATCGAGTGGACAAGGCACGGGAAGTAACCATCTCGCAAATCCCCACTGGCAGCGCATCTTGGGCTTTCCCGTTGTCAGCTACTGAGAGCAGCTTGCGGATGGTGGGATTTGGCTGTAAACGCAGCTGTCAACTGCAGGCCCCCCACCACCACATGAATCTTGACTCTTTCAGCCCCTTCCTGGATTTGAAGCTCTGAATATTGCAAACATAGCCTGAGTTAACAGCAGATAAGATGCATTTTGATTCTGCTTTGGCATCTGGGCAGACAAAATAAGAGGATCACATCAGCAGAATAGTATTGGGCAAACAAACAGGACCATGGGAGTGTAATCCTCTCCTTGACAAGGGAATAAAAAAAAATCTTGTTGACTGTGATTTTGCAGATAGAGGCTCTTGACTACCACAACCCCAGGGCAGTTCCTCCCAATTTTTTGACAACAGAGGCGCACTTATGAATTAAAACTGGACACATACTTCACTCTTATACCTAAAAAAAGGTTCAGAGTTTGTAATCCCAACAATGGCCTGCCTTCAGAGGAATCCAGCCCTTGTTCTCTGCATGAGTCACTAATCTCGTTGTGCCTCCTAATTTGAAGACAGCAAACTCAGAGCACTGACTCAGGCAGAGATTTAACAGTCAACTTTCTCTGAGGCCAAGTGAATTTGTTGTGTCACTCCAGACACAGAATGATCTGCCCTCAGCAGAGGATGATTGAAAGGAGGGAAGACCATAATAATAAATCATTCAGAGAAGCAGTAGGCAGCTTCCTTTATGAGTGAGATCTTTGGACTTACATTTTTCATAAGAACATAAGAAAAGCCCTGCTGGATCAGACCAAGGCCCATCAAGTCCAGCAGCCTGCTCACAGAGTGACCAACCAGGTGCTCCCAGGAAGCCCACCAACAAGACAACTGCAGCAGCTGCAGCAGCATTATCCTGTCTGCTTTCCACAGCACCTAATATAATGGGCATGCTCCTCTGATACTGTAGAGAATAGGTATGCAACATGACTAGTAGCCATGGATAGCCCTATCCTCCATGAACATGTCCACCCCCCTCTTAAAGCCTTCCAAGTTGGAAGCCATCACCACATCCCAGGGCAGGGAGTTCCACAATTTAAGTATGTGTTGTGTAAAGAAATCTGTTAATTTCTCACAGCACTGTAAAAGTGAACACAAGAACACATGAAGCTGCCTTATAGTGAATCATAACCTTGGTCCATCAAAGTCAGTATTGCTGACTCTCCAGGTTTTAGGATGAGGTCTTTCATATCATCTACTGCCAGATGCTTTAATTGGAGATGCCTGGGTTTGAACCTGGGACCTTCTGCATGCCAAGCATATGCTCTACCACTGAGTCACAGCCCCTCCCCAAATATTTCACATGGCTTGCCATTTAGGAAATATCAGAATTGGGTCTCTGGGCAGGTCACCCAAGTGACTACTTGTGGAAGTCACAATCAGAAGGACACCCCAAGGGCTTGGCTAAGCAAAGCAGTTGAGTTGGTTGGCATCACCTCCTGGTCCCGCACCACTGCTCGCTGGGTCTAAGCCCAGTTCGTGGGGCAATCGTGCAGGGGCTGGTCTTGGACCTGGGCAGCTGTGGCTTTAGATCAGGAGGTCATGGGTGTATCTTGCTTGGCGCAGCAAAATATCTTGAATCTGTCTTGGGGAATATGGCATTAGATTGCCCTGTTTGTCTCCTATCTAGGGATGCTGTGAATTTTGCCATGAATGAGTTCAATAGTGTTCAGAGGTGTTGATTTGAAGCAAGTCAAACAGCTGCAAATACCTGGAGAACTGCTTTGCCATGGGTTTCTCCAAATCTACTCATGTGCAAAGACGTGGCTGATTCAAACTGATTCAATAGCATCACTAAGGACTACTTTTAGGGGAGGGGCTGTGGCTCAGTGGTAGAGCAGCTGCTTGTCATGCAAAAGATCCCAGGTTCAATCCCCGGCATCTCCAGTTAAAGGGACTAGGCAAGTAGGTGATATGAAAGACCTCTACCTGAGACCCTGGAGAGCAGCTGCTGGTCTGAGTAGACAATACTGACTTTGATGGACCAAGGGTCTGACTCAGTATAAGGCAGCTTCATGTGTTCATGTATACTTAGATCATCACTGAAGACCAGTATTTTAATGACACACCACATTTATTGGGAACTGATTTATAGGATTTACGAGTGATATAATTGCCCATTTGATGGAGCAGCTATGCATTAAGGAAGGGGGGAATAGTAGAACTCAACCAGGGTTTGTGAGAATGTGCATATGCAAAAAGCCAGTTGCACAATGAGGGAAGAAATACAGAGAAAGAAAACAATGAAGTAACCTGTTGAAAACCCACAATCAGATCGATTAATGATCAAATAGATCACTGAAAACCCAGGTCCCTGTTCTCAACAGGTGGACAGGGCACTAGCTGAACTGGTGGGTATTCGAGCGTCACTACTTCTGTCCTCAGTTGGTATTCTGCTCAAAATTACAAAATATAACTTCCAAGGTAAATTCTGGATAACTGTAGTCTATGTGACACAGATACTACACAATAGACACAAACTTTCTCCAAGAATTTCTACATAGAATTTTCCTCTGAATTTTGAGGGACAGTGTTCAGTGGATAGTTTTTGTATAGCATTGGCCATTGGGATTTTTTTTAAAATCACAAGATATAGTTGATGTCATATTTGTGTACATGGGATAATATTTAATGGCTGCCTTCTAATGGTATTTAGCACATGTCACTGTTTGATATTAGGGTTGCCAGGTTCCCCCCTGGCCACTGGTGGGGGATAAGGGGTAGAGTTGCCAGCTTCAGGTTGGGACACTTCTGGAGATTTGGGGATGGAGCCTGGAGAGGATAGGGACCTCAGCTGGGTACAATACCACAGGAAATTTGCACAGGGTTTCTAGGTTTGCCACTCTGCAGATGCACAATTTTCTGATCTAAATTCTCACAACTGTATGCATGGGGGCTTTCCCCTCTGAATTTTTTGTTTTGTTTTAAAGGGCTATTTTAGCAAAAAATGCTAAAATAGTTACTGGAAATGAAGGGGGAAAACAGCTGAGCCAGTTCCTTTCAGAGATGTTAACACTTGCTGCTGAAACTGACCAGGGAGACCAGAGAGGAGGCCTATGAGGAGCGGGGGGTGGTGGTGGTGGTGGCAAGCAGGCTCTGTTCTGAGCTCTTTACACTTGCTGAGGAAACTGGCCAAAATGGCTTCTATGGGAGGGGTTGGTTGAGGAAGGGACAAACAACAATGGATGGGGGAGTGAAACCTGAAGTTAAGACTATTCACAGAAATTGCCTTGATTAGCTTCACTTTGGGATGGAGGCAAAATTTAAAATTGTGATAAAACAGGTCCTGAAAAGGCGGGACAAGTGCACAGCAGCTACGAAGTAACTTCTAAAGGTTGGAAAAATCATTAATAATCCAAAGGAAGGCCTGAAGTAGTTTTGCGGGGATCACGACGCTCGGTAACCAAGCATAACTGGCCATAGAGTCCACCCTCCAAAGCATTCATTTTCTCCAGGGGAACTGATCTCTGTAGCCTGGAGAGGAGCTGTAATTCTGGGGGATCCCCAGGTCCCACCTGCAGGCTGATACCCTTACTTTGATTGCATTCAACAATGTTTTGAATTTGATTGTATTTCATAGTTGGAAGGGAGTGACAGGTAATATTTTGACAGCATTGGAAGCCTGAAAGACAATGGAATGTAGTGACATTTCACTGGTAGCCACTTGTAAATTTTCATACTGATGTAACCAAAATCAAAATATTGGATTTTTGAAAAATAAAAGATGGTAGCATTCTGGGCAAATTTTAATGCCAAGTTTTTATTCACAGGGCTTTATTCACAGGGCTTAGTTGGGCTTGGCACTTCAGCTCTGGCATCATGTCAGGCAGTTGTTCTCAAACTGTGGGTCAGGATCCAAGAATGGTTCATTACCATTACCTCAGGTTGTTCACAAATCCAGGAAGGAAGAGGAGGGACCGAAAGAGCTGGGAGAAGCAGCCCTAGAAAAGGCAAGGTGGCCTTTGCATAATGGGCCAAATGGCTATGAAGTATAGCCTGTTGCTCAGTAATGGTACATCTTGATAAATGCTAAACATGAAAAAGAAAATACAAACTTTTCAGTGTAAATTCATGTGAGATTATTGCATTTTATGCTGGGTAATGTACAGTTATTTTGTAAAAGTATCCCCAAGAAAATACAAACTTTTCAGTGTAAATTCATGTGAGATTATTGCATTTTATGCTGGGTAATGTACAGTTATTTTGTAAAAGTATCCCCAAAATTAAAGTATGTTTAAAAGGAGAGGAATGTTTTAATATGATGGGATCCTGTGCATGCTTTGTTTGGAGTTAAACAATTCTAAAGGAAATTAAAGTACATTTATACTGGAAAAATATTTGATTAAAATCCATTTTGATTGCATTGTTTGCTGTATGTATGATACTGATTTTGTTTTAAAAAGCGCGTAATCTGCCTTAAGCTCCAAGGCCAACTATAAATTAAGGAAATAAGCAAGGAAATCTGTAAATAAAAATGGCTCAGAAACAAAAGCATGAGCAGAGCATGAAGCCTGGTTTATATACATAGCAGAATGAGGAGACAGACTCCAGAGCTGGTGAAATGGACTGTACCTGTGCAGACTGCAAACTGGGTGCCAGGTTTGAATGCTTCTTCATTTTAAAAATTCCCTGCAAGTAAGAGCAAAACAACAACAACAAAACAAACAAACCCAAAAATTTAACATAGCAGGGAGTCCAGCCTACTCCATGACATGCTAGTTTTCTACTTGCAGGATAGAGGAGCATTGCAAAAGTAATACCACCTGCAACCTGAAGTGGTACAATCCATTCTACTATGCCATTTCAACTTCGTTCTGTGGGTAAATCAGAGTGAAAACTGGGTCTCCATGGCCTTATTACAAGGGTCATCTCATCCCCTGGTTGGGAGAGAAACCCCCTAGTTGTGCTACAGCAGCAGGTGATTTGTGTCCTGTTTATTTTGCGGCTTGTCAGCAAGGGTGAAATCAAGTCAGTTTGGGCTGGTATGGGGTACCAATGAGAAAGCAGTTGAAATGTTACCTCTCACTTTCTGCAAACCCCCCACCCCCAAGTGGTACTAGTAAGAAACATATGTTACTTTCAACCTTTCCTGCCAACGAATGTCCAAGAAATACCAGACTCTGCTTTGACATCAGCTTCGATTATCTTACTTCAATTACAATTAAATCAGGGAATTGCCATTTTCAATAGAGCAAATTTGTACTCTGAGCAACACAATTCTGGAGGAGTATTGAAAACAGAAGGAGGACTTTGTGTGGCTCTTCTTCCCTTGTATGTACTGGAATGGAAGTGTTGTTCAAAGAGAACCAGCGGGCCCGTCAGCGGGATTCTTGAAACGAGGAAACTTGGTCCATTTCAAAACCGATGCCATTTTTTAATGCAACCATTCATTCAATCAGGACTGCTCTAGAGTAAATGCACTGTGGCTTTGGGATCAGCAAATTGCAGCAGGATATGGATGTTGCCCAGGGCTGAAAGGAAGCGCCTTTCAGGCCAGGTTGATGTAATACCTCCTATCGATTGCTTTGAGTCCTCCAAACAAGACTGTACTGGTAAGGACTGGTAAGAAACTTTAAGTTACTTTCCTCACTGAAATTGTCCTAAGGAACAGCTAAAATGTTGTACATGGGCTGGCTGCTCCTCTCTTGCCTTGGTGGGGTTGCCATGAATTGGTTGTACCTCAACAGCATATTCTTCTTCTTGCCCTTCATGGTGTAACAATCCAATGCTCCTCCCCACTCCTACTCTCCACAGATGAGAGTATCTGAAAGGTGGTGGGTATAATTGTGTGTGTGTGTGTGTGTGTGTGTGTGTGTGTGTGTGTGTGTGTGAAGACCTACCCCACTTGCCTTTCTTTCTCTTGTCTTACTTGGGTAATTGCTTCCACCCAAGCGCTGCCCTTTCTTTCCCTCTCTGTGGCTTGAGGTACAGATGGAGTTGATGTGTGGATATGTGGGCGAATGGCTTCTCACCCCATCCTCTCTGGTCAACTAACTATCTGTAGCTGAGTCAGGAGTTTCTGGTCCATGTGGGAATGAGCAGTCAGGTGCTCTTCTTCTTCTCACTGGTGTTACTTTGGCATTCCCTTGCATGGACATAAGCCTGCTGGAACATTGAAATAGAGAATGGTCAGGATAGACTTCACACCATTTCTCCTTCCCTGGAGGTTTTTAAGAAGAGGCTAGATGGCCATCTGTCAGCAATGCTGATTCTATGACCTTAGGCAGATCATGAGAGGGAGGGCATCTTGACCATCTTCTGGGTGTGGAATAGGGGTCACTGTGTGTGTGTGTGTGTGTGTGTGTGTGGGGGAGGTAGTTCAGAATTTCCTGCATTGTGCAGGTGGTTGGACTAGATGACCCTGGTGGTCCCTTCCAACTCTATGATTCCCCTGTTCCCTGTTTTGTGGCTTGTGTGTCCATCATAGTGTGTCCAAACCTTTTAACCCTTCCTGACCTAGCTGGGAGATAAAGGGTTGATGCTCTAGTACTTGCCCCAAACTCTACAGCAAATGCTAGAATGTTGTCCCTGGCTCGGTGTTGTCACTTCTGGGTCACACAGGACATTGTTTTATCATGCAGGGATGACTGTCATGCCCCCTTCCATTTCATTGGCCAGTTTCCTCTGGCTGCCCAGCTGAGTGGTGGCAGGCAATTGGCTGCAGGTGGCAGGAGACAGCCCACCAGAAGCAGGCAGATGGTAAGCCTAAGGAGAGGTATAACATCTGAGTTAACATGGATAGGAGAAGACCACGGAGACCCACATTTTAAGTTCAAATTATCTTAGTGGCAGAGCTGAACACACACACTTTTTCTCTCACACTCACAACTTCCTTAAAACTGGGGAGGGGTAGCTGTGTTAGTCTGTTGTAGCAAAATAAAACAAAAGTTCAGTGTCACCTTCAAAACTAACAACGTTTATTTCAACATGAACTTTTGTGAGTCAGAGCTCACTTCTGCAGATATGTCACATATCTGAAACTGTGAGCTCATGAAAGCTCATGTGGAAATAAATTCATCTTTAAGGTGCCACTGAATCGTTGTTTTATTTTTCTTAAAACTGGGTCACCCGAATCCACCCCAGAAGCATCCATACATAGATGAGGAATTACAGGTATAAATAGGTGGTGCGTGTAGGGTTCACCCCTTGCTCTTGTTGCCATAGTGTCCACAGGTATTCATTTTGTGGTCAGAAAATCAACCACTGTTTGGGTCAGTTGTCTGGGAGAAAGGGTGTGTGGCTGGCCTCCCTTACCTTCCACACAATAAGCCGACCAGGGCAATGGCCCGGTGTCTGTCAGGATAATATCTGCAGAGACCTGGAGATTAAATGCCCACACAACTGAGTAAGCATGAATTTTGCCTCTTGAATCCATTGCCAGGGAAGGGGGTGACTCAAGAATGATGCCAAATATGTTTCTCAAATGTTTAGATGCACCACTTCCTCCAAGGGGAGTTTTAGCCTACAAATGCAAAATCACATTACTATTTGTGAGCCAAGCTGGACTAACTATAATATGTTAGCCCTATACTCACAGACATAGACATCAATGGACTGAGAAGGGTAGAACTGAGCTTCATTGCTGTTGGCATTTGAACCTGGGTCTCTCATGCCTAGTCCAGCCAGTCTCCATCCAACACACACCACACTGACTCTGTTGTGATGTAGGATCATTCCCCAGGGAAGCAACTTTTATACTACTAGTGGTACATACAGAGCAGGGGTTACAAGGGGTTATTAATTAATTCACATTGAAGTATCTTCGTATTATGCACTCTGAAGAAAGAGGCAGACAAGAGGGTGGTTTACAGACAAATGAGCATTGCTTGGTTTCTCATCCTTTCTTGGCTGATCAGTTGGTGACCCCAACAAAAAAAACACGAGGGTCCATCTGGTTGTTCCCTAACAACTCAAGGACTTATAGGCCATTTATGCATGGCTATTTCCTCGCGGTCACCCTGCCAACTACTTTGGGGGTTTGCTTTGATTATGCTTGCATTTTCCGACTGTCAGATGTTGCCTCGCTTTCCCTGAGCATTTCTGCGCATTTTGCCAGCATTTTGCCTGCATTTTCTGGATTCGTGTTTAGCCAGCATTCAGAAAATGCTCGGAAAACATATGAAAATGTGTGGGGAGAGCAAGGTGACCTCTGACTGTCAGAAAATACAAGCATAATCAAAGCAAAGCCCCGAAGTAGTCATCAGGGTGACCACAAGGAAACAGCCATGCATAAATGTCCTTAATGTATAGATAGGATACGAAACCTCTGTCTGCAGCTTCATCAGCACCCGATTCTGCAGTCGAGTGATGATCCTGTGTGTGAACTGGCCTAGTCTGAGTGCCAGCTAGACCTTCAGAAGTGCCCATGGGAGCATGAATGCGATGGAGCTGCAGTGTTTTCCCATCACCTGGCTGTCCCCTATTGCCTTGAATGTGCTTGCAACACAACCTAGTCAAAATGAAGTACATTTAAGTTCTCCATCCGGTGGAAACAGCTGGTCCATGATCCTCTCCTGTCCCCATTCACCGGGCTTAGTATGGCCCATAGATTGTGTTTTATAGACATTTTCTTTTAAAATGAATGCAACGTACCCTATAAAAAAGTAAAAGGAGAGACGTTTTTCTCCCTCCTGTAGTGTGGATAAATTAAGGCTCCAAGTGAGCGGGTATTTCCCCAGTTACTGATTAACCACAGTTCATTTAACAGAATCAATATTTCAGGCAAAGAAGTAAACATTTGCCACACTGTCTTGACTTTCTCCTTTACCTTTACAACCTGATTTTTTTAAAAAATAAAACACATCTGTCTGGAAAGCTGAGATCGAGGAGCAGCGCCTGTTATCTTAGGGATATGCAAAGCACATTTTATTTCCTCTTTTATCTTGTCAATTGTATGTTGATCCCATACATATAGATTGATTTTGCACAGGTAGATAATGAAAAGTCATGGGGGGAAATTTACACAGCGGGACTCAGGATCTTAGCTGTCTGTTGGTATATAAATTGGTTTATTATTTCATTCTCTTAAAGAGGGCCATTCACACAGGAGAGCACTTTAAAATATAGCATGGTTAAACATAAAATCCCCCTTTTGTAATTCCCACAGTATTGTGTTTGGGAGTAAATTTTCAAATATATTTATGTGTAAACATGGTCTTTCTTCTTCTTAACTCCCTCATCTATCACCTTGTTCCTACATTCGAGGATCAAATGTGGAATTTCTGACATGGCGGGTATCGACAGCTGTGGGCCTGGAACATGTAAGTGTTTCTCTATCCACTGGATGATACCTTGTGAGCCGTTCATAATTCCCCGTAAGTGCTTTACATTTAGCCAGTGTAACCTACAGTGGGGCTGGCCACTCATGCAGAGAAAAGGGGCCACGGCGTGTGAAAGGACAGCTTGAAGCAATTACCCCCCAAAAAACACAAAAAAGGAAACATTATTAATAAACATCTTCTGGGCATTTGGTGGCACATTTTGCCCACTGCAGCTTAAAGCAATTAATTCAGGATACTGACATTAACTCTCCAGCTCACTGACAGCTTGGAGCTGGAACTAAAAATGCTAGTTCTCCAGGGAAAAGAAAAGGCGAGTTGGCTCTTTTTCTGGACTGTTTGCTTATAGGCCCTGAGAGCAATCTTCCTTGCAGAATGAAATGCACGGGCACAAACAATGTGCTGGGGAGAGAATAGGAGATGCGAATGAACAGTTTGAACTATTTGCTCAGCAGAAGGGCAACCACAATCACCAGTCAATGACTTTCCCAGGCATCAGCCAGGACTTCTGAGTCTCTTTGTTGTTTTTCTCCTTCCTCCAGCCAGATAAGAACACAGCTGTAGTGATTCCGGCTCACTTTGAGCCTGGATTTATTCACAGAAATCTCAGTTCATGTGGATTGTATTTCTTTATGCCAAAATTTGTCTCATTTTTATTCAGCCGATCAGGTTCTCTGTCCCCCTCCCCGGGAAATCGGAACAACATTCAGTGGAATGTTTCAAAATGGCAATTTATTTTTGCATGAGTTCTGGACCCTCCTGTTGTCTTCCTGAGGTGGAAAGAGACACATCAAAATCTCAGCTGAATTTCTTAGTATATGTGCAGCCGAAGCGAGCACTAAATCTCAGCCGAATTTCTAACTGCCATTGGAGAAAAGTTAAGCCAAAGTTAAGCCATTTGTGTTCCAGCTCTTTTAAAGGGAGATTTGTATTTGTGCTTAAATCTTGTTCATTGCAGTCAACATGGCTTAAAAGTGGATCGTGCCCAACAAATGAACATATTTGGGATTGCAACCATAGCAGCTCTCAGATTCTGCTGCTGTTATTTTTTGAACGGCTGTTTAGTTGTTGATGTTTTTAAGTCGGAAAAGTAAACCTTGAAATACTATCATACCAAATGCATGTGGGAATGTACAAACGGCTCAGCAGGGCACAATTTCAGGTTTCAGTAGTGGTGGGGGTTTCTTTAGAGGGGGAGATGCACTGCAAAGTTCAAAGGCCTGCTCCTGAATAAATATTCAAGATTAAACTGATAAGAAGTAGTGTATTTTAAAGATCATTTCTGGTGGTTATTTTTGAAGCTCTCATGGCCCAAAAAATATCCCTGATAAATAATCCCATGCACTCTGAAACACAGGGTGGGATAACTACCCCCCCCCCACAGACACATGCACATACAAACAGCCCCATACAGAATACATGGAAGTATATATGAATGAAACCACAAATTATCATGTTTCCAAAAGTGGATTTATGTACATGCCACATTACAGATACGACAGGCACTCATGAATGCAGGTGCATGCTTAAGAGGGGAAAGATGGATTTCATACCTAGAATAAATTGCTACCAACCATCTATTTGCTCCAAGAACAACATTCCCACTAATGTATAGAAAAGCTTAAATGGCAAAATAAATATGTGCACCGCACTATGAATCGTGAGTGGTATACATTGGGGGTTACCGCATGTATTCCTAGCGATGTATTAAGCGTTTGAAAATGTTATAAAAAATACTGTTTGCACTTTCTATGTATTCCCACCAATGTATTAAGAGTTTGAAAACGTTATAAAAAATACTGTTCGCACTTTGTTTGGCCTCCTTAGCTGTGAAGACGTCTTCCAGCCATTTATAAGCCGTGGTATCCAAAACCCCTTTTAAAGCAATGTTTTTTATAACATTTTCAAACTCTTAATACATCGCTGGGAATACAAAGTGCGGTAATCCCCATTGATTGAAATGGCCAAGTTTTCTTACAATGGACCTGAAGATAGGTATAAGAGAAGCATTCCCTTCCATGCTTATACTGGGGAGATGGAACCATATTTTTTTGTGTGTGTGTCATTTGAACTTGGTACTTTTTGGACCCTGATTTAGAAGATAAAGTGAGAATTGGTAGCACCTGCAGATCTGTATGAGTGATTTCCTTCTGCATTCTTTTTTTTTAATGTGGGGTGGGGAAGCTATTGATGAGAATCTTGTCTTCAGGAAAATCTACATGCCATAGTTCTAATGTTAATTATTATTTATTGTGCAAAGTACATGAGATGGAAGTAAAGGAAGCATTTGTTGTGCTTTTATATGTGCTTCAGAAAAGCCAGTCAAATGCTTCCATATAAATGACATTTTTAAAAAATAACAGAATGATTTTAAAAATTGTTGTAATTTCTGTTGTACCTTTGATGGAGAGTGTGGAATAAAATTAGCACACAAAAAAGTGCCCCCTCCCAGGATCTATATTTATTTGCATACCAAATTACCCCTCCCCTCAAATCTAGACCTCAGACATGATGTTCACTGCTTTTTTTAGAAGGTTAATTTTACTGGAATAGATGCCAGAGGTGAAAAGGCATTTTATTTTAAAAAAAATGGCAACAAGGAGATTGGTTTACTGAGATCACATTGAACATTTTTCAATCAAGGAGCCACCTTGCAGAGAATAGGAGGTTTACCCGTTGCTTTCTGCAGTGCCAAATCTCTGAAACCCCAGGGATTTTTCTTCTACTGGGTGGTCAGGAGGAAAGGCTGAAAGGCAAAAGGACTCCCATTGTCTCTGCTGTGTCTTAAGAGCTGACCTCACGTGTCTCTAAAAAGAAGAAAGCACCTGTTTATCTCCAGTTACCAGTTGCTTCTGTGAGCTCCACGCTGCTCCCAAACAGAAAGGGTCTTCCCTCAGAGAGACACACACACAGAGAGAGACAAGACAGACAGAGAAAGAGATGGGGAGTGGAAGCTACATTACAAATGCTTTGAAAAACACACCAGCTTTGATCTAGATACAGCCGTGCCCAGCTAGAGAATGTGCTTAAGGGACAAAGATCAGCTGCCTTGTAGTTCATAGAATCATAGAATCTTCCATCTCAGTGAACTCCAGCTTATTTTAGCAATTTAATAGTCCCTTGTTGCCGTAGAGCATTCACGCTTGCTCGCTTGAACGCCGCCCCTTCGGCAGTGTTAAATGGAAGATATGGCAACTTACCTCAGCGTCAAGCATCCCTGACAAGTGTTCGTCCAGCCGCTTTTGTGGTAAATAGTCAGCACATGAAGTGTTGTGCAACACATACCTACATTATAGGGTTGCCAACCTCCAGGTACTAGCTGGAGATCTCCTGCTATTACAACTGATCTCCAGCCGATAGAGATCAGTTCCCCTGGAGGAAATGGCTGCTTTGGCAATAAGACTCTATGGCACTGAAGTCCCACCAGTGGCGAAGAGGGTCCTGGCAACCCTACTAAATTATAAGGTACAAATGGGAACCTGCAAGGACTTGCAGGCTGCATCACATTTCTCTCCCCCCCACTATTTCTTCCTTCTCTTCCTTGAAAGCCTCCACAGCTTCTCCCTTTTCCGGCCTCTTTCTCTCCTTCCCCTCCACCAATCAACCTACCTTTATCTTCTCCCCATCTTCAGTTTTCTACCCTCCCCTACCCTGGCACCCTCTGCCCCAGAAAAATATGGCCCAGTTGCATGGTGCTGGGTGCCAGGGCAGGCCCAGGTGCTCAGTGAGGACCTGCAAGGACTTCTCTCCCTTTCCCCACACTCTTTCCTCCTTCCCTCCAAACTGGCAACCCTCGCATCCTCATCCTTTTCTGCTTCCTTCTCTCCTTCCCAGCCACCCACATTCCTTTTACCTGCTCCCCCACCGTCAGCTATGTTTATGACTTATTTACTTCATTTAGAAGAAGACTTTCTCTACCACTTAAGGGAGAATCAAACTGGCTTACCATCGCCTTCTCTTCCCCTCCCCACAACAGACACCCTGTGAGGTAGGTGGGGCTGAGAGAGCTCTAAGAGAGCTGTGACTAGCCCAAGGTCACCCAGCAGGCTTTGTGTGTAGGAGTGGGGAAACCAACCCAGTTCATCAGATTAGCATCCATCACTCATGTGGTGGAGTAGGGAATCAAACGTGGTTCTCCAGAATAGAGTCCACCACTCCAAACCACCTCTCTTAACCACTACACCACGCTGGCTCATCTTTCTTCACAATGGGGACCCAAAACAGCTGACATTCTTAGGGCTGCCAACCTCCAGGTACCAGCTGGAGATCTCCTGCTATTACAACTGATTTCCAGCTGACAGCGATCAGTTCACCTGGAGAAAATGGCCACTTTGGCAATTGGACTCTATGGAACAGAAGTCCCTCCCCTCCCCAAACCCTGCCCTCCTTAGACCTCCCGCCAGTGGCAAAGAGGGAACTGGCAACCCTAATCATTCTCCTCCTTTTTATCCTCAGAAAAAAACCTGGGGGCAAGGGCAGACTGGGAACGAAAAATCCCAGAGAAGGGCCCTGCCCTCAGCCTGCCCTAACCCTGCTCTTCCCAAAGGATGGAGGGAGAGAAGGAGAGGCAGCCTGCCTGGCCAATTGGATGGGCCCTGCTTTACTTGCCTCGGGTGGGCAAGGTGCTGTCTCCCACATCTCGAGGAGGCAGGTGCTATCTCCCCCATCTCAGCTGGACTGGCTCGGTGCCTCCCTTGCCTCAGGCAGGGCTTGTGCTCAGACAATGCACTTTTATTTTTGGGAGGATTTAAAGCCACAGGGTACGTTTTATTTAAGTTTTCAGATGTTTCTGTAAACCTGAGAGCGTCCCCCAAGTTTGCAGAACTATCTGTTTTTGTCAGCATGGGCCCAAACCGCAGATGTAGACATAATTTATTATTTTCCTGAAGATGATGACACCCAGTCTTTCACCAAATCAATGTTGCTTTTAGTTTTTTTTTAAATATTATGCACAATCTATTATGAATATGAGGAACTGCTACTATTCTGTTACTACAGCACCAGCTAGGTCGCAACCATCCTGATTGTTCAAAATCTGAGTCTTTATTGTCTCAGAAAGAGACAATTAGCAGTGATATGTTTGCCAAGTTCTTTTGCTGATAAAATATTGAGAATACTGTCTGATCTGGATGGCAGTTGTAACATAGGCATACCAGAAGAGAGGAGTAATATGCCACCAGATCTATTAATGGATGATTTTGTCCCAGTTTCCATGATAGGTGTCGACGACATCCTGGGATCAATAAAGACCACTACTTGTACTCTGGATCCTTGCGCATCCTGGCTGCTCAAATCATTTAAGGACCACATCAACAAACCCTTTGTATCTACTATAAATCAGCCACTAACTCAGGGCACCTTCCCTCAGCCATGCAAAGAGGCAGTTATCCATTCGCTGCTTTAAAAATCATCCCTACAGAAAAATGAGGTGGCCAGTGATCGCCCAGTCTCTAACCAACGTGGTGTAGTGGTTAAGATCAGTGGTTTGGAGCTGTGGAGTCTGATCTGGAGAACCGAGTCTGATTCCCCACTCCTCCACATGAGCGGCGGAGGCTAATCTGGTGAACTGGATTTGTTTCCCCACTCCTACACATGAAGCCAGCTGGGTGACCTTGGGCAAATCACAGCTCTCTCAGTCCCACCTACCTCACAGGATGTCTGTTGTGGAGAGGGGAAGGGAAGGAGATTGTAAGCCGGTTTGATTTTGCCTTAAGGGGTAGAGAAGGTCCGCATATAAAAACCAACTCCTCTTCTTCTTCTTCTTCTTCTTCTTCTTCTTCTTCTTCTTCTTCTTCTTCTTCTTCTTCTTCTTCTTCTTCTTCTTCTTCTTCTTCTTCTTCCTGCCCTTTCTTGGCAAAGTGACTGAGTGATCAATAGCGGACCAGCTCCAGGTTTTCTTGAATAACTCATCTGCTCTAGACTCTTTCCAGTCTGGCTGCAGGCTGGGATATAGGATAGAGACAACTCTGCTAGCTTTAGTTGAAGACCTCAGTCTGAGTGCGGACAAAGTCCATGCTTATTTGCTCCTCTTTTTGGACTTATCTGCAGCCTTTGATATAGTAGATCATACCATCATGTTGAGGCACCTAGAGGCCGAAGTAGGTATCAGGGGATGCGTGCTGAACTGGTTCAAATCATTCCTCATGCAGAGGACTCAAAGGGGTGCTGTTGGAGACCATCAGTTGTCATCAGCGTGGAACCTATCCTGTGGAGTTCCACAGGGTGCAATTCGGTCCCCTATACTTTTCAATCTCTGTACAAAGCCCTTAGGACAAATCATTCATAGCTCTGGGGTTAGAATCATAGAGTTGGAAGGGACCACCAGGGTCATCTGGTCCAGCCCCCTGCACAATGCAGGAAATTCACAACTTCCTCCCCTCCCCACAACCCCAGTGACCCCTACTCCATGCCCAGAAGATGGCCAAGATGCTCTCCCTCTCATCATCTGCTTGAGGTCATAGAATCAGCATTGCTGACAGATGGCCATCTAACCTCTGCTTAAAAACCTCCAGGGAAGGAGAGTTTACCACCTCCCGAGGAAGCCTGTTCCACTGAGGAACTGCTCTGTTAGAAAATTCTTCCTAATGTCTAGATGGAAACTCTTTTGATTTAATTTAAACCCGTTGGTTCTGGTCCGACCTTCTGGGGCAACAGAAAACAACTCGGCACCATCCTTTATATGACAGCCTCTCAAGTACTTGAACATGGCTATCATATCACCTCTCAGTCTTCTCCTCTTCAGGCTAAACATACCTAGCTCCTTCAACCTTTCCTCATAGGACTTGGTCCCCAGACCCCTCTCCATCTTTGTTGCCCTCCTCTGGACACATTCCAGCTTGTCTACATCCTTTTTAAAATTGTGGTGCCCAAAACTGAACACAATACTCTAGGTGAGGTCTAACCAGAGCAGAGTAAAGTGCTTTGGATGTCATCAGTATGGAGATGATACCAAACTCTATACATCCTTATTCAAACCCCCCTAGTGATGGGGTAGAGGTCCCGAATGGCTGCCTGGCTGCTGTGGTAAATTGGCTAAGAGTGAAGAAATTGAAACTAAACCCTGAAAAGACAGACGTAACGCTGGCTGGGAAGACTGAGATCTTGATTGACATTCTGCTCCCCATTTTTGATGGAGTTTAACTAACCCTTGCTGACTCAGTTAAAAGCTTTGGGGTTATACTGGACCACTGTTATTACTAGAGAAGCAAGTTAAAGCAGCTGCAAAAATAAAAAGGCTTTCTTCCAACTCAGCCTGGCCCCCAAAGATGGGCTCTTTCCTTGATATGGCTGATCTGGCCAGCTGGATCCACACCACAGTAACATGGAGACTAGACTACTGTAATGCCCTGTACATTGATTTCCCGTCAAGATCCATTCTGAAACTCCAGCTGGTGCAGAATGCTGCAACTCAGCTATTATTGGGAGTTAGATTGAGCAGGCACACCCCTCCCATCCTGCAGGCACCGCTGGCTGCTCATCAGTTACTGGGCTCGATTTAAGGCTATTAGCTATTACATAAAAAGCTCTTCATGGCCTTGGGGCCTCACATCTGCAAGACTGTCTCTCCCCTACACTCTGCCATGACAGCTACGGTCATCAGAGCAGGGTCTTCTGCAGGTCCCAATCTGCAAATGGGCCAAATCAATGACTGTACACGTGCCTTCTCCATTGTGGCCCCCATCTGGCCTGCCTTGAGGAGGTCAGGAAGGCTCCCACTCTCCTGGCTTTCCACAAACTATGCAAAACTGAATTATTGAAGAGGGCATTTCTGTGCAGGCAATAAAGTCACACGGTACTAAATGTTTCACAAAGTTACTTGGATAATTGGTTCTTGTAGGTTATCCGGGCTGTGTAACCGTGGTCTTGGAATTTTCTTTCCTGACGTTTCGCCAGCAACTGTGGCAGGCATCTTCAGAGTAGTAACACTGAAGGACAGTGTCTCTCAGTGTCAAGGGTGTAGGAAGAGTAATATATAGTCAGAAAGACACTGAAAGACTGGACAATTCTACCAACTATTTTGTCAGATTGCACAGAGAAGCCATTGAAATTCATAAACATCAGCACAACTTTAACAGAAAAGAGGAGAGTTTAAGAATGAATAAGGCTTGGCTTCCTGCCCTGAAAAACCTCCAGACAAAGACAACATTCAACAATAGACATACAGATTAGCTTTGGATTACACACATTAACAGATCACTTCAGGATACAATGGTTCCATATTAACATACCATACCCTCATTAGCACATTATCTTGATACTTACAGGACAATACTTTTGCAGGACAATACTCAGCTCAAACCCAACCCCTTTCTGACTATATATTACTCTTCCTACACCCTTGACACTGAGAGACACTGTCCTTCAGTGTTACTACTCTGAAGATGCCTGCCACAGTTGCTGGCGAAACGTCAGGAAAGAAAATTCCAAGACCACGGTTACACAGCCCGGATAACCTACAAGAACCAATGAACTCTGACCGTGAAAGCCTTCGACAATATTTTACTTGGATAAATTATTAGGGACCATGGTCTATACTACTGTTTATAGCTTGCTGAAAGTAGAATCCTGCCATGTAATTTTTGCATCATTTATATGTGTCATGTTAATACTAATGCTTTGCTTCAGTTTTGTTTTAGACTTCTGGTTGGTTCTACAACTTTAATTCTTATTGCATTGTTCATTGAACGGTCATCCTATTGATTGTATTGACTCATGCTGTATGATCTGCATTGAGTCCAAATGAGAAAGGTGGACTATAAATTATGTAAACAAACAAACAAATTAATAACTTTCATTCAGAGAGAGGTAATCAACCAATAGAAATCCAAGGGACTCAATTGACTTGGCCTATTCTTCTAAAATATGTATTTTATTATGAATGTGTCAATTTTACTATGAATGTGGACACAATCCATCAAAGTTAAGCACTGCCAAGCCCCATTGATTTCAGTGGGGGAATTACATATTCCCAACTGTCTCCCATTGAAGCCAGGAACATAGATGCGGTTTGTATAGTAGCCAGGCACCTGAAGATTTCCAGGTTCTAGATTTTTTCCCCCATCTCATTGATTCATTTGAGGGAAGGGTAATTTTAATCTACGAACCAACCATTCCTGAACACTTGTAGTTAACAGTGATGAATTTGGGCATGAGACCAGGGTTTAAATCCTGCTTAAACTTTAAGCTCACTAGGTAGACTTAAGACAGATGTTGCAAATCCAGAAAAGTAAAATACAAAAAAATCAGAAAACAGTTTCCATAATATCTTTTATTAAGACCAACCAAATAATCCAGAACTCTATATGAACATTTGAGCTCACTAGAGGTCTTTCTCAGGTCTTTCTCACTAGAGGTCCCCCCCATCAATTTTTTTAAAAAAAGAAATAAGGGTGGGGGAGAGAAGACTCAGAAAAGCCTTTAAGACAGTCACTATTTCTCAGCCTAACCTACTTCACTGAGTTGGTGTGAGAACAATATGATATAACCTCATGTGTAGAAACAAAATCTCTTTTTATTTTTCCTAAACCCAGTTCCCAAGTTTCTGTCACAGTGAGCACAAGGCTTGGTTCTCAGAGATTCCCATTACGTTTTATGGGATGACATAAATGGATTGAAATTGGCCAGGCTATTGTGAGAAGACGCCAGGCTTAGCCCTCTAAGGAGTAGTATGAGGGAGGTTTTGTGGCCCGAGTCCCTTTCCTTTGTCCGATATAATTGAATGGCTTCCATTCACACCTATGAGACACAATGCTGCTCTTGGAGATGTCGTGGCCATACAAGGGAAAACAGGCCTCCTGGTGGTCCATCTCTGCCTAAGAGGGGGGATTCCTTCTAGGGTGCCCTGCACGGTGTACAAAACAGACTTTGAACACACACACACACACACACACACACACACACACACACACACACAATTCCCAAATTCCTACAACACAGGCTTCCCCTCTTAGCTCCCACCAGTATTATCATGTTACTTTGCTAGTAAATAATATTGGTGACTAAATGGTAATTTATGCATGGGAGTTTTACCTGAGGTTCGGTGCTGGCTGGACCCACACTTTCCAGTTGGGAACTCTGCACCAGCAATCTCAAATCATGTCCCACCCCTTTAAATGCTGCTTTGTAATTGGCTTACTTCGCAGTGCTCACTGTGTGAGAAAATTCCCCACCCCAAAACCCAATTGCTGCATAAAAAAGCATTTTAAGAACAAAAAACAAAAAAGGAGCAATCTGAAAGAAGGCGGGGGTGGGGAGAAATCCAAGCCTCGGTTTTAAAAAGCCTTTCTTTTGCTCAGAAAGAGCTCAGAGGAAGCGGGAAGTATTTGAATCCCTGCCTCTTTACACGCTGCTTTGTGATTGGCTGTGAGAGAAAGCAAGCTTCTGTGTCCCATGCTTTGCCTTCTGCACAGAGGTTTCAGCTGGGCTGAGCTCAGGGGAGAGGGAAGAGTTGGGTTAACAGAGGAATGGGAAGACCCGGATGTTGTGAGGGCTGGCAGGAAGGTCATTTCTAAATTGGATGGGAAACTGACGCAGAACTCCAAGGAACAACTGAGTCAGACAGGGGGCGAACGTGAGTCCAAGTACCCATGCATAAATGACCAATGACAGTTTGCCATTAAAATAAAATAAAATCCTTGGATGCTTTCACCTGAGATGGAAATCAGCTTTGGAAAGGCAGCTGTAGCTTCTCCCTAGCTGAGCCAGAGAAAGCAAAACCATCTTACATTTTGTAGCTGTCCCTTTTTAGTGTGTAAGATAGGCTAATTAACAAGACATTAAGGTTTGTTGAATGATCCTGATAAGTAGTTACTTAGGATGCTAATTTCCAAAACAGTAGACAAAGTGAGAGGGAGAGACTGCTGTACCCCTAATGAATGAATTTAAGGGAGCAAATATAGTTAGGGCGGATTTAAATTAAGTTTGACACTTAAGTCAATACGGCATTGCAAATGCACGTTTAAGAAATATGATTGGGATAAGGTTTTAATGAGGACTTCTGCACAGGTGACATTTTAAATCTTCATGGTTAAACTGGATAAAAATCCATAAGCTGTGACAGGCTGAAAAAGGAGCTCTCCTTTGGGGAAAGGTCCTCAACAGGTTTGGAAGGACACCACCCCTCCTTTTTACATGATATAAAACAGTCGTGGTCTGCTAAAGTCAGATCCTCTGCTTTGGCCTACAGTATTCGTGGTTTAGATCCATTCTGCTACGGACAAGATTTGGTGTAATGGCACAGATCTATGAAAGTACTCAATAGCCACAGTGTGCAGTATTTGGCGTGGAAGTTATCTTGCTGAGAAACTTGCCTTTCACTAAAAACAAAAACAAAACACCAAGTTACTTGTCCTTTTGGATGTGATGATATGCTGAAATCTTGGCAGCCAGAGGAATTACTGAATAAGATTTCCATTGGTGGGGTTGGGGGGAAGAGATGTGTCCTTTCTATGCGCACTGTGTGTCTCCTTGATTTGAAAAACAGAATCATTTATGTGGAATGATAAAAACTGTAGAATATATTACATAAGGTATGAGACACCATCAAAATTTTCTTACTTTGCATTGCCATGCTAAGCAGAGTAATCCCCTTCTAAGGACTTAAATAGACATAGAAGGGTGTTAAGTCTGCTTAGGATGGCATCATTACACTTGTTGCAAATCCAGCTTGTTTTATAGCACAGGCAGCCTCGAGAAGAGATTGCAACCCGGCTGACAATCATCTTTTGGATTTAATTTTAACTTTATCCGGAGCTGGGTCAGAGCCAGTGGCGGATCTACATTTTGGGGGCCCTGAAGCTTGAACTGTTATGGGGGCCCCTTCGCAACCAGCAACAATAGGGCAACATCCAACAAGTCCCTGGCCCAAGCCTGATGGGATGTTCTTCCAAGTAACATCAGGGCCCTATGGGACCTTCAGAAGTTCTGCAGGGCCTGTAAAACAGAGCTTTTCCACCAGACCTACAATTGAGGGCAACCACAAGTTGTCATTGTTACTGGCCTCCCTCTCCTTTCCCTCGGGGCTTCTGATATGAGGATTTGGCTGCTTGGCCAGGCCTCCAATGGCCCTGTAATTATATGAGTACCATCTTGTTAACTGTATTGAATTGTTTTATGAATTTTATTGATTACTTATGAATGTTAGATATATATGATTTTATTATTATTGTTGTTACCTGCTATCAGGTAAGGGAGAGGAATGGGGATCTTCAGTAGCTGCCACCACTCTGGTGCGAGCCTAACTCAAGAAGGCCCAGAGCACCCTCCCTGCCCCTGGCTGCTTCTTCTCCCAACAGGGTATACTTTCTAGGTGGCCAAATGAGGCATGAGGACCCAGGCAGAGTAACAAACAGTTTATTAAAAAGGTCTAATAATAATGATAACTCAAGCCACAACTGGACGACAAAACCAGTAAAGGCAGGCAATCAAATAAAAACCCTAACACATCTATCTTTACTGTCCCAAGCCCTCTCCTGGCACTAGGCCTCAGGCTAACTCACCCCTTCCTTAGGGTTGCCAACTGCCAGGTAGTAGCAGGACATCTCCTGCTAATACAACTGATCTCCAGCCGATAGAGATTAGATCACCTGGAGAAAAATGGCTGCTTTGGCAATTGAACGCTATGGCATTGAAGTCCCTCTCCTCCCCAAACCCTGCCCTCCTCAGGCTTCCCCAAAAATCTCCCATAGGTGGTGAAGAGGAACCTGGCAACCCTACCCTTCCTGGACGAGGGATCCATTTTGAGGCCATGTGAAAGGGGTATTAGATAGGCTTGCCATATTTCCTTGAGACAAAAAGGGGACATTGGGATGGCAAAAACGGGACAGGGGTTATGTAATATTCTGTAATCATGAAAAAGCAAGATGAAAAAATTTTTTTTTATTACCCAAACATATTGAGCTTCTTCAGTGACAGAACCCATACCAAAATTTAGGTAGACGTAGAGGGGGACTGGCTAAAATCAAATTGAGAAATTTAAAAATAATACTGTTAATATACTACATACAACATTTCACTATATTTTAGTTATTTTAGCTAATCACTGTATTTCTCAAACCAAGAGCTTAAATGAAAATATTTTTAATGCTCCTGGGGCCATGTTTTCTCAATATGTCCCAACTATACAGCAATAGGAACAAGAGTACATGGATGCCATATTCAGAAAAAATAATGTGCAATAGGAAAATACAGGAAATATCCACTCTAGTAAATAAAAGTATTTAATTGTAATAATTTTATATAATTTTACAGCAATATGATAAATAATGCACTGCTGATATCATACTGCCCTTGTACAAATCTATGGTGAGACCACACTTGGAATCCTGTGTACAGTTCTGGTCACCACACCTAAAAAAGGATATTGCAGAGCTTGAGAAAGTGCAGAAAAGAGCAACCGAAATGATCAGGGGACTAGAGCAACTGCCCTATGAGAAGTAGTTAAAACGCTTAGGGCTGTTTGGTTTGGAAAGAAGGCAGTTAAGGGGGAGACAGGATAGAGGTCTATAAAATTATGCATTGTACAGGGAGAGTGGACAGGGAGAAGCTTTTCTCCCTCTCTCATAATACTAGGACATGGGGACATCTGCTGAAGCTGGAGGATGAGAGATTCAAAACTGATAAAAGGAAGTATTTCTTCACACAATGCACAGTTAAATTGTGGAACTCCCTGCCCCAGGATGTGGTGATGGCTGCCAACCTGGAAGGCTTTAAAAGGGGAGTGGACATGTTCATAGAGGAGAGGGGTATTCATGGCTACTAGTTAAAATGCATACTGGTCATGATGCATATCTATTCTCTCCAGGATCAGAGGAGCATGACTATTATCTTAGGTGCTTTGGAACACAGGCAGGATGGTGCTGCTGCAGTCGTCTTGTTTGGGGGTTTCCTAGAGGCACCCAGTTGGCCACTGTGTGAACAGACTGCTGGACTTGATGGGCCTTGGTCTGATTTAGCATGGCTTTTCTAATGTTCTTCTTATGTGCAATAAGGAATTTGAAGCAGAATATGGAACATGATCAACTGTATTCTGAATATTCAAGTAACAGCAGAATTAGGCACCTTAACATGGAAAACCATAACTAAAACTGCTGCTGTATCCGAGGCATTTTGTGTCCCACATATTCCACCCCTTGGGCTGTCAACCATGTAAACCACAATCGCACCACACCAGTGGTCCTCGCGCCACAGATCATGGCCAGCCACATTGGCAATTCCCACTAACCAAAAGAGGCACATGACTCTGTGCATCACCCCATCCTTTTAAATTGCAGAGTACTTTTGAGATGTAGGGTAATTGGTAGATATCTATCACAAATTTATTCTGACAATCCTCAAAAGAAGGAGGAAGGGAGACCCAAATTCAGATCCAATGCCAGTTTCTCCATGCCTGCTACCCCTCTGCATATCACACCTAATCCAATCATGCTTGCTATTGTCATTTACCTGCTATTGACATTTACTTGCCGTTGGGTGTCTGAATTCAGTCTTCTCTACTTAAGGATAGATGGACTCACATTCTAGCTGTATCTGAAGAAGTGAGCTGTGACTCACGAAAACTCATGTGTGTTGTGTGTTAAGTGCCTTCAAGTCTCTTCCGATTCATGGCGACCCTATGAATTAGTGACCTCCAAAACGTCCTATCTTTGACAGCCTTGCTCAGGTCTTGCAAATTGAGGGCCGTGGCTTCCTTTATAGAGTCAATCCATCTCATGTCGGGTCTTCCTCTTTTCCTGCTGCCCTCAACTTTTCCTAGCATTATTGTTTTTTCCAGTGACTCTTGTCTTCTCATAATGTGACCAAAGTACGATAGCCTCAGTTTAGGCATTTTAGCTTCTAGGGTCAGTTTGAAACCTCATGCCCTGCCAGAAACCTTGTTAGTCTTTAAGGTGCTACTGGACTCTTGCTTTTTTCTATTCCTCCCAAGAATTCAGGACTCCTTTTTATCCTCAAAACTATGGAAGTGACTGGCCCACAGTCACTCAATGAGCTTCAAGGCTGTGAGGATTTGAATTTGGGTCTCCCTTGTCCTGGTCCCCACTTCTCCTCTCTCTAAACACACACACAAAATAATCAGGAGAAGCCTAAGGCTACAATATTATGTATATTTATTTGGGAGCAAATTCTATGCAACCACATGGGACTTACTTCTGAGTTAGCAGGCATAAGATCAGGACAGGCAGCACGGCATTTATTATATCTCCTGTTTCTGATTTTTAGGTAAAAAAATGAATGTCCAAATTTTGTTTTTCAGAATCCCAAATGTTGAATTAAAAATTCAAATGCAGTCATTGAAAATTCAGATGTATTTCAAAATTTTGTAAAATTTCATGTCACCTCTAGCTTTGTCCCTCACTGTCCCACTGTTAATCTTCATGTATGAAATATTTCATGGGTACAATTTCATCCAGTAAATCTGTTGCAGTGTGCTAAAAAATGCGAGGGTGGGGGGAGTGGAAATGACAGATGAAATGCTTTCAATCTCTGCATCGCAAAATGGAGAGGAGAAAGACCTGGTTTATCTTCTTTGCTTTGCTGCCCAAGCCAACCACTTGCAGTGGCGAGAAGGGAAGGCAAATCAGCTGGGCTTCTGATCAATAGCTCCTTCCCCCAGTTTGCTGCATCTCAACAGGGCTGGAGGCAGTACTGTTTCAAGGATGGGAGATCAGAAGAACTGGACATCCAGCTGACCAGTTGGGAATAAGCTCCTGATTTTCCCCATGTAAAACTTTGCTGGGTACAGAGTAAAATTTCTCCAGGCAGATCAGAGGTTGATTCCAATTGGTCCCTTATCAGCTGGGAGGCATCTTCTGATGGTTGCAAGCTGCCTGTTCCTGTGAATATATACCAACAGGTTGTGAACAGCTGAACAGCCTGCTGATTAATTGGCTGCCTGATCATCACTGGTGAAGGGAAATTCAGCTGAACTGGCAGGTGTTCGATATTACCCACCTGATGGTCGGTAACAGGCTATGAATTTCCACCTTAATCAAAGCACATTCACTTTTTGCTGTTTATCTCTTCAAAGCTGAGGCCTAGAAATCTGCTTCCCCTCAATGAATGCTCCGATTATCAAGAATATGTAATACATATTACAGCCGCAAGGATAGTTCTAGCATCGCTATGGAAAACTAATAGAATTCCACAAATCGAGACTTGGATTGATAAAGCATACGAATATATCACAATGGCACAATTAACTGAAACACTACAGAAAGAAACTCAAAAACAAAATAGAGATAAATGGAAATCCTTCTACGAATATATTAAAACCAAAAAATGATAACAAAACCTTATAAGACACAGCAGATTCATAATGGAAATCGAATATAACCTATCAACAAGTTAATGTATTATTACAACCTATCAGGGGGCGGTATTAGATATACCAACGTTGTATAATATTAATACACGTATTTATCTCTCTCTATATATATCTTTTCTTTTTTTTTATTTTATTCCCCCGCCCCTTTTTCCTTCTGTATCCCATTTTCTATTAAAAACCAATAAAAATATTTATTAAAATGAAAAAAATAATATGTAATACAAATACAGTAAACAGCATCTATATCTATTGTAAGCAAAATTCTGAATTTGATTTACTTGATGACATTGTGAAGTCCCACACTCATCTTGGCCATGGGGAGAAGCTACCAGACACAGCCTTGTCCCTTATTCACTCATATGTCAGCATGAAATCATGTCCATTTTCACATTTTTGGTGATATCTGTGGAATTACAAAAAATATTTGAAGATTACATAGTTATATGTATTTATTTAGAATACTTTGATAACATGGCCCATTAAAAAAAGTCTGCGTCAGTTTGCAAGCTCTATTGAGGCTGGCAAGGTTTGCAAAATTCTAAGTTCCATATCTATAAAATAATGATAAAATAAGATATGCGAAGTCTCATAACACTGAGTCAGTTTAATTTGTAATTAATCATCTGTAGCTTTATGAACATGAGCACAGGTCTCATAAGTGGAATGTTTCCCTTTATGACTCTCCAGAGTACCGATCCTTCTTTTCTCTTCATGTTCATCTTGCTAATTTAATAATAAATTCAAGTGGACAAATGGTAAAGAAAGCCCTTTTCTCTTGTCCTCCATTTCCAATGCAATGCAGCTCTGGCGATATTGTCAGTGGCCTGAGAGAAGGAACTACCCAATAGTAAATGAATCTAATTTGCATTTAACACCAAGGCTTCGGGGGAGAAAGCTCAGATAGGAAAAACCAGCAAATTGATTAAGAAGTTATGTTTTATGCCAGTTTCTCTGTTTCAATGAAAAATTTATGCAGTTAAGGTATCAACACCTATTCCCTATTACTATGTATGGGTGTGAAAGCTGGACATTGAAGAAAGCTGATAGGAAGAAAGTAGATTCCTTTAAAATGCGGTGGTGGAGGAGAGTGTTATGGATACCATGGACTGACAAAAAAAAAACAAATCAGTGGGTTCTAGATCAAATCAAGCCTGAACAGACCCTAGCAGCTAAAATGACTAAACTGAGGCTACCGTTTTTTGGTCACGTTATGAGAAGACAAGAGTCACTGGAAAAGACAATAATGCTAGGAAAAGTTGAGGGCAGCAGGAAAAGAGGAAAACCCAACAAGAGATGGATTGACTCAATAAAGGAGGCCACAGCCCTCAATTTGCAAGATCTGAGCAAGGCTGTCAAAGATAGGACATTATGGAGGCCATTGATTCATAGGGTCGTCTTGAGTCGGAAGTGACTTGACAGCAATTAACACACACAAGGGATCAACATCTATAATTTTTTCATGCTCACCAACCATATCCTTAGGGTGTGTCTCAAAAACAGGGAACATACTCTATCAGTTTGCTATCAGTTTAATTTGTGAGTGATGTGCTGTCATGCTGCAAGTGACTTATGATGACCCCAGCAAGAAGGGGCTTTCCAAGTGCCTGGGAAGCAGCGGTGTCTTCCCATTGTGTCCTTCCTTGCAGGCCCTTCCAACATGGCCTCCTGCCCACGTACTGACCCTGCTTAGCTTCTAAGATCTGAGGCGACTGCATTGTACCGTTCCACATCCTGAACATTTTTTACCGTTAAATAATAGTATTTTTCTCATTACGCTACTCCACATAGTTGGTTGTGAGGCTTGGTGAAACAAACAGCCCTGATACACTACTGGAAGATCATCTTACACTATCACACACACGAGGAAAACAAAAATTACTCTCTTAATCCTGCCTTTATATCAACCTGTTCATAATTTTAATAGGTAAACAACAAATGAGAGCCGCAAACACATCCTGCGCCTCTTATTCCCACTATGGCCCATCCTAAAGAGGCAAAGAGAGTTGAAATGTCTTTATTTCCATCTCATTCACTGGCCTCAAATCTTTCCAACCAAAAAGGCTTCACTCGCACATAGCCCATGAGGGGAGGAAGGTGTGCATCGGCATGAATACAAGCTGGATCCATCATAGATGGTCGTTGGAACACAGTCTTAGCCTGAGGCTCCATTACCACACAACTTCCTCCAAATCTGCTCCATATTACAATCTAGATAGAGTGGAGTGGTTTCTTTTAATTGTTGTAAAGAGCACTTAGAGTCACCAGCTCTCCAAAAATGCAGTGAAGGTTTATTCCTCCCCACTTTCCTGTGGTGTGGTGTGCCATGTACCTCTTAGGAACGAAGCTGAAACAGCTTTTTCTGACTCATGGTGAACTGTAAGAGGCCTGGAATTAGCACTTGAGCAACACTATCAGCAAAAACAAGAAGCTCCTGATTTTTGAGCTAGGCAGGGCCAATGTAAACCAAAATCTGCACATATAAGAATATTCCAGTCGCTAATGACAGAAATTCTGGGCTTGCCTCTTCCCCCAAGAGCCTAGTCTGTGATGTTTAATTTTTTTGGTCTTCCCATAGTGGAAAAGAGAGGTCCTCTCAACTGACGTTTTCAGGGTGTCTGCAGACAGCTTCATAGATTAATTGGGGTCCTGCACATTCTTTCCAGATAGCGCTATTTTCTCCCAATGATGACATAAGTGATCTAATTTGGATAATGCATTATTTCATCTTCCTTTTCCCTTTTATTTAAAAAAATTAAATGAACCCATTTCATGTACAACAACCTCATATACATAACTACACAAAAATCCTTGGAGCAGGCTCATACAATCAGCGAATGCGTAACAAAATGTATAGGATGTGAAAATCCCCATTTATACTACCATGGCAATTCCAAGCTTACTTTCATGGCATATCTTCCTTTCATGACTTTATATATTTAATAAAAGGAAAGGAAACATTCTCTAAGGTAGATGTAATATCTCCTTTTAAAAATATGCAGATAGTTGTGATGAGTTGCTCATCCCCTGAGGGGATGGTTTTGATGTTGACTCACACCGCCATTGCCAATGGCAACAGGGCCTCTTCATCTCCTCTGGCAGCACACTGAAAGGCTCAAAGGCCCCGTCCACACCAGGTGCCTGAACCAAAACTACATATAGAGGCCAAAGCAGAAGTTCCAAATGTTACAGTTAGTTCCATGGGGGCAGCGACCAAGATAAGTCAGTAAATAATTAAAAGATACACAAATATACTTCTATCATATTTGTTCACATGCCGACATATTTGTTGGAACATACTGAAGATTCTGGGCACAGAGAAGGCTCGGCTCAATGATGATGTTTCATCTTCCTTATTTCCACCAGGGGCTGGTTCAAGGTATTTTGTCATCCCAGGCAAGGTATACCCATCAACTCTTGCGCTTGTGCTGACTCTTGCCCAGCCTTGGGAGGTCGTTCATGTCCCCTGCCTCTGGTGGCTGACATGGTACATCAGCACACTCCTCACTGTGGTAGTCACTTGAGTGGCTTGACTATAGAGCCAGCCCTGACTTCCATGAGCACTGGAAAATCCCACAGTATCTGTACAGTAGCAGTTCCCATATGAGGACAGAGTGCTGGTGGCTTTTGCTGTCCCCCCCCCCCCAAATGCCACAATTTATTCATTTCATTTAGTTACAAACATACTACAGGCATACCTTGGAGATATTGCGGGTTTGGTTCCAGACCACTGCAATAAAGCGAGTCCCTCGCTTCGGGTCCATGCAATTCGGCGCGAATTCAAAGTTCGGGAAAAAAATTCGGCCGAATAAAGCCATTAAAAACACAACAGCTCCTTTCCGCGGCTCCAGGGGGGCATTTTTTGGGGTAGAGGTCCCAAACTTTCCGCGGAGCTTCAAAGGACCCTTCTTGCAAGACCCCCCAAGTTTTGTAAAGATTGGGTCAGGGGGGGCTGAGATATGGACCCCGAAAGGGGTCCCCCACTTTTAATGTGCATCTCTGAGCAGAGCTTGCGGCCCAAGCACAAAGCTCCCAGCCCTGACAAACAGCTGATGAGAGCAAGGGCGGGGCAGGTGCTAAAAAGTTTGCAAAGCAACAGAACTGCAAAGCAACACTGCAAAGCAACACAACTGCAAAGCAACACCCACAACTGCAAAGCAACACCTTTGCAACCATGCAAAGCAACACCTGACACCTGGGAGTTTGCAAACCATGGAAAGGGACAGAGGCAACTAGCTATGCATAAGGAGCAGGAGGGGGTGGAATTTCCCCCTTTGCATCGGACTCGGGACCAGGCAAATGCATTCTTTAAATAACCATTTGAAAACCAGTTTTGAGCAAGCATCAAAATAGACCTAACCGATCTCATGAATGAGGGAAAACCTGAGGACACACAACTGAAGCCCCCCCTCAAACCAGGGAGAGAGAGACTCAAGGAGGCACACACACCCCAGGCAGAACGGGCGAAAGCCCCCTTTGGCTTCCCCCCCCACCCACAGAAACTGCTCCCTCCCCAACACACACAGACTCTACTCCCCCCCCACACACAGGAGAAAAATTATAGATTAAAGCCCCCAAAGGGGTCTTACTGTGGCTGTCTTCTGTTCCATCAGGAGGGGCTGGGAGGAGGACTGAGTAATCCAATATGATTCCATTTAAGCATGGAAGGTTTTGCTGCTCTGGAGATGCATACAGTATCGGGTGATCCATTCATCCCAATAGGGAAAAGGGGAAAGCACATATATCAGGACCCCCTGACCCAATGTTTACAAAACTTGGGGGGGTCTCTTACGGAGGCTCATCTGAAGCTATGCTGAATGTTTGGGGGCTGCACTCCCAAAAATGCATCCCCTGCAGCCACGGAAAGAGAAAAGGGGGGAGCCCATATTTCTGCCCCCACTGAACCCATCTTTACAAAACTTGGGGGGTTTCTTAAGAAGGCTCGTCTGAAGTTATGCTGAAAGTTTGGGGGCTGCACCCCCAAAAAGCGCCCCCTGCAGCCACGGAAATGGAAAAGGGGGAGGGAAAAGGGGTGGAGCCCATATCTCGGGACCCCCTGACCCAATGTTCACAAAACTTGGGGGGTCTCTTAAGAAGGTTCGTCTGAAGCTCCGCTGAAAGTTTGGGGTCTCTACCCCAAAAAATGCGCCCCCTGCAGCCACGGAAAGGAGCGAATGTGCACAAGCACCCCCCCACAAGAATTTCTCTCACTCTCTCTCTCTCCCCGGCCCGGCCGCGCAGCAGCTGATTCCTCCAGTACTCAATCCTTACTGATTGGCCAGAAGACCACCCAGCTTGGCCACCTATTGGCCGGGGGAGGAGAATGCTGCTTACTGACGGTTATGCTGCTTACTGACGCCCTGAATTTGCCGAATTTATTTGTGAACTCCCGAACTCGCTGAATTCGGCTCCCCGGTTTCCTGCCATTTTTGAGTTCAGTTCGTCCTGAACTAAAAACCGCCGAATCAGGGGAAATTCGGCTGTTTTTCAGTTTGGGCTGAACCGAATCGACAGCCCTACCCTCTACAAAGGGTGGTTGCGGGGATTTCAGTGGGATGATGCATTGGGGGCTTATATGGAGGGAAGTGCCACTGAAATCAGTGAACCAAGTCAGAGGCTCTCCCCAGAAAATGCTGCTGTTGTCATGAAGCCACATCCATACTACTTTCCCCAGATATAAGTGTTCAAATAAATATGCACACAATTGCGAGGATAAATACCTTTGGAACATAATGCTGTACACACAGCATTTTCAAATGAATCACCAGTGACTGCACGGAAATGCTGAGGTTTAAAGGTAGCCTGTGATCAACAATATTATGGGCTTGATCCAAGAATGGTGCCCATAGCAACATCTTAGTTACCTTTGAGGATGCAGGCCCTATATCAAAGGCACAAGCCTTTACATGACTTCTAGGTGAGTTATTTATAGACTCAGCTGCAACTGTATGCTGACTCTGACAAGAGGCTGAACCACCTTGAGGGCGGGTGTGGCTCCTTCAGGGCCAGAAACGTCTCTCAATGTCCCCAGCTATGAGTCATGAAGTGATGGTAGATAATCAGTTGGGTGAGGTTGAATTTTTCATAAAGGTGGGCGGTCCTTTCAGTAATAGAGATTGACTTTCTGCCTTGCATTGCAACCAGGAGGACATTCCTTCAGATATACTGTTTCTTCGACAGAATTCCAGGAACAGTAGTTTGCAAATTGGGCTGTGGGGAGTGCGAGGATTCCCTGCAAGCTATTATGAGAAGTTTTAATGGCCAGTTTTTTAGTAATCATTTTATTTGTTTATTTACTTCATTTAGACCCCACCTTTCTCCCCAATGGGGGCCCAAAGCAGCGAATGTAATTCTCCATTTTATCCTCACAACAACCCTGTGGAATAGGTTAGCTAGAGAGTGTGTGAGTGGCCCACGTTTACCCAGCGAGCTTCCATGGCGACATATGGCTGCCATTCCTGATTAGTGACCTGTTGAAGCGCCTCTACCCCGTGAGTTGCTTCTAGGTGTTTCACCCCCTGCTTTCATTTTTAGCACTCATAACCCAGCCCACCCAGGGAAATGTTTTGTCAACTTCACTTCTGAAACAGTTAATCCCAGGCTCCATTTTACTATTTTTTAAAAATAGACTATGCAAGGGCTGGAGAAAGCAGAATTCAGGGGCACCTAATCAAGTTGATAGGCAATAGATTCATAATGGAAAGGGAAGGACTTTTTAACATGAGTAATTTGCTTTGTTTGGATGGTGCTGAGTTGTTTTCTGTTTCCCCAGAAGGTTGGACCAGAACCAACGGGTTAAATTAAATCAAAAGGAATAATTTTCTAACAGTTAGAGCAGTTCCTCAGTGGAACAGGCTTCTTAGGGAGGTGGAAAGCTCTCCTTCCCTGGAGGTTTTTAAGCAGAGGCTAGATGGCCATCTGTCAGCAATGCTGATTCTATGACTTTAGGCAGATGATGAGAGGGAGGGCATCTTGGCCATCTTCTGGGCATGGAGTAGGGGTCACTGGGGGTGTGTGGGGGAGGTAGTTGTGAATTTCCTGCATTGTGCAGGGGGTTGGACTAGATGACTCTGGTGGTCCCTTCCAACTCTATGATTCTATGTTGTTATCAGCCCTGAGCCCCGCTGTAGTAGAGGAGGGGTGGGGTATACATCTAAAATATAATTAAAGAAATAAATTTCTGATTCATTGACCTTATACTTACCTTCTGAGGGACACTACTATGAAAAGTGACTCATGCAGAAGCACAGTGGGCATACTTATCCTTATGCATTCCATTTCAATTCAGGAAAAAATGTGCCTAAGATAACAGGAATTTTGGGGAACTGTCCTTGCTCTCGATTGAACAGCCAGTGTTGGTAACAAAGCAAATATCCATTTTGTTAAAATTGTTTCTTCCGTTCAAGTACATTAATGAAGACAATCAGAAATGCTTGTTGTAAAACAGTTTGCAATAAATTCTGCAGCTGGCGCTCCCACCCCCCTCTGCCAAGTTCCTTCCTTTGTTTTGAACAATTGCTTCCCTGCCTAAATCAGGAGCCCGGCCTTCATGACACGCAGGTGAGGAGAGAGCCGCAGGGACTTCAAAGCCGAGCCAAAGGCCCTCTGAAGCAACGGCAGGCGGGTAGGAACCGTGACTTCCAAGGGGGCTCCTTAACCTTACAATCCCCACTGCGTTTTTTGTTAATGCTACTTGAACCATAGACCTGGCAACTAAATGATGCTTTATTTTTTAAAAAGCTCAAAGGTGAGGCTTGTGAAAGGTGACCTGCTTTGTGTTTATAACCGGAACAAGCAGAGCTCCAAAGTACAAGATTTTGGCCCTAACAATGGGCCGCCCATGACCAAGGCCATTCCAGTGCTTGAACAATATCAGCTGGCATCCCGACACTCCGCTCTGATAAGTCAGAAGCCTTCCTGCAGACACACAATGCCACCCAAAGCAGATTTATGTGCTTCTAAATTAGGCTAGCCTGATCTCGTCAGATCTTGGAAGCTATGCAGGGTCAGCCCTGGTTAGTATTTGGATTGGAGACCACCAAGGAAGTCCAGGGTTGCTATGCAGAGGCAGGCAATGGCAAACCACCTCTAAACATCTCTTGCCCTGACCTGGATGACTGAGGCTAGCCCGGTTTTGTCAGATCTTGGAAGCTAAGCAGGGTCGGCCCTGGTTAGTACTTGAATGAAAGACCAGCAGGGAAGTCCAGGGTTGCTACGAAGAAGCAGGCATTGGCAAACCACCTCTGAATGTCTCTTGCCTTGAAAACTTCACTACACAAAAAAATAAAAACTGACGGAGCTTTGGATTGCCCGGTGAAGGTTGCCAGCCTCCAGGTGGGGCCTGGAGATCTCCCAGAATTACAAGTGGTCTCCATAATATGGAGATTAATTGGAGGGTGGAATCTATAGCATTATACCCCACTGACGTCCCTCTCCTCCCCGTATCTACCTGCAAATCTCCAGGAATTTCCCAACCCAGAACTGGAAGCCTGTCAGCGAGGGCATGCAATCGGACCCTGGATAGCGAGGTGACTTTCGTTTCATCTCTCCTTCCCGTGGGAAGGAAGAGGCAACAGCCAAAAGGCTCGAGAGATCTCCACTTCAAAGTGACTTCCTGATTGTAATCCTGCTCTGATCTTAAGGTGTGAATTCTCTCTCTTGGTATTGGGGAACCTCTGATGTTTTGCATTTCAAAGATGTTACTTGTAAACATGCTAGCTTGTGTACTCTATAAGAATACCCTCCAAATGATTTGGCGCCATTGTAACGTTGTGTTTCATAGGTTACTGTACCCTTCCTTTCAAATAAATTCTACTTTAAACTCTCTGCTAACGTCTGGAGTAAAGTTGATGATTCCTGAGAGGCAACGGAGTCCTAGAACCTGACAGTACGTTACAATCCCAACCTTTTTTGTTTTCGGGTTAGAAGTAGTATTAGGATGTCGGTACCACCCTCGGTCCCGCTCAACGCGGGAGAGGAGCTTCGGCAGACTCCCGCTGATATTGAGGTTGGTCAAGGAGCAGCGACCCCGGAGCAGCGCCCACCCGGGCCTACCGATGTCCCTGGGAGGCCGACGTGGACCCCCCGATTCTCGGAGACCGGGCAGCGGCAGAGAGCAGCGTCAGAACCAGGAGGCGACTTCTACCGGGGACCGCTGGCCGCTTGGTATGGAGAAGGGGAAGGGTGGAAGGACCCCACACTCGCTCACACCCCGACCCTCACTGCAGAAGCGGCCACTCTGATACGCGGACAGAATCAGATGCTCGTTCTGCAGAATCGGGACCTGCAAACTCAGCTAGATACCTTGCAGCGAGACCTGGCAGCCGTTCTAGGGGCAGTGAGGGGGCTTGGACAGCCCGTGCAACAACCCCAAACGGGTTCACGGCCGACTACAGGGCCGCTCGTTGTTGGGGAGGCTCCCACGCCCAGACGCCCTACGGCCAGAGACCTGAAGGTATCTTTCGACGGGTCCAGCTCACAGTTGTCTCACTTCTTACTCCAAATCTCCGGCTTTATGAAGGACCAGGGGGAGACCTTTGCCTCGGAAGAAGCTCGGGTCAGGTATGTGATCAGCCTGCTGGAGAAGGAGGCAGTGGAGTGGGCAGTGACGGCGGCAGAAACTATGCCCCGAGTTTTGGCATCCCTGGATGAGTTCTTGTGCGCTCTGCGACGCCGGTTCGAAGACCCCCACCGGGGGGAAAAGGCAAAGATTGCCATGCGTCGTTTGAAGCAGGGAACCCGCTCAGTAAGTGAGTATGCACAGGACTTTTTATCTTTGTCGTGCAAGATAAGGGAGTGGAGTGAGGCCACAAAGGTCCAGCACTTTCGCGAAGGGTTGCGGTGGGAAGTGCTGGATGGCTGTTTGACTTTGGGAGATCCAGAGTCAGTGGAAGAGTGGGTAAATTTGGCAGCTCTAGTGGAGAACCGCAAGCTTACCCTCCAGTTCTCCAAGGATCGTCCTTCGAAGACGATCCCTATCCCGCCCACGAGAGGGGACAGCGCAGCAGGTCCCCGGCGAGAGGGAAGACATCGAGGAGTCTACAGTCTCGACAGGGCACGTCGGTTCAGGGAGGGAGCTTGTTTCAGTGTGGGAAGATGGGTCATTTTGCAGCAAGATGTACCAACACGCCGTCAGAAGGGACGAGCAACAGGGCGACACAAGAGCGGGAGGCGACACCACCTCGGAACCTGGAGCACAGGAGAGCGGAGGGGACGAACGGTCGCCGGGGGGCGGCGGCCCTGCAAGCGGAAACCTCATCGGATCTCCACAACCGTGGTACCCGAGATAGCTTCCGAAGCCCCTCACCGGCAAAAAACGAGGACGGCCTTCTGTGAGGGAACCGGCACAGAGGGCACCCTTGGAAGAAACCAAACCGGCTCCATGTAGGGTGAGTGACCAGGGAGAGACATTGCTGATACCTGTTGTATTACGAAATCCCCAAGGGGGGGAACCGGTGGCCGTGGTGGCTATCGTGGACTCCGGGTGCTCCCGGACCCTAATTGATCAGGCGGTGGTAGAACGTCTGAAAATTGGGACTCGAGAACTGGATCAGCCCTTACATTTCCATCAAATGGATGGGAGTGACCTGCGGGGGGGGGGCGGTTCATTTGCACACTCGCAAGATGTGGCTGGGGGTGGGAAACCACTGGGAACAGATCCACTTCACGGTAGTGCCTAAGATTTCCTACCCGGTGGTCCTCGGCGTTAATTGGTTGGCGGGACATAACCCGAGCATTGACTGGGAACAAAGGCGGGTGGTGTTTGGAGCTCCTCAGTGCGAAAAACACAGCCGGGATGATTTACCCGGAGGCGAAGGGGGAAGCGCCGCTGCCTTGGAGGAACCCACGTTGCCCCCAGAATATAGTGATTTCGCAGATGTATTTGAGGGGACGGACTGTGACTTATTGCCTCCTCATCGCACTACGGATTGTGCCATCGAACTGATTAAGGACGTTAAACCGTCCAAGGCCCGAGTTTATGCCATGAGTCCTCAAGAGAAAGCAGTGCTGCGAGAATTTCTGGACAAGAACTTGGAGCGGGGCTTCATACGACCGTCCAAAGCTGCATTTTCTTCTCCCTGCTTCTTTGTGAAGAAGAAAGGTACATCTGATCTCAGACTGTGTGTAGACTATAGGGGGCTTAACGCGATTACTGAAACTAATGCCTACCCCCTTCCCTTAATCCCAGACCTCCTGAGTGTGTTACAGGAGGGTTGTATTTTCTCGAAAATTGACCTGGCGGAAGCCTACTACCGGGTCCGGATCAAGGAGGGGGATGAAGCTAAGACAGTGTCAGCCCTTGGCCCACAGAACCAGAAATCACCACAAAGTCGTATAGAGTCCAAACAGGTGGATTTTACTGATCAAATAGGCATACAGTGCAAACGAATAAAATGACAGCTATGAAAGGCTCACTAGCTGGGAGATATTATAAGGCAGGAAAGGCGGGAGATTACACGCAGGAATACAGTTTCCCAGGAGCTGAGTTCCCAGGCTTAGGCTTAGGCATGCGACCTTGGGGGGCAGACAATACAGCACAGAGACAGAGGCAATAACGAAACCGAGATAGCAGCCTGACATTCTGCTCCCCTCAAGGCCCCCTCCCAGTTCGCAAGGGGGCTGGCCTGTTCGGGTAAGCAATGTGAAAGGCGTCAATGAGGTCGGGGGCGGAGACATCCCGTGCGCGCACCCATTCGTCATAGGCAGGGGGGAAATGTTTCCAACGAACTAGATACTGGAGAGTACCATGGTGAATACGGGAGTCAAGGATCTTGGAGACTTCGAAGTGTTCTTCCCCCCCCACCATGATGGGTTGCGCAGGCGGTGGGTCCGGATGCCACCGTGGAGAAGCAACATGGGGTTTGAGGAGGCTTATGTGGAAAACAGGATGCACACGCCTCAAAGATTTGGGGAGAGCCAGTTCCACTGTGACAGGGTTTATGATCCGAGTAATGGGGAAAGGGCCAATGAATTTGGCGCTGAGTTTATGGCACGGTTGGGTGGACCGGAGGTTTTTGGTGGAAAGGTAAACCAAAGCACCCACTTGCAGATCACCCCCGGGGGAGCGATGTTTGTCAGCTTGCGCTTTGTATTTACGTTTGGCCCGGTCGAGGTTGCTAACGAGCCAGGGCCAAGTGGTACGGAGGGCGTGTGCCCAGGAGGCAATGTCGGGGTTCCCCTCCCCCTCTACATCATCTGTAGGAACGATGGGACTGAAATCTTGTCCATACACAGCAAAAAACGGGCTAAAACCTGTGGATTGATGCATGGCATTATTGTAGGCATATTCTGCTAAAGGTAGCAGTTCCACCCAGTTATCCTGGTGGTAGTTAACATAACAACGCAAATAACATTCGAGTACAGCATTGACACGTTCAGTTTGACCATCAGTTTGAGGATGGTATGCACTAGACAATCCCTGTTCCACCCCCACCAACTTGAGGAAAGCTTTCCAAAACTTCGAAACGAAACCACTTCCGCGGTCACAAATTATTTTACGCGGAAACGAATGTAAACGAAATATATGCGTCACGAAGAGGCGGGCTAGTTTCTGAGCAGAGGGGATCCCTGCACATGGAATCAAATGTATTTGCTTAGAAAACAAATCAGTAACAACCCACAACACAGTTTTACCCCCACTGAGAGGGAGATCAGTCATGAAGTCCATAGCGATCACTTCCCAAGGTTTGCTGGGCGTTTCAAGAGGTTGTAGCAGTCCCGGGGGTTTGCCCTGCGATCGTTTCGCAGCGGCACAAACGGGACAGCTGCGGATGAAGGAGTCAATGTCGGAACGCATTCCCCCCCACCAGAACTGTCTGCGCAATAAGTGAAGGGTCTTCAGAAACCCAAAGTGCCCAGCTGTTTTGGCTCCATGAGCTAAATGTAAAACGTCCTTCCGGAGAGCTTTGGGTACATATAATTTTGAGTCTTTGTACCAGGACCCCCCTTGTTCCAAAACACCAGGAGGTAGGGTATGAGCGGAACGTTCTAAAAGGCACTGGTCCCGAAGGACAGTTAAAAAGGATTCGGAGATGGGGAGTTTGGAGGGAGCCCCCCCGTCGGTTCTGGAGATCTGAGAAATAGTTATAGGGCTAGTGCTTACGTGTGGCGGCGCGCAGACTGCAGGCGGCTGAGCGGTCGGAGGGGTAGGAGGGGCGGGAACTCCGGTCTGTTGCGGTGGCGGCTGGGCAGCCGGTTGGGCTGGCGGAGCTTGCGAGGTGTGTTGATGCTGGGATCGGGTTTGCACAGCCAGCATAGGTAGGGCCCCACGTTGCATAGGGGTGAACAGAGAGTTGGTGGGTCTTTCGAGTTTTACCGGATATTGTGGTAAACGGGAGAGGGCATCCGCGAGAACGTTCTGCTTCCCAGGGACGTGCTTCAGGGTGAAACGGAACTGAGCAAAGAACTCCGCCCACCGTTGTTGTTTCGCCGATAGCTTATGGGACCCCGTGAGGGCAGCTAGATTTTTGTGATCGGTCCAAACTTCAAAGGGTATTTTAGACCCTTCCAAGAATTGCCGCCATAAAGTCAGTGCATGATGAACTGCAGAGGCCTCTTTCTCCCAGATGGGCCAGTTTAATTGAGCGTGCGCAAATTTTTTTGAAAAGTAAGCGCAAGGGTGAAGAAGACCGTCCGGTCCTTGCTGGAGGAGAGCCCCTCCCATGGCTACATCGGAAGCATCGACTTGCACAATGAACATTTGATTTGGGTCTGGGTGCCGTAGCACCGGCTCCGAAGTGAAGAGGCGTTTGAGGGCCAGAAAGGCGGCTTGGCATTGCTCAGTCCATAGGATCTTTGCGGAGGGCAAGGCAGCCGAGCTTACTTTTCCTTTAGTTTTCAGCAGGTCCGTAATGGGTAGAGCCACTTGGGCGAAGTTAGGGATGAATCCCCGATAGAAGTTTGCAAATCCCAGAAATTGCTGTACTTGCTTACGGTTGGTGGGGGGAGTCCAATCGAGGACGGCTTGGACTTTGGCGGGGTCCATGCGAAGACCTTGGTGGGAGATGATGTATCCCAAAAACGTGAGTTTGCTTTGGTGAAATTCACACTTAGCTAGTTTAGCGAACAGTTGATGGTTACGCAGGCGTTGTAGAACTTCTCTGACCAGAGTCACATGCTCGTCCATAGTTTTCGAATAAATGAGAATGTCATCTAAGTAGACCACCACCCCACGATATAGAAGGTCATGTAGGATTTCATTGATGAGTTGCATGAAGACCCCCGGGGCCCCTTTTAATCCGAACGGCATTACAAGGAATTCATACATTCCGAAACAGCTAGAGAAGGCAGTGAGGTGTTCATCTCCTTCGCGGATACGGACTCGGTAGTAGGCTTCCACCAAGTCTAATTTAGAGAACACACGGCCTTCCTGTAATTGTCCCAAAATATCCGATATTAATGGGATAGGATAGGCGTTGGTCTGGGTAACCGCATTGAGCTTTCTGAAGTCAATGCACAGGCGAAGGTCGCCCTCTTTTTTCCGGACGAAAAACGCGGGGGCCGAGTTTGGGGCATTCGAAGGGCGAATGAACCCTCTGGCGAGGTTTTTGTCCAAAAAGTCCCGGAGGACAGTGCGCTCGGAAGCGCTCATAGGGTAAATCTTACTTTTGGTTAATGTGCAGTCCTTTACTACTTCAATCGCACAGTCTGAGGCCCGGTGGGGGGGTAAGGCATCACATTCCTTAAGGTCGAAGACATCTTCAAAGTCCCGGTATACAGCGGGTAGAGCCGGTGGTACTGGGGCAGTAGAGGTTAACGCTGGAACGGGCGGAAATGGCAGAGCAAAGTTTTGCCGATGCTGGTCGCAGGTGGGACTAGCGAAAGAAATAGTGTCTGTTTCCCAATCAATACTGGGACTATGTCCTTTAATCCAGTTAATTCCCAAGACCACTTCAAATCGGATAGGGGCTATAGTGAAGTCTATTTGTTCCCAGTGGGAACCAATTCCCATTGCCACCCCTATGGTGCGATGATCAACTGGACCCCCCTGGAATTGGCTCCCGTCCATTTGAGCAAATTGGACGGGGGCGGGTAAAGCCTCTGAGTCGGCTCTGAGGGCAGCAAACGTGGCTTCGCTTATGAGAGTGCGACAGCAACCGGAGTCAATTAGTGCTTTGACGGGGATTTGTGGACCTCCGTTAAGTTGTTGTAAAACTGCATCTACGTAGACGGTGGAGTCCACTTCTTTGATTTTGGTAGGAGCATTCGGTTTGATAGGAAGATCCTGAGAGGTCTGTGGAGATGCTCCATTCACCACAGACCGGAGCCGTTTTTTGACAAGTCGAGGGGAGATTCCAGGTTTAAGGCTGGAGAAATCCAAGGGTTTTCCTCATCCGAAGAGGGAAAGCTGTCCCCCAATGGGGCACTTGTAATCCGAGACCCGGCGGGGTCGTTGGAAGCAGGCAGGGAGGCTGGGTCCCCGGCATGGAGTGCAGAGGGTGTGGGCCTTCCCGGAGCTGCGCTGCGGGTGGCCGCGGTGCCTCTGCGTGGTGGACGACCTCGGGCGCGGGTTGTCGTGCTGGGACGAAATAATTCCTGGCGGCGTGGGCAAACGGCTGCAAAGTGGCCCATTTCTCCGCATGTAAGACAGGCACCCCTCTGAAATCGGACTTCACGTTCCTGGAGCGGACGTGGGGGATTTCGTGGGACGAGCAGTGGTGCCTTGGGTTGAGGCTTTTGGGTGCCCTTCTCCTTGTGCTTTTGACGGACGAGAGAAATAAAGCGGCGGCGGCTTTCCACTTCCTCGGCTAATAGGATCCAGCCTTCGAGGGTATCGGGATCGCCCCGCATGTAAGACCAGTTCAGAATGTCAGGATGCAAGGCTTCCCTGAAATGATGGATTAGGGTGGTCTCGGGCCAACCTACAATTTTACTTGCCAGTCGCTGAAATTCATCGGCAAATTCCCGAACTGTAGCAGAGCCTTGTTTTAATTGTAAAAGTTCCGTTTTGGCTCTTTCTCCCAGGAAGGGGTCCTCAAACCTCCTTCTCAGGGCAGTCATGAAGTTGTTGAGGGAACGAATCGCACGAGAGCGGGTGTCAAACTGGAGGACCATCCAGTCAGCCGCTTTGCCTGTCAGGAGGGAAGCTACGTACCGCACCCGGCTATCTTCCGTGGGGAAAAGTTGACCTTGTTCTCGCATATAACTGTCCACTTGATGCAAGAAACAAGGCAAAGTCTCAAGAGATCCGTCATACGTAGTCCTCAATTTGAGTTGCTTCCAAGGGCCGGGCACGGGCTGACCCGGTTGCACGGGTGGTCCGGGCGGAGGAGCAACAGGAGCTCCAGGAGGCAAGGGTGGAGCAGGCACATTAGCAGGTGGTTGCACGGGTGGTCGGAGCGGAGGAGCAACAGGAGCTCCAGGAGGTAAGGGTGGAGCAGGCACATTAGCGGGTGGTTGTACGGGTACCGCCTGACCCGGTATCGGAACGGGCTGTCTCTGAGCTATCAGGGTTTGTTGTAATTGCCTGTTCTCGTGAAGCATAAGTTCCATTACTTCTTGGAGTTGATCCACACGGTCGGAGAGCTCCCGATTCTGGGCTCGTAAAAGATGAACCTCCTCACTTGGGCCCCCAGTAAGATGAGGCTTACTGGTTCGGAAGCTCGTGGCCCATTGAGAGCTATCCCCATATAAATCCTCGTCTTCAGACTCATCTGAGTCTCGACGTCGGTCAGCCAAACGGCGTGCGCGTTGGGTCGTACGCGACGGGACAAACGCCGGGGAAAAGGTGAGACCTGATAGTCCCAGTACATAGTCCTTGGGGCGCGTGTCCACGTTCGCCTGATTCCTTGCTGCAGCCGCCCTGGCTGCTTCCGCCGCCTCTCTCTCTCTTGCGACCCTAGCCGCTTCGGCGGCTTGCTGATCCGCAAGAACTTTGGCGTTCTCAAGTCTTAGGGCAGCCTCTGCCGTAATGCGCGGCAAAAGTTCTGTCTCGAGGAGCAAGAGTATGGGGTCAGGTTCCCCGCCCAGCAGAGGTTGTACTCGAACCGCCAGTGCGGATGCCTCGGCTCCAAACGTCGGGGTCAAAACTTGAGCCAAGGTGGCTACCGGGGTGTCTTTTGTACATTCCACCAGGAGAAGAGCGGTGCTAATAGCAACTCGCTTGGCCTCAGCCTGGCAGCTGGCCGCATCCGGGATCAGGGAAAAACCCTCCGGTGGGGCTCCCGCCATGGTAGAAAGAGTTTGTCGAGAAATAAGATTATCCAGAAGTCCAGTTAATATTTGTAAATCCTCAGTCGCCAATCGGGCATCGTCCAGTAATTGATCCAAGTCCTGAAGATCTAAACGAGCATCAGTATCCTCCGATGTTAACATCCAGAGACGTCCTGTAAGAGATTGCCACTGCGCGTGTACCAGTCCCCTCAAGCGGCAAACCTCTCGGTTCGTCCGGAAAAGTTCAGCAATTAAGTCCTGTAACAGAGTAGGGTCCTCTGAGAAGGGCTCCAGGGTAGTAGATCACCTGGAGAGCTGCACAGCTCCCATCCAAGTGGCAGGCGAACCCCCCTGGGCTCCAGCCTGGCTAGGAGAACGGTGAAGATGTGAGATAGCTGTCATAATGTCAGCCCTTGGCCCACAGAACCAGAAATCACCACAAAGTCGTATAGAGTCCAAACAGGTGGATTTTACTGATCAAATAGGCATACAGTGCAAACGAATAAAATGACAGCTATGAAAGGCTCACTAGCTGGGAGATATTATAAGGCAGGAAAGGCGGGAGATTACACGCAGGAATACAGTTTCCCAGGAGCTGAGTTCCCAGGCTTAGGCTTAGGCATGCGACCTTGGGGGGCAGACAATACAGCACAGAGACAGAGGCAATAACGAAACCGAGATAGCAGCCTGACAGACAGCCTTTTCTTGTTGTTATGGGTTGTTTGAATTTTTAGTCATGCCGTTCGGTCTGTCTGGGGGGCCCTCGTGCTTCATGCAATTAATTAATGAGATTCTACACGATCTCCTATTTAAAGGTGTGGTAGTCTTTTTAGACGATTTGCTCATTTACTCCAAGGATCCCGCAGAGCACAGGGAATTGGTGCGGGAGGTGTTGCGTCGTCTAAGGGACAATCATTTGTATGCTAAGTTATCAAAGTGTGCATTCAACCAGGACCAATTGTCGTTTTTGGGTTATGTGATCTCGCCACAAGGGTTAAGCATGGATCCGGAGAAGGTGCGGGCAGTGTTAGAATGGGAACCTCCCAGAACTCGCAAACAGGTCCAGCAGTTTTTGGGGTTTGCGAACTTTTATAGAAATTTTATTCAGGATTTCGCTCAAATAGCTTTGCCTATTACTGATTTGCTTAAAACCAAAGGGAAGGGGCAAGGGGCCACCTTTGCACAATACCAGGTACCTTGGACCGCCAGGTGTCAGGCGGCTTTTGAAACTCTTAAGGAGCGCTTTACCTCTGAACCCATTCTGGCGCACCCAGATTGCTCCAGGCCATTCACTTTACAGGTAGATGCCTCGGACAAGGCGATGGGAGGTGCACTCCTTCAGAGGGATGATCAAGGGAGGCTTAGACCCTGCGCATATTTTTCTAAGAAGTTCTCTGGTCCTGAACTAAACTGGCCGATTGGGGAAAAGGAAGCCATGGCAATTAAACATGCGCTCACGGTTTGGCGACAGTTCCTGGAGGGAGCGGCCGAGCCCTTTGTGGTTTGTACAGATCATCGGAATCTCGAATCGATTTTGGGTCAGCGGAAGCTGTCCGCCAAACAAGTACGTTGGGCGAGTTTTTTCTCTAAGTTTCACTTTACCATCAAACATATGCCTGGGAAAGAAAATTGCTTAGCAGACGGACTGTCTCGCATGCCGCAATATGAGTGTCAGGTTGAGCGGCCGGTGGGTTCTCTCTTCACACGGGAACACCTGGGTTTGACTCCAGAGGGGAATAGTGCAGGAGTTCTGACCAGAGCACAAAGCCGCGCGGCGGCACAAGACTCGAGTTCGAGTCTCCCTCGAGATGTGGTCGCTCCCACCTCCTCATCCCCAGCAGTCCCCGGAGAACTTTCAACCACAACCGCTGGGGAGGGGGGGGAAAACTCCCAAATAGAGCGAAGGGACCAGGCTGAAGGGCCGATACCCATCTCCTTGCCGGGGTCGGATGTTGCCATTCCCCGCCTCTGGGCAGTTCCAGAAAGCCTCCCGGAGGTAGTCAAGAAAAGGTGGGGGGAGGCTCTTCAACGGGAGCGGGAGGAAGAATCTATCCCATCCCAGGTGATGGACAAAAACGGTCTCTGTAAGAACAAACATTACGTGCCCAGGGAACTGAGGCGGGAGATATTGGAACGGAGCCACAGTTCAACAATAGGGGGACATTTTGGGTTTGCTAAATCCTTACACCTAATAAGAAGACAGTTTTGGTGGCCTGGGATGCGCCAAGACATCGAAGTATTTATCAAATCCTGCCCTGTGTGCGCAACTAGTAAACGTTTGATGGGAAAACCCCCGGGATTATTAAAGCCCCTAGAAACTCCCGAGGCACCCTGGCAAGTGATTGGGATGGATTTCATAACAGACCTCCCATCCAGTCAGGGGAAGACTGTCCTGTGGGTAATCACGGATCTTTTCTCTAAGCAAGTTCATCTCGTGCCGTGTGAAGGGATGCCATCTGCACATAAACTGGCTCGCTTGTTTGTGCACTGCATATTCAAATTGCACGGATTTCCACGGAAGGTCCTGAGTGACAGGGGCTCCGTGTTTGTGTCCAAGTTCTGGAAAGCGTTCTTAGGAATTGTAGGTGTGCAGTTGGGTTTGTCATCTGCCTATCACCCCCGGACGGATGGGCAGACCGAAAGGGTTAATGCGGTGATGGAATGTTATTTGCGTTGTTTTGTTAATTATCACCAAGACAATTGGGTTGATCTGCTGCCACTGGCAGAATATGCCTACAATAACTCGGTGCACTCTGCAACCGGGGTGAGCCCATTCAAAGCAGTTTATGGAATGGATTTTGGACCATTAGGGGCTGTACCTACCCCACCAGAAGGCGATCCCCCCGAGGTGTCTAAATGGGCTCACACAGTGAGGAACACTTGGCCCTGGCTTGTAAAAAACCTGGAACAGGCTAAAGACAGGTACAAACTACAAGCAGACAAACACAGAACACCTCAGTGGGAATTGAGGGTCGGAGAAAAGGTGTATCTTTCCACTAAGAACCTCAGGTCTTTACGCCCGTGTAAAAAATTGAGCCAACGGTTTGTGGGCCCATTTTCTATCTCCAGAGTTATCAATGAGGTTACGGTAGAGCTGGAGCTACCCAAATCCTTACAAGGGGTGCACCCGGTGTTTCACGTGAGTCTACTAAAACCCTTTCTACAAGCACCAGAATGGCACCCCGAACCCGAAGCGGCAACTCCCATCATGGTACAGGGCGAACGGCACTTTGAAATCTCCAAGGTGCTCGATTCTCGGAGGCGCAGGGGCCGACTGGAATATCTTGTGCGTTGGAAACATTTAAATTCCAGTCACGATGAGTGGGTGTCCGCTGTTCACGTACAGGCTCCAACCCTTGTAGCGGATTTCCATCGCCATTACCCGGACAAACCAGGAAATCTGGAGGGGGGGCCTTTGGGGAGGCGGAGTGTCAGCGAGGGCATGCAATCGGACCCTGGATAGCGAGGTGACTTTCGTTTCATCTCTCCTTCCCGTGGGAAGGAAGAGGCAACAGCCAAAAGGCTCGAGAGATCTCCACTTCAAAGTGACTTCCTGATTGTAATCCTGCTCTGATCTTAAGGTGTGAATTCTCTCTCTTGGTATTGGGGAACCTCTGATGTTTTGCATTTCAAAGATGTTACTTGTAAACATGCTAGCTTGTGTACTCTATAAGAATACCCTCCAAATGATTTGGCGCCATTGTAACGTTGTGTTTCATAGGTTACTGTACCCTTCCTTTCAAATAAATTCTACTTTAAACTCTCTGCTAACGTCTGGAGTAAAGTTGATGATTCCTGAGAGGCAACGGAGTCCTAGAACCTGACAAAGCCCTCATTGCCCTGTGGGGAGACTTCCACCAACAGAAGATGATACTTCTTTTGTGGAAGTCTCCTTAGGCTGGAGGAAGGCTTTACACTGGCTTAGTGGAATACACACAGCAAGAAGAAAAGTTGTTTTTTATATGCCGACTTTCTCTACCACTTAAAGGAGAATCAAACCGGCTTACAATCCCCTTCCCCTCCCCACAGCAGACACCCTATTAAGTAGGTGGAGCTGAGAGAGCTGTGACTAGCCCAAGGTCACCCAGCTGGTCTTATGTGTAGGAGTGGGGAAACCAACCCAGTTCACCAGATCAGCCTCCATCACTCATGTGGAGGAGTGGGGAATCAAACCCGGTTCGCCAGATAAGAGTCCACTGCTCCAAACCACCGTTCTTAACCACTACACCACGCAAGCTCATGATCACAAAGGATGCCCAAGATGTGATTGGAGTCGAGCATATTTTTATTGGGAGGAATGACTGGATTTTAATTAGCTTTGATCACCATACAAACAGGTCAAAGACAATTTTTGCAAGCCCATGGTAACACTTCCCAGGTTTCCCCCCCAATATATCTAATACTTAGCCAATGCTTCTCAGATTTTTTGAAGTGGGAGCCACTTGTACATTTGCTGAATTTTGGGACCCTCATACAAAGCAGCTCCATATTACATTCTCAATGCTAAGATAAAATGCAGGAATTTCATATCAGTTATCACCGAACAAGTTTGTATTTTTTTTACATGTTTTTTTTTGAGGGGTTATTTATAAATATATAAATACATAGCATCATAGAGCTAGGCTGTATTTCATGGCCATTTCATGCATCCACACAGTGATGGTTCCACATGGTGCCCTCATTGCAACGCAAATGCAGAGCCATTTGCAGCAGTGAAGGAATGGTCACGTGGGGGGGGGGGAACCATCATGTGGTCCTTGTGTCTTTTCATACCCACTGTTCCCCCTCCCCATACTGCTGAAGAGCTTTTTGCCAGCTTTTAAAAAGAAATCAGTATTAGCTTCATCGAGAACCAGCGTGGTGTAGAGGTTAAAGTGTCAGACTAGGATCTGGGAAACTCCAGTTCAAATCCCCACTCTGGGCCAGTCACACACTCTCAGCCTCGACCCTGGCAAGTATTTGAATTGGAGACCTCCAAGGAATACCAGGGTTGTGACATGGAGGCAGGCAATGGCAAACCACCTGCAAACATCTCTTGTCTTGAAAACCCTACTGGGTCACCATAAATCAGCTGTGACTTGATGGCAAAAAAATTAAAATTAGCTACATCACTGTAGCGTTAAAAGAAACCCGGCAAAAAGCCTGCTGGTGACAAAGCAAAGGTGGGAATGGTGAGGGGTGGGGGGAAGATACTGAAAGAAAATGGCATCCATGTGGGTGAGGAGGTTCACTAAGAAGGTGATAACCTTCTCATCCTCGTTTCCTGCTGTGGCTACAGGAGAACGGACAGGTAGAAGGAAACAAAATGGCTTTCCTTCTTCCATAGCCTCATGCAGCTGCACTAGTTGTTGTTGGGGCAGCAGAAGCAGAAGTCTTAAGAAAGCTCATGGAAGCTCTTGGGACAACTTAGCTGCTGAGATGCTGTTCATTGTGAATGGGGCAAAGATGTAGAGTTGTTGCAGTAGCAACCATGTCATTCCGTTTTTTAATATAATGCTCTGCCAGTGACATCCCTAAATGCCCTCTTTGAGACTCCTGTGTCCTCATCACTCTGGCAATCTCAGATGTGTTATCTATAAAAATTTGGCCATTTTGTATGCAGTTACATTTAGATAAAGAGCTTAAAAAGCAATTAATCAAGGCTTTTTCTGTAATTGTCCCAACTAACTGTCCAAGACAAAGGATGATCTCAGCAACAGGTGTGTAATCTCTTGTGCAACTTCCAAACTCAGCAAAAAAAGGATAAAGGAAAAAGGAATGACATCATTGCTACTGCAACAGTGTCTTAGATTTGTCCTTCGCTGATCACTGCTGCTTTTGCTGTCAAAGGTTCATTCCACTTCACATGAGTATTGTCTGGATTTGCCTCCACAGGACACCTGCACCATAGAATGATGTAGTCGATATCAGGAGAGACAAGATGTGTCATTACCTTCTTCAGAAATAAACAGGAGTCTTGCAGCACCTTAAAGACTAATGACATTTTCTCCAGCATAAACAAAAGTGGACTACAGCCTATTTCTTCTGATGCAAAACAAAACTGCAATACTTTCTGAAATTCAGTGATGGTCAGGTATGGCAATTATTCTGATGCCTCACTATCTGCTTTAAGTTTCCTGGGCAGCAAGAGGGACAGTAAAAGAGGACTCAGAGATAGGTACATGACAGGGATTTTATCCAAACAGAAAAATTTGCATATAATCCCACCAAACAGAATTGTCCTGACCAGCTTTTCTGAGCACAATGTTTCCACTTTCCACTAGTCATTGTAAAGGTAGAGTATCCCTGATCCGGACCTCTCATATCCAGACTGATCCAAAAACTGGACTCTTCGAGCCGGCATACAGGCAGATCCATGCTGCCTGCTCTCAATGTTTCCTCTCACCTAAAAAAATAAAATATAGTGTACGCTGTGTCATAGGTGGAGACTGAAAGCCTGCCATGGTTACTTAGTTTCTCTTGTTTAACAGTTGATACAGGTATTCTGGTGAGATAGTTATAGCTTTGCTTTGTGATGGTTCAATGTAAACAAAATTATTTAAAATATTGTTTAAAATTACATTCAGGCTATGTGTGTAAAGTGTATATAAAACATAAATGAATTTGAGTTCCATCCCCAAGGTATCTCATTATGTATATGCAAAAATTTCAAAATATTCCAATATACGGAAAGATCTGAAATACGAACCACTTCTGGCCCCAAGCAGTCCAGATAAGGGATACTCAACCTGTACCATCTAGCTGCCTTCACAAGGTCTTTGTGGTTCTATACAAGCACACATCCTCTTTCTACAGTCTAATTGTTATCTGGAGCTGCATTTGCTTGGCAGCAGAAGAGCTTAGCTTGTGCCTGTTTACAGGCAAAAAGGCAAGCAGAGCTGCACAGACTGGAGAAGAGGGGGGAAGGAAGAGGCGAAGGTACCGTATTCCCTTTCAGCAATAGGATATATGCTTAACCTGCTGGAGACATTAAAGGCTTTGTGTGCTCCAACTGGCAATGAAGCAGGGCAGCACAGAGTGGGGGGCTGAGGCAGCAGCTGACTTGTTTTGCAGACAGATGGGGGGGAGAGACACAGAGGTTAAAGCTCTGCTCCACAAGAGTGAACAGATACATGAATCTAGAAGAACTCTGAGAGATCTATGGTGAGGAGGGATCACATCTCTGTGTGCGAGAGAGCCATTGATCAAGAGTCTAAGATCTCTCAGCATCTTCCATTTCATCTGCAAGAAGCCTCACCAGTTCCCTGATGCAGGTCGACACTCCTCCACTTCACCTTGGTGTTCACAGAGGAAAAAGTCAGATGACCTCCTGTAATCTTGTGCACAGAAAATAGGAGTGAAAGGGTTTTAAAACAAAACGGAGTGGTTAAATGAGGGGAGCCAAACCTTATCTCCTGCCATGCCTTACTCTGATGCTTGAAGCATTTTTTTGCCTGGCCTGACTCCAAGAACAGAGGTCATCTAGATGGGGGGAAAATGCTGGAATCAACCGCAGTGAGGTAAGGTGTCCGGGGAAGGAAGGGGGTGGTTTAGTTCCCATATGCTCGGTTTGGGTTTAAAAGTAGTCCCTGCCCTCCTCTCCTGAATAAGGATCTCAGAGAAGGAGGAAAAACTCACTTGCCTGCCAATGTTGCCATGCCTTCCCGTGCCCACTAGGCAAGTAAGAAATCTAATTTCCTACAGAACACAGATAGTTTGTGTGTGTGTGTGAAATTTTACAGGCAGAATCTCTTAGGGGAAGTGTATAATCTCTGAAAACTTTATCTGGATTGGTTGGGAAGCAGAAGACTGCCCATAAAAAATGTGAATTCTACTGAAATCAAACAAAGAATCTGAACAGTTGGAATCACAGCAATAAAGACGCTGAACAAAAATATTATTATTTTTTTAAATCAAAATGAACTAAATGCAAATACAATTTCTCTGCCCCTTCCTAATAGCCAACCACTTGATAATTCCCAGCTGAATGGACAACCTGGTTAATCTGCAAAGCTTTCTGAGTTGATCTGCACATAAGAATATCAGAAGAGCCCTGCTGGATCAGACCAATGGTCCATCTAATCCAGCACCTTTTCTCACACAGTGGCCAACCACCTGCCTTGGAGGACCAACAATCAGGGCATAGATTGGCCAAGGCCTTCCCCTAATGTTGCCTCCTAGTGCCACCATTCAGAGGTTTACTTCTTCTGAATAGGGAGGCTCCCTTCAGTCATCTATCGTCATTTATGCATGATCGCTATTCCCTGTTTCAGCCAGGATCAAATTTTTCAGTATGCACGCTATCTCATTCCTCAATGCTGTTTTGATGCAAAACGAACCCAGCTTTCCCCATTCCTCTTCTGGCCTGAATTAAACCATTGATCCTGGCTCATTCCGGAGTCACAGAGTTTGCATACTGCATTAGGGGGAAACACAGAAGATTGGCTTCTCTCACAGCCAATCACGAAGCAATGTGTAAAGAGGTGGGGATTCAAGTGCTTCCTGCTACTTTGGAGCTCTTTCTGAGCAAAAGAAAGGCTTTTTTTAAAAACAAGGCTTGGATTTCTGCTAGGGCTGTCGATTCGGTTCATCCTGAACTAAAAAACAGCCGAATTTCCCCCGATTCGGCTGTTTTTCGATTCGGATTGAACCGAACTCAAAAAAGGCGGGAAAACGAGGAGTCGAATTCGGTGAGTTCGGGGTATTCGCGAATGAATTCGGCAAATTCGGCTCTCCGTTTTCCCGCTCTTTAAACAGATCCCGCGCGGTCCTTCAGGGGGCTTCCCTGAAGGCGCTGGAAGGCGCAGTTCTGTTTAAAGAGCCCCCCCGCACGCCTTCATGGAAGCCCCGTGAAGGCCCACGGGGCCCCCGAATTTTCCCCCGAACTCCGGATCTTACGCCGAAGTTCGCAGATCCGAAGCGGGGGAGTTCGGACTTCGGCATGTCCCAAATTTAAACGGGCCGAATTTTGCCAAAGCCGAACTTTCCTGAATTTTTTTCCCAACAGCCCTAATTTCTGCTCCCCCTTCTTTCAGATTGCTCTGTTTTTGTTCTTAAAATGCTTTTTTATGCGGCAGTTGGGTTTGGGGGAAGGAAATCTTCTCTCACGGTAAGCCAATTACAGAGCAGCATTTAAAGGGGTAGGGCTTGATTTGAGCTTGGGAGACTGCTTTTCTGTACTCATGGTTTGATTAGCACACAGTTTCATCCCTGATCATTCAAGCCAATGCATACAGTTGTCCCCAACCTGGGTTACTTTAATGTGCAATGAACCCAGGTCCAAGTAGGGAGATCCAACCCATGCATAAAAGACCTTTATCTTCTGTGTGCTGTGTTTGATATGTCAAGACACATTCACAAATACAAATCATACTTGATGTTGCATTCTCTAATGGACATAATGAGCCCTTGGCAATATTATTTATGTTATTCAAATGTTCATCATTGCTTTGAGGCACCTTCCAGCAACAGAAATGAAAATAATTTTGACAATAAAATATCAATATATAAATGGATATAACAGATATATAAACAGGAGAAAAGACCAATGTATAAAGGAATCTCAAAACCAGAATGTGCGTGTGTGTAAGAAGCTGCATGAGAGAATGCTAAAAGCTAAACCAGGGATCCCCAATCTTTTCAAGCCTGCAGGCACATTTGGAATTTTAACATGGCATGCTGGGCGCAGCAGCAAAATGGCTGCCACAGGAGGCGGAGCCAGCCACAAAATGATTGCCACAGCTTAACTTCCGAAACACAGTGCAGATCCTTGTCCTGTGGTGGCAGCTGCTGCCAAAACAATGTCTGCACAGCCAATCAAATCTCCAATAGTCAATGAGAAGTCTTGCTGGGCAAATGCCCTACCTGGCCCTGCCCACTTCCTAAAAACATTTGTCAGGCACCAGAAAAGGTGTTGTCAGGTGCCATGGCACCCACAGGCACCATGTTGGGGTCCCCTGACCTAAACCATCCAAAAGAAGAAAATCAACAAACTGGGAAAACAAGAAAAGACTTTGCAAGGTATTTGAAACTCAAAAGGCACCAGGTGACCCAGGATGGAACTGTATCTCTCAGGCCACTTTGGAGATTTCTTTAAATCTTGTCTTAAATGGGAAGAAAATGGCTGGACAGATGCACATTCCTCATATCTTGATAATCATATGTAACTGTATTGTTGATGTTGTCTCTATCTTGTACCTTACTGCTCCCCTCCCCCAGCAAGATTTGAAGCCTTCCTTCAGTCTAAGGAAGCCTTCCACCAATGGAAAAGCCCCATTTATTATCTTAATTGTAATTTTATGCTGTTAGTCACCCTGAGCCTGGATTTAGTCAGGAAGGGCGGGATAAAATATAATAAATAATAATAATATTCTGTTAGAGGACGATTCCTTAGGCTGGAGGAAGGCTTTCAACTTGGCCGAGCACTCAAGGAGGATTCAGGCTGCTGTGCTTCCGGCGCTGTTTCTCTACTTGCTTGCTTACCTGGGTGCTTATCAACCCACTGCTTTCTTTTTGCTATTTCACCTTCACCACCTTTTCTCCTTTGCTTCCACATTCACCTGCACTCACGTTGGCTCCTCAATTCCCGGAAGGCAAGAGCAGGAAGGAGCAAGAAGAGATATTCGTCCCGAGTGCTAGTAATAAGCCATCTCCTCTGCCATCCCCTCCCATTACTGAGTGACAGTTTCTATCTGAGACGTAATTGCTTATGTCCACCACTCCCCTTATCGCTGAACGGCAGCTGTCCCCGGGACAAACCCCAGGGTGAGGCCTCACGCTTTCATGTCACACTAATGAATCTGGGATAGCCTCAGCCTCTTCCTCCACAGCCAATAGAGTTGTGGCCTTAGAGCCGAACCCTGGGCTGTCCTTTTCCACTCTAAGTCATAAATTGTTTGGGCAGCCTTGCTAAGAAAGTGCATGGGTAGGGTTCCAGGTCCCTCTTTGCCACTGGTGGGAGGTTTTTAGGGCAGAGCCTGAGGAAGGTGGGGTTTGGGGAGGGGAGGGACTTCAATGCCATAGAGTCCAATTGCCAAAGGGGCCATTTTCTCCAGGGGAACTGATCTCTATTGGCTGAAGATCAGCTGTAAAAGCAGGCGATCTCCAGCTAGTACCTGGAGGTTGGCAACCCTACACATGAGAAGTGCTTTCGCCACTTTGAGGCACTATAACTACTTCACAGGGTTGTTGTGTGGATAAAACGGGGAGCAGAGTCCTTATGTAAGCTACCCTTCGTTCCTTAGGAGAAGGGGATAGTATACAGTACAATAGAGATACCACACTGTACCATAGCACAGCACAGCACAGCACACACTATTTCACATGTATACTAGAATTTTCGTCCCATACCTCTGGATCTCAGGACGTTAAATCTCTTACTGGGAGGCAAATGTATCTTGCTTCTAAAGCATATGTGTGTAAATGTGTGCACAGATGCATCCACTGTGATCTGTCTCATATAAAGATAAAGTGTGCCATCGAGTTGTAACTGATTCATGGTGACTCTATGAAGTTCCACCTCATGGGGTTTTCAGGGCAAGAGAGGAACCGAGGTGGTTTGCCATTGCCTCCCTCTGCAGAGTAACCCCAGTCTTCCTTGGTGGTCTCCCATCCAAGTATTGACTGTAGCCGACCCTGCTCACTTTTCGAACTCTGACGAGATTGGGCTAGTCTGGGTTGCTGCATGATTGGTCTACCCCCTCTTCAACTACCTTTCCAGGTAGTAAAAATTGCTGATTGTGCTTGGGATCCAGATGTTCTTTAATAGGTACAAGCAATTCCCTCATGGGATTAAACATTCTTACATTTTCATAAAGGGAAACTGTGATTGTCAGCTTAAAAATGTTGCCTATTTCTGGAGCCAGCACAGATTGAACAGCTGGTGGAAAATAGTGTTAAAATGTACAGTAAATTGGGCAGATGGAAACTCATGATCTCTGAGGGGAGAATAGAGTATTCTGAAGTTGTGCCCCTGTTTTCATATGTGAAATGATGGAGGGTGTGCTCATGTGAAGAGGCAGATAGCCATGTGGCAATACAATGTGCATGGCCGATGTTCTCAATGCATATAATTGCACAACATATATAGCTCAATGGCTTAGTGCATATTGTCGCATTATGACAGATCAGGAATGTACCATGGCAGCAAAACCAGCTCAGCTGGATTTTGTTTTCTATCTCTGCACCCTTCGATTATGGCATCCAGTCCACAAGAGAGCATTCTAGGGCTGGCAGACCTGTAAAATCTTGACTGGTTGGCAATATTCAGTGGAGTTGAAGATGGGTTGAAAGAAGGAGTTGGTGCTTGGGAGGTGTTCAATGATGCTACTTTTGTCTTGGATGAATAGCCTTCGCATGGTTTTGCATTTAAAACATGTTTGAACAAAAGCAACTGTGGGATTTTTTTAAAAAAGAAATTTGTGCATATCTCATAGGAAGCAAAACCTCTCTCAGACCTCTTTTAAATCTCTGAAAAACTATGGTATGTCTTTAGCATAGGAGATTTAATAAGGCAGGAATGTCACATTTTGAGTGGCAGACAGATACTGCTGCAAGTGCTGAGCTCTCTCTCCCCCAATGATGTTTAGGGACACTCGTCTTATTAGTTGGATCCTGATGATGATTTGCTCAGATTGGCAATGATATTACTGAGGGAAAACCAAGCTAACTCAGTGAGGGCAACCCCTACATAGCCAGACATTATGGGCTGTGAGATGGTGTCACTCTTCCTAGGAAGAAGACTGGAAGCCCAAACAACAGCCAATCAGAGCGGAAGAGAGATGTTGCTGCTACCTGAACGTACCAGGCAAGAGGAGTGCTTCCTGGATGCGTGTTGTGGGAGGGGTGTGGGATTAAATACTTCTTCCCTCTGCAAAACTGCCTAGAAGGGAATACTTTTTACAGGAGAGAAAACATTCAAGAAAGATAGCCCCTCCCCCAATTTTGGCTTAATTTATATTAGTAAATGGAGCTGGTTCACAATGCCCTCTGTTAACATTCGCAGTGACCGCCGAATGGCTCCATGAAGTATGCTGGCAATGTTTAACAACCCATCTGTCTTTCACCTTTCCTTGCTCAATAGAAACCTTTGTTTGAACCACGTTCTCATTCAGCGCTCTATCTACTTATCTGAAATATTAATCTGAGATGAGGCACTGTATCATTGTGAAAACGATCTTTATTTTTTTGAAAGTCCTCTTGTGTAATGGATTAGTGCTGGGGAAGCTGTTTTCTACCGAAGGCAGATTTCATGTTTGTCTGTGCTCCTGCAAGGGGATTCTTTCATATGATAAAAATTAAAACAGGGCAGGGGAAAAGTAAATAATGCACAAACTACAGATGGTATTTGAATATTCATGCCAACAGCAAGTCATTTAAATGCCAGAGGCATAGAATTCCTTTCCTATTCCGATCGAGAGCATTATCGCTAATAATGTTATAGCCATCTTTCTTGATGTTGTGGCTGACTTTGCCGATCGTGTGCTGGGAACTGGGTAACCAGGGCAGTCATTTTCTAGTCCAAGATGCTGACAAACTGGGCTGCTCTGGTGTTTGGATTAGGGTTGCCAACTCTATCTTGGGAAATTCCTGGAGATTTAGGGGCAGTGCCGGGGGGGGGGGCGTAAACTTTGGGGAAGGGAGGAGCTTGGCAGGGATGTGATTCCATAGAGTCTGCCCTTCAAAGCTGCCATTTCCTCCATCCTGCTGATCAGCTGTAATTCTCGGAGAACTCCAGGTCCCACCTGGAAGTGGGCAACCCTCGTTTGGACCTGGGGCAGGTTCAGTGTTCAAGTCGCTCTGAATGGACAATCAAGATAAAAAAGAAAATTGCCCAGATAGGCATCGACCTGGACTCCCTGCTTCTATCCAGCGAGAGTTATATCCTAAGTCTAATAAAACAAAGACTAGTCGATCACGAGTTCCAGCTCAACGCCACCAATTTGCTCACTCAATACTTTGGATTTCCACTTACAGTGAGGGAAAAAAGTATTTGATCCCCTGCTGAATTTGCCCATTTGCCCTCTGACGAAGAAATGACCAGTCCATAATTTTAATGGTGGGTCTATTGTAGCTGTGAGAGACAGAATAACAACAGGAAAACCCCCAGAAACCCAGAAGACAAAAGTCAGAGATTGATGTGCATTATAATGAGTGAAATAAGTATTTGGTCCCTTTGCAAAAGATGACTTAGTACTTGGTGGCAAAACTCCTGTTGGCAATTACAGAGGTCAGACGTTTCTTGTAGGTGGCCACCAGGTTTGCACACATCTCAGGAGGTATTTTGTCCCACTCCTCTTTGCAGATCCTCTCCAAGTCAGTAAGATTTCGAGGCTGATGTGTAGCTACTTGAACCTTCAGCTCCCTCCACAGATTTTCAATGGGATTAAGGTCTGGAGACTGGCTAGGCCACTCCAGGACCTTAATGTGCTTCTTCTTGAGCCATTCCTTTGTTGCCTTGGTCGTGTGTTTTGGGTCATTGTCATGCTGGAATACCCATCCTTGACCCATTTTCAATGCCCTGGCTGAGGGAAGGAGGTGCTCACCCAAGATTTGACAATACATGGTCCCGTCCATCGTCCCTTCCATGTGGTGAAGGTGTCCTGCAGAAAAACACCCCCAAAGCATAATATGTCCCCCTCCATGTTTGACGGTGGGGATGGTGTTCTTGGGGTTGCAGGCAGCATTCCTCCTCCTCCAAACACGGCTAGTTGAGTTGATGCCAAAGAGCTCGATTTTGGTCTCATCTGACCACAACACTTTCACCCAGTTCTCCTCTGGGTCAGTCAGATGTGCATTGGCAAACTGCAGACGGGCCTGTACATGTGCTGTCTTGAGCAAGGGGACCTTGCGGGCTCTGCAAGATCTCAGTCCTTCATGGCGTAGTGTGTTACCAACTGTTTTCATGGTGACTATGGTCCCAGCTGCCCTGAGATCATTGACAAGTTCCCCCCGTGTAGTTGTGGGCTACTTCATCACCGTTCTCATGATCATTGCAACTTCACGAGATGAGATCTTGCATGGAGCCCCAGACCGAGGGAGGTTGACAGTTAGGGTTAGGGTTGTCACCTTCTCACCAAGCTGCTTGGCAATAGTCTTGTAGCCCAGTCCAGCCTTGTGCAGGTCTACAATCTTGTCCCTGACATCCTTGGACAGCTCTTTGGTCTTGGTCATGGTGGCTAGTTTGGAATCTGATGGACTGATTGCTTCTGTCGACAGCAGAACCCTAACCCTAACCCTAACCCTAATCTGGCTGGTTGATAGGGGATCAAATACTTATTTCACTCATTATAATGCATGTCAATCTCTGACTTTTGTCTTCTGGGTTTCTGGGGTTTTTCCTGTTGTTATTCTGTCTCTCACAGCTACAATAAACCTACCGTTAAAATTATGGACTCGTCATTTCTTTGTCAGAGGGCAAACGGGCAAATTTAGCAGGGGATCAAATACTTTTTCCCCTCACTGTAATTTCCATTTAAACTACCTGGACCGTCTTAACAATCCTAAGCTCAGGAAAGTCTTTATGCAGGCTAGGACTAATTCATTGCCTTCAGTGATCCTTCGTGGCAGATTCCTGAAAACGCCTTATGCTGAAAGGGTCTGTGGATGTGGTCCAGGATGTCCTGACTCCCTGTCTCATATTGTTTTGGACTGCCATCTTTATGATTCCCCAAGAAGAAACCTAATAAAACCCATAGTTTTGAACTTCTCACCAAATAATACGAAAATACTTTACAAACTATTAGCTGATAAGGATCCTGAGATAACCAAAAACGTGGCAAAATTTTTGACGATTCCCTGCAGCCACACAGCAGCTGCAGGGGATGGTTTTAAAAAATAAATAAAGGAGAGCCCAAACAGTCTCACAACTCTGCCATGGAGGAAGAGCTCCTGCCCCCTCCCCAACCATTTTCATGCACCAAAACAGCATGGGGGGATTAGTTCCATGTGTTTGGATTGATCAGCTAAAATGGGACAAGAACCCCCCTCAGCACTGTATCAATACAGGGAAATGGCTCGGGTGAGAATGCAGCACCCCTGCGTTCTGAGCCTGTTTGTGCTCTCCTTACTTTTTTAAAAAACAAAACATTCCTGCCGCTGCTATTGTAGGTAGGGTTGCCAGGTCCCTCTTCGACACCGGTGGGAGGTTTTGGGGTGGAGCTTGAGGAGGGCGGGGTTTGGGGAGGGGGGAACGTCAATGCCATAGAGTCCAATTGCCGAAGTGGCCATTTTCTCCAGGTGAACTGATCTCTATTGGCTGGAGATCAGTTGTAATAGTAGGAGATCTCCTGCTAGTACCTGGAGGTTGGCTGTTGGGTGGGAAGGAGAGAAGGAAGCAGGAAAAGGGGAGAGACTATGGGGTTTTTGGGAAAGGGAAAGAGGAAATAGTGGGGGAGGGGGAAATGAGATGCACATCCTTGCGGGTTCCCACTTGTTACAACTAATCTCCAGACTACAGAGATCAGTTCCCCTGGAGGAAATGGCTACTCCGAAGGGTGACCTCTATGGCATTATACTCCAATGAGGGCCCTCCCCTCCCTAAACCACACCCTCCCCAGGCTCCACCTCCAAATCTCCAGGAATTTCCAAACCCAGAGTTGGCAACCCCACTGAGTTGGGTCTGGGACCCCTGTATCCAATTCTTCAAAAAGATGAAAGTGTAGTTTGGCTCCAAGAAAGGTCTTTTCCAACACCTGTTATCTGAGATTTAGGTTATTTAATCTAGGACATTCTTCATCCAAAGCACGTGCCATACCACTGAGTTACTGCCCATTCTATCTTATCTACTCTGGGGATTTTCCTGGGAGCATGAGGGCAGAATTCTTGCAGTATGTGACACTTTAGGAAGGGGGGGGTAGTGGAGCACTGTCCAACTAGCTGGTTAGTTTTGGCCATAAGTTGGATTCTCTACTGTTGGTAAAGAACCTCACTATCTGGCAGGATCTGGTTCTTTCCAACCCTCATGTAGAGATGCCACAAACGTTGGGATGAGCTTGTTTGATAGGCGAACATTCTAAGTTTAATAGTTGTGAACACCGATGAACCAAACTTCCAGGCTGATTGCCCCCTCCCCAGCCATTTTCATGCACCAAAACAGCATGGGGGGTCCCCCATCTGCTGGGAGCAGTGTGTGGAAGTTTTGGTTCTGCACAATAGCTGCGGCCGTAGAAGTCCATTCCCTGGCCTTGCTGGAGCTTTTTCATCGGTGCAGCCGCTGAGGTGATTCCACCCAGGGTCCTGGATAGCTGCGTCAGGTAATTAAATGACGTGAGGGGGAAATGAGGCCTCCCATAGTGCTCTGAAAAATGCACACGTGCAAAATAACGTCATGACATAGGCTCAAATGAACACCAAACAATAAAAAAGACAGTGTTTATTTAGAATTACTGGCTGACTGGTTGATTTGCTCACTGTTTATTTGCATGGTTGGCTGATGAGTGACATACAGCAACAAGAATTCGATGGCGGGTGTGCGGGGCGGGGGGAGAACTATGACTCCCATCAAGCCGTTCAGAATGTGCATGAGTGAAACACTTCTAATTACACTAGATTTTCATTGCATGAAAAGTGACCTGATGAACTGGCTGGAATTGTTCACCAACAACCGAACTGACTGCAAACAGACCGTGAGCCAAACCAGTCAGTGTCTGAGCGTCCCTATCCTAAAGTTTTTAGCAAGTTTCCAGCGATGGCCTCCTCCTTCTGTTAGTCTTTATTGGGGAAAATAATTACACATGGAAGATACTTAGGGTTGCCAACCTCCAGGAATTAGCTGGAGATCTCCTACTATTACAACTGATCTCCAGCCGACAGAGATCAGTTCACCTGGAGAAAATGGCCGCTTTGGCAATTGGACTCTATGGCATTGAAGTACCTCCCCTCCCCAAACCCCACCCTCCTCAGGCCCCACTCCAAAACCTCCCACCAATGGCGAAGAGGGACCTGGCAACCCTAAAGATACTGGTCATGTTGTTTACTGCTGTGCTGGATGGTGCTCCAATGGCCACTTTGGCAATTGGACTCTATGGCATTGAAATCCCTCCCCTCCTCAAACCCCGCCCTCCTCAGCCACCCCAAAAACCTCCCGTCAGTGGTGAAGTGGGACCTAGCAACCCTAATTTTGAGTGATGCTTATATTTGGGGGAAGAGGGCACTTCTAGATGCAGCCAGGAACATGCATGTATGCTTGCATTATAATGCGAGCTTCCTCTACTCCAGGGGTTCCTAGTGTGGTGCCGGTGGTCACTATGCTGCCAGCTGACAATTTTCTTGGCTTTTCTTGGCCTTTAGAAAATGTGTGGGGTGGGGGGGGGGCGGTCATGAACAGCATGGATTCTGATTTGCCACTGAAGATCTGGTTGGCTATGCAGATTAAAATTGTTTAAGCGGCAGCTGGCACTAGAGTGTTTGTTTTATTCTTTCACCCCTCTTTCCCAGTGCATTTTTTAATTACTCCTTTCCCCCCCTGCACTTGGGCTTCCAACACCTGGCAACTGGCAGAAGGGCTAGGGTTGCCAGGTCCCACTTGGGAAATACCTGGAGATTTTTGGGGCGGTGCTTATCAAGGATGTGATGTCATGTTGTGATGTCACATCCTGTGATGTCACTTCCAGGTCAAAGGGCAAGTGATGTCACTTCGAGAACAACCCTGACATGCCTCTTCCTGTGATGTCACTTCCAGGACCGCTTCCTGTGAGGTCACTTCTACTTTTCCTCATTTAAATTTAAATTTCCTGTCTTACATTGCTTTCCGCCACCGCACCTCCACTTTCCCCCTCCTTTCATTACTTGTAGTCTTTCTAGGCAGCCTGGACCTCCTTCCAGTGGAACAAAACATTTAAATTAGCTTAAACACCGAACAATTCCCTGGTTGTTCTCCAGCATGATGTAGTGGTTAAGGTGTCGGACTAGGATCTGGGAAACCCAGGTTCAAATCCCTACTCTACCATGGAAACTTGCTGGGTGACCTGTCAGAGTTACAAGTTGATCATAATAATCTGACAGAGACAGCTGACAGATAACTGTCAGATCTGGGACATCTAAGCTGATGCAAGAGGCAGCAATAGCCTTGTAGGTCCCAGAGTGCACCAGAGCAAACCAGATTGAAGCAGTAAGCTGATGCAATACTGTGGCCAGGTCTACAGGTGGCCTAATTGGTTTCAGGTGCTGGTGTATATTCAGGTGTATATAAGTCTGTGTGATTATAACTCTGTGTTGGGAAGTTTGGTGGAGAGAAGTGTACGTGACGGTTTGTCTTTTGTATCTGTGCACTGTAAATTAAACAACACTGTTTTCTATAAAGCAAGGAGTTCTGGTGGTGTGTCCTGGATAACTGCTAATCCACTTACTCCCATGTCATGACCTTGGCCCAGTAACACACTCTCAGCCTTGACCCTGGCAAGTATTTGGAAGGGAGACCTCCAAGGAACATCAGGATGGTGATGCAGAGGCTGGCAATGGCAAGCCACCTCTGAATGTCTCTTGCCTTGAAAACCCCACCAGAGGTCACATAAGTCAGATGTGACTTGAGGGCAAAACACATGCACACAGCTGGCTTCCTTGTCTATTGCTGAACTTATAAAGCTTAGTTCAGGAGTTGTCATTCCACCCCTGGGGCTGTCATTCCAGTCCCAGAGTAATGTAGCCAGGCCCAGAGACCTTAATGGAATGTCCACGCCACATTTTCTTTGCAACTCTTTTTGTGCTGTAACCTATTTCAGCGGAGCCCATGCAAGTCAATGGGCAATCCTGGCTCCCATTATCTTCAATGGGCTGTGCAGCCTCTCCCATTATTTCTCATTCTTTTAAATACATCCCTTTCCCCAAGCCAGCCATGGGCAGTGCCTACCTCTCCTGTGGCAGCTCCTGCCTCTTGCCCAGCCCAGGCTGGGTGGAAAGAAAAGTGGGGGGGAGGAGAGAGGCACTGGGAAGAGCAGCAGGCTCCAGGATAACTTCGTCCACCCACCACCCCATCCTTCGCCAGCCGAGGGAGGGCAGCTTCTGCAACTCTTCCAACTGTGGTGAATGGGATGGGGACACGGGGGTGGGGGGAGGCGGACTCAGGTAAGGAGAAGGAACGTACCTACCTACCTCCTCCTCAAGTGACTAGCAAGCCAACAGTGGAGGCCAGCCACATGCGGCCTCTTTTAAGGTGCGCTGCCACTCTATGTTGGCCTCCATAGTCTCTATGGTCGTACCATAGAGACTATGGAGGCAAAATTATAGAGCATCGCAATTTTTTTCTCCCGCTGGAAATTTTTCATCAGTGGGCAGAGGAGGCTAATAGCAGTAGTTTGCCCGCCATTACCGGGAACATGGCAACCCTAAGAAGGACTGTAGATATGGTTGCCAGCTGCGGGTTGGGAAATACCTGGAGATTTTGGGGGTGGAGCCTGAGGAGGGTTTGGAGAGTGGGGGGACTTCAATGCCATAGAATCCAATTGCCAAAGTGGCCATTTTCTCCAGGGGAACAGATCTCTGTTGGCTGGAGATCAGCTGCAATAGTGGGAGATCTCCAGCTACCACCTGGAGTTTAAATACAGGAATACAGCTGTAAACTTATGCCCACTATATTATGGCTATATTTTTACAATGTGTGGTAATATCCACCAACATCAAATATCATCAACAGACCAGTGTATTTTTATGCATGTTTATATATTTCATCAAGTAAGTCAATCCAAAGCTTCCTTAATCAGGTAAGTTATTAAAACGAAGTCCACTTGAAATTATCCTGTAAGATGTGTTTTCTTTTCTTATACAGCAGCAGAGTATGTGTTGAAGGAGAAAACGATCGTTTCGGAGCAAGAAGCCCAATTCTTCCTCAGTTCTTCAAAAATCCAATGCACGCAGTTATATACATCACCATCCATGATATCTGGTTTCAAAAGAATACCATTTTCAAAATTAAAGTGCAATATGGTTCCCAAACAGGGTAAGGTATTGAATTCCTTCCACATTAGGTAAGGATTCAAGTGTACGCCACAGCCAGTGTTGTGGTTTTTTTCCTGACTTTTCTCCTACCACCACTCAGAGTGGTGGTGGGCAGCAGGAGCTGGGGGTGAGTTTGGCAGCCCTCGCTTCCTCTGTGTGTGTGGCTCCACCTCCTGTGGCATTTTGTGCTTGTGGCCACCACCCTGTCAGCATCCCAAAGGTGCCCACAGGCTCAAAAAGGTTGGGGACTAGGCTTGCCAGGTCCCCCTCCTGATCGATGGGAGGTTTTAGGGGGCCGGGCTGGGGCAGCAGCGCATGCGCACACGATGACGTCACTTCTGGTTTTACTTCTGGAAGCGCCGCATTGCCGCATGCAGCTACCGCTCTGGAGCAGCTGGGTGGAATTGCCTGCCAAAACCACCCACCTGGCAACCCTGTTGGGGACCCCTGCACTGCTCGAATGTAGATAAAGACCTAAATGGCCTGGCTTCAGCATAGGAATGTCAGCACCTTCTCAGGAATGAACTCCATTGAATTCTGAGGTCTACTGGAGAACTTCCTCTCAGCTTTCTGCAGCAGCTCTAGAGCCACTTTGTCTTGAAAGCCCACCCAACCCCCTGTTGTTTGGTTGCAGGCAGTTTAGTTTGTGAAAATGTGTCAGCTCTCTCAGGAATTTTAAAGTAAGCTGAGAATTAACTCTGCCTTTGCTTGGGTTCATTTTTAACTTCTAAATTCTGAATTGAACCTGCCCAGATAAAGTATTTTTATATTCTATTAATTTGAACAGAAAAACCAACCGTCTCCCACAGGAATGAGCTGAACTTAAAAGTGCTTGCCTTTTGCTGGACTGTTTAGCTTGGAAAGAAGGCAGCTAAGGGGAGACGTGATAGAGGTCTATAAAATTATGCATGGCTTGGAGAGAGTGGACAGGGAGAGGTTTTTCTCCCTCTCCCATAATACTAGAACGCGGGGTCATCTGCTAAAGCTGGAGGGCGAGAGATTCAAAACAGATAAAAGGAAGTATTTTTTCACACAACTCATAGTTAAATTGTGGAACTCCCTGCACCAGGATGTGGTGATGGCTGCCAGCTTGGAGGGCTTTAAGAGGGGAGTGGACATATTCATGGAGGAGAGGGGAATTCATGGCTATTAGTTAGAATGGATACTAGTCATGCTGCATACCTATTCTCTCTAGTATCAGAGGAGCAGGCCTATTATTTTGGGTGCAGTGGAACGCAGGCACGATGGTGCTGCTGCAGTCGTCTTGTTTGGGGGCACCTGGTTGGCCACTGTGTGAACAGACTGCTGGGCTTAATGGGCCTTGGTCTGATCCAGCAGGGCCTTTCTTATGTTCTTATGATCCTCTATTTAGTTTTTATTCAATATATTTTAATACATATTATTTAAAAAAAAACAGGAGGCAGAGGACAAGGATCAAATCCCACTTTTCCATACATGGTTTTCTTACATACATCCAAATTAGATGAGTGTCGGAATCAGAAAATGTAGAAAATATTATTTGATATGCTCAGAGATTGAATATAATAGCCATCTAGGAGATAATAAATCATCTTTGTTTTAGGTTCTTTTGTTGAATCTTACCTTCAGTATTTTTTTTTAACAGAAAGGCCATTTGTACATTTTTAAAACAAACAAGTTTTAACCCCTTTGCTATATATATATACTTGCTTTGGGAGTGGGTGAAGGATTTATATCTATCTATCTATCTATCTATCTATCTATCTATCTATCTATCTATCTATCTATCTATCTATCTATCTATCAGCAAATGTGTGTACTCTGTTCAAAAGGAGAGATCTTGTTTAAAAAAGAAACTCACGCACAAACTGCTAAAGCCAGGTGGAGTGAAATTCTCAAATGTTCAGGTAGAGCCAGGCCCCAGAGTCAGTGTGTTCAATTAGTACCTGGTTATGACTGAAATTGACCTGATGGCAAATATGAAATATCAAAGCGCTTGTCAGCACTTCTGAATGGAACAAAGAAAAGGCGCATTAATGATTAACTCTGCTAAAAGCTCCGGCTTTTGTATTCCCATGGTGCTTGGCCTATCTGGCGGCCATGTGACATGCTCGGGCCATTTTCTAGCAGATTGGGGAAGGCTCGAGAGCAAACACAGGTGCTTTCGAGTCAGCCAGCGCTGTCAGGGACAACCACAAACAGCGGCAGCTATGCTCGCTTAAATTAACCCCTCTGTTTGCCTCCATCTTTGCCTCCCGGAGATCTCCCTGTCTCAAGGCATGGCCTCTTGTGCTCTGTTCTCATCCTCCCTTCCCCCCAACCCCAAAAGAAAAGGAACCCACCAGACAATTTTCTGCTTTTAAAATTGGCAACAGCTCTCAGGGAGGCACTCAAATGCAAACAACTGGTAAACCAATTAAAAGTGTTCCATTTTGAACGATTAAAAAACAAACCCAACCCGAAATGAGTTTATTTTTTGTTCTCAAGTGGAATTATTTCAGTGAAACTGAACACACACAGTAACAGTTCTACACACAGCAAATGCGAGCCTTTTCTCTCAAAACGCCCTTGAGCCAGAGAGTAGATTGGGGTGTTACAAAAGAGTAAGCAGAGCAAAGTGGCCCTGATGGGAAAGCCTGTACCTCTTGTCACCGTGCCCCAGGTCCATGCTGAGCAGACCTTGAAGCCAAGGCCAGATTAAGACGTACGGAGGGTCTACGCAATGTCAAGTGTAAGAGACCCTGTAGCATTGCCAAAAATGGCAATTTCACAATTTTGGTCATTTTTTTTTATACTGAGCAGCCCCTTATAATAGAATTGCCAACATCCAGGTACTAAATGGAGATCTCCTGCTATTACAACTGATTTCCAGCCAACAGAAATCAGTTTCCCTGGAGGAAATGGCCGCTTTGGCAATTGGACTCTATGGCATTGAAGTCCCTCTCCTCCCCAAACCTCGCCTGCCACAGGCTCCACCCCAAAAATCTCAAGGTATTTCCCATTCCCAACCCGGAGCTGGCAACCCTACCTTATAAGCCGAGGCCCTAAATGTCAGCTTACTTAGCTTGTCCATAAATCCAGCTTGTCCATAAATCTTATTTTTTAAAAAAAATAAATGAATTTTGTATTTACTATTTGTCCAATTGAATAAAATACAGTCAAACAATACCACACTAGAATTGGCAACAATTAAAAAATCCAGCTCTTCTTGTAATATTGCTGTATACCACAGGTAGGGTTGCCAGCTCTGGGTTGGAAAATACCTGGAGATTTGGGGGGTGGAGTCTCAGGAGGGCGGGATTTAGGGGGAGATAGAGTTGCCAACCTCCAGGTACTTGACAAAAAATGCAAGTACGCGCTCATATGCAAACAATTTATCAAAGTGTGAATGACAAACAATACATAGTATATCAGAATGCACAAAACCTAAACTTACTAACTAATGTACCCTGTAACAACAGACAAATGTGAAAGACATACGTTATACAATATTTACAATAGCAAAGAATCTCTTCTACAGGAAAGATCAAATGACTCTTAACGTTATGAACAATGCATGAAGAATTCTTAGAACAATAACAGCGCTAAAAGCGCAAACTGCGGAAAGTTTTGTCTGGCGTATTAGGATGCTTCAGCCCCACAAGCACCAAAACGGAAGAGGCGCCGTGGGCACAAGACTCAGTGAGGCGCTGCAAAGCGCTGGACGCTGAAAGTGCAAGACACGGAAACTGCAGTCCCGATGGACGCATACATGACATGAAGATTGTCTTACAGAACTTACTAAGAAGTGAACAGAGAAGGACCGTGAAGGTAAAATACGGCTGAAGAAGCCAAAAAGCTTTTGGTGAAAACGCTTCTAATCCAGAAGACATTTCCGTGTCTTGCACTTTCAGCGTCCAGCGCTTTGCAGCGCCTCACTGAGTCTTGTGCCCACGGCGCCTCTTTCACTTTTGGTGCTTGTGGGGCTGAAGCATCCTGCTACGCCAGACAAAACTTTTCGCAGTTTGCGCTTTTAGCACTGTTATTGTTCTAAGAATTCTTCATGCATTGTTCATAACGTTAACAGTCATTTGATCTTTCCAGTAGCAGAGATTCTTTGCTATTGTAAATATTGTATATGTCTTTCACGTTTGTCTGTTGTTACAGGGTACATTAGTTAGTAAGTTTAGGTTTTGTGCATTCTGATATACTATGTATTGTTTGTCATTCACACTTTGATAAATTGTTTGCATATGAATGCGTACTTGCATTTTTGGTCAACTAACTATTTAGTATGTTTGATATATTTGCTTGCTTAATCTCCAGGTACTAGCTGGAGATCTCCTGCTATTACAACTGATCTCCAGCCAATAGAGATCAATCCACCTGGAGAAAATGGCTGTATTGGCAACTGGGCTCTATGGCATTTAAGTCCCTCCCCTCCCCAAACCCCGTCCTCCTCAGGCTTCACCCCAAAACCTCCTGCCAGTGGCATAGAGAAACCTGGCAACCCTAGAGGGAGTTCAATGGGGTATAATGCCATTGAGTCCACCGTCCAAAGCAGCCAATTTTCCAGGTGAACTGATCTCTGTTGCCTGGAGATCAGTTGTAATCCCAGGAGATCTTCATTCATTACCTGGAGGTTGGCAACTCTAACTGTAGGGAACACTCAGTCTGTTCAAGGGCTGTCTCCAGGGTTTTTGGCACTGTAGGGGAACTGCGCTGTTCCCCACCCCATTTAACAGATATACACAAACATAATGAAATTTCAGCAGGCTGATTCAAGGAGCTGCAATCCTACACATGTTTACCTGGGAGTAAATCTAATTCAACATAGTTATGAGGAGGCATGGTAGACATGCACAGAAGGAATGCTGATTCAGCTCCTTCTCTGTCTTGCACTCTGGACCCCTGATGTTGCCTGTGGACCTCTAACTCTTTTGGTGCGCCTATGCCAACAAATATGGAAAACAAAACAATGGCCCACAGAATGGAAATGCTCAATATACGTTCCAATCCTGAAAAAGGGGATGTTGAAGACTGCAGCAACTATTGGACCATCACATTAATTTCTCACACAAGTAAAATGATGCTCAAAATCTTACAACAAAGACTGTTACCATGTACATAATGAGAAATTCCAGATGTTCAAGCTGGATTAAAAAAGGAAGAGGCACTAGAGATCAGATTTCAAGCATATTGCTTTTTCTTCTGATATAATTGATGCAATTGTAACTGCTGTCATGATATAACCTTTTAATTTTTCTTTTCTTTTGTATTCTGTTTTTATACTCTGTTTTTATATATGTATAAAAATAAAATCTTTTATACATGTGAAATAAATAAAGATCATATTGCAAATGTATGTTGGTTACCACAGCATATGAGCGAATATCAGCAGAAAATCAGGTTGTGTTTTGTGTGTGTGTGTGTGTGTGTGTATGCCATCAAGTCACAGATGATTTATAAGCAGAGCCATGTTATGCAACATCACAGTGCTCTAGGAATTCACTGATCTCTATGGTAAAAATCATATGAACTGGAAGTACAACGGGAAGTGATGCCATGATGTCATGAGGCATCTCTGCCCATCCTCCATTTTTGTTCCCACTGGAGTGAAGAGTGGTGGCAGAGCCAGGGGCTAGGAGCTGGGAGATTCCCCAACATAGTATGCTGTCTGGTAAGCCTACTCATAAATATATTCATATGAAAGCAAAACGGGGCTGGATGAGACATGGGAGATTTGTTATACATGCATGGGTCTCCCTTCTCCATTTTATCCTCACAACATGGGAACACCAAACACAAACAGTGTTCCTGCACCATTGGAAGTATGCATGAAAAGGTCTTAAGACAAGGTTAAACAAAGAACTCTATTCTCAGCCAGCATGGTTTAGTGGTTCAGAGCGGTAGTTTCCCCACTCCTACACATGAAGCCTGCTGGGTGATGCTGGGACAGTCACAGTTCTCTCTGAACTGTCTCAACCTCACCTACCTCAAAAGGTGTCCGTTGTGGGGAGAGGAAGGGAAGGTGACTGTAAGCTGGTTTGAAACTCCTTTCGGCAGAGAAAATCAGGGTATAAAAACTCTTCTTCTTCTTCTTCCTCTTCTTCTTCCTCCTCCTCCTCCTCCTCCTCCTCCTCCTCCTCCTCCCCTGAAAGAGAGAGACAGAGACTGGCCCAAGCTCATCCAGCAAGCCTCCATGTCACAGTGGGTATTTGAACCTAGGTCTCCTGTGTCTCCATCCAGCATGCTAAGTACTTCACCACACTGATTATAATAGCAGGGAGCTTTTGGGGGGGAGGGGGTAATTTCTGTGAGGAAAATGCTGGTGTGGGGAGTTTAATTCCATCCCTTAAAAATAGGTCTGGAGATCTCCGGTAGCTTTTCTCTATTTTACTGAGCTCCATGGATGAACTTCTCTGTGGATATTCTTCCCAACTCATATACTGAGAGGAAGAAAAGACAAACAAAATATCTGCCTGGAGGATCCAATTTGGTCAAAAGTTAGGTTAGATTTTTTTTTTAATGAACACAACATAAACCAGAATTATATGCACTGGGCCAAGAATATATATTACACATTTTCTCCAGGGGAACTGATCTTCCCTAGTCTGGAGACGAGTTGTAATTCCAGGAGATCCCCAAGTCCCACCTGGAGGCTAGTATCCCTAGCTTACACACTTACTCATTTTCATACCAGTTTAACTGTCATGGCTTCCTTCCTATTATGGTTGCCAACCTCCAGGTGGTAGTTGGAGATCTCCTGGGATTACAACTGATCTCCAGCTGATAGAGATCAGTTCATAGGGTTGCCAGGTCCCTCTTCACGACCAGTGGGAGTTTTTTTGGGGCAGAGCCTGAGGAGGGCAGGGTTTGGAGAGGGGAGGGACTTCAATGCCATAGAGTCCCATTGCCAAAGCGGCCATTTTCTCCAGGTGAACCAATCTCTATCAGCTGGAGATCAGTTGTAATAGCAGGAGATCTCCATCCACCTCCTGGAGGTTGGCAACCCTTTCAGTTCACCTGGAGAAACTGGCCTCTTTGGCAATGGGACTCTATGGCATCAAAGTTCCTCCCCTCTCCAAACCCTGCCCTCCTCAAGCTCTGCCTCCAAAATCTCCAGGTATTTCCCAACCTGGAGCTGGCAACCCTATGGCTGGAGAATTCCTGCTATTACAACTGATCTCCAGGCAATAGAGGGCAGTTCATCTGCAGAAAATGGATGCTTCGGAAGGTGATCCCTATGGCATTATACCCCTCCGTTCCCCAAACCCCACCCTCTGCAGGCTCTACCCCCCAAATCTCCTGGTATTTCCCAACTGGGAGCTGGCAACCCTACTTCTTATAGTGAGCTAAGGTTTAATGTGGATGCTAAGAAATTTCAGCTACAGTCCCTAACCCCTTTAGAATCATAGAATCATAGAGTTGGAAGGGACCACCAGGGACATCAAGTCCAACCCCCTGCGCAAAGCAGGAAATTCACAACTACCACCCCCCTCCACACCCCTAGTGACCAGAAGATGGCCAAGATGCCCTCCCTCTCATCATCTGCCTAAGGTCACAGAATCAGCATTGCTGACAGATGGCCATCTAACCTCTTCTTAAAAACCTCCAGGGAAGCAGAGCTTACCACCTCCCGAGGAAGCCTGTTCCACTGAGGAACCGCTCTGTTAGAAAATTCTTCCTAATGTCTAGACGGAAACTCTTTTGATTGAATTTCAACCCGTTGGTTCTGGTCCGACCTTCTTGAGCAACAGAAAACAACTCGGCACCCTCCTCTATATGACAGCCCTTCAAGTACTTGAACATTGATATCATATCCCCTCTCAGTCTTCTCCTCTTCAGGCTAAACATACCCAGCTCCTTCAACCTTTCCTCATAGGACTTGGTCTCCAGACCCCTCACCATCTTTGTTGCCCCTCTCTGGACCCATTCCAGCTTGTCTACATCTTTAAAGAACTATATTTCCCAAGATTCCTAGGCAAATGGGAATTATTAAATCAGAGGAAATTACTACTAAGCTGCCTCAAGCAGGACTCTGAAAAGGCAGAATAGAGATATTTTAAATAAATAAATACTAAACCTCAGTGTAGATGTGCCCGAGGAATAAAAAAACTATACCGAAGAAGCGATGTTTGTTTGGAGCTAATTTATATCATTCTTTAGAGTGGTCACTTTGTTTACATTATCTTGATATTAAATGGTGTTTCCCCCCTCCCCCGCTAATAGTCACTTAATTTTCTGGCAGCTCCAGCGTTGCTCTGTGCTTTGTGACTAACTTGAGAAATTCAGCCGAGACCATTCATCCAGCCCCATTGTGTCCTCAGACGCAATACAGACAGTGGCCAGCTGCCTGTGGGCATTGAAGAGTTTATACTGTGTGGGGTTTGCTTTTCGGGGGAGCTGGCACCCAGCCTAAGCAACTCAGTAAGTCTTGGGGAAGAATTCTCACTGTCTGGCTCAGAAGGCCCAAAGAGGCCTGCTTGGCAGCTGTTACTTTGGCTAAAATTGGAAGCAAGTAGCCACCCACCCACCCACCCACACACACACTTGTTAATTTAAAGGCAAAACAAAGATTGGTCCCCAAAAGCCCATATCCCACTGGAGGCGGGACACAGTCTGCCCCATGCAACCCTTTCACATTATTCTACTAGTAATCTCATCAAAACCCTACAGAAGATCATTTATGAGGAGATCAGCTGCAAAGAGGACAGGCCGGTCTTGTTTTAACAGCCACTTAGAAGAGAACATTTCAGCAGAAGCTGCTGTGCTTTGCTCAGCTTGTCAAAATGGCCCATTCTAAACTAACAACAGGAGACGTTAACACCAGGTCACCCTATATATTGGATTCAATACCCCGAAACAGTGTCAGTAGGGTTGCCAACTCTGGGTTGGGAAATACCTGGAGATTTTTGGGGTGGAGCCTGAGGATGGCGGGGTTTGGAGAGGGAAGGGACTTCAATGTCATAGAGTCCCATTGCCAAAATAGCCATGGGAACTGACGAATGGAAATCAGTTGTAATAGTGGGAGATCTTCAGCCACTGTCTGAAGGTTGTCAACCCAAAGTGTCAGATGCGATTTAGCATCTTCTGCACCATCTGGGGCACTGTGGAACAGATCTTGGAACGATGGTCTGCATTTCCTTCCCACAGCAGCCTCATACTGAATAGTAAATGATACCCCATAAAATAGGGTTGCCAACCTCCAGGTGGCGCCTGGAGATCTCCCAGAATTACAACCAATCTACAGAATACAGAGATCGGTTCCCCTGGAGGAAATGGCTGTTTTGGAGGGTGGACTCCATGGCATTATACTCAGCTGAGGTCCCTCCCCAAGATTTGCCCTCTCTAGGCTCCCCCACCCCAAATCTCCAGGAATTTCCAAAACCAGAGTTGGCAACCTTATTATAAAAATATTGGTCTCTTAAGGCAATATTTCACCATCATCCAGAATGATAACACCTGGGTCACTAGATACAATAGGATTTTTAATAGATATTATTTTCTAGTTTTTTCCTAGGGGGATCCCCCAGGTTAGCTCCAAACTCCATAAATGGGTATACACCTTTGATGCCTTGATGGACAGACATACAATACTAGGCTCTAAATTCTCTCCTTGAGAAAAATGGCTCAAAGTGGATCACAATAGAGCCCATTACCTGTCTAACACCATGTTTTTAACTTAAGATCAGCCGGTGTTGTGTAGTGGTTAAGAGTGGTGGTTTGGAGAGGTGGAGTCTGATCTGGAGAACCGGGTTTGATTCCCCACTCCTCCACATGAGCAGCGGAGGCTAATCTGGTGAACTGGATTTCTTTCCCCACTCCTACACATGAAGCCAGCTGGGTGACCCTGGGCAAGTTACAGCTCTCTTAGAGCTCTCTCAGCCCCACCTACTTCACAGGGTGTCTGTTGTGGGGAGGGGAAGGGAAGGTGATTGTAAGCCGGTTTGAGTCTCCATTAAGTGGTAGAGAAAGTCAGCATATAAAGACCAACTCTTCTTCTTCTTCTTCTTCTTCTTCTTCTTCTTCTTCTTCTTCTTCTTCTTCTTCTTCTTCTTCACAGCCATTTGCTTTCCAACTGTGCAATCTGCCATGTGAACAGGGCACTAGTCTTGCAAACAGGTCACTCAGCATTTTTGTGCCTGTGGTATGGTAGAGGGTGAGGATCTTCCTCACTACATGCTGCATTGTCCTCTATATTGGGAGCCCAGATATAAATTTCTGGTGGCCATCTGGGCCAATCTGACTGCATGCACAACTGAGGAGAAAATAATATTCTTTCTTGGGGATGTAGGTGTTTTATGCATGGCCGCTTTAACCTTTATTCCCAGTTTCCACCAGGATCACATTTTTCAGTATGCATGATATCTCATTCCTTGGAAGCTCAACACTGTTTCGACGCAAAACGAACCCGGCTTTTCCCATTCCTCTTCTGGCCCGAATTAAACCGTTCATCCTGGCTCATTCCGGAGTCACAGAGCGTGCTTACTCCATTATCGGGTTGAGCTTCCCCATGCCATCACACCCAACCTTTTTCCAACCCCCTCCTCAAAGCAGCACGCTTTGAGGAGGGGAAAAGAGGGAAAAAAAAGAAGGGTGGCTTTTATTACAGCCAACCACAAAGCAGGGTGTAAAGAGGAGGGGATCCAAGTGCTTCCTGCTTCCTGCTACCTCAGAGCTCTTTCTGAGCAAAAGGAAGCCTTTTTTAAAATGAGGCTTGGATTTCTCCCCCACCCCCTCTTTCAGGTAGCTCCTTTCTTTGTTTTTTGTTCTTAAAATGCTTTTTTTATGTGGCAGTTGGGTTTGGGGGGAAATCTTCTCTCACGGGGAGCACTGCGAAGTAAGCCAGTTACAGAGCAACATTTAAAGGGGTGGGACTTGATTTGAGCTTGGGAGACTGCTTTTCTTTATTCATGGTTCGATTAGCACACAGTTTCATCCCTGATCATTCAAGCCAATGCATAGAGTTTTCCCCAGCCCGGGTTACTTTAATGTGCGATGAACCCAAGTCCAAGCAGGGAGATCCAACCCATGCATAAAAGACCATAGGCTCAGATGCTCTGGCTGCCAAGAAAATATGTGCAAGAGTAGTGTCTGAAACTTAAAATCTGAAGTTTTCTAATCTGTTTTAATTGTGTGGCATCTTGGTTTTATTCTTCCTATGTTTTATCTATGTTTTATTTAGACCAATTTTATAATGGCCTTTGGCTGTAATAAACATTCCATTGTTGTTGTTGAGTTTTTTTTAGTAGGCTGACTTTCTCTACTAGTTAAGGGAGACTCAAACTGGTTTACAATCACCTTCCCTTCCCCTCCCCACAACAGACGCCCTGTGAGGTAGGTGGGGCTGAGAGAGCTCTAACAGAGCTGTAACGTGCCCAAGGTCACCCAGCTGGCTTCATGTGGAAATCAAACCCAGTTCTCCAGATCAGACTCTACCTTCTAGATAGCATATTGGCTGGGTGCAAGAACTGAACAAAAGAGATTTGAGCAATGCACTGTAAAATTGATGCTGTAAATCTGGGAGCACCAGTTCTAAAGTCCCTCTGTGGAGTGGACAGAAAGGAGCAAGTAGAGAAGCATCAGGGAGTAGAATATTGGGTGCGCTGGAAAGCAGTGTGTGAATTCAAATAGTTTCACTCAAACAATGAGGCCAGTGGAATTTCTGAGAACAGAACCTTTTGGAGTTCTTTGTTAAACCTTGTCTTAAGGCCCTTTCACGCATACTTGCAATGGTTCAGGAACACTGTCCCTGTTTGGTGTTCTCATGTTGCTTAGCAGGGTGCGGAATAAAGCAACACACAGGGAGAGTTGCCAATCTCCAGCTGGGGCCTGGAATTCTCCCAGAAATACAAGTGATTTCCAGACTACAGTTCTCCTGGAGGAAATGGAAGTTGGAAAATACTGCTGAAATCAAAGCTTAGCTTCTTCAGAAAGGCCCACAGTAATGTACTCACCTGAGGGGAAAATTTAATATCTGTGTATTCTGTGAGATTATGCTTGAAGTGGCACCCTTTTTGCCAGAATGAGCAGCAGTGAATTCTCTCCCATGTGGTGATGGATAAATATCATTAAAAAGGGAGAGATGAAAGAAACTGATGACTTTCCTTCCATAGGAAGAAAAAGACAGATCATGTGCTGGAGATGGAAAGGTCAAAACTGGCAAGATTTTGGAACAATTTATTCAAATGAGACAAGATTATGCACGAGGACAGAATACAGGGAGTAAAGCATTAGAAAGAATAACAGACCGCTCAAGTCATGTATCAAGAATTCTAATTCACAGAAAATCTATTTAAAGCCTATGCAAGATTTTTGTTTTGTATATATTAACACTACAGTTGCAATTTACCAGGTTCATCCCCTTTCACCAAGTTTCTAATAGTTAAATCTCTGTGTGTGAGGTCACCTCCTAGCATACCACCTGCAATTTCACATACTGCAGCCAGTGAAGTTCATTTTGAACAGTTGGCATGATGACGTATTCTAGGAGAAATGTATTTCATTCATTCATTCATTCATTCATTCATTCATTCATTCATAAACTAATGGCATATAAATTGTTACAATTGAAACGAACAATGGTCATAAATCTTAAAATTGATAAGATAAAATCATAGCCAGTAAAATCAGATATCAGAGGTTGTAAGTTGTATTTCCTTTAAATAGCATCACGTTCTATTTTGCTTTTTGAAACAACAGAAGTTTTTTTGTGTTTTTTTCAAAGAGGTTGATGCACCATCAAGAACTGCAAAAGGGATGAAACAGTCCACAGGTGTTAGGGAAAAAATGCATTGATCTTTGAAAATAGTAATGGACTTTTTTCAAGCATCAGCAAACTCAAAATGTATCTATTAACACTATTTATGAGCCAGTCTTACTCCCTAACATGGGTTAGATTTCTAAAGTTCAATCAATGTGCTTTTTTCATGCACCTGTAAATTACCCCCCCTGCACAATCTTAAAGCCCGGCCAACAGCACGGCACTGCCATTGGTATGGTGCTAGCCACATCCTAAGCCTTTCAGAGGCAAGATTTAGGGTCATGCTGAAAATCTTGTGTGACCTGAAACTGAGTTGATTGTTTCTTGGCTATCGCTTTCATCCCTTCCCCATATACATCTAATTAACTCAAGAGCACCTGTGTGGACACACGTCTTGAACTGCAGCCAGTTGACAAGAAGGACAACCATGCTCAGGATCCATATATTCTAAAGTGGAATAAAATAAAGGGTTGCATTCAGTTTACTATTTAGCATCAGAAGCCTGTGCTTGACAGTCTATTGCAGAACAAGTGACAGCATATAATGGATGGCAAAACTTCAGGACTGTGTAATTGGAGTAAAAGGAGAGGAAGAAGGGGTTCAGATCGTGATCCTGAGTTAAAAGTATACAATATCAACTGTGAAATGTTTCAAGATATGCTTGGTACGCAATTCTGGGAGTTGCCTGTTACCCCAGCTTACAAACAGAGGATCCCTTTACATTTTTCACAGTTTTCGTTTGTTTGTTTGTTTGTTTCTTTCTCTCTTTTCACAGCCTTTCTCCAAGGCCTTTCTCAAAAATGGCAGACAGTGCCACTCTTGTGATCCACCTTGGCTGAGGTGTATCTCACCAGTTGGAGGACAGTGCGCCAGAGCGCCGTTTGAGCCAGTCATTCATCACCATGGGAACTGATGAGACCTTGCTTGGCAGAGTTCTGTTGTGCAGTGAACATGAGAACCTAAGGAGTGTCCTGATGGAACAGACCAGTGTCCATCCAGGGGTGGGGAACATCAGGCCCGGGGGCCGTTTAAGGCCCGCGAAATCATTTGGTCTGGCCCTTCGTGGGTCCTGGCAGAACTCTAGCTCATAAGGATCTAAGACTGGTGATCCGCCCCCTCCCGCGGACAGGATTAGCCTCTATTCAAGGCAGATGTGAGTTTGTTTTGCCAAGAAAAGGAACCTTCTTTCCCCCCTTGCAGAAGGGTCATTAGCTATGGAGCTGCCCAAGAAACTGTGTTAGCCCTTTCCCACCCGGGCCATGGAGAAACATATTGGTCAGCTAATTTTTAAGTTGATAATTTTGTATGGCCTGCGAATGATGTTATAAATATCCAAATGGCCCTTGGCGGAAAAAAGGTTCCCCACCCCTGATCTAGTCGGACTATCTGGAATGCCAAAAAACAGGACATAGAGGCCTTTCCCTGACATAGCTTTGGCATTCAAAAGTTTGCTGCTTCTGAATGTGGATGTTCCCTTTAGTCACCATGGCTAGTAGTGATTGATAGACCTCTTCTGCATGAATCTGTCTAATTCCCATTGACATCCATCCATGGCCATGGCCATTACTCCATCCACCAGTGGTGAATTCCACAAATTAATTACTCATTGATTAAAGAAGTTTTTTGACCAGTGTTTTGACTGTGGGGAGAATTTTGGCCAGTGTTTCAACAGCTGGAAGACAGGGGTGAATCTCACCCCTGCCCTACTACTCCACTGAATAAAGTTTATTTAACTATTCAATTATTTATGAAAATATTTATACCTTAACTTTCTTTGTGGCTCAAGTTTGAAGTCTTCCTCTAGACAAAGGAGGTTTCCTACAACTTAAGTGTCTCTTCCATTGGATAAAGAGACCATTATGTTGCAGGAAAAGCCACCTAAGCTGGAGGACATCTACTTAGAGGGTGGTTGGATCCACCCCCTCTGGAAGTTTTCTATGCCGGATGGGGATGAGATTTATATTTCTTGTAAATTCTTTCCTACTCCAGTGATGAGAGTGTTCTTTGCCTAAGATCCCAAGGAAGAGATTTTCATCTGGGAACAGCTGAATTCCTCATGTTAGGTTGTTTATGAAGATCTGTCACTTGTCAGAAAAGTACCAGCTCATTGATGACAGAAGTAACCAATAGCTCTGGCTACACCTGGGTATATTCAGGATGACTATGGCACTATTGCATGTGGTGAATATCTCCAGCATCTAATTTGGAGGAAGAAACATGTGCTCATCCTCTGTTATCTACCATACCATCAAAGTCCAGTCTGAGAAGCAGGAAAATAAAGGTTCATTCAACAGTGGGTCTGTAAATCCCATAAACAGTGGGTCTGTAAATCCCATATAAATAAAACTTATTGTTGTTGTTGTTGTTAAAACGTTCTGAGGGATCACCATGTAATGTCTTGGTGTCAATCCATCAGCCATTAGATGGACATGTAAGACACCTTCTGCAGCTTTTTCAGAGAATATATTTTTCATCCTGTATTCTCTCAGATCACCTCTCCTTTCTCCATCCTCTTATCCTAACATATTGTCTCCTTTCCTTCCTTAGTTACCTTTCACCCCACCCTGTTTCACAGCTTGCTCTCCTTTTGAACCCCTCCCCTCCAAAAAACAGTTGGTCTACCTTCTATTTCTCTTAAAGGTTTTCTGTGTATACTCTACGTGGGTGCATAGACATGAGGGAGAGAGTAGCACTGAACCCTTAATGCAGGGTTCCCCAACATGACACCCATGGGCGCCAAGGTTCCCTCCAGTAGTTCCCCTGGTGTCTGCCGAGCTTTTCAGAAACTGAGCGAGTCCTTTGTAAGGCAGGACTTGTTATTGGCTGCCCTCATTCAAATGAAAGGGTTTTCCATGGATATGATAGCAGCAGCAGCCCATGGAAGATCAGGAGGACAACTAAGCATCCAGATTCCATTCTCCCTTCAGGTTTCCTTCGTTTTATTCCACCTTTTCTTCCTTCCTTCCTTTCCCCAGGCTTTCCTTCATTTCTTATTTTTCCACTTATGCGATTCTTTTGCAAGATGAGGAGGGAGATATTGTGTACTGGCTCCATCTCCTGTGGCAGTCATTTTGGAGTGGCACTAACCACCCCCTCTCAAAACTCCAAAGGTGCCTGCAAGCTCAAAAGGTTTGAGGACCCTTTGAGCAGAGGGTGCTTTTCACTAAGTAGTGAAATACTAGTGGCATTTGGAGGGTATCAAAAGAGTCATTTGGGGGACTGATCTTCATCAAATAGGCACAAATTGATCATTGGCAGAAAAACGATGGGCATCTTCAGGAAAGTGATCTGGTCCTCCATCTTATCTGGATTTATAACCCTGGCCTAAGATAAAAAATAGACATGCCCAGAGATGGCGGAGGAGCAAACAGATTTTCTTTCCCTCCATTTTCTTATCCACAACCCAGAGCAAAGTAGAACACAACAAAAAGCAGGAAGACCCCAAGTTTCTGGCTGAAAGATTCCAACAGGCCCAGATCCTCTTTCATTAAAGAGAGAGAGAGAGAGAGAGAGAGAGAGAGAGAGAGAGAGAGAGAGAGAGAGAGAGAGAGAGAGAGAGAGAGATCAAAGTGACATTAGTGCAAATCACAACACTTCATAAAAAGAGCTTCTCTCTCCCCGCCCCCACAAAAGCTCTAGAGGATGGCTTCTTGAAAGAATCCGAGGGGGATGTAAAATATATATCATGCCAGAGTAATAAGAAATCAAATCAAATCAAATCTTATTAATACGGTCAATTAACCAGTCACATGTTAATATTGTCGAAGGCTTTCATGGTCAGAGTTCATTGGTTCTTGTAGGTTATCCTACACACTTGACACTGAGAGACACTGTCCTTCAGTGTTACTCCTCTGAAGATGCCTGCCACAGCTGCGGGCGAAACGTCAGGAAAGAAAATACCAACACCACGGTCACACAGCCCGGATAACCTACAAGAACACATGTTAATACATCAGAATTCTAGACTTAAGAGTAATAAGAGATAAAAATTATTTTCCTAGCACAAGAAACAGGGAGAATGAACCTAGAGACAGACAGAACAGCTACACCACAGAGGACACAAGTATGGTAACATGCCCAAATTCTTGGTCTCACTCTCTAAAGGCTATTTGGGTCAACTTAAATTGTAGCATTCACTGCTTTATTCCCATGGAAGACAAATTGTGGATGCCATTATGCAAATCAAGAATATTGCACGACACTCATGCTTAAATGCTTAATTTGCGTAATATATAAAGGGCAATGCTGGTTGTCTTGGCAGAGAATGTTGGTTTTCCTTTTTAGTTCAAAATACACATAGCCACTGTCTTTAACTACTATTCCTTCAATATCATGGAGGGAAAACAATATTTCTTCAGAAAATAGCAGTCATTTCCATTATGTCAGCTTGAGGGATATCAGTGTTCTTGCTTCTCCCACCAAATGCCTGGAACCTTATTGAAATCTAAATCAAATACATAGCTGCTACTACTCTTCTGCATTTCAGTTAATACGACCTTTGAAAATAATATATTCTGAAGAAACAAATTTCTCTAATCCTTCCATTGACACAAACACTTTCGTGCAAATTTCCATGAAATGCAATCTATCTTCATTTATAGGTTAATTTGCATGAAACAAATGTCCCCGTAAACAAACATCGGTTTGCAAAACCATATGGGCATTTACCTACCAGGGTTATTAATGTTACACATTCCATCTGGAGGCATCCATTTGGAGAGACAATAAAGATCCAAGGTCATATTAAAACACAAAGCTGATTGCAGGCAAAGCTCAGTGTGTGTGGAAAGGAGGCCTTAAACACGGTGACAGTTATAAACAACACATATGCATAATACACGGGCCTTTTTGTAACATGATTACATGTAGCAAAAGATCATACCATTTTATTACAAATGATTTTATTACAAATTCACAATGGGAGGAAGTAAGCCACTGTACCATCCTCTACAGATCTATATTTGGGCCAGTGCTATTTAGTTATTAAAAAATGATACAGAGTCAGGGATGAGTGTAAAGTGACCAAAATTATATAGGATTGTGAAAACCCAAGCAGACTGGGAAGAGCTCCAGAAGGATCATCCCAAGCTATGTAAGTCGGCAACAGTGTGGCAAATGAGATCCCATGTCAGTGTAAAGCAACTGCATTGGGGTGGCAAATCCTAACTCTAAATATATACCAGTGGGGTCTGGATTTATGGCATCTGATCAGGAAAAAGATCTTGGTGTTGTTGTGGATAGCTCAGGGAAAGTTTTGGTTCAGTATGCAATGATGGTAAACAGAAGGCAAATTCTATACAAGGGATTATTAGGAAAGGGACTGAAAATAAAATGGCCAATATCATAATGGCTTTACTCTAATCTATTATGTGGCATGTTAGGAAGATTGCTGGAGATTTGGTGGTGGAGCCTAGGAGGGAAGGATTCAGGAAGGGGAAGGACCTCAGCAGGCTATAACGCCCTTCAAAGTGGCCATTTTTTTCAGGGGAACTGATCTCTGCAGTCTGGTGATTGGTTGTAATACTGGGTAATCTCCAGGCCCCACCTGGGGGTTGGCAACCCTATCTCAAACATACATTCTCTTGGTTAGGGTTGCCAGGTTTCTCACTATAGCTATAGCAAGAGAATTCCTGCTGGCAGCCCCCCCCCCAACCCCTGCTACAGCCTTGGGGGGGGGGGAATAAAGCAAAAATCGTCATACCTCTCTAGAAGTCAGAGGAAACTCTATGGGAATCACCTTGGAAAGATATTATGCCATAGATGTGATGGCACCTCTCCATGTCCCCGCCTCTCAAGTAGGGTTGCCAACCTCCATGTGGTGGCTGGAGATCTCCTGGGATTACAACTGATGTCCAGATGACAGAGATCAGTTCCCCTGGAGAAAATGGCCACTTTGGAAGGTGGACTCTATGGCATTATGTCCTATTGAAGTCCCCCCACATCTCCAAACTCTGCCCTCCTCAGGCTCCACCCCCAAACCTCCAGGTATTTCCCAACCCCAGGCTGGCAACGCTACTCTCAAGTCTTCCACTGGCGGCCAGCCCACTGGGGGCTGTGGCGACCCTACTCTGAGTGGAATCAGCACACATTCAGCTAGTAACCATCCAAGTGTAGGGTTGCCAACCTCCAGGTAATAGCTGGAGATCTCCTGCTAATACAACTGATCTCCAGCAGTCAGAGATCAGATCACCAGGAGAAAAAGGGCCGCTTTGGCAATTGAACTCTATGGCATTGAAGTCCCTCCCCTCCCCAAACCCCGCCTTCCTCAGGCTCCGCCTCAAAAATCTCCCGCTGCTGGCGAAGAGGGACCTGGCAACTCTAAGCTGATAGAGATCCCTTCACCTGGAGAAAATGGTCACTTTGGCAATTGTACTCTATGGCATTGAAGCCCCTCCCCTCCCCAGACCCTGCCCTCCTCATGCTCCACCCCAAAAACGTCCCGCCAGTGGCGAAGAGGGACCTGGTGACCCTATCCAAGTGGTATGTGACCAGCGATCTCTGAGGTTATGGATCACCAATTGTATTTGTTCCTTTAGTAGATTTAGCAATGTAATACCTTTCCTTGTGAGCTACAACCAATTTTTGTATCGTGGTTTTCTGCTGACCAATTTGTGCTGCATCCTCAGTGGTCTGAGTCAACTTCCAGTTCCTCTCATAATGTCTCTGGTTTGTACCTTTGTTTCTTCTAGACTCCCCCAACATCTGGAGAAACTTGGAGATGCTATGCTGTAAATGTGACTGAGTCAGAGGAACTACCAGCACAAGCTTGCAGGGCCTTACATAAACATTTTTTTTTGTAATTGTGGAACTGGAACAACTTACCAAACCATTGGCAGGAATGTGGTAAAGCATCTGTAAGTCAGTGGAGGTGTGGAGGGAGGTACTTTGGAATTTCCTGCATTGTGCAGGGGGGTTGGACTAGATGACCCTGGTGGTCCCTTCCAACTCAATGATTCTATGATTCATGCATGGTCCAGTCACCCAAGGGTGACAAAATACCTCAAACCAGCCCAGGGTCTTTCTTATGTCCTCTTCACTAACCCATCTGCCCTTTGTCCTGTGAGGGAATAGACACCTTTGATTTAATTAAATGTATCTGAACAGAGCTTAAGAAATATTACTTGCGGCATCTGTGATTCTTTTCACAACCACAAGACTCAAGACTTGCCTGTGGCAATTAGCAGTTATGAGTTCACTGAGGAGTAAAAAGCTTCATTATGTAAAATAAAATGTGAAACTGGGCAATAATGCAGGAAATTAATAATGCCCAGAAGATGTAAAAGGTAAATATAATTGTAATGCAAACAAATTGGCTTTAAATATTGGCTTTTACATGACAGCTGCTCTTGGAACTCTCCCTCTTATTAACAACAGTAATTTACAACTGGCAGGTCTGAGTTAAGCACACAATGGAAATTGCTGCCATATTCCCCGTGCTTCAGTTTCAACCCTTTCCTTTTTTATCTCATGTGGAATGGCCTCTTGGCCATCGCTTTGCCTTAACCTATGAGGCATATTAACATGGTTATGACCCAACATTGTATCTCTTCTGGACAAGCCAAGAGGAATACATCACCATAATAACAGCCTTCCCAGCGTCAGGAACAGCTGGTATTTACTTACTTGATATCCGCATTTCCTTATTCAAACAAGCAAACTTTACAGTAGACTGACTCTGCCTATTCCAAATGAGGCTGCCTGCCTTGAGCTGATCGCCACAAATTGCAGGTGCTGGTAATAGTGCTGGCCCAACAGCACAGGCAACCCAAGCAGTTGTTTGGGGCATACAGGCATCTGGGGTTCAGCCAGGGCTGGCCCAAGGTTTCTTGGTGCCCTAGACAAATGATGACTTTGATGGCCCTCTCTTCAACAGAGAGAAAAATGAGAAGTCTAGAATGAACGTTTTACTTACGGGGCATTCAGAATGAACAATGTAAAAATAAAAATAGGCTCTTCAGAGGTCCTTCGTGTTCCATCATGACAGCCATAGAAGACCAGATTCAACAGATTTGAAGATCCCAGTTACCATGAAGCTTCAAGCCAGCAGAGGAGGCTCCTCTTCCCTTTATGGTGCTCCTCAAGATGTGGCACCCCAACCTGGCCCAGGCTAGCCTGATCTTATCAGATCTAGGTAGCTAAGCAGGGTCAGCCCTGGTTATTATTTGGATGGGAGACCACCAAGGAAGTCCGGGGTTGCTATGCAAAAACTGGCAATGGCAAACTACCTCTGTTCTTCTCTTGCCTTGAAAACTCCACGGGATTGTCATATGTTGGCTGCGACTTGATGGCACTTTCCACCACCGCCAAGATCAGGTGCCCTAGGCAATTGACTAAGTTTGTGTAGTTGTCAGGCCAGCCCTGGGTTCAATAATCAGTTGTAGAAGTGTACCTCAAGAGCCTTTGCCATGTCAAAAGATTGCAGATCTTTTGATTCTTGTGGAAAACCTACCACTGATTTATGACCGTCTAAGCTTTCATGGGCTAGAGTCCATTTCATCAGATGCACACATGCCTTTTTTTGTTTGTTCTGTGATAAACACAGTTACCACTCAGGAAGTTGTCTGTGATTTGTGAATTGTGGCTCAACAACATTACAAGGAGGGGATGAATTAGTTGGTTTGCCTAGAGAAGTCAGTTGAGACCCCTAAATGTCTTGGGCCTACCCTGGCTCTTGAGGAACTTCTTAGAAGTTCCTCTGAGATCTTAAACATTTACATTAATCTCAAAAAAGTTCCCTTATTGGAACATTGACTTTTTACCTTAAACTCACACTACTGCTCATGGAGAGCCACTATCAACCAAAACCAAAAATGTTACTTCCATCTCTGGCATAAAGCATGTAAGGAGGCTAGAAGCTCACCCATCCCTCTGGGAGCAGCTGTTTCAAGATGGGAACCACCTACCAGGCAAGAACTTGCTCACATTCCTGAAACAAGGGGCAGATGCCACATTGGGTAACACAGCTTAGAAGAGCCACAGGTGACAGGTCAAGGATGTGTTTCCCAAGCCTCTGAGCCAACTCTTTGTTTGTTTGTTTATTTAAATTTCTAACCCACCCACCCCTGACCATAAGGCCAGGCTCAGGGTAGGTTTTGAATTTGGGGACTCCTTTTATGCCTACTCTACTTTCTGACTCTTCATTGTGCAGAATCTGCTGCTGTTTGCAAGAACAATAGCTATCCTGTTTAGGACTAGGAATCTTTCCAAAGCATCTAACAATACGATGGTGGCAATGGCGAACCATGGTGACCATGTGAAGAGTTCCAAAATAAGGAACAAATTATCAAGTTAGGAAAATATCATATTATGGTACACCATATATATGGCATAATTTATCTTTATTGTCCCAACAATGTGATGAATTAGTAGTACTTTATTAGAACACACCATCCTGGTAATGTCGCAGTGATGGTACATCTCTTCTTCTGATAAAGGCAAAAGAGAAACTCTGCCCTGCCTCCATTTTAAAACTTAAATACATTTGGGTGGAATTCTGTGGGAACTCACTCTACTACATGGCAAGTTTCACAGCCGTTTTTTCTTAATCTTCCTGAACTTGCCTCCAGATCTCAGCTGACCTCATGTACCTTACATTTGGAAGACAGAAAGTCTAGAGTTGGATTGAAAATGTCAAACCAGCACTGCTATCACCCTGTTCAAAATTGCCAGAAAATGGATGTGTAAATCAGTAGTTTAGACAGGATGGATAAAGATAAGAGGAAGAGATCATGTTTGATGGAGGAGCTGGAAGGAAGGGAATAGTAGCTGGGAACAGCAGACAGCCGGGTGGACAGGTGATTAAGGGCACCGCACCACTGGTTTTATTCCAAGCCTGTAGAGCCAACTGTGAATGAACTGTGTGTAACTCGATCCAAACTGTAGGCAGTAAGACTTTACCTGTTTTACCGGTTTCTTGCAATCCGGTGTATCCTGATTAGTTATCAAGAGTAAAGCAAACACATTTAGGTTCAGAAGACAGCCAGTGCGTGTACCTGTTTATGCGCTGCCCTCTGTGCCATTCTACTTATGGCAGCTTTCCCGTCCTCAGATGAAAGTCTACAGTCACATATTAAACTCCCTGTGGTCCCTTCCATAACCTCCATTATCTCATCTGTATCTAAACTTCGTTATTTTTTCTCAGCTTCCTGCTTTCAGCATGCTTAATTCCACCCAATAACATTGTCACCATGGGTTCAAAAGGCAAATCCTTGCTAGTCATTTTCAAATATGTGAAACTGAGTTTTACTCTAAAAAAAGTAAGCATTTTTATAAAATGGTATTTTGTCTAGTAGTCAATGGCATCTCTAGCAAAGATTGTATCTTCCAAGCTGTCAGCATTTTGAATTGCTAGCCCTTGTGATAACATTTTCAAAATACCACCCAAAATGAAGCCCGCTCTATTACAACTGGGAAGGGTGTCAATTGATATTATCTGGTTGGTCAATCGATAATCTTGAATGTCAGGGAGTACTTTTGTCTGTATTTATGTCTCAGTTGGTTTGAGGATTGGTTTCTAATCAGACCGGACTCTGAGGAATGGTTCAGTATACCCTACATAACAAGAGGAAGAGTAATGCGGCTCAACAGCTGTACGCATCCGCTTAGTGGACCCGGACTGTTAGCAAATGGTTTTGTTCAAATGCCCACTAGGCCTTGGAAAAGTCAAGCTTCTGCGGTAATTGACAGCAAGGGGCAGGTGCCTGTCTTTGGGACAAGAAAGTGCAGTTCAGAGTCTGGATGAAACAGAGAGAAGAGCAGACACTCTGCTGGGGTTGGCTGAAGGACTTTGGGGTGTAGAATCTCCCCCCCAGTCCCCCCTCTCTCTGGGGATTTATTGTGGGACAGGGGATCTTCTGCCTTTAGAAGTACCACTTTGTCTCCTCCTAGTAGGGTTTCCAGCTCTGGGTGGGGAAATACTTGGAGATTCTGGGGATGGAGCCTGTGGCGGGCGGGGTTTGGAGAGGGGAGGGACTTCAATGCCATAGAGTCTAATTGCCAAAACAGCCATTTTTTTCCAGGGGAACTGATCTCTATCAGCTGGAGAGTAATTATAATAGCTAGTATCTGGAGGTTGGCAACCTTAACTATCAAGCACCGTTTGAACACCACTTCCATGTTCTAGTATTTTACCTACCCAAAGTATCTAGATTTAGCTGCAATTTGCTAGAATGTCTGTGGAAACCCACCACATCCCTTTCCCCAAGAAAGATGCCCTAGGCCCCACCCCACCCAGAACCGACTCCAGCACCAGATGAACATGCCTTATTCAGCTCTGTGCCTCCCCAGGGTAAGTCCACTGGAATAATATTCTCTAGTGGAAATGCTAGGCAAAGTTGAAGGCAGTAGGAAAAGAGGAACACCCATGAGTTGTACTGACTCCATAAATAAGGTTGCCAGCCTCCAGGTAGTAGCTGGAGATCTCCTGCTATTACAACTGATCTCCAACAGATATAGATGAGTTCACCTGGAGAAAATGGCCGCTTTGGCAATTGGACTCTACGGCATTGAAGTCTCTCCTCTCCCCAAACCCCACCCTTCTCAGGCTCCGCCCCCAAAATCTCCCACCAGTGGCGAAGAGGGACCTGGCAACCTTATCAATAAAGGAAGCCACGGCCTTCAGCTGGCAAGATCTGAGCAAGGCTGTTAACAATAGGATGCTTTGGAGGTCTATAGGGGCACCATAAGCTGGAAGTGATTTGACAGCACATAATGCACACCCAGTGTCATCTATATACTGCTACACATGCTGAGATATGTGGTGTTAATATATTATGTTAAATTTATTCCAGGTTCTTGACATACATAATAACCTACTCCTTTCAAGAGACAGCTTTGCTGTGGTCTTTCACCAGGTAGCAATACTCATGAGTACAAGTTATAATAAATGTATAGGAAATACACTTACAGTGCAAACCTAAGCAGAGTTACAGTGTGGCTGTTGCTGGCAGCTAGTTTAAAATAAAATTTCTGTGTGGCTTCCTCTCCATGATACTTAGGCCACTGATGCATGGCTGTTTCCCCCATTCACCATGCCGACTACTTCGGGGCTTTGCTTTGCTTTTGCTTGCATGTTCCAACTGTCAGAGGTTGCCTTGCTCTCCCCGCGCATTTCTGCGTGTTTCACCTGCATTTTCTGGATTTGTGTTTAGCCAGCATCCAGAAAATGTGTGGAAAATGCGCAGGGAGAGCGAGGCGATGTCTAAAGTTGCCAACCTCCAGGTACTAGCTGGAGATCTCCTGCTATTACAACTGATCTCCAGCCGATAGAGATGGAGAAAATGGCCGCTTTGGCCACTGGAATCTATGGCGTTGAAGTCCCTCCCCTCCCCAAACCCCGCCCTCCTCAGGCTCCACCAACCTCCCTGGCAACCCTAGCAATGTCTGACGGTTGGAAAAGGCATGCATAATCAAAGCAAAGCCCTGAAGTAGTTGGCAGGGTGACTGCGAGGAAACAGCCAGGCATAAATGGCCTTAAGTTCTTCTTTAGCAAAGACTGTAAAGGTCTACCAATTCTTCTGGGCTTTCTGTGGTAACCAAAGGGGATTAGTTGCTACTGGTTTCAACTACAGCTGGTGTCAGAAATTTTGGTTTTAATATTCTGGTTTTTTAAAAAAATTTACATATTGGACATGGCTTTGGGGCAGTTTCTAAATGGTAAAAATTAGGGTTGCCAACCTCCAGGCGGGACCTGGAAATCTCCAGGAATTACAACTGATCTCCAGACTGCAGAGATTGGTTCTGCTGGAGAAAACAGCTGTTTTGGAGCATGGACTCTATGGAATTATACTCCACTGAGGTCCCTCCCTTCCTTAACCCCCACTCCCGGCTCCACTCCCAAGAATTTCCCAGAGTTGGCAATCCTAAAAATAAATAAATACGTAAGTATGTAAAGGGGGTCTTTCCCACTGATGGATTTCCCAACCTTTATTATCAGTTCTCGTGTTTCTGCCATTGCATTACACTCACTATATGGCGATACTTAATTGCTGCCTTGGACTTACACATGAAATGATCAGAATATTGATTTCAACGAGGACACAGAAGGGCTCTTTTCCCCAGTGTCTGTAATCACATTCTCACCAACAATGGAATAGCAGAGAGAATTAACTGTTTACCACTTCCAGACATTTAAAAAGGTAATGAATGTACAAACACCAAAGGAAAAGCGAGCTCTGGAGATGTGGTTCATGATAGAAAATTCAAACAATATTAGACTCTGAAAGTCAACATTAGACACACTTCTACTAAGGACCTACAAACAAACAGAGTTCCTCTGTACACACATTAACAAACAGAATTCAAACAATGATGGCGGATTTCACCTTTCCACAGCCTCAGTTCTGGCTTTACAGCTTTCGAGACTCTGGTGTTCACCCATGTGACATTGAGCATACAACAGTCGAGTATATGGCCTGAACACCCCTCCCCCGCTTTGAGATATGCCATATTTACACCAGAGTCATAAATCTAGCAATAATTCCATTAGTAAATTGCTCGCTTTTTACAACAGAATGCTAGGTCTTGATAGTATTCTTTAACTCATAGTTGTGCCTTTTAAGCTGTATGGTAAATTTCAGAGAATCTGCACAAAGTAAAAGACATTTCAAAAATTGTGTTCCATAGAGCCAGCGTGGTGTAGTGGTTAAGAGCGGTGGTTTGGAGCAGTGGACTCTGATCTGGAGAACCGGGTTTGATTCCCCACTCCTCCACATGAGCAGCGGATGCTAATCTGGTGAACTGGGTTGGGTTCCCCACTCCTCCACATGAAGCTAGTTGGGTGACCTTGGGCTAGTCACAGCTCTCTTCGAGCTCTCTCAGCCCCACCTACCTCACAGGGTGTCTGTTGTGGGGAGGGGAAGGGAAGGTGATTGTAAGCCGGTTTGATTCTTCCTTAAGTGGTAGAGAAAGTCGGCATATAAAAAACAATTCTTCTTCTTCAGATTTAATCAGGGTTGCCAGCTTTCGATTTGAACTATCTTGTCCTACAGGACAGCTAGGGTTGCCGATTGGTGCCTGGAAATCTCCCGGAATTACAGCTGATCTCCAGAGTACAGGGATTCATTTCCCTGGAGAAAATGGCTAATTTTGAGGGTAGACTCTACGGTACTATATCCCACTGAGGTTCCTCCCCAACTCCACCCTCCCCAGACTGCACCCCCAAATCTCTAGGAATTCCCCAGCTCAGAGCTGGCAGTTTTGACAGAGCCAGTATCAGGACAGAATCCAAAGAGTTTTGATGAAGCCTGGAGGAATCCGAAGGGTCACTGGCGGAGTGTGGGCAGCCTCTGGCACTGTCAGGGCTAGGCAGGGCCTGTGAATCTAGAGCAGGGTCCCCATCCTTGTTCAACCTGTGGATGCTTTTGGAGTTTTGAAAACAGGTAGAGGTCACCACCACAAAATGGCTGTCATGGGGGGTGGAGAAGGGTCAGTCACAAAATATTAGGAGGTTCTAAGCCAAGCATTGTCCTATGATGGAGGGAACTGTTTCTAAATAGGTGGTCCTTGCAGGTGCCTCATGGCCTCTCCAAAAGCATCTCTTGCTCCACTGAGGTAGAGGAAAGCCAGGATTGGCTCTTTGCTTTCAAATGAGATGCTTTGCCAAAGAAGGACATAGGCTTAGGGTTGCCAGCTCTGGGTTGGGGAATCCCTGGAGATTTTGGGGGTGAAGTCTGAGGAGGGCGGGGTTTGGAGAGGGGAGGGACTTCAATGCCATAGAGTCCAATTGCCACAGTGGCCATTTTCTCCAGGGGAACTGATTTTTATTGCCTGGAAATCAGTTGTAATAGCGGGAGATCCCCAGCTACCACCTGGGGTTCTGCATGGGCTCTAGGAAACACATTGGTAAGCAACACTGGTAAAACCATGGGCATTATTGATCTAGAATATCCAGTGCAGGTTCCTGAGACACTGGCTTTGGAAAGAAACTGGAGACACAAAATCACATGTTCAGTTCTTATGAAACCATGTCTGGGTTTATTTATTAGATAATGATACCCCACTTTTCTCTCCAATAGGTACCCAAAGCATTGCTCTCCCCTTTTCCATTTTAACATCACAACTCTGTGAGATGGCATAGGTTGAGAGAGAGATTGGCTCAAGGTCAGAGCTTCCTTGGGAGAGTAGAGATTGGAACTTGGGCTCTCTCAGATCCTAGTCTAACCATTATGGGCTCTGCCCATGGCCAATAAGTCTGACAATCAGTACACATAAAGTGTGGCTGTAACACTATTAACACCGAGAGCACATAACAGTCATTCTACCAACTCTGGAGAATAACTGGAAATAGCTTTATACTTACTGAACTTGGGCCCTGAAATCTTTTGCAGTGAAGAGATGGAGAAAGTCTCCCAATAAAGAGTGCCCTAATTGTTATTGGCATGGCGCCTCTTTGTGTGAGATAGTCAATAACACACAACAGTCAAATCCAGGAGTGATGCTGCTCTTCGGTCTCTGATAATGCAGCGCTTTCCCCAGGATCAAGGTATTAAGGTTTGGGTTATTTGTATTGATTTTATGTGCTGCCATGCTGTGTCACTCATGCTCATATTTGTGGTTCACAAATTCCTCCTTTAAATGTCACAGCTATTTCATCTCCTTTTGCCATCAATACCGCAAACGCCGGGGTCTGTTTATTAACCCCAAGTGCTGGCACTCATGTCGACAGCTTCATACACATGTATTCGCCAAGCAAATACTATGCTTATATATTTTTTAAATTGAGTTTCTATTATAAAACAACAACAACAATCAAACAAACAGAAGAGAAATACCAAGGGCACAATCCACCAGGAACTTCTCTTGCTTTAACCCCATTGAAATGAATGGTGAAGCTCTTGTTCATTTCAGTGGGTCTTGGGCTGGATAACCTTCCTATGAATTGTGCCCACTGGACAACTTCCTTATGTAGGATTGTCAGCTCCGGGTTGGGAAATACCTGGAGATTTTGGGGGGTTGGAGTCTGAGGAGGCCGGGGTTTGGAGAGGGGAGGGACTTCAATGCCACAGAATCCAATCGGCAAAGCAGCCATTTTCTCCAGGGGAACTGATTTCTATCTGCTAGAGATCAGTTGTAATAGAGATCTCCAGCCACCAATTGGAGTTTAGCAACCCTATCCCTATGGATTGTGCCCAGATGGAATGACTTGACTTTGCTTCCTTTTGTTGTCATGGAATTCTTTTAGGAAAACTAATCACAAGGGCAATACACCACACACCTTCAATGGAATTACAATAACAACATATACGCATATCATTTTTCTATAAGAAAAAACAAAATATAAAACCAAATACCACACTACAAAATTAGGGTTGTAAAGAAAACCTCAGTACAAATCAGTTTTGGTAATCACAAACATGGGTCAAACACAATGTGATTGTAGCTAGTGAATGGCTAGGATTGCCAACCTCCAGGTAATAGCTGGAGATCTCCCACTATTACAACTGATCTCCAGCCGATAGAGATCAGTTCACCTGGAGAAAATGGCCGCTTCGGCAATTGGACTCTTTGGCATTGAATTCCCCCCCTCAACCCCCCTTCTCACGCTTGGCCCCAAAAACCTTCTGCTGCCCGGTGGCAAAGAGGGACCTGGCAACTCTATGAATGGCAGAATTTGGGTTGGATCCAAAGGTGGTTTTCCAATGATGCATGGACTTCCACCAGCGAACAGAACTTTCCTGATCCCCCCGACTGCTTCAGTACACTGAGCCCCACAAATTCTGCTTCTGGAGGGCACTGGATCCTCAGGAGAATCTCATGAGGGGTGAATTGGGGATCTGCAGTGAGAGGGGAACAGAAAAAAACCCTCTTTCCACTGGTGGAAAATGTCTTTTCATTACATCGGTACCAAATCTTTATGCTTTTCCCATGGCTGGGATCTAGGGTTGCCAGCTCTGGGATGGGAAATACCTGGAGATTTTGGGGGTGGAGCTTGAGGATGGTGGGGTTTGGTAAGGGTGGGACTTCAGCAGGGTATAATGCCATGCAGTCCACCCTCCAAAGCAGCCATCTTCTCCAAGGGAACTGATCTTGGTCATCTGGAGATCAGTTGTAATAGCGGGAGATCTCCAGGTGCTACCTGGACTTTGTCAGACTTACTGGGATCCAAAGGCCTGATCGAGGAATGCCTCAGGAGCACTGAAGTTTCCCTGCCTCTCCCCCCATTTCCAGCAGTCTGTGCAGCTGAAAACTGCTTTGCAAAATCAGGGGACCCTCCAGAGCGGGATTCAATGCAGTGTGATAGGATTTGTCCAGAAATGATAGCTGCCAACTTTCTCCACATGGGCACAGAAGTATAACTCGTTCCTGCTTGGGGCGGTGGGGGGTTGATCCTGGCCTCTGACAATACTTTTCCTTAAACAACCTAAGAAATCAATTTTCCATTGTTTTCCCCCGGGGCCTAGAACTCTTTCCCGCTTGGAATCTCTTTCCCATTCCCAGTCCCTCCTTTAAATTTACATCTTCCACAATGCCTTTGCTATACTAGAGGGGTCCCTGACTTTTTTGAGCCTGCTGGTACCTTTGAAATTCTGACACAGCATGGTGGGCGCAGCTACAGAATGGCTGCACCCAAAATGGCTGCCACAGCTTGCCTTCAGTCACACAGCGAAGATCTTTGTACTGTGTTGGCAGCTGCTACCAAAGCAACTTTTAAAAAATCTGCATAGCCAATCGGATCTCCAATGGCCAATCAGAAGCTCTCCCAGGCAACAGCCCCCACATTCTAAAATACTTGGCCAGAAAAGGTGTTGGCAGGTGCCATGGTGCCCATGGACATCATGTAGGGTTGCCATCCTCCAGGTACTAACTGGAGATCTCCTGCTATTACAACTGATCTCCAGCCGATAGAGATCACTTCACCTGGAGAAAATGGCCGCTTTGGCAATTGGACTCTATGGCATTGAAGTCCCTCCCCTCCCCAAACCCCACTCTCCTCAGGCTCTGCCCCAAAAATCTCCTGGAATTTCCCAACCCAGAGCTGGCAACTCTAGCATCATGCTGGGCATCCCTCTGCTGCAGTTAATGTAACCATTTATTCCTCAGCCTAGGAATATTCAGCCTTTGCTTATTTTTATTCATAATCCCAAATTTTGCTAGTTTGAAATCTAGATTGTAAACTTCTTAAGGAAAGGGCTTGCCTTTTTGGTTGCTGTTGCTCTGCAAACCTGCAACCTCTTTGGTTGATGATGCTCAAGAATAAAACACGACAGCTTCAATGGACACAATCCAGCCACAGCAAAGCACTTTTAAGTCCCATTGATTTTGGCTGGAGAGATTTAAACTTGTGCTTACCTCATTGTTTGCAAACAGTGGGACTTAAAGGTGCTAAGCTATGGCTGGATTGTGCCCAATATCATAGAAATTCTGTCATAGAAATGTCTGTCTTTGCACTAATATGTATCACTAATATGTTTGCACTTGGAGCACTTTCTTTGCATAGTGATTTTAGCTTTTGTGACAATTCCTAGCCCATTTGAAATGTCTGAAATGCTTCCATAAGGGTGAGACCAGGCAGGCGTAGATTTAAAATAATTAAAAATCATGTAATGCCAAGGTCAAAACTTTTATCTGCAATTTTTTATGGGCCTCAGATATTATTTGGTAAAGGAAATAGCAAGCAGGATTGCAAACCTAAGTTGTCTTTTCCTGTGCAGTGCCTTAAAAACCTGGAATTATTTATACACAGTCCTTCAGAGAACTGAATAAGCTATCCATTGAAAGCAAATTCACTCCCGTTCGTATGTTAAATGAATTGGGAAGACACACACACACGACAAACATATAAGGATAATGACTGCATTTCTTCGTCATTGTCCTGTTTTTATCTTCCATGATCCTTTAACAAACATGGCAGCAAGACTAAAAATAGTAATGCTGTTACCTCTTATTTCTCCACCACTGCTTACTTAATGCCTTTATAATATTTGGTCATGGGACCATTTGGTAAACTTACTGATGCTATCGGAGAACGATTTTACAAACAGTCAAAGTTATACTATTGACACCTCCCAATTGGAGAGTATTTGTTCTGCGTTAGGTGCAGACTTGCTCAATGGGATTAACAAACATTACAAGGGAGAAAAGGCTATGTCCAAATCCACCCTGGTTGTTTATAAAACCTTTACAACTCATCAGCTTCCACGAACATACTGGCACCATTCAATTACCCGTCCCTTTTAGAGAGCCTTAGAAAAGCAGCCGGTGCCCATGTAAATAGACAAATCTGAAAACTAGCAGGTCTTGTTGGCTTACATACTGTAGGTAATGTTTTCTTTTGCTCAAATTTGTTCTGGAAACTAATCACACTCTGATAAAGCCATCTGCAAATATGAGAAAGATTGACATCCACATGTCAAAGTTTACACAGCCTGACCAAGTGTACATATAGTGGAGATGATGTTAGGGCCCTGCTCTTCCGAGTTTCGACAGGGCCATGTTCAAATGCAGTGACGAAGGAGGGTTCCTCAGATGGAGCCAATGCAAAAGCCCACTCACAAATCACAAAAAAATCACAAAATCACACAAGGTTGGAAGAGACCACAAGGGCTATCCAGTCCAACCCCCTGCCATGCAGGATCCCACAATCAAAGCGCTCCCGACAGATGGCCATCCAACCTCTGCTTAAAGACCTCCAAAGACGTGGACTCCACCCCCCCCCCCGAGGCAGGGCATTCCACCGTCGAACAGCCCTCACTGTCAGAAAGTTCTTCCTAATGTTTAGGTGGAATCGCTTTTCTCTTAGTGTAAATCCATTACTCTGTGTTCTAGTCTCTGAAGCAACAGAGAACAAGCTAGTTCCCTCATTAACATGGCATCCCTTCAAATATTTAAACATGGCTATCATGTCACCCCTTAACCTTCTCTTCTCCAGACTAAACAAACCCAACTCCTTAAGTCTCTCCTCATAGGGCATAGATTCCAGACCTTTGACCATTCTGGTCGCTCTCCTCCGGACCCGCAAAAGTCAAACTTTGGGCATAAATGCTTGGGAAGTTCTCCTGCTCAAGACCCCATGCAATGAATGAGAAATGCATTCTCAGGCTCTTGAGCAGCTCCTTGTTCACTCCCAGGGTGGCTTGCACAGGAGAACTTGCCAGGAAACTGTACTCATTCTCAGGATCACAACCAAAATATTTCTGAAAACTGTCATTTGCAAGAGATGCTGCATCCATGGTTCATGGTTCAGAATGGATTCCTTGAAGACCCACCTTTGTCTTAAACAATCTATTCAGTTATTGGCTATGAAGCTCTATGCTTCATTGATTGGGATTAGGGACCCCTTTAAATTAGGGATTATATTTTAAATTAGGGATTGTGTCTCACTATAAAACTTCTGGATGGATTGGTTTCTGTGACCGTATTGGGGTACGGTAAGTATTTGTGAAGTTACATTAAAAATGTTCTACTCTCATGTGTTATATTTAGCCTTGTCTTTCACTGAGTAGGATGGAAGGCGGAATGGTATAGCCCGATCTTGGAAACTCAGCAGGGTCGGTGCATGGATGGGAGACTACCAAGGATGACTTTGCAGAGGAAGGCAATGGCAAACCACCTCTGCTTCTCACTAGTCTTGAAAGCCGCTTGCTCGGGTCTCCATAAATCTGCTGTGAGTGACACAACAGCACTCATGTACATTCACTGAATCTGATCTTCAGCCAATCAAACACCCTACCATCTATCTCAACTGCCAACAACTTTCCAAGGCAGAGACCTTTTCCAGCTGCCTGAGATTATTCTGAATTGGAGATGTTTGAAACTGAACCTGGAAGCAACTCTGAGTTGGGGAATTCCTAGAGATTTGGGGGTGGAGCCTAGAGAGTTTGGGGAGGGGAGGGGCTTCAGCAGGGTATAACAACCTGCAGTCTACCCTCCAAAGCAACTGTTTTCTCAGGGGAATGGATCTCTGTAGTCTGGAGATCAGTTGCAATTCCAGGAGATCTCCAGGCCCCACCTGGAGGTTGGCAACTCAACTCCATACTACAGAGATCAGTTCCCCTGAAGAATATGGCTGCTTTGGAAGAAGAGTTCCTTTTTATTTGCCGACTTTCTCTACCACTTAAGGGAGAATCAAACCGGCTTACAATCACCTTCCCTTCCCCTCCTCACAACAGACACCCTGTGAGGTAGGTGGGGCTGAGAGAGTGTGAGTAGCCCAAGGTCACCCAGCTGCCTTCAAGTGGGGAAACAAATCCAGTTCACCAGATTAGCCTCCTCTGCTCATGTGGAGAAATGGGGAATCAAACCCGGTTCTCCAGATCTGAGTCCACCGCTCCAAACCACTGCTCTTAACCACTACACCACGCTGGACTCTATGGCATTATACTCTATTGAGGTCCCTTTCCTCCCCGAACTCTGCCCTTCCTAGGCTCCACCCTCAAATCTCCAGGAATTTTCTCACCTAGAGTTGGCAACCTCCTCTGTGGCTTACAAGGGAGTTTGAGGAGTAATGTCAGAGGGTCGTATGTACAATTGGTGAGGGGGAAGCTGGGCCCTGATGAAGAAGAATGCTGCAACAGCAAAACAAGTGGAGAATCTCTCTTTGGAAGCAGCAGCAGATTCTTTGTATGGCAGAGAAAACGTCAAGAAAGCCTGGAAGTCCATATGAGTAAAGCTGGAGATTAGCCTGACTCTTACAAAATGGGAACAGCCTTGGAGGAAGCAGCTGCCAATTTGGTCAGCAAGCATGTAAAAGGAGGGTCGAAGTCCCTTTCTGTAGGAGGCGGAAAGTTTATATCTCTGACTGCCTTCTCCCTCACGGTCAGTCCAGTTTCTCTTGTTGACATTCAGTATTCTCCAAATGTGCCTGAAATGAGGGATTCCAGCCTCCAGGTGGGACCTGGGATCCCTTGAAATTACAGTTCATCTCCAGACTACAGAGATCAGTTCCCCTGGAGAAAAAGGATGCTTTGGAGGGTGAACTCTATGGCATTGTACCCCACTGAGGTCCCTGTCCTCTCCAGGTTCCACCCCCAAATCTCTCAAAGTTTCCCAAACTGGATCTGGCAACACTACTGCCTAGAGTTGCCAGCCTCCAAGTGGTGGCTGGAGATTTCCTGCTATTACATCTGATCTCCAGGCGACAGAGATCAGTTCCTCTGGAGAAAATGGCTGCTTTGGCAATTGGACTCTATGGCATTGAAGTACCTCCCCTCCCCAAACCCCACCCTCCTCAGGCTCCACCCCCAAAATGTCCACGGATTTCCCAACCTAGAACTGGCAACTCTACTACTGCCTCTTCCCTTGCTGGTGGTTAGGGGGAGACCTGGCAACCCTAGTTGAGAAAGTTTGGGAAGCTGTTTCCTTTAAACATGAAAAGAAGGAGGAGGAGTTTGTTTTTATATGCCGACTTTCTCTACCTTTTTAGGAGACTCAAACTGGCTTACAATCACCTTCCCTTCATCTTCCCACAACAGACACCTTGTGAGGTAGGTGAGGCTGAGAAAGATCGGAGAGAACAGTGACTAGCCCAAGGTCAGCCAGCTGGTTTAGAATCATAGAGTTGGAAGGTACCACCAGGGTCATCTAGTCCACCCCCTGCACAATGCAGGACATTCACAACTACCCCCCACACCCCCAGTGACCCCTACACTATGCCCAGAAGATGGCCAAGATGCCCTACCTCTCATCATCTGCTTAAGGTCATAGAATCAGCATTGCTGACAGACGGCCATCTAACCTCTTCTTAAAAACCTCCAGGGAAGGAGTGCTTACCACCTCCCAAGGTAGCCTGTTCCACTGAGGAATCGCTCTAACTGTTAGAAAATTCTTCCTAATGTCTAGACAGAAACTCTTTTGATTTAATTTTAACTTGTTGGTTCTGGTCCGACCCTCTGGGACAACAGAAAGCAACTCAGCACTTCAAGTACTTGAAGATGGTTATCGTATCACCTCTCAGTCTTCTCCACTTCAGGCTAAATATACCCAGCTCCTTCAACCTTTTCTCATAGGACTTGGTCTCCATCTTTGTTGCCCTCCTCTGGACACACTCCAGCTTGTCAACATCCTTCTTAAACTGCAGTGCCCAAAACTGAACACAATACTCTCGGTGAGGTCTAACCAGAGCAAAGTGATACCATCACTTTGTGTGATCTGGACACTATACTTCTGTTGATAAAGCCCAAGATCGCATTTGCCTTTTTAGCTACTGCATCATACTGCTGACTTATGTTCAGTGTTTGGTCTACTTGTCACGGTCTCTGACATAATTATGGTATTTTGTGAACGTGTGCAGAATTAATTCCATATAAAGCTTGAACATATCATGCAAACTGAACTATAAAACTATAGAGGTTTGTGTAATGAAAAGCCTGTGAAAAGCAAATGTCCTTAGAACAGGCTGACAGAATTCTCTCAAGGTCAGCTCTTCCAGAGCTAACTTTCACTATCTGTTAAATGTTAAATGTCAGCTGCCAGCTGAATCTTGAAGGCAAAACAGCTTTGCCCTCCTCAAAGTCTACTGAATGTATTAAGAGTGTATTAATAGCTTAAACTTTGATTTTTATAACTAAAGGCATTAAAGATTCCAGCAGTCCTATCAAGGATATGAATAATATGCTTCCTTGCTTTCTGTAACCTTGCTCAAGGCTATTTGCTACTGACAGATGGTCACAAAGTGACAATGTAAGCAATAATTGTGTTTTATGAGTTATACAGTTAAATATTGTGCTACAGATTTCTAAGTAGTCTCATTTAATGTGTATTGTCCTAATGAAGAGAATAGTATAAAAATTAAGTATATAATGTGATCATGAAACTCAGAAATTAGTGTTTATACTTTAAGCAAAATAGACTGAAAGGAAAGGAAGCCCATATATGGTCATAGGGAGCTGAGCAGCTGCTATTAAAACATTACTACACTGCTCATGATATCTGATAGAGGGAATAAAAGGTATAACAAGTATTCCTCCTGTTGGATGAAAAAGCTGTCTTAAGGTGGGGAAAAAAGAATCTCTCTTTTCTCCTAATGAGTCTAGAAACAGTATAAATACAGCTACAGTTAGCCCAGAGATTTAGAACCTTCCAAAAGGCTCTCAGAAAAGGCTGAATGGTATGTATGGCTTAAATACTTTACTCTAGACTTTGTGAATTATATACTTTGAACTGAATCAGAATAATTTGACTGTTATATTTTAAAAGTTGGATTTTGAAACTGAATAGTATGTAAGACTTGCTTGCTTTTAATGCATACATTGTACATACATACATTGTATTTTTACAAGAGTTTTTATAGAAGTGTTAAAGACTTGATAATCTGCATTTATACATATTTTACTAGAAGTATTTCAATAAAAAGACTTGCTTTTTAAAAGTAAGTAAAGTTGTTGAGTCCTGCTTACTCGATTATTGGCTGAATAAGATACCTTCACTTCTCAGTAAGTGATACATTCTAAGAGCCTGTCATCTGAACAGTACGACCCGCTTCATACTAAGACCCCAAGATCCTTTTTGCACACACTACTGCTCAGACAAATCTCCCCCATCCTATAATTATGCATTTGATTTTTCCTACCTAAATGCAGAACTTTATATTTATCTTTGTTGAAGTGCATTTTATTAGTTTTAGCCCAATTCTCCAGCCTGTCAAGATCATCCTGTATATTGGTTCTGTCTTCTACCTATTTGCTTACTCTCCCAATTTAGTATCATCTGCAAATTTAATAAGCATCCCCTCTATTCCTTCATCCAAATAATTTATAAAGATGTTGACTAACACAGGGCCCAGGAGGGCCTGAGGGACTCCACTAGTCACTTCTCTCCAAGTGGTTGAGGAACCATTAACAAGCACTCCTTGGTAGGGCTGTTGAAAAAAAAATTCGGTATAGTTCGGCTTCGGCAAAATTCGGCCCTTTTAAATTTGGGCCGTGCCGAAGTCCGAACTCCCCCACTTCGGATCCCCAAAATTCGGGCGAGATCCGGAGTTCGGGGGAAAATTCGGCCCCCCTGAAGGCGCGTGGGGGTGGGGGTGGAACAGATGTGTGCCTCCCAGCCGGGAGGTGCAGATCTATTTAAAGAGCCCCCCGCGCGCCTTCAGGGAAGCCCCCTGAAGGCACGTGCGAGGGGGAGCCGAACCCTGAATTTGCCGAATTTATTTCCGAACACCCCGAAGTCGGGGAATTCGGCTCCCCCCGTTTCCCGCCTTTTTTGAATTCGGTTCGTCCCAAACCGGAAACTGCCGAATCGGGGGAAATTCGGCGGTTTTTCGGTTCGGAACGAACCGAATCGACAGCTCTACTCCTTGGGTGCGATCTGTCAACCAGTTACAGATCCACCTAACAGTAATTGGATCTAAACCACATTTTCCCAATTTGTCAATCTGGTTCTCCAGATTAAAGTCCACAGCTCATGTGGAGAACTGGGGAATGAAACCTGGTTCTCTAGATTAGAGTCCACCACTCCTAACTACTACACCATGCTGGCTCAACAATTAACATGCAGTTAGCAGGTTTTTCATCAGAATGAAAGAATTGTGCCTGAATGCCGATGATGAGAGCTGAGCTTTTGACCCATCGCAGTGCCACTCACATTTTGGGGCAGGCCGCTCCTTGCTCTCCATCTCCACCTTTGGGCTCAATCCTGCTGCAGTCTGCTCCCTGAGACCTTGTACTTTGCCAGGTTATTGTAAAGGCCCATTGTTTCTCCAGCCAAATGAGGTCTGACTAAGCAGCTACCCTGCTGAAGAATGATCATTAAAGTTGGTCCACAGCATGAAGGATTTTCTTTTGGCTTCCACTGGGCAAACAAAGCGTCTGTTGACTTATGCCCAGACCTCACGCTTGCTGTTTTGGACTAGATTCCAGCAGCTGGCACCTCTGCTCTGACAATCTGAGAAAGTATAAATCACAACTGTTTCCCTTAATGGTATTTAAGAAAGAAAGGATTGACACAGAATTGAGTGAACTTCCTATCCTTTTCTTAATCAAATAAAAGATCACCGTTGCAGAGTGTGGATGCTGGATATGTGCCTCAGCCAAAAGGGCCAGTTTCCAGAACTGCTCAGAGTCTCACTTTGTATCCTGGAACTCATGAGTGTCATTGAACCAGGGTCTCCACAGAAAAGGGCTTAATTCCTCATGCAAGCTGCCGAAAAGAGTGCAGAATCAGAACAATAATACTTCACAGTGTTATCATTTTACTGTTAACACTGTGGGTTGCTTATTCTTGTTTTTATGACATGTTTTAACCTCAATAACATTATGGGTTTATTGCATTTGGCTTTTACTTCATGAGCTGCCTTAAGCAGATCTCTGGAGAGGCAGCATTATTTTACTTCATTTATACCCCAGTCTTCTCCTCAATGGGGACCCAAAGGGGCTAACATTGTTCTCCTCTCCTCCCTTTAGGGTTGCCAGGTCCGTCTTCACCACCGGCGGGTGGTTTTTGGGGTGCAGCCTGAGGAGGACAGGGTTTGAGGAGGGACTTCGATGCCATAGAGTCCAATTGCCAAAGTGGCCATTTTCTCCGGGTGAACTGATCTCTATTGGCTAATCAGTTGTAATAGCAGGAGATCTCCAGCTAGTACCTGGAGGTTGGCAACCCTACCGCCATTTCATCCTCCTAACAACCCTATGAGGTAGGCTACACTGACAGAGAGTGACTGTCTCAAGGTTGTCCAGCAAGCTGCAAGGCAGATTGGGCATTCATACCCGAGTCTCTCAGATCCTAATCCTAACCACTACACGATGGTGGCATGTGCATTTTCTAAATAAATGAATATTAATAATAACTGTTCAAAAAACCCAAAGTTCACACAGCTTCTTTATATTTTTCGGTATGGAGGCCAGATGTGTACAGGTGTGGCACATTCCATTTAGCTTTCATGCCAAAATCAGTCCTCTACTGTTGATCAGGCTCATGGGTAGTCTCCACTGTTCAACTCCCAGCACCAGATACAAAGAATCACATTGTATTTTCTGCACTTTGCATCACTTCCTGCCAGGCTGAAATTCAACAGGGCAAGCCTTTTTTCACAGCACTGTTTCTCTATGGCAGGAAGTACTAAATTGGTTGAATATCTGTCTGCCAAGCACCTGTTAAAAACTATTTAGCCAGAAAGCACTGTTAATTTGTTGCCTTGGGATGCTCTGCTGTAGGGGTGTGCACTGAAAAAATGTGTAATAATTTTGCAGCTGGATTTAAGGCCAGGTAAGGCCCTGTTTTCATTACCTAAGCTTTTTGAAGTATTATCACCAGTTTGGGATTTTTTTCCTGGATATTGTTTTTCAGGTTGTGAAAATTCAGGACAATTATTTTTGTCGGTCACAGCAGTCGTTTCCTTCTCCTATCATGGAGGCTGTTCATTTATTTCTTTAAAAATGGCAATTGAATAGTGTTTTAGCAATATAACACTGTAGCAATACATATGCCATATATATATATATATATATATATATATATAAAAACATGTCCCAGCAATAGTTGGAGCTAGACACTTTTAAAAAAAGTAAAGCTGGGAATTCTGATGGCTTGGTACACACATTGCTGTACTGTTACATTGGTGTGTGTGTGTGTGTGTGTGTGTGTGTGTGTGTGTGTGTGTGTGTAAAGTGCTGTCAAGTTGCAGCCAACTAATGGCAACTTTGTAGGGTTTTCAAGGCAAGAGACATTCAGAGGTGGTCTGTCATTGTCTGCCTCTGCATAGAGCATTGCCTGGTGGTCTCCCATCTAAGTACTAACCAGGGGCCAACCCTGCTTAGCTTCTGAGATCTGATGAGATCAGGCTAGCCTGGGCCATCAAGGTCAGGGCGTTACATAGATATAACACCATTTAATTGTTGAATTTTTTTACAACGGCATTGTGACAGCCAAGCCCAGCATGAGTCCAGGAGCCTGCCAGACTGCTAGCCATTTTCCTGCTGGGGGTGGGTGGTGGGTGGTGGTGGGCTTGGCTGCTTCTGACGCTGAAGGGAGGGAGAGGCCTCCAGCAGGGTCTGTGTCCTCCTGCAGTCCAGTGCCAGTTTGGTCCCTTTCCTTTTAAAAATGTAAGGGCTATGGGTGGAGGCCTCGTCTACCAACCTGACCATCTGCTGTAAGTCAGCTGGCTTCCTTCCTTTCCCTCCCTACTCCTTTGCCTCTCTGAAACCCTGAAAGACTCCTGAAATTCTGGGAGATAAATTTCCGTTAGTCCCAGTATTTCAGGAATGTTTTGGGTTATTTCGGGTGACCTCAAGCTAGGGGGTTGCCAACCTCCAGGTACTAGCTGGAGATCTCCTGCTATTACAACTGAACTCCAGCCGATAGGGATCAGTTCGCCTGGAGAAAATGGCCGCTTTGGCAATTGGACTCTATGGCATTGAAGTCCCTCCCCTCCCCAAACCCCGCCGTCCTCAGGCTCCGCCCCAAAAATCTCCAAGTATTTCCCAACCTGGAGCTGGCAACCCTACCTCAAGCTGATCCAAAACAAGTAATTTGGGTTATAATTTTGACTCAGGTATGCTGGGAGGGAGCAGCATGGTATAGCCTGATCTTGTCAGATCTCTGAAGCCAAGCAGGGTTGCTCCTTGGAAGGGCAGCCTCCACATAAGACTCTGCAGAGGAAGGCAATGGCAAACCCCCTTGCTTAATCACTTGCCTTGAAAGCCCCTTGCTGGGGTTGCCATAAGTCGGCTGTGACTTGACGACATTTTACACATACACACTCATATGCATACCCCTACTCTGGCTGGTGAACCCCAAGGTATCCTTTGGGTGCTATTTTCTGAGCAAAATTATCAGGGTTGCCAAATGGTCAGGAAAAACAAACCAGAGTGGCCTGTCTGTGTGCCTCTAGCTGAGCATTGGATGTATCCTGGGGGGGGACATTCTCAATTCATGCAGGGTGACAGTGATAGTGTGGCCCAGCACATGACCCGGAATGCTCTGTTCTGTGGCAGACACTTTGGGGCTCCTCAGCAGACAAGCCAGAGGTGAAAGTGTATTCCTGAAGCCAGAGAATTTGGGAGCTGCTGCTTTAAACCATTTCTCAACCTCAGACGCTGCATGTCATTAAAGATGCGTGCCAGATTGATTGTCATATCCCCAGTTCCATTGTCATATGCATTGCTGATTGAACTGCTCCAGCAAATGAGAGCTGATTATCAAGCTCCTTGAGTTTTTCAGATTGGGTCTGGATTCAGCCTCTCAAAGAGCACAGGTCAATTCATTCCTCTGCTCATTTTGACTTTAGCCTCCATTCCTCGAATGCCAACAAGGAGGATTAGGAATGTGTAAAGAGCTTAGATAAAATAAAAGACAGCTGAGCTTCCAGCTGGAGTGGGTGCCAGCCCAAGCAAGCGAAGCCAACATTTTCTATTTGTGAAAAAACTGCATGCACACATCTACTCTGTCCGTACTATTATTTAAAAGGCCCCTTGAGTAAAAAAAAACAACAGTATTTAAAATGCAAGATCACAAAACCCCACTCAAATTTTTACTTATAAACTATGCAATCAACTAATCATGTTATGAATCCTGACACACACAGTTGTGGACAGGGAGAAGCTTTTCTCCCTCTCTCATAATACCAGAACGCGGGGTCATCAGCTGAAGCTGGAGGGTGAGAGATTCAAAACAGGAAGTATGTCTTTACACAGTGCATAGTTAAAGTGTGGAACTCCCTGCCCTATGATGTAGTGATGGCTGCCAATTTGGAAGGCCTTAAGAGGGGAGTAGACGTGTTCATGGAGGATAGGCTGCAGTCAAAATGAATACTAGCCATGATGCGTACCTATTCTCTACAATATCAGAGGAGTGTGCCTATTATATTAGGGGCTGTGAAACACAGGCAGGATGGTGCTGCTGCAGTCGTCTTGTTTGGGGGCTTCCTAGAGGCACCTGGTTGGCCACTATGTGAACAGACTGCTGGACTTGATGGGCCTCGGTTTGATCCAGCAGGGCTTTTCTTATGTTCTTATGGTGTGAGAATCGCCCAAGTGATAGACAGAATTGTGGTGAACCATTAGGGTTGCCAGGTCCCTCTTCGCCACCAGTGGGAGATTTTTGGGGTGGAGCCTGAGGAGGGCAGGGTTTGGGGAGGGGAGGGACTTCAATGCCATAGAGTCCAATTGCCAACGTGGCCATTTTTCTCCAGGTGATTTGATCTCTATCGGCTGGAGATCAGTTGTGTTAGCAAGAGATCTCCTGCTACTACCTGGCAGTTGGCAACCCTATGAACCATGAACTGTTTATTTACAAAAGACCCACACTCAAAACAAAATGTGCAAAGAACTAACCAAGCTGAATCTATTTCCAAATTTCTCTTTGGGCTTAGGCCCCTTCTGAGGGGTTCAGATGATTCTAGCAACTGGCTATCAATTAAAAGGGCTCTTGAGGAATATCAGTAGTACAAAATTGCTGTAATTGCAGGAAGACAAAAAACAGCCAACCTTCACACTTCTACATGAAGAAATGTGAATTCAACTAATTAATTAATTAATGTGCTGCACTGACCCTCCAACTGCAAGCAAACAAATGGTAGCAGTCTCAGTTGGGATTTCACTCCTTCCCTGATCCTCAGAGCCAGAGGTCGACCTTAACCGATAATTATTGTCATGTTCCAGTCAGGTCCTCTGCATGCAGATACCTCGCTGGAAAAGAAGCCATGAGCACAAAGTTAATTCAGAATCTGAAAGGCCAGCCTTGTGGCCTTCCTTTAGTCTCATTTGAACTGTCTTTTGCATTTCCTTCAACCCAATTAAAAAACATTTCTTTCTTTGTTCATACGCATGCTTGTGTTTTTTAAAAAAAATTTCCCAAAAGACAATATATACAAATCAAGTAATAACTAACTTAAAACATGCCCCCACTGGAAAAAAAAATCTTCATTAATTCCATTATAATTCTTTTTCAATATTAATATTTCAAATCCTAGCTAATACTTCAGATTTCACTGATTCTGCAGAATAATTCATATTCCAAGAAGTAATGAAGGGGGACCATTTGTGTTTAAAGATCTTCTGTGCAAATTAACTGTCTTTCCTATCTTGTTTACACATAGCTGTTTTATCCATTAACATTATATTCTGTAACCTCTGTGATCCAAACTTGGTAAATTTGATACTTTCCAGTACTTTGCCACCAATATTCTCGCAGAAACTAATAACTATACCAGATACCAGACTTTTTTTGGCAACTTATCTACATTAAATCCTAATAAACAAAGCAAAGGTGACAAAGAAATATTTACCCTGTAATCTTATAGATTATACCTTTTAAAAACACTTTTCCAAAATCTTCTAATTAATGGACCACTCCACCATAAATGTTATAATGAACCAACTTCCTTCCTGCATTTTCAACATAAATTTGACACATCTTTAAATAACTTTTCCAACCTAAAGGTGTCAAATAACATCTCTACAATGCTTTAATACAATTTTTCTTTAATTTAAATATTTTTGGAGAAACTATACAGATTTGAAAAAATTGATTACCAAATTCCTATATCATGTTCCCATTTTTCTTTATATTTTCCTTAACTCTCTCCTTCTCCTGAAAGAGTAAATATAACCTACCAAGTGCACACTTCAAATCCAAATATTGGAACAAGTAATCAAGTAATTGTTCCAAATGTGACAAAGACCTCTTTAACTTAAATTTCTCCAATATTTTTGTTTTGGAAAACGAATGTCAACTGTAAATACTGCAAATATTTCATATTATTTACCCCAATTTTTTTTGACTAACCTCTTTTTAAGATATGAAGCAACCATTCTGGGGGGTGGGTGAGATCAATATATCTCTCAAGCCCTGCCTGTCTGCATACATTAAAGTCACCTGAGTTTAGTATTAACTGAAATTCATCACTATACAATGGTGAAGATAGTGGAGTCATCCCTCCAATAAAATACTTCTTTATTTTTGCCCAGAATTCACTTAAGAATAACAACATTCTAGTACACACTGTCTTATCTCTCCTACTTTTCTGAAACCAAATCCAGAATCGTGAAAGGACTGCTAGCTCTATGCAGTCATAATCCTGAAGTCTATGGAATATTTTCAGTAGTATCCTAAAAGAAACGCAAGACATATTCGGAGCTGCTACGCCACTTTTATTATTTGGTGCCTGCAAACTAGATCTATCGATTCATTCTTTTTTTCTGACTCCCTATAGATCATTAAAAATATTTTGAATTTTCTTTAAAGTAACCTGTGCCATAGACATTGGAACAGCAGAAAACAGAAACAAATATCTAGGAAGTATCTTCATTTTGATTAGTGCAATTCTTCCTAACCAAGAAACATGTCACTTAGACCACTTATGAAGATCTTCAATCACCTTATTATTGAGTCTAAATTAGTCTTCAGAAGGTCTTTCAAATTCCCTGTAATTTTTAAATAATTTACAGGGGTTTGCCCAATCTGAACAGTTAACTGTGAATTTTTTTGTTTTCCCCATTCACCTAAATCAAACAGATTTTGCAGCATTGATTTTGTAACCTGAAACTTTTCCAAACTTACTCACTATTTCCAGTAATTTATGCATAGAATTACTCTCAGGTACTAACAGGAACACAATGTCATCTGCATATAATGGGTTGCCATAAGTTGGCTCCTTAGGGTTTTCAAGGCAAGAGACGTTGGGAGGTGGTTTGCCATTGCCTGCCTCCCCATCATGATCCTGGTTAGGGATGCCAACCTCCAGGTACTAGCTGGAGATCTCCTGCTATTACAACTGATCTCTAGCCGATAGAGATCAGCTCACCTGGAGAAAATGGCTGCTTTGGCAATTGGACTCTATGGCATTAAAGTCCCTCCTCTCCCCAAACCCCTCCCCCTCAGCCTCCGCCCCCAGAATCTCCAATTATTTCCCAGCCCGGAGCTGGCAACCCTACCTCCCATCCAAGTCCCAACTTTGCTTAGCTTCCGAGTTCTGACGATATCGGGCTATACAATACCATTCCACACCCATATGTTGCTTAGGGTGGTAGATTCCTTCAACCAGCCTGTTAGGGTTGCCAACTCCAGCTTGGCAAATTCCTGGAGATTTGGGGCTGATGCCTGGTGTGGGAAGGGAGCTCAGCAGGGATGTGATGCCGTCCAGTCCACACTCCAAGGTTGCCGTTTCATCCACGGGAACTGATCTCTGTCACCTGGAAACCCGTTGTAATTCTGGGAGGTCTCCAGGCCCTACCTGGAGGTTGGTAACGGTATTATTAGGGTTGCCAGAGCCCCCTTCACCACCGGTGGGAGTTTCGTTGTGGTGATGGGGGGTGATTGGTGCAATAACGTCACTTCCGGGGTAAATCCAGAAGTGATGAGGACGCTCTAACACATTCCTCCAAAAATTCTATGGTTTCCATAGAGTTTTTGGAGAAATGTTCTAGAGTGCACCCATTACTTCCGGGATTACCCCCGAAGTCATATTAATCACCCCCCTTCAGCTGGCCTGCTTCCGCCCACCAGCCAGCTGAGGGGCGGCAGGCAGCCCCCTTAATTGGCGGGCAAATTACCAGTTATCTGGTAACCCTATGTATTATAATTTATAAACAGACTAATATTACCAAAATGCCATAAGCCTCCAGTTTTCCCTCCTCTCGAGAAAACTCGGTAACAGTTGCCCTCTGGAATTTCCGACTTGGGGCTGTGGGGAGCCACAACATGTAGGTGTGAATTCAGCTACAACTGTTTGCTTCCTTAATTCCCAATTACTTACATTAAAAAAAAAAACCTTCAGGCACACACAGACTCCCGCTGCAGTATGGAACAGGGCTTGTTCGCAAGCGCAGGAAGGCCCATCCGTCAGTGTCTGCTGCTGCTGGCAGCAAACCCTCTTTGATAGACTAGCATCCAGCAAAGCCTTCCCATCACCTCTCCGGCATGCTGTGTTTCAATTAGCCACGGTCAGAAGGTGCCATTATTATTCATACATTACTGATTGTTCCCAAAGTAAACAGGGATGTAATGGGGTCTGTGATCCTCTCTGTGTCCTTAGTCAGGACACAAAGGGAACAGTGCGGGAGACCCCAGGGTGGGACATTTTCTGATCTGATTTGCAACCTGCCTTCTCAGTCAGATTTTCCTGCTTCTTTGTGGCTTATTCATGTACAACCCGGAGGACAGCTACCTCCAGACAAGGCAGCATTTGCATTTTTAGGGTGCATTGTTTTATTCAAAGTCTTGGCATACTAAATTTAAAAAATGACTAGATTGCATGAACATTGCTAATCCAAAGCACTAATCCATATATGGATCGATAAGCTTTTCAACTGATGGGACCACAACCATGGTAACTTGTGTGCTGCACAAAGAATGGCTTGTAGTTGGGATAAACAGCGAATGAGGTGCCTGAAACCAGAAACAGGGATGTTTTAAAGGGGGGAAAGGCAGTGGTATACGATTGTAATTTGCCTTGCTGCTGGCTGCAAAAGCCCTTTCCCAGAGTCCTACAGAGCAGCTGAACTGCAGCCTTACCAAGGGTGAGAAGCAATACCACATGGTGCCTGGCATAGGGTTGCCAACTCAGGTTTTGGAAATTCCTGGAGATTTGGGGATGGAGCCTGGGGAAGGCAGAGTTTGGGGGAGGGGAAGGACCTCATCAGACTATAATGCCATACAGTTGAGCCTCTAAGACAGCCATTTTCTTCAAGGGAAGTGATCTCTGTCACCTGGAGATCAGGGCCATTTATGCATGGGAGGTTTTGCCTTGGATTTGCTGCTCTCTAGATACACATTTTCCCCATCTGATTTCTCAGAACTCTGCATGGGGGCTTATTTTTGAGTTTTGAGAATTTAGATGGGGAAAATGTGCATCTAGAAAGTGGCAAATCCAAGGCAAAACCTCCCATGCATAAATGGCCCAGATGTAAATCTGAGAGATCTCCAGGCCCCACTTGGAGGTTGGCAACTCTAGCGTGGTAGCAAGGCTGGTCTGATCCAGCATGCCATCTTGAATCCCAGTGAAGTGGAGGCAGACATGGGGTCTAGAATGGTACTGAAGAGCATGGTAGAAGCAGCAAGGAGAAAGAAGATCTAAACTGCTTCCCTCTGACAGACGACAGTAATGTGTACTGACAGGAGTTAGGCACAGGTGCAAAGGAGGAGGTAGATGCTGAGAGGAGCCTCTGTGCTCCAGGAAAGTGCCTTGAGATTTGGGAGGGTATGCCAGTCTAATGACCCTTCTTCCAGTTCATGGAGCCTACCAGCAAGCAAGGATCCGGGGGCCAGATTGGCACTGGAGGGATATGAATTGAAGCACCTGAAGCTTGTATTCAATCACAGAATTCTAGTGTTGGAAGGGGCTTCATAGGCCATCCAGCCCAACTTCATGCTTGGCACAGGAGCTCCAAAGTTAAAACATTCCCAACTGATGTTAGAACATTCCCAGCACCTCCAGAGTTGGAGAACCCTCCCAACTCAGTAAATGGTTCCATGGTTGATTGTTCTTTCTGCTGGGGAAGTTTCTTCTCATATTAAATGGAAATCTTCCCTCCAATAACTTAGGCACCTGAGATCTAGTCTTGCCCTTTGGAGCAGCAGAGAAAAAAGCTTCTGTCCTCTTCCATACGACAGACCTTTAGGCACCTGAAGAGTGTGATCCTGTCTCCCTTTAGTCTTCCCTTCTCCAGGCTGAACACACCCAGTTCCTTCAACTGTCCCTCATATGACTTGCCGTCCAGACTCCCAACTACCTTCACTTTCCTCTTCTGAACCTGTTCCAAGTTGTCTACATCTTTCTCAAAGTGTGCAACTGGACACAGTACTCCAGGGGAGGTCTGACTTGTGTGGAGGAAGGTGTAATTGTCATTATGATGCTTCTGTTAACGCAGCCTAAAATCTTGCTCACCTGCTCTGCAGCCACTTCACACGGCTGACTCATCTTTGTGATCAACTGCAGTCCTGAGATCTTTTTCACATGCCATATTGCCAATCCAGGTATCTCCCATGCTATGTGTGTGTGGGTTGTGCCACCAAGTAACTTCTGACTTATGGCAAACATATGAATCAATGTCCTCCAAAACATCCTCTCCTTCACAGCCTTGCTCAGGTCTTGCAAACTGAGGGCCTTGGCTTCCTATATAGAGTCAATCCTTCTCATGTTGAGTCTTCCTCTTTTCCTGCTGTCTTTAACTTTTCATAGCATTATTGTCTTTTCCAGTGACTCTTGTCTTCTCATAATGTGACCAATTTATGATAGCCTCATTTTAGTCATTTTAGCTTCTAGGGAGAGTTCAGGGTTGAGTTATTTGTCTTTTTGGCAGTCCACAGTATCTGTAAAACTCTCCTCCAACACCACATTTCAAAGGACTCTACTTTCTTCCTGTCAGCTTTCTTCATTGTCCAACTTTCACACTGATACATGGTAATGGAAACTTCTATAGTATGAATTACTTCAGGAGTCATGGACAACCCATTCCTAAGGGAAAGGGTAGATCCATGGTGGCCAGGAGCGGCGCAGCCACACCACCGCCACAGAGGCTTCCAGGCTACCAAAAATAAAGTAAAACAAATTTAAAATATAAAAAAGGGAAAATGCTCCCATTGAAAACAGTGATACCACGCCACCAAAAAAGGCAGCATAGCCACGGTGCAGCTTGAGGGGGCATTCCGGGGTTCAAATGCTATGCCCCCAGGACAGCTACTCCCCCAGGAACACCCACACACACACACGCTGGCTCCCACACAGTGGCATGGCTTCCTGGTGCCGGCGTGTTTGCTGCCTTGCTAGCGTAAGTGTAACCTTATCTTGGAACAAACTGCTACTTTATTCCGTGATAAGGTGGCACCTACGCCAGCACAGGTCCTGCCAGCTCCTAAAGAGCTTCACCCTGCTTCAGGATTGCAGCCTTCAAGTCTTCACTATTATACCATCTGATTATTTCTGTCATGGATCTTTTCCCCAGGAAGGCTTCTCCTGCTTATTATTTCTTGTGTTGATCTTGTATTGGTAGTATACTTGCCCATGAGGGCAGCAATGGCTGTGACCACCACCACTAGGGCTGTCAAAAAAAAAAAATTCGGTACAGTTCGGATTCGGCCGAATTTGACCCTTGTGGGTTCGGTACGTGCCGAAGTCCGAACTCCCCCGCTTCGGATCCCCGGTAATTCGGGGGGATCCGGAGTTGGGGGAAAATTCGGCCCCAGCGCGCCTTCAGAGGGATTCCCTTAAGGCGCGCGGGGGCCCTTTAAACTGATCTGAGCCTCCCAGCTGGGAGGCGCAGATCAGTTTAAAGGGCAGCCCGCCCCCCTTCAGCGGGCTCCGCTGGAGAGGCTCAGGCTGCCCTTTAAACTGATCTGAGCCTCCCAGCTGGGAGGCGCAGATGAGTTTAAAGGACAGCCCGCGCCTCTCCAGCGGAGCCCGCTGAAGGGGGGCGGGCTGTCATTTAAACTCATCTGTGCCTCCCGGCCGGGAGGCGCAGATGAGTTTAAATGACAGCCCGCGCCTCTCCAGCGGAGCCCGCTGAAGGGGGGTGGGCTGCCCTTTAAACTCATCTGAGCCTCCCAGCTGGGAGGCGCAGATGAGTTTAAATGACAGCCCGCCCCCCTTCAGCGGGCTCCGCTGGAGAGGCTCGGGCTGCCCTTTAAACTGATCTGAGCCTCCCAGCTGGGAGGCGCAGGTCAGTTTAAAGGGCAGCCCGCGCCTCTCCAGCGGAGCCCGCTGAAGGGGAGCGGGCTGCCCTTTAAACTGACCTGCGCCTCCCAGTTGGGAGGCTCAGATCAGTTTAAAGGGCAGCCCGCGCCTTTCAGCGGGCTCCCCTGAAGGGGGGCTGAATTTGCCGAATTTATTCGCGAACTCCCGAACTCGCTGAATTCGCCCCCCCCGGTTGCCCGCCAGTTTTGAGTTCGGATCCGTCCGAACAGAAAATCACCGAATCAGGGGAAATTCGGTTGATTTTCAGTTCGGACCGAACCGAATTGACAGCCCTAACCACCACCACGTTGGGCTAAACAGCAGCACCACAGCCTGCTCTTAAGCCACGTTCTTCGTCTGTGGACCACCCTGACCATGACCAGCTGCACTAAGGAAGGCTGGCTTGCCTGAAAGATGCTTGTGTATCGAACTATTTGATCAGGAAGGACCTAGTTTCTACTTTGCACCCTTCCTGGGGTGGTCTGAACAAAGGAATAATTCACAAGAAGGAGGATAGACTCATTTTCCCATCTCCCGTAATGGAATTTCAAACCTTGAAAAAGGATAGCAAGTATGCGAAGTGGTTGAGAAGAAGAAGAAGAGTTGGAGTTCGAGTGGGGAATCAAACCCAGTTCTCCAGATTAAAGTCCACTGCTCTTAACCACTATCCCACACTGTAGAATAACTGCCAAGGTTTATCACCATATGTAGTCTATGATTTTTACCTCAAGGTAAATCTGAAGCAAATTTAGGAGTTCCTCTTCAGATGGTATGCTGAACAGAAAATTGATGGAGCCAGAAGAGTTTCAGTAGGAAGAGCAATATGATTTGGGGGAAGGGGAACAAAGCGAACTTATTACTAGATTTCATCTTAAGGCTATTTTGGGGATCCTGTTCAAGTGAAACACCTGAGGAATTTCAAGGGGAGCCAGAAACTTTTCAGATTGCTAAAATTTCTAAGGAGGCCTTTTCACAACTCCTTCTGCTTTTAAAAAGGGAAGTCCCACAACAAACTGTCAAATTCTACATTCATTTGGCAACTCGGTAGAAGCAAAAGAAAAAACAAAACGTAATAGTTGACTCAACATTCCTGTTGAAACTGGGAGATACCATAAAGCCAGAATGTACATTTCTCACGCTTTGTTGACATGAAGCACTCCACAGTTTAAATGCTGGGAAGTAGAAGCACTGGACAATCCTTCTGGTTGTCTCTGAAGTCTGCTGGCCTTTCCCCAGAAAAAAGAATTCAAGGGTGACAATTGTGTTACATTTTAAGGCCTGTTCATTAGATAGTCAATTTTTAAAGAAGTGGCACACGGTAGCCTTAATTCACCTCTTGTTGTCCAAAGATAATCACACACAAGAATGAATGGACCCTTTCCCACCTCTCTGGCCAAGTTAGCAGTCTCATTCCAACCTAAGTGTTGAGATAGAACTTATACTTTTAAGATATTCCCTTATATTAGTCTGATGTGTTAATTGGAAGAGCTGGAGAGCCAGCTGGAGAGCCAGAGTGGTGTAGTGGTTAACAGCAGTGGTTTGGAGTGGTGGACTCTGATCTGGAGAACAAAGTTCGATTCCCCACTCCTCCACATGAGCGGCGGATGCTAATCTGGTGAACCGGGTTGGTTTCCCCACTCCTACACATGAAGCCAGCTGGGTGACCTTGGGCTAGTCACACTCTCTCCGCCTCACCTACCTCACAAGGTGTCTGTTGTGGCAAGGGGAAGGGAAGGTGATTATAAGCCAGTTTGATTCTGCCTTAAGTGGTAGAGAACATTGGCATATAAAAACCAACTCTTCTTCTTCTTCCCTAATGTCATATGTTCAAGTAGGCAGTTCAGTTAGTTGAGGATGCTTGCATGAACCTGTTGAAGTTGCTCTTTAGATTAAAGCTGTTTGAGCTACTCACTCTTTTGGTCTCTGTTTTGGCACTCAGAAACATTACACAAAGTAGTCTTCCTACAACAGAAGAGCTTCTGTGGGAACACATATCTTGAGAAGGAGAAAGAAGTAAGGGAGGTGAGCAGAGTGAGGAATATTGTAATAATGGGCGATTTCAGCTAGACTCACATTACCTGAGTAAATATGGATTCTGGTTAGGGACAAGAGACAGCATACCGTAAATGACTGTGCCTTCTAGAAGAAGAAGAAGAGTTGGTTTTTATATGCTGACTTTCTCTACCACTTAAGGAAGAATTAAACCAGCTTACAATCACCTTCCCTTCCCCTCCCAGCAACAGACACCCTGTGAAGTAGGTGAGGCTGAGAGAGCTCTAAGAGTTGTGACTAGTCCAAGGTCACCCAGCTGGCTTCATGTAGAGGAGTGGGAAACAAATCCAGTTCACCAGATTAACTTCCGCCGCTCATGTGGAGGAGTAGGGAATCAAACCCAGTTCTCCAGATCAGAGTCCATCGCTCCAAACCACCGTTCTTAACCACTACACCACGCTGGCTCCCCTACACCATGCTGGCATTAATAGTCTAAGGGGGAGGTGACCCTGGACTTGATCCTCAGATGTGTTCAGGTGTTCAAGATGTAAAACCAGCTGGAAACAGTTAAGCTGGGAACTTTAACACTTAAGTAGCTCAGAAGTACCATGGCCACATTTGATTTCAGAAGTAGAAACTTCTAAAAAATGACAGGGTTTGTAAAAAAATAAGCTGAAAGGATTTGTCATAAAGAACTGAATATCTTCAGGATGCTTGGAAGCTAAGTGTGTGGTGTAGAGTGTTAGATAGGGATCTAGGAGACCCAGGTACATATGTTGACTCTGCCATGGAAGCTGACTGGGTGACCTTAAGCCAGTCACTCTCTCTCAAGCTAACCAGCCTGACAAGGCTATGGTGAGGGTCAAATGGAAGAGGAGAGACCATTGTAAGAAACCCTGAGCTCCTTGGAGGAAGGATGGGATAAAAATGTACCAAATAAATCAATACTAAATACATCTGTAGGAACTGGTTGTATATCACAGATTGAAAAAGGCCCTGCTGGACTAAGAGAATGATGAGTGTAGTTAACTAGCACAGTCAAAAAAAAGCCTTGAAAAGTGAGGGCCTCCTTTAAAAAAAATGGAATTCTTGCCCAAGCAAAGGAAAATAAGGAGCAAAAGCTCTGACTAATTTACGTTGACAGTAAGGCAAGCAAAACAAGAATTTGAGGAGCATCTTGCTAAAAACATTAAGACAAACAACAAGAAGTTATTTACTTAAATATGGCAGAAGGAAGAACCAGTCAGCTCAGGGAGGAGTGGGGACCTTGGACAACAAAGGAGTGAAAAATTGATAAAAGGGGAGATTGAAGAACAACTGGATGAGGTTTTGTTGCATCTCTCTTCACTGTGGAAGATGTGGGGTGGTTTACTCATGGTAGAACCACTATTTCAGAGAGGGTGTCTGAAGACCTGTTTCAAGCAGAAGCAACAAGAGACAAATTTTAAGGCTAATTATACAGTTAAAAAACTAACAAGTCCAGATAGCTTGATGGTTTTTATTTATTTATTTATTTATTTATTTATTTATTTATTTATTTATTTATCACATTTTAATCTGCCCTCCCGGCCAAGGCCAGACTCAGAATGGATAACAATAATTCAAAACAAGATGTACTGTATATCCCCAGTATAAGCTGAGTTTTTTAGCCATGATTTTTGGCTTAAAAAACTCACCTCGGCTTATACTCGGGTCAATACGGTAATTCGCCTGCTGGGCCCTCTCCCAGCGCGCTCCCGCCGGCCAGCTGATGGGCGGGCTGTCCCGCCTTCTCCCCCCCCACCCCACCCGATCGCGCCTTCTGCGCGGCGGCGGTTTCTCCCCCGCCACTTGATCACGCCTTTTGCGCAATCGTGCCTTCTGCAGTTGTAATATAGATCCTAGCCATACAAACCACAGAAAAATAATTATAAATGGTTTTATATTAGTGATTTCTTATGTCATTCATATATGGGTGTTTATGCATGGTTGGTTTGTCTCACGATTCTCCCACGATTGTCTCAGTTCTCCGTTGAGATTATGCATGATGTTCTCCTCCCTGGGGGCTCAGTTGCTTCTGTCCCACAACTTCCCAGGGTTTTCCAATCCCTGTTTTATCACATTATTTAGTTTAGTTCCGAGCTTATCTCAGTTACCAGAAGGTACATAGTTCAGCCACAGGTCGATCTTCCCACGTCCCGACATGCCCCCATTCTCCAACTCCTCCTGCAACTCCTCCTTCAGCCAACCTTCAGCCATCCCTTCCACAATGCCCCAGGAAGCCATACCGGAGACGGAAGTGGTCATGATGAACACCTCCTTCTCTGGGCACCCTCCACATTTTTTCTTCTGATGCCTGCCAACACTTTTTCTGGTGCCCACCAAGTGTTTCTAGGAAGTGGGTGGGGTCAGGGGTGGGGTCAGCCTTTGCCCAGCAAGGCTTCTGATTGGCCATTGCAGATATGGTTGGCTGTGCTAATTTTTTTAAATGTTGCTTTGGCAGCAGCTGCCACCACAGCACAATGATCTACACTGTGTGACTGAAGTTAAGGTGTGGCAATCCTTTTGTGGCTGGCTCCGCCTCCTGTGGCAGCCATTTTGTCATGTCAGAATTCCAAATGTGCCCGCAGGCTCAAAAAGATTGGGGGACCCGGCTATGAATATATGGAAACAGATGTCCCTGGATGGAAGGGAATCATGCCCACATCACAGTGCTGCGTGCAAAATTTCCCAGCCTGATCCACCTTTGGGGCTTTGCATGCACAGCTAGGCAGGAAGGGTTCCTGTTGATCAGAAGGGGAATGGTGGAGAGGGCTGTCTCCCCCCACCCAATTCCCCTTCTTTGCCAAAGAACAGGTCAGTATATTTTCAGTTCCTTTTACCAGGCTGCATATTCTCTTTTGGCTCGGAACCCTATAATTTATGTATCTTGTTTATTATTAGAGCAAGGACTCACAGTATTTTAAAAAAATAACATACACAGGACAGAAAAAATATCATGTGTTTGGGCTGAGATTTATTTAGTAGACAGCACCCCCTCCCCCCCCCCCCCGCATCTACCTATCTTTAGCTTCCTTGAACCATAAGGAAATGCAGGATATAAATATTTTACTTAATAAATATTTTTTTTAAAAGAGAAATTTTACATAGGGCTTCCTGAAGCTGACTTTTGCACGTTTGTGCGTGTGAAGTTTATAATACTGGGGTACCGCCAGTCTACATATATCCCAGACCCACATCTCAGTGGTGAAAATCAGCTTTGCTCTAGGAAAATCTATGCCAGTATAAAGTCTAGTCACATTTGACTCTGTAACAGAAAAAGAAAATTAAACGTGTATAAAACAAGTGTTCTACAATGAATATAAGCCTCAGAATGTGTGTGTGCGTGTGCGCACACGCGCACACAGGATTGGGACTCCCAGTCCTAAAATGTAAAGTTCTACCTTCCCCTGTCTAACAAACCGGCAACATCTGCAGCTGCTCCCGCACTATACCCAGACATGTCCGAGGTGAATTATTTAACACAAAGTGTCGTGACCTCCATTAACAAAGGAGAATGCTTCCAGCCCTATGGACGGGGACCCTGGGAAGCAGCTGGATCCAAGTCAAGCGCATTGAAGATGCGCTAGAATTTATTATACAGGCCGATGGAAAATTGCCGTTAAAGACAATCCAAAGGACTGCATTCCGATACAGGATTTGGTCACCAGCACAGTAAGGAGCTAGTCATAAATTATCCTTTGTTTGGTTCTCTCTCTCTCTCTCTCTCTCTCCCCACCCTCTCCCTCTCTCTCTCTCTCACACACAAATGCATGCACAAAGGAAGGAAATTTTTATATAACGCAGTTGAACTTTGAAAGAAAAAAATAAAATGATATTGCAGTGTCCTTATTACTTTGCTTTGCCTCCACAAGCAGAAGAAAGAACTGAATGAAGGGGCGGGGGGGAAATCCCCAAACCGTGCACTTCAAGGCTTTAAATGTGAAACTTCCTAATCCCCTGAAGTCCACACTAGACTTCTAGCCTCCATGGAAACACCAAAGCATTCATCCAAGTGATTGGCCTCCAATGAATTTTAGATAAGAGAGAATGGAAGGGAATTGATGTGATTTTAATGCAGAAGAAAGCGCTGGAAGGGAGGTCCACTTTGGTTCATATTTGAATAAAGCAAACATGGCAGACAAAAGGCTGACAGCAGTAAATGACATTGTCAGGACAAAAATTATCAGCCAGTTTACAATCTGTTTGCTTATGTTCAGCAAACACCATGTGGGTGGCATCCCTCTGGCTCTGTGAATGGCAGAAATACTTGCAGGCTCCGGAGAAAGGCAGATATCTCTCCCGCTCCAGCCCTGCCACTATTAGATAGCCATTTGACAGCCCACGCTGAGAGGGGGAATGCTGGACTGGCTTCTCTCTTTCTCTCTTTTATTTAAAATTGCTGGGGTTTTACGGGGGCTTTTAAAAATCAGACAAGCAGCAAAAGAAGACATGAAAATTTACTTGTCTGTTAAATAGAGCCGGTGGGGTGTATTGGTCAGGCTGGGATCGTGTAGGGTTGCCAACCTCCAGGTGGGGCCTGGAGACCTGGAATTACAAGTGATCTCTAGACCACAGAGATCACTTCCCCTGGAGGAAATGGCTATTTTGTAGGGTAAACTGTATGGCATTACCCCTGCTGAGGACCCTTCCCTCCCCAGCTGCCACCCTCCCCAGGCCCCACCACCAAATATCCAGGAATTTTCCAACCCAGAGTTAGCAATCCTAGAGATCCAGGTGTGAATCCCCACTCTAGCTATGGTCGCTTGCTGGATGACCTTGGGCAGGTCACATACTCTCCGCCTGACAGGGTTGATGTGAGGATAAAATGTAGAAGGGGAGAACTACGTAAGCTGCTTTGAGCCCTCATTGGGGGAAAGGGAGTAAATAAATGGAGTAAATAAAACAGACAAACAAACAAATATCCTTGAAAACCACTGGGCACAGTCCCTCCTGCACAAGACCCATTGACATGAGTCACTGCTGAGTAAAGGATAGATTTTGACCCTAGAAATGTGGGATCCCTGCTCAGCCATGAAATTCACCAGGTCCCCCCCCCACCCGCCCCCGCTAAGGGCCTAGCTGTACATTACCTGGTTTACAGGTCTGCTTCATATTTGCCTCAGGTCCAGGTAATCAGATGTGTACTGATACTTCTTTTTGAAACTGAATTCCCAGATGTGGAGAATGCGGGGAAAGAGGCCGTCAGCCTATCTCCCACTGTACCATTTTCCCAAGGTGAAATATTTATTTCATTTATTCATTTAAAGCATTTCCATGTAACGGTTCCATCCAAATAGGGTCTCCAAGACAGCAAGACTTGGGAAGCCACTATTTGCCCCACTGGGGAAAGTTACATGTACTCATGTCCTACTAGTAGGGTTGCCAGCTTTGGGTTGGGAAATACCTGGAGATTTGGGGGGTGGAGCCTGAGGAGGGCGGGGTTTGGAGAGGGGAGCGACTTCAGTGCCATAGAGTCCAATTGCCAAAGTGGCCATTTTCTACAGAGGAACTGATTTCTATCGCCTGGAGATCCGTTGTAATAGCGGGAGTTGGCCAGCCTAGCGGGAGTTGGCAACCCTAGGCTGGAGGCATCTTGATAAAAGTATGGGTGCCATCACAGGGATATCCCTGGGAGTTTCCAGAGCTTCTGTTTCATGCATCTCCGCCACCTTCCCTTCTAGAGCTGGCCATCTCCTGGGATTACAACTGATCTCCAGGCGACAGAGATCAGTTCACCTGGTGAAAATGGCCACCTTGGAAGGTGGACTCTATGGCATTGTACTCTGCTGAAGTTCCTCTGTCTAAAAGTTCAAGAAGCTCTCCTGATCTGCTGTCTGCAGAGCTATCCAGGCCTTGCATATGTTGCAACAAATATGAAAAACCAGCCTATTTGTTTCCCATTTTCCTTTTGGAGGCATCATCACACAAAGGCTGTTTTGTCCTGAGGAATATAGATCATTTTTGTTGGGGATTGGTGTGTTTCTCTCATGTAGATGTAAAAGGGAGGGTGAGGAAAAGGGATTTGTTTAGTGGCACTTGACTTGTTTGATCAGAAAGGAGGGGGGATGACAGGTGAGCCTGTTTGTTGCAGATAAAGAGAGCATAATAAAAAATGCAAGAAGGCAGCAATTGCTTGTCAGGCAACCAAGCATCAGAACCCATTCACTTCTATGGACAGTTTATCCAATTATGGCAAACCGGATGGCATTCAACCACGTTGTGCTATTCTTTGCATTTTAATCTAAATTGTGGCTTCTTTTCCTTCCGATACGGCAATCGGTCATAAAGAGTTGACCACCATTAAAACTGTTTGATTTGGAGCCCTGTAGTGTTTGACTAAGAGGGTAAATGCAAATTTGATGGAAGAATCAGGATAAATTTACATATCAGCTCCTGCTCACATGGAGAGAGTAAACATTCTGTTTATCTGGAGTGTCACTTTATGATTTCAGCAGAATATAAAACTGACCTTGGCCCAGACACTGCAAGAGGCTTGAATGAAATATATTGTTGTCTAAATACAATTTACTCAAGTAGAACTTGTCAGTAAACCCCGGGTAACTTGGCAAACAGGGTGAGAACAGCAGGGGCGCCACGAACTAAAGAGTTGCGATAAACTCCAAAATGAAATTCTTGAATGGGTTATCACAGAAGAAAGAGCTCCTGGCTTCTCTGATCGGGGGCCTGCAGAAAAGGGTTACGGCTACAGATTTCAGACCTTGGGATAATTACAAAAGGGCATGATCCAGCCCAACCAGGCACTTTCAAGTCCCACTGATCTGAAGAGGAGAGCTTTAAACATGGAAGTCAAAAGTGTATCACGTGGCTGCATTACGTGTTGTGCCAGCAGATTAATCCGGGCACTGTTTGTGACACGTGCATTTTACTTTAGAGACCAATCCCCAGTCCAACCCCACTACACAGACCACATGCAGATGGCCCTTCTTTAAAAACAACAACTGAAAATCCTACTGAGGCATGTTCAAGCATTTAATAAAGGTGCTATGTGTATCGTCTGCTGAATGAAGCCCAATGGGGTTCAGTTTACCTCTGCCAATGATCCATTTTAAGCCTCATGTGGGATGTTCTCCCTGAATTATAATGGACCTGGTCCTTGTGTTTTGTTTATTTTATTCAAATATTTATCTTCTGCCTTTCCTTGTGCTCAAGGTGGTTTACACATCACAGTTCAAATGTTTTAATTTAAAATCAATACCTTGAATAGATTAAAACCCCAGAGCCCCCCCTCCCCCCCCCACAAAATGCCTTCCATTTGTGGGGGTGGAAAGTGCCGACAAGTCGCAGCTGACTTATGGCGACCCCGTAGGGTTTTCAAGGCAAGAGACATTCGGAGGTGGTTTGCCATTGCCTGCGTATGCGAGGGCTGAGATAGTTCTGAGAGAACTGTGAATGCCCCAAGGTCACCCAGCAGGCTTCATGTGGAGGAATGGGGAATCGAACCCAGTTCTTCAGATTGGAGTCCACCCCTGTTAATTACTACATTACACTGGCTGGCCAATTAGACCCCATTAAAACCGTGGCGGTGGCAAATAAAATGGCATGGCAGCACTTCCTGAAGATTTTTAATGACAGCACTCCCCTCACCTCCTCAGGGAGTCCAGTCCAGAGGGGGAGCTACAGTGGGAAATGAATGGGCCGCCGTCGATGACAGTTGGTCCACCTTAAGTGGGAGAACAGCCAGTAGGTAGCAGCTTGAAGACCATAGTTGGCATATGAGAGTGGTGATGATGGAAAGTGCTGTCAAGTCACAGTGGACTTATGGCAACCCCAGAGGATTTCAAGGCAAGAGATGAACAGAGGTGGTTTGCCATTGACTGCCCCTGCCCGGCAAGCCTGGACGTCCTTATTGGTCTCCCATCCAAGTACTAATCGGGGCTGACCCTGCTTAGCTTCTGAGATCTGGCAACATAGGGCTATTCTGGGCCATCCAGATCAGGGCTAAATGGAAATAGGCTGTCCTTAAGGTTACTAGGCTGTGAAGGGCTTTAAAGGTCTTAACCAGCACCTTTAATTGGAATCAGAAACAAAATGGCAGCTGATGTAGCTGTTTTAGATGGGCAAGATACGTTCCTATCAGCTTGTCCCTGATGATGGGGCTTCCTAGGGTTGCCAGCTCTGGGTTGGGAAATACCTGGAGATTTTTGGGGTGGAGCCTGAGGAGGGAAGGGTTTGGAGAGGGGAGGGACTTCAATGCCATAGAGTCCAATTGCCAAACCAGCCATTTTCTCCAGGGGAACTGATCTCTGTCACCTGGAGATCAGTTGTAATAGAAGAGGAGTTGTTTTTTATATGCCAACTTTCTCTACCACTTAAGGAAGAATCAAATCAGCTTACAATCACCTTCCCTTCCCCTCCCCACAACAGACACCCTGTGAGGTAGGTGGGGCTGAGAGAGCTGTGACTTGCCCATGGTCACCCAGCTGGCTTCATGTGGAGGAGTGGGGAAACCAACCCGGTTCATCAGATTAGCCTCCACCACTCATGTGGAGGAGTGGGGAATCAAAACCGGTTCTCCAGATTAGAGTCCACCATGCCAAACCACTGCTCAACCACTATACCACGCTGGCTCTATAATGGCAGGAGATCTCCAGCCACCACCTTGAGGTTGGAAACCCTAGGGCTGCCACATTCTGAACCAGCTGCAGTAAGCTTCTCAAGGTCTCTACCAGCACCTTAATATGTGCCCTGAAATGAACTGCTATCTAGAGGAGGTCTCTTCCTTAATGAAACATGGAGAACCTATGGTGAAAAAGAGATGCATTTCGGCATCTGACAGGACTCCAAGACTTGTGAAGGATCTTCTGCTTCAACATCATGGCCATTCTCAGTTTTCACAGAGTATCCAAGAAAGTCATATGGCACTCGGCAGTTCTTCCAGGTTGAAGGGCTCATGGAGATTATCATGCCAAAGGCCCCCAAATCTCTGAGCAGCATTAATGCCCCCCATACCCTAGAGCTACCAACTACTATGAGGGATTCCCCGAGATTTGGGGGTGGTGCTCAGGGAAGGCAGAGTTTGGGGAGGAGAAGCACCTCAGGAATAGGGCTGCCAGGTCCCACCTCTCCATCATTTTTGGGGGGTGGGTCTGGGGTGGCAGCGGTGATGTGGTGTTTCCAGAGGTAAACCTGGAAGTGATGTGATTGTGTTGCACATGGCGACGCATGCGTGCGATCCCTGCTCTGGAGCAGCCTGGTGGATTGGAGAGCAATTGCCTGCTGAAACCACCCACCTGGCAACCCTACTCAGGGAGGTAGTGATTCCATAGAGTTTGCTCTCTGAAGCATCCATTTCCTCCATGGGAACTGATCTCTGTAGTTGTAATATCAGCTGTAATTTTAGGAGAACTCCAGGCCCCACTTTAGTAACCCTACACTACTCCTGAAGGATGCAGCCCAAATGCAGATAAATGGCCATGCTCCTCTTTCCCGCATCACCACACACCCTGTCTTCATCAGCATGCAGGGTGATTTTGTGTATGCCAAGTTGTAACAGCAAATCGATCACATCTTCATTTGAACTTCTCCTGCCACCAGCGCAGCTGCACCACTTGACCTTCAGAGCCATGATTCAAAATTATTACCCAAGCGAAGCTTTCTCTCATCTGGCCTGACGTCTGAAGTGTCTTCGCAAAAGCTACGGTGCTGGTCCATGACAGGAAATCAACAGCCACACGTGCCCTGAACCCCAAAGGGCTGAGAACAGAGGCCCACAACATGGGGTGTTTTCCCCAATCAGGACTCAAACGCAGGAGCAAAAGTTTAATTCAGTGTGACCAGCAGTTGATGCAAGGATACTACCTTTCTGTCCTTCAGGTGTCTCCTTAGCACTGGGCAGGGTGAATCCAGCTAGTACATAACGACAGAGGAAGGGGTAAACTGTTCTTGAGGTCTGCTCACTCACCATAGGTAAGGTTCAAATATTCTAATGTTTCGGCATTGGGGGGAAATCCATCCAAAACTAGCATTTAAAGAACAAGGCTAGGCTGGGACATTTATTTTTGCTATCAATTATTTTGTATGCATGAGGAGATTTTGATTCAGTCATACAATCTTGCACCTTCGGTGATGGAGTTTGGGAACAATTTTACCACCTGATGTTTGTTGGTTGTAGATTCAGGACAGGCAGATACCCCCTCCCCATTCTTCACATAACAGACCTAGCAACCACTATGATAGTAAAAGAACCCTGACCTAGATGGCCCAGGCTGACTCAAACTTGTCTTATCTCAGATGCTAAGCAGGGTTGGCCCTGGTTAGTACTTGGATGGGAGACCACCAAGAAAGTCCAGGGTTACCCTGCAGAGGAAGGCAATGGCAAACCACCTCTGAACTTCTCTTGCCTTGAAAACCCTCCAGGGTCTCCATACGTCAGCTGTAGGGTTTCCAGCTCTGGGTTTGGGAATACCTGGAGATTTGGGGGGCAGAGCCTGAGGGGGAGGGGGAGGGGGAGGACTTCAATGCCATGGAGTCCAATTGCCAAAGTGGCCATTATCTCCAGGTGAACTGATCTCTATCAGCCGGAGATCAGTTGTAATAGCAGATCTCCAGCCACCACCTGGAGATTGGCAACCCTAGTCAGCTGTGACCTGAAGGAACTTTACAGACATGATAACAAAAGTGAATCTTCATGAGCATCATGAGGGGTTCTTGGCTTTTATGGGAAGCAGAAAGGATGGATCTTGATTCAGCAGGGCTTTTCTTTGTTCTTATTTTCTGTGAAAAACTGCTTTATCCAGTGGTTACAATGCACACTGTGACATATAATCACTTTATAAACAGGCTATTTTTTTTTAAGTAGATGAATTGGAGTAACTCCTTCAGCTTGGGGAGACAGGCTCTCTCCCTCCGTTTCTGTGTGGGTATAAATGCAGCCATTAGCATTCACTTGCCAGTTGAGCAGGCGTCATGAAGAAACTCATACCATTGTTACTGTGAGGATAAAATGGAAAAGAGAACAATGTACTCTATGCCCTGAGCTCCTTGGAGGAAGGGCAACATAAAACTGTACTAGATAGAGAGATCGATAAAGTGTGCATGCTTGGTCATGCTTCACAGGATACTTCTCACAGGAGAGCCAGCATGGTGTAGTGTATAAGAGTGGTGGCTTGGAGTGCTGAGGTGGAGTCTGATCCGGAGAACCCGGTTTGATTCCCCACTTCTCCACATGAGCTGCGGAGGCTAATCTGGTGAACTAGATTTGTTTCCCCACTCCTACACACAAAGCCAGCTGGGTGATCTTGAGTAAAATACAGCTCTGTTAGAGCTCTCTCAGCCCCACCTACCTCACAGGGTGTCTGTTGTGGGGAGGGGAAGGGAAAGAGATTGTAAGCTGGTTTGAGTCTCCCTTAAGCGGTAGAGAAAGTTGGCATATAAAAACCAACTCTTCCTCCTCCTCCTCCTCCTCCTCTTCCTCCTCCTCCTCCTCCTCCTCTTCTTCTTCTTCTTCTTCTTCTTCTTCTTCTTCTTCTTCTTCTTCTTCTTCTTCTTCTTCTTCTTCTTCTTCTTCTTCTTCTTCTTCTTCTTCTTCTTCTTCTTCTTCTTCTTCTTCTTCTTCTTCTTCTTCTTCTTCTTCTTCCCAGTGGGGGTGGCCGGTCACAAACCAGAGGTGTATTCACTGTGGCCAGACCTCTGACACCTTGACAGTATATTTTTGGCCCTGTGCTTTGCTATGGGCCACATGGGCCCTGTGCCCTGTTAACCTATACTCATGGCATCTGAGTGCCACCTTGGCAGATAACAGAATAATGATCATGTTAATTGGCATGGCATCCATGTGACTGCAGTGTTTGTGCATATGCCACAACTGAGTGGGATGGCTTAAGGGTGAAGCAGCAGCCACAAGGGGAACTGAGGACAGGGCTGAATATCCCACCATAGAATCACAGAAGAGTTGGAAGGGACCCCCAGGGTCATCTAGTCCAGCTCCTTGCACAATTCAGGAAATTCACAACTAGCTCCCCTCCACACCCCCAGCAACCCCTACTCCATGCCCAAAGGATGGCAAAAACAACATCAACACAACAACAACCAATGTTCCTTTTAATTTTTAATATGGCTGCATTTAATGCTTTGGGGATGTGTGTGTGTGTGAAGTACGGTCAAGTCGCTTCTGACTCATGGCGACCCTATGAATCAATGTCCTCCAAAACATCCTATCTTTAACAGCCTTGCTCAGGTCTTGCAAACTGAGGGCTGTGGCTTCCTTTATTGAGTCCATCCATCTCTTGTTGGGTCTTCCTCTTTTCCTGCTGCCCTCAACTTTTCCTAGCACGTTTTTCTCCAGTGACTCTTGTCTTCTCATAATGTCACCAAAATGCTTTGGGGGTGATTTCTAAAAAAAAACATGTGACAATCCTGGACATTTAGGATCCCCTTCAAAATGTCAAGGCTGCTTGATGGCATTGGAAAACTTCAGAATGCATCAAGAGATCAAAATCCAATGGGCAGCTCAAAATTATTTAAAAAAATACCTTTAATAATTCATTTGTCTTAAATCTTATCAAGGTCTAGAGCCTGACAGGTAGAAAGCATGCAGAACTGACAGCCAACGTTCCGCGGATGTTTCTGTATATTCAACATTTATTTTTATTGATTTATTTGATTTTTAGGCCACCCTTTCCTGGCCACCCCAGGCTCAGAGCGGCTCACAACTTTTTAAAAAAAAATCTAAAATCAGTACATAATTTCATAAAATAAGAACATAAGAACATAAAAAAGGCCATTCTGGATCAGGCCAAGGTCCATCAGGTCCAGCAGTCTGTTCACACAGTGGCCAACCAGGTACCTCTAGGAAGCCCACAAACAAGACAACTGCAGCAGCACCATCCTGCCTGTGTTCCACAGCACCCAAAATAATAGGCATGCTCCTCTGATCCTGGAGAGAATAGGGATGCATCATGACTAATATCCATTTTAACTAATAGTCATGAATACCCCTCGCCCCCATGAACATGTCCACTCCCCTCTTAAAGCCTTCCAAGTTGGCAGCCATCACCATATCCTGGAGCAGGGAGTTCCACAATTTAACTATGCGTTGTATGAAAAAATACTTCCTTTTATCTGTTTTGAATCTTTCACACTCCAGCTTCAGCAGATGACCCTGTGTTCTACTTTAATGAGAGAGGAAGAAAAGTTTCTCCCTGTCCACACTCTCTATACCATGCATAATTTTATAGACCTCTATCATGTCTCCTTTCTTTCCAAGCTAAACAGCCCTAAGCGTTTTAACCGTTCCTCATAGGGCAGTTTCTCTAGTCCCCTGATCATTTTGGTCACTCTTTTCTGCACCTTCTCAAGCTCTGCAACAGTAAAACCAGGCGCCCTTACCATCATAGCAGCAAAAAATATTAACATAATAATCAGAGCAGTAATAACAATTTTTACTATTTGTGGGAGACAGCAGAGATGGAAGAGGAGGGAGAGGAAGAGGAGCCCAGTCAGATGGAAAACTGTCGCTGACCTCAACCATATGCCTGGTGGAACAGCTCAGTTCAAATCAAATCAATAAATAAAATAAACAAACTTTTATTTTGATCTCTGGGGTGAGGGTTTTGCGGACTGATAACTGGCAAATCTGGAAGGTGCATTCATCTCCCCTCTGGTGTTTTTTGAGCAGGCCCAAGTGTAGAGCTTTGATACTTAGGGTTGCTAACCTCCAGGTGGTGGAGAAAACAAAGGCTCAGTGCTGTAGAAGTATTGGAGAACCAAAACAGCACAGAAACAATATATGCAATGCTTAATTTTATAAGTGAATAAAGTGCAAAAGTGACAATAAATATATACAATATAATACAACAAGATACAGGTAAGTAATATATCTCAATCCAGCATATCCAGGACTTGGAAACCTCTCAAGTCCATTCAGATGTAAGTCCAATATGTCCAGTAGTTATATAGGAAGAATATTTCCTTTTTGTGGGAATCAGTTGTATGTATTTTCAGACTATATTTCAGTATGTTAAAAGTCAAGCAACAGCCACAATGAAGGATGACAGATATTTCAGTATGCTGGAAGTCAAGCAACAGCCACAATAAAGGATGACAGGACGTGTTGTCTAGATCATAATCAATCACGTTTCGCATATGGCTTCGTCAGCTACATGTATCCAAAAGTATAACTTCAAAACACCTTAGTAGGTAGCATCTCATTAGGGACCAGCAGCTATGTCTATAGACATTGAAGTCCCTCCCCTCCCCAAACCCTCCCCTCCTCAGGCTCTGCCCCAAAAACCTCCAGGTATTCCCCAACCCGGAGCTGGCAACCCTATAACTTCTTAAAATCCCATCAGTGTATATGTGAAGTTGGGATTTTTTGCCCCAATATGCATCTCTTTGCACTTGCTCACGGTTTGTTTGTTTGTTTGCCCTTTTGTTTATTGGGGGGAGGGAGAGGAACATGATGCCCCTTTATTTTTAATACTTGTTTAAAAGAAGATATTTTGGTTGGCTGTGCTTTTCTCACCCTTGCATGACAACTGCACCGGTCTTTTGCTGCTGGTTATTCTAAAAAGAGGTAAAAATGGCTTTTGGAATTTTTAAGGAACTGGTTTGTTCAGCTTTAACTGAACCTCACACTGCACACTCCCTGTGCTCAGAACTGAAACTTTTCAACCTCAACACTTTCTGCTGTCATTCTATCCTTCAAAGTTTGCTGTGGTCGAATTAACATGTGGCTACACCATCATGGGATGCCTCAGATCCATGAAACAGCCAATCACACTGATGGGGAACTTCGGCACCATCTTACATTACTAGGTTTGCCAGCTCCGGGTTGGGAAATACCTGGAGATTTTGGGGGTGGAGTCTGAGGAGGGAGAGGTTTGGGGAGGGGAGAAGATGAAGAAGAAGAGTTGGTTTTTATATGCTGACTTTCTCTACCACTTAAGGCAGAATCAAACCAGCTTACAATCACCTTCCCTTCCCTCCCCACAACAGATACCCTGTGAAATAGGTGGGACTGAGAGAGCTCTTAGACAGCTGTGACTAGCCCAAGGTCACCCAGCAAGCTTCGTGTGTAGGAGTGGGGAAATAAATCCAGTTCGCCAGATTAGCCTCCTCCGCTAATGTAGAGGAGTGGGGAATCAAACCGGGTTCTCCAAATCAGAGTCTACTACTCCAAACCACCACTCTTAACCACTACACCACACTGGGAGGGACTTCAATGCCATAGAGTCCAGTTACCAAAGCAGCCATTTTCTCCAGTGGAACTGATTTCTATCGCCTGGAGATGAGTTGTAATAGTGGGCTATCTCCAGCCACCATCTGGAGGTTGGCAACCCTTTACATTATGCAGTCCGTGTCCATGGAAGACGGTTTCAGGGTCAGGTATCTTTGGGTCATGGCAGTGCTTGAAGAGCAAGCATGTGTGAATCAGTCCTTGGGGATCTGTTGCATCCTCCTGATGGTTCTGTTGACCTTAACAAAGCTTTGTGGGTTGCTAAGAGTTGGACGTGCTTGGAGGGAGCACCTTTCCTAGTCATTTTGTATGAATACCATGAAATTTGACATTTCTCGCACAGCAGACTGAAGGAATTAAATTGCCTGGCAGGTTTGTTGTGACTTTGCAATTGCTTATTAACAAGGAAATAACATCCACTTCACAAAAAATATTATTTCTAATGGAAACGCTGACACCATCTCAATTCTCTAGGTGCTCTTGGGCCCCGATGTAACAAAGGAATTTTCTTCTTTTTGCACCATGAATACTAATTGCTGCATAATGAAGATGGGTTTTGCGGAAAGCAGCAGAACGGTGGAAGGGTGCCATCTAAAGGGAAGGAAAAGAAGGAGACAGAACTCCTGCAATCACAGAGAGGTGTGAGCGAACATTTCATTGCTCTTTCAGCCAGCCTTTGCTTTCTGTTGCCATTCTTCCAGTTCAGCCACAGGAGCCAACATTTTGAAACCAACCCATTTCCAGAATGCTGACTATCTCATTTAGGGGACTGTCAACATTCATTAGTGTACATAAGATGTTTTGGACAGTTTCCAAATTCACCTTGGGATTCATGTGGGAACGATAAAATTCTGACATTCTGAACACTCTGTGCAGGTCCAAGTTGAGCTCCTGGGGCCACACTGCAGGGGTTTTGTTTGGACTTGGCCAGCAGTGGTGCAGGCTCAGGAGGCAACGCCAATTATCTCCCATGTCACTGATGGTTGAGAGTCAGCCGACCCCCTGGGGAGCACCGGCACCCTCCTCACTGTGCTGGCCCAAGGAGTCTCTTGAGTGACTTGGCTGGAAAACTTGAATCTTAGAGGCTGGAGGAACCATAAGTAAAAGGAAGTAGGTTTCAACACCACATAAATGGTGTTCCCCACACAGTGGCCCTCTATTTTGTCGGCACCAGCAGTATCAGAGAAGGTTATTTTGAAATCTCCCCTTTTGTGTGTGTGTGTGTGTGTGTGTGTGTGTGTGTGTTGGGGGGGGGGTTCACTTTCGCCTTTGACTACTTTTTATAGATTCTGATCACTTAGAAGAACTTTTCCTCTTCGGCTCCAGTTTGCACTAGTGAGACCACCCAAAGAGAACGATCTAGTGCTTCATGTCTGTGTCATTAATTGCTTTCATACCAAGGCATCCCCCCCCCCCCTATTTGCCTTGTATTTTATTACCAGTAGAACAAACAGGCACATTTTTTAACCACCTCTTTGGGCTGTGTCAACAGCGACCCAATTTTTTTTTTTTTGCCCAGCGTGGCTTAAAACACAACAAAGACATGAAGAGATACTCTCCCTGCAAAGAATCTGAATGATGGTGGGCACGATGATGAATACAAGCTCCTCTCCTCCTAACAATATTGAGGAGTTTGGAAACGCTATGCATTTAATTGTAGTTAGGGTTGTACATATCGATATACCTGAAGCGAAAATAAACCCAAAATTAGCCGTTTCGGGTCGACTGAATACCAAAACCTTGGAATATGCCAGAAGCCGAGTAGGTGATTCCCGAAAAAGCAGAGTAGATATTCAGCCAAATACATATTCGGCATTTTTGGGTTTTGGCTGTTCGCCTTTGATCAGATGCACAGCTCTGTGCTTTCACCCATTTTTCTCTTTTTGACTGGTTTTGTTAGGGCCCCATAGTTGGGGCCTTTTTGAGGTAGGAGTCAGCTTGGTCAGACCAAACTAGTCTGGAAGGGTCATTTTAAAAGACGGGGTTCACCCAGTCCCATCTGAAAGGATATACCCTCCAACTAAAAAACATTTGCTTCTACAGCTACTTATTGGGCTTTTGGAGAAGACTCCTCACCTGTACGGATGAGCAATCTCCTTCACAAGAGCTGCCTTGGTTATGACTTCGGCTGGCTCCAATATAACCCCCCCCCCAAAAAAAACCTGCTCTGAAACTGAAGGTCACCCCAGGTAGAGGCTTCGTTTTCCTGCACCATGACCATCTCTTGAAATCAGATTTTTGATGACTATAATAAAGGACTGCTTACAGGAAGTCATTTGCCATCAAAAGAAATGTTTTCTGTGCCTTATTTTTCTTGCATTTAGCCATTTCCCTCAGTTTGGAAACTAATTTGCATGGACATTATGCTATGTGCCCCAGATGCGAAGGGAGCCCCAGACCTTGAAGCTCCAGCCTGCCAATCGGCTCTTTCTGCCAGTCCTTGGCAACACTGAACTTCTGAACCTGAGAACCGATGGACAGCTCGGTTCGCAGAGGCCTGGAGGATGGGGTTGACCCCTTTGCAGGCCCATAAAATTGGACCCCCTGCCCCAACATTCACCAAACATTGTTGTCCATCTAAGGAGAGTCCCTTACAGCTATGCTCAAATTTGGGGACTCTACCTCCAAAAATGCCCCCACAGGAGCTTTGAAAAAAATCCCCATGGACCTGAATACTTTTGGTAAACCTGGAAATAAAGCTGAAATACCCCTTTACCAGTATGGGTATTTAGCTTATTCCGGGTTTACTGAAAAAAATCAGGGCCAATAACCCTGAACCTGAAATTTACAGAATTTTTTTTTTTTTTTGCACAACCCTAATAGTAGTGTTTGGCTGACTGTTGGATGGGGTTCCCAGGGCAAGAGACATCACCAAGCCCAATTTAAACCTTTAACTGGGTGTGCAAGAAACATTTTTCCCTGCAAGACTCTACATAATGAGCACATGTGTGAAATCTGCCTTATACAAAGTCAGACCAGGTTGGTCTTTGTCTCCTCTTACTAGCTGTAGCTTTCCAGGGTTTTGGCTGAGATCTTTGATTTGGAGATGCCAGGGATTGAACCTGGGACTTTTTGCATGCAAAGCAGGTGATCTGCCACTGAGCGCCGTCATGTCCCTCTGCAGGATTCGCAGCTGAGTCTGGAGATCCCGGTTCTGGAGGGCCAGTGTGCGGTTCTGCTCCCACAGCCAGGCTTCTCCTTCTCCCAAAACGAGGGCTGAGGTGGCTGGAGCGTGGATGGTCAAGGAGGCGTCCCACCGGTCGGCCGTCATCCAGTCTCGGCTCAGTTCTCCCTCTTCTCCGAATAAATCGGCCAGCGGTCTGCAGTACGAGTGGTCAAGGTCAGGTTCCATCGCCGGCCTTTGGACGCTCCTCCTGAAGGCGCTGCCGGTCTCTGCCATACACCTTAGCTTGGCGTGTGTCGGCAAGGAGGTCCATGCCGGCTCCTTGGCGAATTCAAACGGGCATCGTAACGGGGTAGCTTCTTCCCGTCTCCCTCCTCCCTGAGGGGTCGCTCCCTGCCAATCTCCCTGGCAGCGATCCTCGTTCGTTCGGAACGGGTTGTTAGATCGAGTAGACATCCTCTCCTATTGTAAACTATTACAAAAATAAAAAAGATGGATTCTAGCCTACTGTCAGGTCTCAGCAACACGTTGCGTTACTGGTAATAAAGACTTTTCTCCAGATGGTGCAGCGAGTTAAAAGTTTTATTTCAGCAAGTCAGCGAGTTCAGCAGATCATAGAAACATAAGGCTAGAATACAGGCATGGGGAAGCATCGGTACATATATAGGGTAAATACAATGGGGTTGGTTAGCTTTCGAAAACAAAGAAACAATACAGAAGTTAACTACCGGTAAAGACTTAAGACAACACATATAGGAAATAAACACGTGCGTTAACTGGCTGATCTTCCCGGGCATCTGGCATTGTTTTGCGGGACCCGGTATCAGATCAGCGATTACTCGAGCTGGTCTCCATTGAGGTGCAGATCTAGGGCAGGAGACCGGGTGCAAACGGGGAGGGACGGAGTGCACAAAAGACTCCATCTTGTCCGTGGGGGGAACTATCTTGTTTCATATCCGGGGCTGACAGAGAGCCTATTTGACAGCCATGGCCTTTCCCCTTAACAGGAAGGAACACATGAAGCCATCTTTTCCATAGTCAGGCACTTGCTCTATCGAGGTTGGTCTTCTTTATTGAACTGGGGGTCTTCTGTATGTAAGGAGAACCAGAGTGGGGGGGCAGTGGGCCCCTCAAACTCAAAAGGGGGCTCAAATTTAGAAATTTTTAAACATTTTGGCATTTGATACATTTTGCAACTTGTTTCTCTGCATGTCATGTGTCATAATTTTTATTTTTTTATGGCTGAGATCTCAAGAGCTAGAATTAGCCCAGTCCTTTCTAGACCTCTGACAGAGCCTGTCTGTATTGAAAGCAGATTCTCTGCCCCCAAGCCAAGGCCCCTCACTGAGTTAACTTGTTAAAACTGGGTTTCCAGCATGACGGTGTGATCTCACTGAGGATTCATGGTCTGGCTGGATGTTGCCGTAGCTGCTAATGTTCTACTCCAGTCTGGGGAAAGGCAGGATGTGTACAAAATGTTGATTTTTATTTCTTAAGAACACACCAAATATGAATTACTCCCAGTCACATAAAAGTTAAGGTAGTCCCTTGTGCAAGCACCGGGTCATTACTGACCCATGGGGTGACATCACATCACGACGTTTACTAGGCAGACTGTGTTTACAGGATGGTTTGCCATTGCCTTCCTCAGTCATCTACACTTTACCCCCAGCAAGCTGGGTATCCAGTCACATTACTCCCCACCAAATTCTCATATCTACATATGCCACAGTAGATAACATACAGGGATCTGATAGTAAAATGGGAAATAGTATTGCAAGTAATACTAAGCGACAGTCATCTGCCCCATAACTGAAGAACAACACTGGTAAGAGGGTCTGATCATATGTCAGCATCTGTTGGGTTCGTATTACTCTAACTGGACAACCCACTACATTCGGTGGAGACTCTGGCATTTCACTGCAGTCCATTGCGTTGGAAGGGCCTGGTTCTTCAACCAGGTGGTATAATCGGAAGTAGCAAGAGGAGTCTCTAGTTGATCATGAGGAATAGCTATCTCTGCATGTGGATTGAGAGCAAGATGTGTGTGGTGTGCCATATCTGGTAGGGGAACATGGCGTAGACCATCTGCTCGCTCATCATCTGAGGAACTGGAGTCAGCATCCGAATCATCAGAGCCAGAACATGCAGCTTTCATCTGATGTCTGGCTATTCTAGTTGTATCCTGATTGGAGGTTTGCTTCTGTGCATTTCTGGGTACAGATCCCTGATCTGTGGCTAAGAAATCACAGGGATGCAAAAGAATACAATGAAGAACTCTTAACATCTCCATTGCCATCTCCTGCTTGCACTTCATAGACAGGACTACCCCCCCCCTTCCTCTAGAGCACCACATATATGTTGTCTTCCCAATAAGCTTGCAGTTTTCCAGGGTTCCCCTCTCTCTGACAGGTTCCTGACTAGCGTTGTGTCTCCGGGGCAAGGGTAGCACCATGCACTCCATGATCGTAATTTCGCTTCCCTGTAAAGCAGAAGATTTAGGGCATTTTGGTGCTAGTATGTATGCTTCTTTCATCTGTTCTTTCCATCTATTTACATATGAATTATGGTCTGCTGATGAAGATGCTGGGCCTGTTGAAAGCCCAATTGCAACGTCTATGGGTAAGCGTAGTGATCTTCCAAACAACAAGAAACTGGAGAAACCCTGTGGGCTTCATGCTGCGTACAGTTGTATGCATGGATCTCCTTCCAACTGTCTTTTTGTTTCTCTGGCAAAGTTAATTACATAGCCAGCAGCATAAGATTCATTGACTTAACTTCGCTGTTACCTTGAGGAAGGTATGGAGTTGTCTAGGAAGGGCTAATATTGCAATGCTGCTGCAGTCTTTTGAAAATATTGTTTTCAAATTCTGCACCTTGGTCATGATGTAATTGCTTGGGGAAACCAAACCACAGAATAAAATGGTTAAATATTTTGTCTGCCGCTGTCCTTCCAGACTTTTTGGTTGTAGGATAAGCCTGGACAAACCTTGAAAAATGATTGACCAGGACTCAGATATTTTCATATTCTCCCTGCTCCTATCTAAATGCAAGAAATCAATGGACACAAGTTCAAAAGGTTCTGTAGTGATTATGTTGTTAAGCAGAGCTCTATCCAGCTGGCATGGTTTCTTTTGTTTGACACAGCTGCAAATTTGTATGATATAATGTTCAATGTCTCTTTTTACGCAAGGCAAAAAAAAAAAAAACCAATCCACAGTTCCCTTGAGGGTTGGTTCCTGGTGGCCCCTTCCAACTAAGAATCCTGTAGGAAAGGAGTGCAGCGACAGGTTTTGTGCTGAGGCCAGAAATTGCAGCTTGGGAGGCAAATAGGATTTTTTTTTGTCTCAAATCCTGCAAACTGACAAGGAAATGTTGGGATGACTCTTGGAGTTTCTGTACTGCTTTTGACAGCTCAAACTACAGTTCAGTTGCATCTTTTTCCTGATAACAGGATCTAAAGAGGTGCCTTAATTTTGCTAAGCCGGGATCCCTTTCCCCCTCCAAATAACTCCTCAGACTGAGTCCAGGAGAAATTGCCGTGATGACAGCTTCCAAGGTCTTTTATGCAAGGGTACTTTCACTCATGTTTGCCTCCGGTCTGTCTCAGTTGTTCCTTGGAGTTATGGCATGAGTTTTCCATCCATTAGAGATGACCTCCTGCCAGCCCTCACAAATCCAGGGACTTCCTGTTCCTCTGTTAACCCGATTCTTCCCTCTCCTCTGAGCAAAGCCTGGATGAAATCCCTGAACAAAGTGTGGGGCACACGAGCTTGGTTTAGCTCACAGCCAGTTACAAAGCAGCATATCCAGAGACTGGGTCTGAAATACTTTCTGCTTTTTCGCAGCGCTTTCTGAGCACAAGAAAGGGTTTTAAAAACTGAGGCTTGGATTTCTCCCCCCCCCTTCCTTTCAGATTGCTCCATTTTTGTTTGTTTGTTTTTGTTAAAATGCTTTTTTATGCAGCAATTGGGTTTGGGGGGATTTTCTCTCACAGTAAGCACTACAAGTAAGCCAATTACAAAGCAGCATTTAAAGGGGCGGGACTTGATTTGAGCTTGGAGACTGCTGGTGGATCGATTCCCAATAGGAAAGTGTGGGTCCAGCCAGCAACAAACCTCAGGTAAAACTCCTGTGCATAAATGACTTAAGCTCTCTGCCTCACTATGTCCATTTTTAAGTCCAATTTTAGTCCATTTTCAGTCTGATAGGCCAGGCTGCTAAAGCTCAGCCTTCCTCTTTGCTGAAGATTGCCAATCTGCCCACATATCATGAAATCTTTCCTCTGGATTGATTCCACTGCCATGGTGGCTTCCTCTCCACCAACATTTTATTGTCTATTCCTGTTATCTTTCCTGAAACTGAGCCTCAAGTAGTTTTATTTTCTCAGTATATCGCTTCTGCAGTGCTGCCTCCTTGTTTGTAGCACTGAACTCTGCAATCTGGTTTTTCAGTTTTGCTAATGTAGACAGCTCTTCGTCCTCTAACACTCTTAGATCAGCTCCATTCAGATACTACAGGTTTGATCAAGGCAAAGTGCCTCTGAGTTGCAATTAGGGTTGCCAACTTCCAAGTGGTGGCTGGAGATTTCCTGCTATTACAACTGATCTCAAATATAAAATATCAAAACCTTTATTGGCATAAAATAAATATATACAACTGATCTCTAGGCAATAGAGAACAGTTCCACTGGAGAAAATGGCCGCTTTGGCAATTGGACTCTATGGCATTGAAGTCCCTCCCCTCTCCAAACCCAGCCCTCCTCAGACCCCACCCCAAAATCTCCAGGTATTTTCCATCCCGGAGCTGGCAACCCTAGTGGCAGTCCTACAACGATCTGCCCCAGAAAGGCCTAGAAAGTCACAAATCTCCCTCAGCTCTTCCGCTTGAAGTCCTTCCACCTCCAAAAGCCGGCTTTCAAGCTCACTGTGACTGAGCCACGGTGTTTCTGACCACTACACTCTTTCACAAGGCCGCCTCTTTCCCTCAGGTGTTTCTTCTGCTACCTCTCAGAGCTGTGAAAGTTAAATCTCTTGGAGGGTAAAAGCCTCTCCCTTTAAAACCTCCTGGCCTGGCTCAGCAAAATGTTATACTCTGGACAGGAGAAAAGGCAGGATATGTAGAAAATGTTGGCTTTTACTTCTTAAGAACACACCAGTCATGAACTAAAACACTTCCAGAACCCAACTCACCTCATCACTGAAGTCTGCTAACTGCCATCTCCACTATCCAGAACGCCACAAAGTTCAGTCTTAAAGTGGCTGTAGGGTATAATCAAACATAAAACTTACTTCAGTTATTCCTCCATGCCACACAAACACGGCACTCCGAACCTAACATGGTATTTTAAATCAGACCTCAGTGGTGTCCCTTCACGGGCAGGGGGCTGGATGGGTGAGTGAATTTTAACTTGGCATAAGCGGAGCCATCTTTATTGTCTGCTAGGTTTCTCGGGCTGAAAAGGGGCCTTTGTACCCTGACAAGCTTTTATGCTGACTTTGCTTTCCTAAAAAGACTAACTGTCTAAGAAGACAAGGCGTCTGGTCTTGAGTGCTGATAAGGTGGTACAGAGCAGAATTTGGACTAATCTTCTCTGAAGCGTCAAGAAGCTAGGTACAGTCTTTAAGCTGCATGGATTTGTCAATACTTGCTTATGTCTTATTGGATGGGATAATTTTTCTTTTCTACTTCTTCCCAAGTAATGCTGTGATGTCATTAAAACTATAAAAGTTGTATGTGTAATGAGCTCAGTAGAACTTCCCTGTCTTTAAGTGACATACAGAGCATTCCTGACCGGAATGCCTGCGCTGGGCTTAGGAGGCAACGCAGCAGCACTGCCTCCTAAGGAGGTTTTGGCCCAGCTGAAACCTCCACCTGGAGGCAAAAATCCATGCAACCCTCATAGGGTTGCATGGGAGATACGCCAACTAAAAGGTAAGGTATCTCAGCCGGAAAAAAGGGGCGTTCCCGAGTTGTAACGGCCCTGCCCCCCAGCCGGCACTGTGATGCCCCAGGAACGCCTCCCGAGATGCCGACGTGGCCTTTGCTGACATCCAGACGCCGTCCGGAGGCTCCATCGGCGTTTGGGTCTGGTGCTGCCACAGCAGCGTCCGGCGTCCGGCCTTGCACGCCGGCGCTGGGGCCACAAATGCCAGCGTGCACTGCCTGGATACCAGCGCTGTGGGCCCTTGCGCCGGCGTAGGCCTTCGCCAGCCTCCAAAGGGCCTTTGGTCCCGGCTGCCAGCTCATGTCAGGAATGCGCTGGTAGACTGAGTGAACTTCTCAGCTTGAGCTTTTAATAAAGGATTACTTTAACGGCTCTGTTTTGTTTGGAGTGCAGCACTGGGCATACCTCCTTGGAACATCAACCGTTTTATTGAGTACAGCAGGGGTGGGGAACGTATAAGGGCCGTATAAGGCCCGCAAAATCATTTGGTCTGGCCCTTCGTGGGTCCTGGCAGATCTCTAGCTCAGAAGGATCTAAGACTGGTGATCCGCCCCCTCCCGCAGACAGGAAAAGCCTCTATTCAAGGCAGATGAGAGTTTGTTTTGCTGAGAAAAGGAACCTTCTTCCCCCCTTGCAGAAGAGTCATTAGCTATGGAGCTGCTAGGACCGCCCAATAAACTGTGTTAACCCTTTCCCACCCAGGCCGTGGAGAAACATGGCAGACACTCGGAGCCGTCTCCGGTCGTGCCTCTTGGCTAAATGTTTGACCAAATATAGTAGGCTAATTTTTAAGTTGATAATTTTGTATGGCCCGCGAATGATGTTATAAATATCCAAATGGCCCTTGGCAGGAAAAAGGTTCCCCACCCCTGGAGTACAGGAACAGAACTGGAGAACATAGTGCAAATGGCCCTGCTTATATGCTCCCTTGGCCGCCCGCAGCCACTCCCCCTGATCCGTGATAGGGGGGAAACAACCCCGGGTTACCAATGGCGCGTGCCGGCTTAGGGCCAATGGCATGTGCCGGTTTGGACCAATGGCGCATGCAGGACTTAGGATCCTTCGTCCAGGACTCAAGCTACTAAGTTCCCCCTGCATATCGCCTAACTATATACATACATAACACCCCTCCCCCCTAAGTCCGGATAATGTAGGAACACACAAAGTCCTTTAGGTGGCTCTGTGGTGTTCAGGTGCGCTGGGCACGGCGTGGCATGGGAACGGGGGTTGCTGACTGGGAAGCCGGCACGGGCGATGAATCTGCAGCGGCAGTGCCGTCCTCCGCTGGGTTGTCCTTGGCGACCGCATTGCTGGGGCACAGTCAGTCCTCTGGCCACTCGTAGTCCAGTGTTGCTGCTGGCTCCTGTGCAGTGACACCAGAACACGTCAGTGTCGCTGGGACAGGAACGGCGGGTGGTGTTGCTGGGCCCGGAACAACGGGCAGGTCCGTGGGGCTGTGGCGGAGCTGGTCCATGTGCCCACGCAGTACTTGCCCCTCTGGGGTGGTGACCCGGTAAGACACTGGCCCCGTTGATTCCTGCACGGTGACTGGAATCCAGGTAGGTCCCGTCCCATAATTGCGGGCGTAGACCGGAGCATCCAGTTCCACGACTCTCGGGGTGGCCAACGGGGTCTTGTGGCGGGGGCACTCAGGTGCCAGGTCGGGGTGCAGCCGGTCGAGCAGTGTTTTCGGCCGGTGGCCCATGAGGAGTTCCGCTGGACACTTCCCGGTCGCGGCATTGGGTGTGGTGTGCTGGGCTAGGAGGAACTCCGCTAGCCCCCTGTCCCAATTGTGGCAATCGATGTGGCGTAACGCCTCCTTGGTAGTCCAGACCATTTGCTCAGCCTGACCGTTGGTGGCGGGTGGAATGGAGCCGAGGTCATGTGGCAGATTAAGTTTTTGTCCAGGAACTCATTGAACTCGGAGGATGTGAATTGGGCCCCGTTGTCAGAGACCATGGTGTCCGGCAAGCCGTGAGTGGCGAAAACCTTGTGCAGCTCCCGGATGACAACACGCGAGGTCATGGATCTGACATCGGCCACCTCCAGCCACTTGGAGTAGGAGTCCACGATGAGAAGGAATGTCTTACCCTGGAACGGCCTCGCGAAGTCTATGTGGATGCGGGACCAGGGTGTGTGTGTGGACTCCCAGTGTTGGGTCGGGGCTCGTGGCATCTCCGGTCGCAACTCCTGGCAGGGTCGGCAACGGCTCACCCACTCCTCGACAGCAGCGTCGATGCCTGGCCACCACATGTAGCTCCTCGCCAGGGCCTTCATGCACATGATTCCCGGATGGCAGGTGTGTAGAGCCTCCAGGACCTTCGTGCGCAGCTTTGCCAGAACTACAATGTGGTTCCCCCAGAGCAAGCTCCCCTTGTTGAGCAAGAGCTCATGCTGGCGCATGGCAAACGGCTTGAACTCACTGTCCGGCCTGGCAGCCGGCCACCCCTTCCCCACCCAGTTGAGAACCCGGGCGAGGGTGTGGTCCTTAGCAGTATGGGCGGCAATGTCCGAGGCCTGTAGCGGAGGCTCCGGCAGGGTCTCCAGCAGCATAGGCCGGGGACAGGTCGGGATTGGTGTCCTCGAGCGGCAGGCGGCTGAGGGCATCCACATTCCCCATGCTTGATCCGGAGCAATGCAGCAGCCTGAACTCGTAGGCGTTGAGGAAGATTGACCACCGGAGCATGCAGGGGGACAGGATCTGCAGCGTCTTGCGATCCGGCATGAACAGACCCAGAAGCGGCTTGTGGTCTGTGACGATGGTGAAGGAACGGCCATACAGATGGTCGTGGAATTTCTTGACGCTGGCCACGACGGCGAGAGCCTCCTGGTCAATCTGGGCGTAGGTGCGCTCCGCCGAAGAGAGAGTCCGGGAGTAAAAGGTGATCGGGGCCTCCCGACCGTCTGGCAACAGGTGGTTGAGGACCGCGCCGATGCCGTAGGGCGAGGCATCGCACGTCAGCACAACCGGCAGACGCTCGTCGAAGTGGATGAGCAGGCTGGAGGATGACAGGAGACCCTTGGTGGCCTCGAATGCTTGCTGCTGCGGCTTGCCCCAGGACCACGGGGCGGACTTGTCCAAGAGCCGGTGAAGAGGCTCTGCTACCGACGCCTTGTTGGGCAAGAAGGCGTGGTAGAAGCTTATGCTCCCTTGGCCGCCCGCGGCCACTCCCCCCTGATCCGTGATAGGGGGAAACAACCCGGGTTACCAATGGCATGTGCCGGCTTAGGGCCAATGGCGCGTGCTGGTTTGGACCAATGGCGCATGCAGGACTTTGATCCTTCATTCAGGACTCAAGCTCCTAAGTTCCCCCTGCATATCGCCTAACTATATACATACATAACAGGGATCAGGCTCAGATTATGTTACAGATGAACATTTGTCCGTGTAAAAACCACAGAGCTCCTTTCCTAGGGTTGCCAGCTCTGGGTTGGGAAATACCTGGAGATTTTGGGGGTGGAGACTGGGAAGGGTGGGGCTTGGGGAGGGACCTCAGCATGGCATAATACCTTTGGAGTCCACCCTACTCTGCCTTTCTGTGATTTCTCATTGTAAACGCTGCATAGGAGCGTCTTGTATAAATATCGCACCCTCTCCCTCTATCATATCCCAACATGATATAAGAATACTCATCATATGATTGATATATTTTAGGATGTAAGACGTGAAAAAAGTTGTCTGTAAGTATAATTTAATTAACTTTGTTTTGTGGCATTTTTTGATGTATAATGTATAATGAATTCCAATGATAGCTTTTTGGAAAAATATTTTATTTAGCATTAAGAAGATACAACGGGGGATCGCCACTGGGCAATAATAGTCCTCAGCAATTCTTCAGTAAAGAATCTGAAAAAAAGAAGAAACGGAGGATTAATGAACTATAATTTTTTCAAGACTATACTTACCAACTGATGAAAGATTATATGAAACAGGAAAATTACCGGAAGCCTGTTTTGTTTATTGTTTGCTATATAATAATTTGTATAATTTCTATCCTTGTGAAGAAATAACAAGATAAACCAGACATTGAATTTATAAGCTTATGTTATCATTGGTTTGTTATAACTAGCCATAGTGATTGCTATATTTTTGACCCACCAGGATGTTGGCAACCCTATCCTTTCCCCATAGCCTCTAGTTGGGGGTACCTGCCTCAGCAGTGCCTGGGTAAGGCTTCCCCCTGCTGGAGTCTTCTTCTTAAATATTGTTTTCATGACAAGAGTAATAAATAGCGAGCCTGCTGGAGTCTCCTCTGGAGCAGGTGAATGGAAGATGGGGCTGCCACCACCCCCAGACACAATGACATCAAAAGTCAGGTACCAGCTCCAATGAGTTTACAGTCTAAATTTAAACTAGGGCTGCCAGCTCCGGGCTGGGACATACCTGGAGATTTTGGGGGCCGTGCCTGAGATGGGCAGGGTTTGGGGAGGGGAGGAACTTCAGTGCCATAGAGTCCAATTGCCAAAGAAGCCATTTTCTCCAGGGGAACTGATCTCTATCTGCTGGAGATCAGTTGTAATAGCAGGAGATCTCCAACTAGTACCTGGAGGTAGGCAAGCCTAATTTCAACGGGGGGGGGGGGGACAGAAACACAGTTTCCTTCCTTCCCCCACATTCTTCCTCCCATTATGAACTTTCCCCCCCTACATTATATGAAATGAAAACTAGGGACACAGCTAAGCCCTTTTAAATGTCATTGGTTTCAATGGAAAGCTAAAACACAGGTTTAACTTTTGCTGTTTGAGATTTGTAGACCCTGAAAGTGTTTAACTTCAGCTGGATATGCATGCCCTTTGATTTTAGACTTTGGTCTTGGCTTTAAATGATGCATGCAATGTTTTTTTTGGGGGGGGGGGGAACCAGGAGTCATCTCCTCACAGAAGCTTTTGCAGTACAGTCGAGTTATTCAAAATACTTTTTGAATGGAAGTGTCAATTTAAGATCATTGACATAAAGAGGACCTACAAAGCTTATTTGCAAAGTAAATTTGCTCTGGATTTCCGATACCTTGGAAAGTTTTTTCTATTATATTTATTTAAAATTACAACAGTTTACATTAGAAACAAGCTCAAACAATTAAGGTGAAAGATAAATAACTGCATACAGTTTAATTTTACAAAACGCAAACATCTATCTTTCATTGTTCCATAATCTGAGTATTAAGTGCAGGGTAATTGCACAATGCAGTATCACTGTCTTCAAAGGTTGAAAAAATCAAACAGATTTGACTTTTATGAAATAATTTTTATTTTCTTGTAATATGCAAATAATCTTGTATAGTGGCTACCAAGCCTGGTGTGAGGAGGAGAGCAAATGGGATAGAATCATAGAATCATAGAGTTGGAAGGGACCACCAGGATCATCTAGTCCAACTCCTCACAACTACCTCCACCCCAGTGATCCCCGGTGACAGCAACTCCATGCCCAGAAGATGGCAAAACTAACTAACTAACTAACTAACTAACTAACTAACTAACTAACTAACTAACTCCCTCTCCATGATGAGGGAGATGAGAAAAAGGATCAGTATATTCATATGAGGGTGTTTCTAGGTCACATTAACAGAACAGCCCTATTCCAAATTAGCTGTGTTGCATCCATGCAAACTCCACCATTCTTGTTTAAGTTGTCTTCAAGAGAAGGAAAAAGACAGAAAACACATTGACACCACATTGAAGACCCCTGATCTGGGGGCTGATGGAGGAGGCATGCTGGCAAGGAAAGTACCCACAAGGACAGAGATCATTTGCCTTGGAAAAAACCTTTTGACTGCATCCCCAAGAGTGAATGTGTAATTTTTATCCTACTGTCATAATGTATTAGATTTGCCACTGCTATCTAAAGAGCTGAGCTTCGGCAATAATTTCTCTTGAACCAAAGCCATTTCTAAAAACACAGCCCACATTAAAAAATCAAGTTATAAACTCAGCAAGTGAGCTTGATACCCCTCTGCCACCAGGGGCCAGTTATTAGAACTTCATCTCATATTTTCTTTGATTTATGTATTGGACACCCCATTGAGAGATCTGTGAATACAGACAGTGGTAGATTCTGATGTTTCCCTTGTTTCTATGTCTTCTCTGCTAGCCGATCCTGATCCTGTTATTGCTTTGGTTGTGGCTAAATTTCTGGCAGCAGCAGCTTCTATGTGAAGATGGAAATAGAGGGTGGTATTTGTAAGATTGATTCTGTCCAAGACCGCTGGGTCATCAAATGGGGGAAAAAAACATTTCACCCTGTACTTATGGTCCCATGACCCTGTTTTTTGTTTGTTTGCAAACACACAAGCCAGTGGTGGTGTAGTGTTAGAGCGTCAAACTAGAATTTGTAAGACCGAGGTGTGCATCCACATTTTGCTATGGAGGCTCGCTGGGTGACCTTGGGCCAGACACACACTTGATCAGGCTCACCTACCTCGCAGGGTTATTGGGAGGATAAAATGGAGGAGAGGAGAATAATATAAGCCACTTTAGATCTCCCTTGGGGAGATAGGTAGGGTATTAATGAAGTAAATAAATATTTAGGACTGAACAATGCAGATCCACTAATAGTATCTGAAGAAGTCCATGAAAACTTGTAAATGAAATGTCATTATTTTATTTATTTATTTATTTATTTTTACCCCACCCTTTCCCAACCAAAGTTGGGCTCAGGGCAGCTAACAACCAGTAAAATACATACAATTTAAAATAAGTACACTGCCCCTTTAACTTGCCATGGGACTCCTGTTTATTTGTGATCCGTTTGCCCCCTTCATGCGTCTTTCTAATGGTGTCACATACCACAGTATAGCAAGTTAATGGGGCACGAAACCTGAGCTAATATTCATTTATTTGGATTTAAAGTGGCCTCACACCTAGCAGTGGGAAAGCACATATAAACGATTCAATTAAGTTTCAGCTACAATTAAACAAACAGGAACAAGAGATGAGATAATGGGGTCGGATCTGTTCAGATGCACTTTTCTAAATCTTCAATAGCTTTCCTGAAGAGCTCCCAATGACGGTTTCCCCCCCCCCCCGGTCTAGCTGGTTCTCTGCACAATAGCTGACCTGTGTGCAGAACTAACATCTTTTATGGTGAACATGCAGCACACCTGGATTTCCCCTGCCTCCCTCTTTTGAAAAGAAGCCTGATGAATTGAAAAGAAGAGAGGAGAATAGCTTTAGTATCTCTGGAACACTCAGAGAAATGGTTGGCAGAGTGACAGAAAGAGAGAAATCACACATGACAGGAGTGCTGAGAGACCTACAAGTTAAAAGGTTTGAACAGTGGCCGTTGGGCTTAATTTCCTGGACTTCAGCAGCTGCATCTTCATTTTGTTGTTGTTGTTGCTCTACAGAGGGTGGATGATGCTTCCTTTGCCTTGTCCTGTAGTATCATAGTATGCCTTCCAAGTCTCCCCACTAGAGTTGCCAACCTCCAGGTGGTGGCTGGAGATCTCCCGCTCTTACAACTGATCTGCAGCCGATAGAGATCAGTTAGCCTGGAGAAAAAATGGCCGCTTGGGCAATTGGGCTCTATGGCATTGAAGTCCCTCCCCTCCCCAAACCCCACCCTCCTCCAGCTCCGCCCCCAAAAACCTCCCGCCAGTGGAGAAGAGGGACCTGGCAACCCCATCTACAACACACTAAAAAGCCCACCCCTTTGCAAGATCTGAGGGAATAGACAAAACTATGGAGCTGGGTGGAAGGAAAGGAAGAGGGAAAGAGATTTATGGAAACAACAGTCTTGTTAGGCGGCTGCACCCTGGCAGTGACTGTAGCAGCCTCTTAGTAATGCTAGCAGATAAGAAGCAAGAGATCACTTTGAAGGTCGCTAAATTTGGATGGATATCCTATAAGATTAGGAAAACTTGGGTAAGCCATATGTAGGCTTTTTAGCCATAAGTTTTAGAAGATATTGTATAATTCTGTGATTCTACTATTTTAAATGTTTTCCCCCATGGGTTAATTGATATTCTGGAAGTTTAAATTATTGTATTGATTCTATTTTTATTGGTCTTGGGATGTATTAAATAAATTTGTTTTGACTGTAGCAGCCATGAGCTGTTCTGGCTGGATTTAGCAGGGTATGTGTTTGCCTCCTTGTAGTCAAAAAGGCACAGCAAGCGGATAGCCTGCGCCTGTGCCTCTTTACTGTACTCTGCCTTCCCTGTGTCCGTAGTGGCTGTCATGCAGAACTGTATCAGGAGGAAAATAAATCAACGTGCATTCTGAATGCTACATGAGGCTGGCTTCAGGAGCCCTCCAACTCACTTGGGGCCTGGGGAATTTTGTCTCCCCAGCCCCCCCCCCCCCAGTGTCCCTGGACCCAGCCAGCTTTTCCATTCAGTCTTGTCCAGCTCCCCCTCCCCCCTCACTATGTCCCTGATCCAGCCTGGCTTTTGTACATGCAGGTCCCATTATTCCTTGCAAAGATTTTTTTGGAAGTCAAAGGAGACCCCCTCTTCTCCTTGCACCAGTGGAAAACCTTGTTGGATCCAATCCATACAATATAATCTTCCTATCTGAATAGCTTTGTGTCAGCAATGAAGGCTGCACAGAACACATCCCCCTAGGGTGTGACATTAGACCTTCAGAGCACAATCCACCAGAACCTTTTCCAGAGCAAGACCCATTAAAATAAACGGGACATGTGCAGGGACACAGAATGTGTACAGGAGAACTCTACAGGAGAAGTCCTAGGAGAACGTCATGATGAAACGAGTCCATTCATGTGAGTCTTAAAGATGCATGCATGTGGTTATTTGCTGTTGAACTTTATACTCTGCCTACATGGCTCAGAAGATGTCTGTCAATTGTAAAGAATCCCCTTTTCTTTTAGCAGCAACAACAAATATTAGGGACATTGTCCATTGTCGACACGTGGCAGCAGCTGTGACATACCCTCTTTGTATTTTCCCTGCGTATTTTGCCCATTGAAACTCTCACACAATATAGATGCGCTAAATGCCACCTTTGTTCTTTTTTGGTTTAAAAGGCACCGACAGCTGTGTCTACCCAAGAGCCTTCCGTTGCTTTCACATCTTCCTGCTACAAGTTAGGGGAGGTACCCTGCAGCTGCCCAGGTAGTATCACATTAAAGCAGCGGGGAAGCCAGGGAAACAATCAAGTCCTTTTTGCATACAACATTTACCGTGTGATTCTCAGTTAGCAGCATTTGCATCACTCCCAGATGGGAAATGCTGAGGTGCACCCAATGAGGAACCAAGGTGGATCGGTGCTTCCTGTTTTCTGCACTGCTGCCACAGAAACCAATTTCATACAAAGTACTAGAATGCTACAAACATTACGACACCTTCCCCTATCCTAACACTCCATTGAGCAAAGTTTATTTATTTATTTAAATATTTATACCTCACTTTTCCTTTTGGCTCAAGTTTGAAGCCTTTCTCCAAATTGTGGCTCTTCCATTGGAGGAGAGCTACTTAAGTTGTAGGATGACTCCTTAGGCTGGAGAAAGGGTCCTAGGAGGATAGTTGGTCCACCCCACTATTTAGGTGCAAAAGGGCCCATTTTGCCAGGCCAGATCCTTTGTGCAAACTCACTCAAATCTGCAGACACCATCACCATGTGTTTGCTAGCACATATCTCTATAGAGGTACCACAGCGAATACCACCGGGTTGGCTCCAGGACAGATTAGGAAGCATAAGGACTACAGAACTGGCCTTGCAATGCTCACGTCTATCTAGCAGTCTGTCACATTTATTAATGATAACCCACAGGATCATTACTGCAATGGGAGGGGAGGGCATCCTTTATATCACAGGGATTCCTTGCGGGGGGGAGGCCAATGCATCCTACCTTGGAGTCCCTTTACATGGAATCTGGGACATCCATCATTGGGGTAAGTGGGCAGTCGTTCAATGGAACCTCCTTGCTCAGAAGCAAAATCCCTCTGCATACCGGTCACTGCGAGGCAAATAGAGGGGAAGGGTTGTTGCCTTCCTGCCTTGCTTCCAGATTTCCCAGAAACATCTGGTGGCCACTGCTGACTGCTGGATGGGAGAGACTCTGGGACTCTGGATTCAGGGCTCTTCTTCTGCTCTTCAAGAGCAGCAATTTTTCCTGAAGAACGGAGACAGTAAAGCACCATGCTTGTGAATGTTATTATGGTACTAGGACTGCCAACTCCAGTTGGCAAGTCCTGGAGATTTGGGGGTGTTGCCTGGGAAGGGGTGGGAAGAGTAGGGGCCTCAGCAGGGACATAATGCCACCCTCCAAAGCAGCCATTTTCTCCAGGGGAACTGATCTTTGTAGCCTGGAAATTAGTTGTAATTCGGGGAGATTTCCAGGCCCCACCTGGAGATTGGCAACCCTATATTCTGGCACGGTTACAGCTACTCTTAGAGAGGAGGCAGGCTGCCAGATTTGAGCATCTTGTATAGTGTAACATGAGTGCTGGGTCAGCAACCTCCTGTGTACTCTGTGCAGCCCTGATCCTTTGTTAAAAGGAAGGTTTCATTTCTTGGCCATCCAGAAAGACGAACAAGATTTTATCCCAGCATCAGCTTGCACGGACTAGAGCCCCCTCTTCTTCAGATTCAGGCAGCAGGTCCAGCATGGTGTAGTGGACACAGAGTGTTGGACTAGGATCCTGGGAGACCTGGGTTTGAATCCCCACTTTGCCATGCAAGGATGCTGAGTAACCCAGGGCCAGTCGCAACCTCTCACCCCAACCTACCTCACAGGGTTGTTGTTGTGAGAAAATAGAGGGGGTGAGACAGAAGTTCTAAGCCGCTTTGAGTCACAGCTGGGGAGGAAAGTGGGATATAAATAAATAAATGCATGCACGTACATATATACACGGGACAATCAGTCAAGGCCACAAACAGTTAACATCCCAGGAGGAACAGAGAATCCAAAGGACAAGGTGTCCCGCATAGGTCCATGTCCACATTAATAATTGCATGTACCCCACAGTGGCTATATACATTTCTACCTAGTCAGGACCCATATAAGGAAAGCTGTGCTCCAAGGAAGTCTACGCTGGGATAAAAGCTTTAGTTTTCAAAGGTGACACAAGATGTACTTGTTTGTTTTTGCTGCTGCAAAGCAACAAGTTGTGGAAGCCGTTCTAAAGCTCTGCAAATAGACCCCCAAAGGCGAGAAAATGGATGAAACGTAAGTATTGTCTTTATCAAAGCTTTTTTTCGGTATGACTACAAGGAGCATATTTTCTTTCTTCTCTCTGCAGCCCCGTCCTCTCTTCTCATCCTTTGCATTTGAAAAACGAAGCGACAACAGAAGAATGGGCAGTGTGATTGAGTCAGTATGGAGCCAGCCCCATAGCCACGGCCTTGGCCTGCACACAAAAAGGGGGCTGATGTGTCACAGCTGAAAACAAATGGGTCGGGGAACAAAACTGGGTCACAAGTGAAAAAGGCAAAGGTTAAAAGTTATTTGTGTAAGCCAGTGTGCTTTTGAGAAGCACCCCAGAGCAGGCGGAAACCAGTGTAAGGTCATCCCTCCTCCCCCACATCAGTTCCCTGCCCTGCAGTTGTGTTTGCTGCTTTCAGTGGGCCTGTCAAAATAGTTAAGCGAGGCAAGCAGGCGCTGCAAAAAGCCAATTCCAACCTGCCAGAGGAGATGCTGGATTGGATTTTACAGCCCCAAACCACCATTTTTTAAAAAAAAAATTGTGTGGATTTCACTTGCTTATTTTAATCCCAAAGTACCTGGACTCAGAATTGTAACAAGAATATCAGTAAGTCAGATGAAAAGTCTCACTTGTTCAAATGCCGTTTCCAACAGACGTTTTAACAGAGACCAGGCTTTGGCAAAGCTGAAAACTGCGCATAATGGAGAGAGGGGGAAGAGATAAAAAACTCTTACCCAAATATCACAGGGTAGGCAGAGAGAGAGTAAGCTCTGCCTGCTTCTCCCTCCCCTGAATATCTGGTTCAGAGAAGGCAGAAGTTCCTACTGAGCTTGCACAATGGTGTTTTATTGATTACATATGTATTATTTCCTGGGTTTCCAACTGCCTGCCCCACAAAAAGGCTGTTACCCGAAAGGTGACTCCCATGGAGATCAATGGAAAACAAAACTATAACAAACAACAACACCAACAAGTGTTATAACAAACACTACCAAAACACAAATTCAGTTGTTTAAAATGGAAAGGAAACATGGTTTTTCTTTCACACCTCTGGAGTGTGCCTTTCCATCAGTACCAGGCAATGAGTTGATGGTTTGTAGGAGGATTGTTTTAGCAGCTGTGTGCATCACTGAATCCTTCAAAAGTTCTCTTCTAGCTCAGGGAAAGATCATACCAAGTTTGAATCATCTTGGTTGCATTCTATAAATCATTCAAGGCTCTTTCACACAATATATTTATATATGCATACCTAAAAAAAGAGAGAGACTTGAATACAGTTATGTCACATATGAGCGAGACAAACATTTTCTTTGCATAATATGCTTACAACAATCTTGCTGAGGGTAGTTAATTTGGCAGATAATAACTTGCTCAACTCCACACAGTGAGTTTCCGGACCAAATGGGCATTTGGACCCAGATCTTCCGGGTTCAGCGCTGCTGATAGATAAAACTAGCTTGCTAAATTAACTCAGACGACCTGTGTTTGCCCAAATGAAAATAATATCTTGTATCACCTCTGGAAATTAGCTAGGAGCTGGCTCGGAGGATTCCTAAATTGGAAAGGTAAAATGCAACTATGGATCCTGTATGTACCTTGACCACTTGTCCTGGAAGCAAATACTTTGTGAGCAGTGAAGGTATAGAGAAGACAGTGGAATATAAATGAGAGAGTGATCTCTATTAGTAAGTGGTCTGTCAGTTGAACCTAGTATCTGAAGAGCTGACCAGAAAACAAAAAGAAGGAGGTTTAGGCAGTGAGACAAGTGCAGGGGGTTCTTAGCAGCCAGTGTGGCTTCAACAACCCAGTCCAGTGTTTGCTGCCACGTTCCAGATCCAGCAGACTCTAGATATTGTCCTAGGCAGCTCAATGTGGAACACATCACAAAAGGCAAATACTGAATTTAGGAAGGTGCAAACGGTGATGCCTCAGTTCAAAAGCAACACAAAGAAGGGCCCTAAACTTCCTTCCTACATAGGGTTGGTGAAGACTGCTTCTGGTCCTCACTGATTGTTGGCAAAGTGCATGTCATGCAGCAAAGGGTCATACTCACTAATTAAAGATAAAAGTAAATGTTTATTAGGGAACTACATTATAGATAGGAAAGCTGAGAGACAGAGATAGCCTCTAGTTACCTAGCTGGCTAAGAGGAGAGAGAGAAATGAGTTCTGAGAAGAAGCAGGAAGTTGCTCTTGAGAATATCAGTTTAAGGACAGACAAGAGGTAACACAAAAAAGGGATGGAAAGGTCCCTAAACTTACATTCCTATCTAGCTGACCACTTGCCTGCCCCCTGATGGTCTTCTTCTCATGCCTTTGCATGCTAGACATTGCTAATTCCTGCACTGAGGACCTAGAGACCAAATGGAGCAACGAACACAGGAGCCCCAAACTATTGAGAGCTTGTATGAACTTCATTTTCAAACAATAAAGAGAAGTGTGAGATAATTTTTAAACATAACAGAAGAGTAGGTAGCAAATTTCACCCAAACCTATTGTCAGAATGTTCAAATGCCAGAGCAGAAACTGGACTTGCTTGGGCTAGGAATCGAAGGATCTAACTGAAAATAAACTATATCACCTTGCTCACAGGAAAGCACAAGAGGGTCTGGTCCACTTCTGGTGATCCCATGCCTCCTTGGGCATATTTTGGAGAGGGCAGGATTGAAATTTCCTAAATAAACAAACTCCTTGGGGACGATCTAGGCAGCTGTGCTTGAAGAGTGACGGTTCAATAGTAATTTCTGAGGAGGAAGGAGGTTGTGTTTGCTGGATTTAAATTAAGGAGAACACCTGCCTCTTCCTCCATCTTGCCCTCACCAAAGCTGACACTGCTTGGAGATTGTTTTTTTAGCCAGCCACTAGTCAGTGCTCATGGCTGACAGATAATGTTTTAGTCCAGGGAGAGTAGGTACAGTCCAACTGTCTCTTTGCCTACAGCCTAACTGAGGCCTTCTCATTTCTGTGCTCGCCTTCTTTGGAGGAGCAAGTCACAAAACAGTGTTGCTGCAGTTGCTGCCCATCGGTCCCTGCTGCCAGGTCACCCTCACAGAGGTAACACTAGTGGACCCTGCTATTGGAAAGACCAGGGGCTGTGGCTCAGTGGTAGAGCATCTGCTTGGCATGCAGAATGTTCCAGGGTCAATCCCTGGCATCTGTGTTAAACAATGATCAGGTAGTAGGTGATGTGAAACGCCTCCACCTGAGACACTGGAAAGTCACTGCCAGCCTGAGTGGATAATGATGGACCTATGTTCTGATTCAGAGGGAGGGAAGGGAAAACTTCTTCTTCTTCCTCTTACTCCTGAAGAATAATTGAGGGTCCCCACTGATTTTATATATTTATGCTAATTTCTTCTGACTGTTTCAATTAATTTCAGGGCTGAGAAGTCAATAAACCCACTGAATAGCTTACTCTAAAAGCTTGTTTTCTTGTAGATGTCAACAGGGCAATTCAAGGGAAACTTTACATTCTCTTTTTGAAAAAAAACTAACAAAGGAATAAATGCGCTAACTGATTTTCCAATTGCCGTTGGTTATTTGACTGCTAATTTGATTGGGGAAGGGTTTCTATGGTCTTGTTGGTATTTAGATGAAAATTATGGTTGTCGTGATGATAGGCTTATTCAAGACGGGTTCAGAATGTTGTTTTTATAGGAATCTGTACTCACAATGACCCCAATATCACTTTCACTGAAATAATAGGCAAAACTCCCATTGACTTAAAATGGTATCCGGACATAGCCCTGAAGAGGCAGAAGCCGCCATACAACCGCTGTAAGCAGGTGGGCTGCTTAAATGGAAAAACCATTTGCCTAAGAAAATTGCCTGCAACGGTCTTTTATTTCAGCCCCCTTCTTCATTTCCTCTTCATAGATGCAAAGGCAAAACATTGTTAGTGAGTATCATACTTTTAAGTACTTAGCCAGGACTAGGCTCACATTTAGCAACACAGAGCTATCTGGCCTTTCTGGATCCAGCCTTTCTGATCAATCTGAATATGGATTGTCCTCTCACTCTCTCATTCTCTCTCTCTGTGCTAAGTCCCAGAATTCTATCACAACACAGAGTCAGCGTCTAACTGGATTAAAAAATGGAATCTAGGCCAGAGTTACGCAGCTGGTGGTGCCATAAAGTTAGGGACTGACTCATATAATCATAGAATCATAGAGTTAGAAGGGACCATCAGGGTCATCTAGTCCAGCCTCCTGCACAATGTCAGGAAATTCACAACTACCTCCCCCCCTACATCCCCAATGACCCCTACTCCATGCCCAGAAGATGGCCAAGATGCCCTTCCTCTCATCGTCTGCTTAAGGTCATAGAATCAGCATTGCTGACAGATGGCCATCTAACCTCTTCTTAAAAACCTCCAGGGAAGGAGCGCTTACCACCTCCCAAGGAAGCCTGTTCCACTGCGGAACCACCCTAATTGTTAGAAAATTCTTCCTAATTTCTAAACAGAAACTCTTTTGATTTAATTTCAACCTGTTGGTTCTGGTCCGACCTTCTGGGGCAACAGAAAACAACTCGGCACCCTCCTCTGTTTGACAGCCCTTCAAGTACTTGAAGATGGTTATCATATCCCCTCTCAGTCTTTTCCTCTTCAGGCTAAACATACCCAGCTTTTTCAACCTTTTCTCATAGGACTTGGTCTCCAGACCCTTCACCTTCTTTGTTGCCCTCCTCTGGACACGTTCCAGCTTGTCTACATCTTTCTAAAATTGTGGTGCCCAAAACTGAACACAGTACTCTAGTTGAGGTCTAACCAGAACAGAGTAAAGCGATACCATCACTTCACGTGATCTGGACACTATACTTCTGTTGATGGAGCCCAAGATAGCATTTGCCTTTTTAGCTACTGCATCACACTGCTGACGCATGTTCAGCGTTTGGTCTAGTAAGACCCCAAGATCCTTTTCACACATACTACTGCTAAGACAAATCTCCCCCATCCTATAATTATGCATTTGATTTTTCCTACCTAAATGCAGAACTTTACATTTATCTATGCTGAAGTGCATTTTATTAGTTTTAGCCCAATTCTACAGCCTGTCAAGATCATCCTGTATTGTGGCTCTGTCTTCTACTGTATTTGCTACCCCTCCCAATTTAGTATCGTCTGCAAATTTAATAAGTATTCCCTCTACTCCTTCATCCAAATCATTTATAAAGATGTTGAACAACACAGGGCCCAGGACTAATCCCTGAGACACTCCACCAGTCACTTCTCTCCAAGTGGATGAACCATTAACAAGCACTCTTTGGGTGAGATCTGTCAACCATTTACAGATCCACCTAACAGTAATAGGATCTAAACCACATTTTCTCAATTTGTCAACCAGAATATTATGGGGAACCTTACCAAAGCCTTACTGAAATCAAGATGAACTATGTCTACAGCACTCCCCTGATCCAGCATGGTAGTAACTTTCTCAAAAAATGAGATAAGATTAGTCTGACATGACTTGTCTTGAGAAACCCCTGCTGGCTCTTAGCGATCAGATCCATCCTTTCTAAATGCTCAAGGACTCACTGTTTGATTATTTGTTCGAAAACCTATCCCGATATAGAAGTCAAGCTGATGGGTCGGTAGTTACCCGGATCCTCCTTTTAGCCCTTCTTGAAGATGGGGATAACATTTGCCCGCCTCCAATCTTCTGGCACCTCACCTGTTCTCCAAGATCTCTCAAAAATAATGGACAGAGGACCAAAAATTACATCTGCAAGTTCTTTGAGTATCCTTGGATGCAGTTCATCTGGCCCAGAGGATTTTGTTTCATTTAAAGAAACTAGGTGTTTGTGCACTAACCCAATGCCAATCCTCGGCTGCAAATCCCTTCCCACGTCATGTGTTCTGTTTATGCCATGTTGAGCACTGCTTCCTTTGCAAGAAAAAACTGAGGAAAAGTAGGAATTGAGGAGTTCTGCCCTCTCTTCATCTCCAGTTACAATTTCACTTTCCGGTCCTTGCAATGGGCTTATCTTGTCCTTGTTCATATTCTTACTTTGTACATAGGAAAAGAACCCTTTTTTGTTATGTTTAGCATCTCTCGCTAGCCTAAGCTCATACTAAGCTTTAGCTTTCCTAACACTCTCCCTACAAGCACTAGTTATTTGTTTATATTCCTCTTTGGTTATAAGGCCCTCCTTCCACTTCCTAAATGAATCTTTTTTATTTCTCAAATCTTTAAAAAGCTGTTTATGGAGCTACCCTGGCCTCTTTAGGCTCCTCCCATTTTTCCTTCTCATAGGAATGGTTTGTGATTGTGCCTTCAGTATTTTATTTTCAAGAAACTTCCACCCTTCTTGAACTCTCTTCTCCTAAAATATTTCTGACCATGGGATTCTACTCAGCATAAGTTTAAGTTTGTTCAAATTTGCTCTCCTAAAGTCCAACCTATATGTCTGACTACGTAGTGTTTTTCCTTTCCCCAAGATTGTAAATTCCAAGATTACACGGTCACTACTACCCAGAGTGCCTACTATAACCTCATCAACCAGTTCTTCCCTGTTGGTGAGAATCAAGTCCCCTTGTTTCCCTGTCCACTTTCTGGAATAGGAAGTTTTCAGCAAGACAAGTCAGGAATTTATTGGATCTTGCATTTTTAGCAAAGTTGGACTTCCAACAGATATCTGGGTAATTAAAATCTCTCATGACCACCGTGTCCCGTCTCTGAGAATTTTGTAATCTGGTCTAGGAGTGTCTCGTCCAAGTTCTCTGCCTGGTTTGGTGGTCGATAGCAGACCCCCACCATAATATCACGATTATTTCTTACTCCTTTTATTTTTACCCATAGACTCTCGACTGAACTACCATGCTCAGATTCATGTACTTCTTCACAAGTGTACACATCTGACATACAATGCTACTCCTCCCCCTTATCTTATCCTTTCTAAACAAGTTGTACCCCTCAGTCTTAATATTCCGATTGTGAGTGGATGATATCCCACCAAGTTTCAGTAATGCCAATTAGGTCAAAATCCCCTTTCTGTATTAGGGCTTCAAGTTCTTCCTGCTTGTTTCCCATACTCTGCGCATTAGTGTACAGACATCGGAATCCATGGTTTATGTGCCCCAAGGTTTTCGTTTCTCAGTTTACCCACAAGTTTATGTTTCCTCGTGTACATGGTACTCCCTGCATACATGGTACTCAATTTCCTCGCATACATAGTTAAGAGTATTCTTTCAGATAAACCTCTTCAAGTAAGGTGCATAATCCATTCAAACCTGGCTATTTTTATTTCAATTGAGTAATTTAAGCAATCACTTAACTCTCCTGATGAGATCAGAGAGATCAAAGTATAGTTAATTTTAATTACGTTATATCCTTGATTTAGAATCTATAATTGATTTTCTGTCCAGAAATGATGAGGATGAACCAATCAGCTGTGCAGCCCAGTCCTGGATATGTTTATTTGTAAGTAAGTCTCAGTGTGTCCCATGAAACTTACCTCCAAGTAGAAACTCATAGGACAAGAGTCTTCAGTTTCATTGATTTCAAAAGGAGAGAGTTAAATGTGTGCTTAACTTTAACTGGATTGTGCCCCATACCCATAAATCAGCATGTTGCTCTAGTGTTGACGTGAATTAATCCAAATTAAAGAAATTCAGGATGGATTACAAAAAAGACCATGCATGGCAAAGTTATTTTGAATATCCTCAGCTAAAGCAAAGAAGAAGAAGAAAAAGTGGTATATATGCATTTTGAATGTTGACTGGTATTGAATCTGTGGTGATCAGGAGGGCTGTGTTTTTGTGTTAAGTATTTACACTACATTAATAATTTGAGATATGCCGATGACACTACATTATTGGCAGAAAATAGTGAAGATTTGAAATGACTACTGCTGAAAGTTCAAAGAGAAAGTACCAAAGCAGGACTACAGCTGAACATCAAGAAAACAAAAGTAATGACTACAGGAGAATTACACAACTTTAAGGTTGACAATGAGGAAACTGAAATGGTTCAAGACTTTCTATTCCTTGGCTCCACCATTAACCAAAAAGGAGACTGCAGCCAAGAAATCAGGAGGAGATTGAGACTGGGAAGGGCAGCCATGAAGGAGCTAGAAAAGATTTTGAATTATAAGGATGTGTCACTGGCCACCAAGATTAGATTAATTCATGCCATTGTATTCCCCATTACTATGTATGGGTATGAAAGCTGGACATTGAAGAAAGCTGATAGGAAGAAAATAGATTCCTTTGAAATGTGGTGTTGGAGGACAGTGTTACAGAAACCGTGAACTGCCAAAAAAAACTAATCAGTGGGTTATAGATCAAATCAAGCCTGAACTGACCCTAGAAGCTAAAATGACTAAAATGAGGCTATTGTATTTTGGTCACATCATGAGATGACAAGAGTCACTGGAAAAGACAGTCATGCTAGGAAAAGTTGAGGGCAGCAGGAAAAGAGGAAGACCCAACAAGAGATGGATTGTCTCTATAAAGGAAGCCACGGCCCTCAATTTGCAAGATCTGAGCAAGGCTGTCAAAGATAGTACGTTTTGGAGGTCTTTCATTCATAGGGTCGCCATGAGTAGGAAGCGACTTGACGGCACTTAACACACACACACACACATTTACATTCCATTTTTAATGTTAGTTTGCACTAGGGCTGTTGATTCGGTTCGTCCTGAACCGAAAAACAGCCAAATTTTCCCCGATTCTGCGGTTTTCAGTTCGGATGGAACCAAATTCAAAAAAAGGCTGGAAAATGACGAGCCGAATCCGGCGAGTTCGGGGTGCACCAAATAAATTCAGCAAATTCGGGGGCTCAGAATCAGCAGCATAACCATCAGTTAGTAAGCAGCATTCTCCCACGGCCAATGGTAGCCAAGCTGGGTCTTCTCCTGGCCAATCAGAGCAGGGATTCTCACTTTTGAAATGGCCAGGAAAAGTCTAAAAACTCCCGTCCCCCCCCTCATTGCCTTCCAATTTGATGGCGGTGCTGCTGAGAGATCTGATTCCTGACTGGGCCGAGCTGCTGGTGCTTACCGGAATAGGATTGGATTTACTTCTCCTCCGTGCTCCTGCTGGAAGACATCCACACAGTTTGATTTTGGGGTTTATACCTTTTCTCCTGTGTGTATGTGTGTGGGGGGAAGCATAGTCTGTGTGTGTGTGGGGGAGCAGTTTCTGTGGGTGGGGGGAAAGCCAAAGGGGGCTTTCACCCTTTCTGCCGAGGGGTGTGTGCCCGCTCGCCTCTGCGGGAGTGTGTGTTCTGCTTTTAAAGTTTTAAAGTTTAAAGTTGAGTCTGTGCAGCGGCTAGTGAGTCTCTCTCCGCTCGGCACCCGGGCAGCACCTCCTCCTCCTTGGTTTTTTTTTCCCAATTGGGGTTGAGCCGAACCATGCTTGTTTGAAGGGGGGGCTTCGCCCATTCTGCAGAGAGTGTGTGCCCGCTTGCCTCTGCAGGAGTGTGTGCTGTGCTCTACTTTTGTTTTTTTCCCTAGCCTGGGGTTGTGTGTGACGGTGTGGCTTGTTTGAGTTTCTCTCCGGCACCGCTTGGCACCCGCGCCTTCTCCTCCTTGTTTTTTTCCCCATTTGGGGCCGAGCCGTACTGGTTTGGGGGGGTTCACCCGTTCTGCCTGGGGGTGTGTGTGCCCGCTCACGTCTCTCTCTCCTTGGTTTGAGATGGGGGGCTTCAGTTGTGGTAATCAGGTTTTCCCTCATTCATAAGATTGGCTGGGTCTATTTTGATGCTCACTCAAAACTGGTTTTCAAATTGTGACTTAACAATGCATTTGCCCGGTCCCGAGACTCCTGACTCCCGAGTCCGATGCAAAAAGGGAAATTCCACCCCACCTGCTCCTTATGCATAGCTAGCGTGCCTCTGTCCCTTTCCATGGTTTGCAAACTCCCAAGGTCCCGTCACGTGTTGCTTTGCATGGTTTTGCAAACTCTGAGTCCAAACCGTCTATTTATTTCTATTCATTCCAATGGGCGGAGGGGGGACCCCTTCCGGGCCCCATTTGGGACCCCCTGCCCCAATCGTCACCAAACATGGGGGTTCTTGCAAGAAAGATCCCCTCAAGGTACTCTGAAAATTTGGGGCCTCTACCTCCAAAAAGCCCCCCCGGAGCCACGGAAAGCCGTGAATGTGTTTGTAATGGCTTTATTGCAATGGGCAGGTTGGGGGGCCCCTTCCGGGCCCCATATCTCGGGGGCCCCTGACCCAATCGTCACAAAACTTGGAGGTTCTTGCAAGAAGGGTCCCCTCAAGCTACACTGAAAGTTTGGGACCTCTACCCCCCCCCCCAGAGCAGCAGAAAGGCGCGAATGTGTTTTTAATGGCTTTATTTGGCCTATTTTTTTCTCGAACTCTGAACTTAGTGTCAAATTCCACGGATCCAAATTGGGGACGTTCGGACTTTGGCATTTCTCAAATCAAAACGGGCCGAATTTTGCCGAATCTGAATTTTACCGATTTTTTTCCTCAACAGCTCTAGTTTGCACTCCAGATGTTTTTTGTACTCTGTGTTTTCAGTTTTGGGTTGTATGTTTTAGTCTCGTCTGTTTCTTATTGTAACTTGGATTGAGTGTTTTGGGAAAGAGGTAGGATAAAAAAATTAATAAATACTTGTCCTATTCCCAGGCTACACTACTACTATGAGAATGTATGTCTATATTTTATCTTGTTTTCCACTTACATAATTTATCCTTAAAGATAAAACTCTTTTTTATTTATACCCTGGTAGTTTGATATTCCTTTGAAATGTGGAGTTGGAGGAGAGTTTTAGAGACACTGTGGACAAATAAGTGGTCTAGATCAAATCAAGCCTGAACTCTCCCTACAAGCTAAAAGAATTAAACTGAGGCTAGTATACTTTGGTCACAATATATTGTACTTTGGTCACAATATCTGCTCTCCAGCCAACCTCCTGCCACTGGGATCTGGAACCTGACTCTTTGATTACCCTTTGCTTCTACCTTTTGTATGGTGAGCATCTCACTTTTCTTGACCTTAGGGGTTGACCCTCACTGAACCGTGACAGGGCAGTAAGATTCACTTTTATTTATCATTTATATTTTAGATTTTTACCCTGCCCCCCCTACAGTGGGGCTTGTGGCAGTTAACAACATGTAAAGTAAGCGTTTAAAAACAGAAATGGTTAAGATAGATAAAAACTCCATAAAATAATACAATTAGTAAAGATGGCACCTGAAGCTCCCAGCAGAGCTGATTTTGGAGAACAACAGACCCTCCACAAAGTAAGTGGGGAGGGGGATCGAGGGGAACATATAGAAGAGGGGGGTCTGTGTCCAGTTACTGGTGGATGTAATAGAGTATCTGAAAGTCCTCAATCAAATTCTGCAGGGCCCTGGTCTCCCCAGATGGAGAATTCCACCTGGCAGGGGCCACAGCCAAAAAGGCACTGTCCCTGGTCGAGGACAATTGGACTGCTCTTGAGCCAGGGACTTCCAGTAGATTTTGAGAACTCTGCCCGCAGAGTTGCGTTATTTATGTCCATGGTAGAGAGGAACACCGAAGAGAAACAACTCTGGTGTTGCATGTGTGAAAGGTGCCCCAGTGTCTCTAGAAAAGGAGCCATTCCACATGACTGCAGTGCTTGCTTACAGGAAGTGCCTTTTGGTTGGAGCTGAAACAACTATTGGCAAATATCCACAATTTGACAATTTTGCGACTCACTTTGTCAATGTGAAACGTGGCCTCCACCTTGGCGTACCATCATGGGATTGTCAATTCTCTCAAGTACGAAATGTCATTGCATGCCTGCTATCAAATACTAAATACTATGACTACTGTAAAATATTACATATTACCATCAAACATCACCATCTAACAAAAGCAAAGAGTAGAATTCATTGAATTTGTAGAGAGCATTCAACATCAAAACTCACTGAGGAGAACTTTGAGCAGCAAATTCATTTCCATTCTTCTTTTGTGTTTTTCTGTCTAACATCCTAATGCCCGAGCCCTTATTCATTAAAATACAGAATTAGTTCTGGCCTTTGGTTAATGAACAATGGGAGAACCATTGTTTGGGAGCTCTGGAGATCAGTCAGAAAGAATGTACTTGTCAATGTGTTTCTCAGTGTTATGGCGAGAAAGTTGGAGCATAGTGACCTATTTTCTGCCAGCCCCCCCCCCCATACCTTTCAGGTTACTGCAACTATCCAAAAATTTCTCATTGTACCTCAGCATAATCCTCCTACTTGGGAGACATGGACGAAAGCATAAGACGTAGCTATCTTTATTTCTTTCTGCTCTCATCCCATACTTGAAGGGCACTTTTCAACTGACAACCGTAAACCCAAATAAAATGCATATGGAATACAAAATATGTTATAACCAGGGCTATGTGTATTCCACGCTTCTTTACCAGTAAAATAATAAACATGTTGCAGCAACTTAAAACATTGATTATGGCATATTATGGAATTTGCCCCATGCAAGCATAGAAAACCCCCCGAAGTGGGTAGTGGGTATAGAATTTATGATTTCAAGAATACCAGCTGTCCATTTTTAAAGAAACAAACATAGGATTCTAGCTCTCATTGTTGCAAAAATAGGCTTTAAAGTAATCTAATGCCTGATTAAATCTAAGTAGCCATGGTAAAGTAGGGTTACCAACCTCCAGTTACTAGCTGGAGATCTGCTATTACAACTGATCTCCAGGTGATAGTGATCAGTTCACCTGGAGAAAATGGCCGCTTTGGCAATTGGACTCTATTGCATTGAGGCCCCACCCCTCCCCAAGCCCCACCCTCCTTAGGCTCCACCCCAAAACCTCCCGCCAGTGGCAAAGAGGGACCTTGCAACCCTATGGGAAAGGGTTCAAAAGGAATTCCAGGTGTGGGGGTTCAAGAGCCTTGTATTACTAACTAGCACTCCTAATTAATCAATTTTAAAAATAAGCACATGAATAGACTTTATGTGTGCGGCTGTCCTCAATGAGGGCGAGGGCTTTTTTTGGCCCTGGCCCCAGCCTGGTGGAATAGTCCTCCTAGCAACATCAGGGCCCTGTGGGACCTTAATGAGTTTCACAGGGCCTGTAAAATGGAACTATTCCACCAGGCATATAACTGAGGGCAGCCAAAGGTTTTACATTGTTGCTGGCCTCCCCATCTGGCTGCTATCTCCCTGTCATGAGAATGCCATCTTGATATTTTATTTCTATCTTATGTTTGTGTTAGGATATTATGGTTTTATCTGGTTTATATGGTTTCCCTTACCTGGATAACCCAGGCTAGCCTGATCTCGTCAGATCTCAGAAGCTAAGCAGGGTTGGCCCTGGCTAGTATTAGGATGGGAGACCTCCAAGGAATGCCAGGGTTACTGTGCAGAGAAAGCACTGGCAAACCACCTCTGTTAGTCTCTTGCCATGAAAACCCCAAAAAGGGGTCACCATGAGTCGGCTGCGACTTGACGGCACTTTACACACACACACACACACACGCACACGCACACACACACACATCTGATGTTTTTATGGTTTAAATGTAGTTACCTGCTCTGAGCCTGGCCTGGCTGGGAATGAAGGCAGGCTATAAAAGTTAATAATAACAACAACAACAATTACAACAACAATTTGCATAATTGACAGGTTGCAGAATTCAACTTTTCTTGGTACTGAAAAGAAGTTACCACAGCACAGAATTTTGCGCTTTTTCTTGCGTTGTTCTTCTTGTTTTAATAGTGCAGATAGCACTCACAGACTTGACTGTAACAATGAACAGTTTTGTAGTTGACATATTGCTACACTCCCGAAGACCAGCCGAAATATTGAACAATTTGCCTTCTTTATGCTTAAAACAACTCTTGCATTGGTAACATTCTACCTCTAAATTGGACCTTCACAACTTCCTAACAAATACATTTACTAAGTGATGATAGCTTTTGTCCACAATAAAATAGAAAACACAGTAGGAGACTAAGAAAAAAACAGCAGTGTAGCGGCATTTTAAGGACTAACAAAAAATTTATTCCAGCACAACCTTTTGTGGATTAAGGACCACTTCTTTTGATGTACCTGGTAGATCCTCACTATTCAGATTTATATGTAAGGGTACACGGAAAAACAAACAACAGCAGTGTCGAGGGGCCATAAAATGCAGGTAGTACAGGGTGAAATATACTTATGTAAAACTCAAATCTCATTAGGAAAAATGCATAGACTACACTCACTATACTAAGCGAGCTAACATCAGCACTGGGTGAGAAATCACAAGTTCTAGTTCATCTCAAGGAGAGATGTCATATGAAAACTCTTATCAAATTCTGATTTAACTATTTCACAATCAATGAAGTTTCTCTTTTAAATTCTCATTGAAGAATTGGGGCTTTCAGGTGAGAAACTGTGTTCGGGTATCCTGAAGTGTTCTTCCATCAGTTTCTGAAGCTGGAGATATTTATGTATCTCTGTAGAGGCTGAGCAAATAGATGTTAGGAACGTTATTACTTATCTGTTTGATAGAAATCACTGGGTATCCAGGTAAGGTAAAAATCCAGACATAGCTAAATTCTGTCTTGGGATATGTAAGACACAGGGAAATTATATTAAAGCTGATGCAGAATTTTAAACCCATTTGACTAGCTCAAATGTTCATGTAGCTATTTTTCTGTTGTATTGAACTATTGTTGTTTTAATGATGTTTTAACCTTGTAATACTGGTCAAGGACTGCAATAAATTATACTACTACTAGAGAGGACTGTTGTTATTATTGGGCCCTAGTATAGTAGTACACTACTGAGTGTAGTTGGCACCTTGATTTGTTTCAAAGACTGGTCTTAGGGTTTCTGTCTCTGTTAGGTTCCTCCCATTGTTGTTGGTGAGAAATCGTTTGAGATCAGGATAGTAGCCTGTAAGCAAAGACACGTCAACCCCAAATCACTCACTGTCCTCCTCCTCCAAGCATCTGGAGCTGCAGCGGGTGTCGGGGGTGGGGGGTGGGGAACAGAGCGTGGAGCAACAAACAGAAACGGCTTCCTTTTGCCTTCTTCAAGGGTGGCAGATGTAGTTGCCTGCAGTGAACACGTTTAAAAATTGCCACTTGTACAGTAAGAAAATTCCATTGTCCTATTAAGCCCCAAAGCAATTATGGAGGATTAGCAGCCGAGTGAGGGATTACTCCAGGTAGTGTCTGCCAGAGTCTTTGAGCTGCTGCAATCATCATGATGGTAATAGAGCTGCAAGTATGAAGAGTGACTGCTGATGGTTTCCGGAAGTTCCTGGGAGACTCAACAGTGACCCAGGCAGGTCTTCCCACTGACGGTGCTGCTGCTATGTATGGAATACCAGGGAATGGTGATAAATTATGCATTAGCAAAAGAATGCTGCCCTTGCCTATGGAAATGAAGGCATCTTCCTTACACAAATACTAAATGCAATTGTATATCAGCTTTCAGTGTCAGCATGGTGTGTTGGTTAAGAGCGGCACACTCTAATCTGGTGAACCGGGTTTAAGTCCCCACTCCTCCACATGCAGTCTGCTGGGTGACCTTCGGCTAGACACAGTTCTCTCCAAACTCTCTCAGTCCCACCTACCTCACAATGTATCTGTTGTGTGTGTGTGGGGGGTGGTAATTCTCAGCCATTTGAGTCTCCTTAAAGGTAGAGAAAAAAACAGAGTATAGAAATTAACTCTTCTACTACTACTTTCAAATATTAGAGTTCACATATCAAATACCACACCAGGTCTGACGCCACTGGATGTCCTTTTGTAGAAGAGTCATAAAAGTCCCCAGGCACACTTAAAAGTCCCCTGTTTTATCTCACCCTGACCCCAAAGAGCTGTCACTTCATGTAACTGCTGAGGTCTCCTTCTCCACGGGTTGCTTGTGGTGGTTCCCTTTTCAGTGGCATCAATTCACAACCTGAAACATGGTTATGCTCATAGTTTCCTTCTGGGGCTCACTATACTTTTCTTTGTTTTACAGACTCCTTCAAGTTCTTCCAGGAAATTTTTTTTGTCAACCTTCAAAAGGTGTGCTTATTATAAGATTTCCCCCCTGACTCCTTGGGTTGTTGTGCCATCTGTTCTGCTTCTGAATCGTGCTAAGAATGACAAGTTATTAATGGGCAAATACTTCATCAGGTGCTGCAGCTATCATATGATGCAAATTTACATGTGAACCAAAACTTGATGACTCTCCATTGAATTGATGCCACTGAATTGATGTGTGAATTGATGCCACTGAAAAGGATGGAAGTGGAGGTGACGGGATGTAGAAGTACTATTTGTGGTGGTAGCTCAGTGATGACACTTTCACCCATAGCCATCAAGTAATAAATGTTCATGTGCGGACCAGCCCAAAGTGGGAGCAATTTTGCTTTCCTTATATTTAAAATAAGCCCTCACCCCCCAATAAGGCACACTTCAAATAATTTTGCTTTCCTGAAGGGTCTCAGGGCTTCGTATTTGGGGGAGGGTGATCCCTTCTTATCCTCTCATTAGTCCTGTGAATATTTTTAGGTAGAGAGAGTGACAACAACTTCAAGAAGGCTACCCGTTGAGCCTCAGGGTTTTTGCCCAAGTCTTGCTGCTCCAAGACCAAAACTCACAACCTACTGGCTCTCACAGACATAATATAGAAACTCTCCTCTGATGAGTACATAGACCAATCACAACCCAAAGCTAATGGAGCTCTGGAAAATTGCTTTTGCTTTCCTTGGGCTCCAATTTTCTCCACAAATTGTTTTAGGGTGCCCCCAAGTGGACAAAGGAGGCACAGCCAGGTAGAACAAGATGCCTAATGTTCTTTAAAAATCTTAAAAAACAAACAAAAAAAAAACCCAAAACAGTCTCAGTCTTGACCTTTTGCTTCTTAGCTTAATTACTTACTTCTGGTTCACTGGGTTGCATTCTTGAATGAATCCTTAATCGCTGGTCCATTGGAGGGGAAGGAAGGGAAGAGAGCTGTTATTTATTATTTTAGTTTTAATGATCATAACGGTGCAATTATGAAAAAGAATAACTTTTTTTTCCAGCAACACTTACTGCTATTAAAGCCTCACTCTCCTTCTCCACCCCCAGAAGAAGAACTGAATGAGAATGCATTCAGGCATGTTGCCGGTATAAATAGAAAGTACTTGATTAAAACATAACTTGTTGTGGAAATTTTAAAAGAGTATTTGCAGGGGGAAGCAGGAGAAGCTCATCGGATCCTGCTGTCCATTTTATAAGGAGATTCATGCTAAATTTATTTTGCCCTGGCTGGCCAGTGGGCTAAAAAGCTGCTCAAAAATGAAAATCCTAGGGTCTCTGTTGACAATGCTAAGTTTTGTGCCACCGCTATTAAAATCCGGCAAAATGTGTTTGGTAAAGTTGCTACAAATAATTTTACTATAGACAAAAAACAGATTTTTCATCGCAAGTGATTTAAGGATCAATTTGTGTACTATAGTTGTAGGATCACTCTTGCTGCCCCAGGGCTAAGTTGGGAAGAAGGCTTCATCAGCAAAACCCCCACCCATAATAAATGCAATACACAAATAATAACCCAATTCAATTTTCTTTGGAGAAAATGCGGCCACAACTTATTTTATTGGCAACAGCTGTGATAGTCTTGGTGCAGATGGGAGCTGTATCAGATCATCAGCCAACCCCAATGTGGCATGATGTACTCATCCTACCCCAGCGGTCTCGCTGGGGGTAGCAAGGGAATTTTCTGGGATATGTCTGGGATTTTCACCTGGATATGAGCCACTTGGTGATTCTCCCACCTCTTGGGATGAGGCATTCTGGACCACCGCCCCTCCGAGCTGGGCATGTCCCACCGTAAGCCTCTCCCCAAACCCCTTATTGGGATCCCCTAAAGCCGAGGAAAGGGGCACGCAGGTTGCTTTCCCCAATAAACTGACTACAGCCCCATGCTCCACCGCCAAAAAGCAGGGCAGGGCCCATGGACCCGTCCTGCTTCTGCCAAAGCTCACAGCTGAAGCCAATCCCTCAAGCCGCAATGATTATCATGTAGCCAGGAATCCATCCCCCATTCTGACAAATGAACTCCGTCTGGCCGGAACATAGCAGCTTGCTGAAAAGAAATGTCCCAGTGGTGAATGACCAAGCCCCCAAGAGCCACTACCGCCTTGCCTATAGCATTAGTAGCCTCTCGTCTTGCTACATCCACTTTTTCATGCAGGCAGCGTTCCGCCGACAACGCCTCTCCAACATATCTGACCAGCAGATCACCACGCCAGGAAGCCAGGCTGCCATGGCCCGTAAGTCAGAGCAAGCTGATTCAGCCAATTCCTCCCCTTTTCTGATACCCAAGTCATTTTCTCCCAGCTGAACCACCAAAGAGTCTGGTGCACCATGCCTGTTCGCCATCCGTAACATAGTAGGCACAAATGAAGCCCACCGCATGCCTCTCCAGCCCATCCAGTAGATGCGCAGTGATCTGGCGAGGCCCAAGCGTCTGCTCAACCTGATGCCTCAGTATGCACTCCAGCCCAGTGTACGATGCTATGGCTATCCAGACCCGTCGTAAGCACCTTGCTGAAACTTAAAACACAAAGATTAAACAACATCCAGGTGGGGCCTAATGTACCCTTTGTATGCTGCCGACCTCCACCTGCCAATTGCCTGAATGTGATCCTCCAGTAGACCAGCTCGTGCTGCTGTTATGGCAGCCCCAATTCGAAATGAATGGGACCCAAATTCCCTTGCAGGCAGACCAGTGTCAGCCAACCCCCAACAAAAAACACAATTAAACTGATACCAAGTCAGTGGGGACCCGTCCTTGAGTATAAACAGCAAGCCTTGCTGTCGAGGCCGTACTTCCAGGAAATTTTGTAGTGCCAACAGAGGTTTGATTCTTCCTTAAGTGGTAGAGAAAGTCAGCATATAAAAGCCAACTCTTCTTCTTTTTCTCCTTCTCCTTCTCCTTCTCCTGACTATCCCACAAATCAAAGAAACACATCACAAGGGGCCTGGTGGGCACATGAGAAAGGGCCTTTTTGGTGGCAGTTCCCCAATAATAGAACAACTTCCCCAGGGAGGTGTGCCTGGCCCCCTCACTTTTAATCTTCAGGAGGCAGCTGAAGATAGTTTTATTTAGGACTGCATTTGACTAACTTAGTGTTTATTTATTGGCAGTCCTAATTGAGATTTTAAACTGTTGTCTTTTATGTATTTTTATAACTGTTGTTTTATTTCCACTGTAAGCCTCCTGGAGTGTGACAAAATAGAAAGTTGGCTAAAAAAATGTTATAAATAAACAATAAACCATCCTTACGTCCTGCAATTTCTCTCAGTTCTATTTCAAGATTCTTCTGTTTTGGGAAAGGATGAAGGTCTGCCAATCCATTCTAGGGACTGGACAGAAGTTGTATTTGATTCAATTTTCATTTTGCTTTCTTTATTATAATTTTTCCACATTCCTGGAATCTTTATTTCAGGACAGATGTGTTGCCTATTTCTGAGGAGAGCTGGGTCCAGGTCTCTCCATCTTACCCCCCTCCTTTCTATCTACACAGCCTGGCCTAGCACAGGTAAAAGCCAAACTTTGCACCTCCCTAGCAGATGTAGTCACAGATAGTTAGGGTTGCCGGATCCCCCCTCTCATCCAGTAGGAGGTTCTTGGGTCAGAGGTGAGGGAGAGATCATGCACGCGGCAGCGCTGACGCGATCGCATCACTTCCGGTTTACACCCGGAAGTGCTGCATCACAAGGGGTCTTTTACCACTCAAACTGGGAGTTTGCGTGGTTAAATGTCCGTTGCAATGTGACACTTCCGGGTGTAAACCGGAAGTGATGTGGTGCAGCGGGCAGGTGTGCGTGCATGCATTGCCCACTGACCCTCAGCTGGTTGGCGGGCAGCCAGGTGGATTGGCGGGGGTTTGCCTGCCACCACCTGGCACTTGGCAACCCTATGGAAGCTGCTCACTCAACCAGGACCCAGGCTGATTCTGTAAGGAGGAGAAGAAAGAGGAGGAAAGAGGAAGAGTTGGGTTTTATACCCAGCTTTTTCTCTACCTTTAAGGAGTCTCAAAGCAGCTTACAAGCGGCTTCCCTTCCTCTCCCCACAACAGACACCTTGTGAGGTAGGAGGGACTAGAGAGTTCGGCGAGAACTGTGACTAGGCCAAGGTCACCCACCAGGCCGCATGCTGAGGAGTGGGGAATCGAATCTGGTTCTCCAGATTAGAGTCCACCACTCTTAACCACCACACCAGGCAGGCTAAAAATGAAGCAAACAAACAAACACATAAGCAAACAAAGAAATAAATGCTGAGGAAACAGGAAGCAGAGAGTAAGGTCAATTCAGAACGTTTCTGATCAGAGAATGTAATCAGATTATTTACATTTGCTATATCAAACAATCAATTAAAGAATAAATGTGAACTAATTAAAATGTTGATTTGTTATCTGAATGTCTTTTCCTAATCTATAACCTTCCACAGCAGTTGCTGCGCTTGGTTTACAAGAACAGCAACTCCCTTTGCCTGGGAGCACGGAGACAGTAATGGTTGTCACAATAATGTATTTATTTTACTTCATTTATACCCTACCAGGTGTCTGGGGGGGGGAAGGGAAGGGAATTATCTAGGCTGTTTGATTCTCCTTAAAAGGTAGAGAAAATTGGCATATAAAAAAACAACTTTTCTTCTTCTTTGTCCAATGGGCTTCTGTCAGGTTCTAGGACTCCGTTGCCTCTCAGGAATCATCCACTTTACTCCAGACGTTAGCAGAGAGTTTAAAGTAGAATTTATTTGAAAGGAAGGGTACAGTAACCTATGAAACACAACGTTACAATGGCGCCAAATCATTTGGAGGGTATTCTTATAGAGTACCCACACTAGCATGTTTACAAGTAACATCTTTGAAATGCAAAACATCAGAGGTTCCCCAATACCAAGAGAGAGAATTCACACCTTAAGATCAGAGCAGGATTACAATCAGGAAGTCACTTTGAAGTGGAGATCTCTCGAGCCTTTTGGCTGTTGCCTCTTCCTTCCCACGGGAAGGAGAGATGAAACGAAAGCCACCTCGCTATCCCGGGTCCGATTGCATGCCCTCGCTGACACTCCGCCTCCCCAAAGGCCCCCCCTCCAGATTTCCTGGTTTGTCCGGGTAATGGCGATGGAAATCCGCTACAAGGGTTGGAGCCTGTACGTGAACAGCGGACACCCACTCATCGTGACTGGAATTTAAATGTTTCCAACGCACAAGATATTCCAGTCGGCCCCTGCGCCTCCGAGAATCGAGCACCCTGGAGATTTCAAAGTGCCGTTCGCCCTGTACCATGATGGGAGTTGCCGCTTCGGGTTCGGGGTGCCATTCTGGTGCTTGTAGAAAGGGTTTTAGTAGACTCACGTGAAACACCGGGTGCACCCCTTGTAAGGATTTGGGTAGCTCCAGCTCTACCGTAACCTCATTGATAACTCTGGAGATAGAAAATGGGCCCACAAACCGTGGGCTCAATTTTTTACACGGGCGTAAAGACCTGAGGTTCTTAGTGGAAAGATACACCTTTTCTCCGACCCTCAATTCCCACTGAGGTGTTCTGTGTTTGTCTGCTTGTAGTTTGTACCTATCTTTAGCCTGTTCCAGGTTTTTTACAAGCCAGGGCCAAGTGTTCCTCACTGTGTGAGCCCATTTAGACACCTCGGGGGGATCGCCTTCTGGCGGGGTGGGTACAGCCCCTAATGGTCCAAAATCCATTCCATAAACTGCTTTGAATGGGCTCACCCCGGTTGCAGAGTGCACCGAGTTATTGTAGGCATATTCTGCCAGTGGCAGCAGATCAACCCAATTGTCTTGGTGATAATTAACAAAACAACGCAAATAACATTCCATCACCGCATTAACCCTTTCGGTCTGCCCATCCGTCTGGGGGTGATAGGCAGATGACAAACCCAACTGCACACCTACAATTCCTAAAAACGCTTTCCAGAACTTGGACACAAACACGGAGCCCCTGTCACTCAGGACCTTCCGTGGAAATCCGTGCAATTTGAATATGCAGTGCACAAACAAGCGAGCCAGTTTATGTGCAGATGGCATCCCTTCACACGGTACGAGATGAACTTGCTTAGAGAAAAGATCCGTGATTACCCACAGGACAGTCTTCCCCTGACTGGATGGGAGGTCTGTTATGAAATCCATCCCAATCACTCGCCAGGGTGCCTCGGGAGTTTCTAGGGGCTTTAATAATCCCGGGGGTTTTCCCATCAAACGTTTACTAGTTGCGCACACAGGGCAGGATTTGATAAATACTTCGATGTCTTGGCGCATCCCAGGCCACCAAAACTGTCTTCTTATTAGGTGTAAGGATTTAGCAAACCCAAAATGTCCCCCTATTGTTGAACTGTGGCTCCGTTCCAATACCTCCCGCCTCAGTTCCCTGGGTACGTAATGTTTGTTCTTACAGATACCGTTTTTGTCCGTCATCTGGGACGGGATAGATTCTTCCTCCCGCTCCCGTTGAAGAGCCTCCCCCCACCTTTTCTTGACTACCTCCGGGAGGCTTTCTGGAACTGCCCAGAGGCGGGGAATGGCGACATCCGACCCCGGCAAGGGGGTGGGTACCGGCCCTTCAGCCTGTTCCCTTCGCTCTATTTGGGAGATTCCCCCCCCCTCCCCAGCGGTAGTGGTTGAGAGTTCTCCGGGGACTGCTGGGGATGAGGAGGTGGGAGCGACCACTTCACGAGGGGAACTCGAACTCGAGTCCTGTGCCGCCGCGCGGCTTTGCGCTCTGGTCAGAACTCCTGCACTATTCCCCTCTGGAGTCAAACCCAGGTGTTCCCGTGTGAACAGAGAACCCACCGGCCGCTCAACCTGACACTCATATTGCGGCATGCGAGACAGTCCGTCTGCTAAGCAGTTTTCTTTCCCAGGCATGTGTTTGATGGTAAAATTAAACTTAGAGAAGAAGGTAGACCAACGCACTTGTTTGGCTGACAGCTTCCGCTGACCCAAAATAGATTCGAGGTTGCGGTGATCAGTACATACCACAAAGGGCTCGGCAGCCCCCTCCAGGAACTGTCGCCAAACCGTGAGTGCATGTTTAATCGCCATTGCCTCTTTTTCCCCAATTGGCCAATTGAGTTCAGGGCCAGAGAACTTCTTAGAAAAATATGCGCAGGGTCTAAGCCTCCCTTGATCATCCCTCTGAAGGAGTGCGCCTCCCATCGCCTTGTCCGAGGCATCTACCTGTAAAGTGAATGGCCTGGAGCAATCTGGGTGCGCCAGAATGGGTTCAGAGGTAAAGCGCTCCTTAAGAGTTTCAAAAGCCGCCTGACACCTGGCGGTCCAAGGTACCTGGTATTGTGCAAAAGTGGCCCCTTGCCCCTTCCCTTTGGTTTTAAGCAAATCAGTAATAGGCAAAGCTATTTGAGCGAAATCCTGAATAAAATTTCTATAGAAGTTCGCAAACCCCAAGAACTGCTGAACCTGTTTGCGAGTTCTGGGAGGTTCCCATTCTAACACTGCCCTCACTTTCTCCGGATCCATGCTTAACCCTTGTGGCGAGATCACATAGCCCAAAAACGACAATTGGTCCTGGTTGAATGCACATTTTGATAACTTAGCATACAAATGATTGTCCCTTAGACGACGCAACACCTCCCGCACCAATTCCCTGTGCTCTGCGGGATCCTTGGAGTAAATGAGCAAATCGTCTAAAAAAACTACCACACCTTTAAATAGGAGGTCGTGTAGAATCTCATTAATTAATTGCATGAAGCACGAGGGCCCCCCAGACAGACCAAACGGCATGACTAAAAATTCAAACAACCCATAACAACAAGAAAAGGCTGTCTTAGCTTCATCCCCCTCCTTGATCCGGACCCGGTAGTAGGCTTCCGCCAGGTCAATTTTCGAGAAAATACAACCCTCCTGTAACACACTCAGGAGGTCTGGGATTAAGGGAAGGGGGTAGGCATTAGTTTCAGTAATCGCGTTAAGCCCCCTATAGTCTACACACAGTCTGAGATCAGATGTACCTTTCTTCTTCACAAAGAAGCAGGGAGAAGAAAATGCAGCTTTGGACGGTCGTATGAAGCCCCGCTCCAAGTTCTTGTCCAGAAATTCTCGCAGCACTGCTTTCTCTTGAGAACTCATGGCATAAACTCGGGCCTTGGACGGTTTAACGTCCTTAATCAGTTCGATGGCACAATCCGTAGTGCGATGAGGAGGCAATAAGTCACAGTCCGTCCCCTCAAATACATCTGCGAAATCACTATATTCTGGGGGCAACGTGGGTTCCTCCAAGGCAGCGGCGCTTCCCCCTTCGCCCCCGGGTAAATCATCCCGGCTGTGTTTTTCGCACTGAGGAGCTCCAAACACCACCCGCCTTTGTTCCCAGTCAATGCTCGGGTTATGTCCCGCCAACCAATTAACGCCGAGGACCACCGGGTAGGAAATCTTAGGCACTACCGTGAAGTGGATCTGTTCCCAGTGGTTTCCCACCCCCAGCCACATCTTGCGAGTGTGCAAATGAACCGGCCCCCCCCGCAGGTCACTCCCATCCATTTGATGGAAATGTAAGGGTTGATCCAGTTCTCGAGTCCCAATTCTCAGACGTTCTACCACCGCCTGATCAATTAGGGTCCGGGAGCACCCGGAGTCCACGATAGCCACAACGGCCACCGGTTCCCCCCCTTGGGGATTTCGTAATACAACAGGTATCAGCAATGTCTCTCCCTGGTCACTCACCCTACATGGAGCCGGTTTGGTTTCTTCCAAGGGTGCCCTCTGTGCCGGTTCCCTCACAGAAGGCCGTCCTCGTTTTTTGCCGGTGAGGGGCTTCGGAAGCTATCTCGGGTGCCACGATCCGATGAGGTTTCCGCTTGCAGGGCCGCCGCCCCCCGGCGACCGTTCGTCCCCTCCGCTCTCCTGTGCTCCAGGTTCCGAGGTGGTGTCGCCTCCCGCTCTTGTGTCGCCCTGTTGCTCGTCCCTTCTGACGGCGTGTTGGTACATCTTGCTGCAAAATGACCCATCTTCCCACACTGAAGGCAAGCTCCCTCCCTGAACCGACGTGCCCTGTCGAGACTGTGGACTCCTCGATGTCTTCCCTCTCGCCTGGGACCTGCTGCGCTGTCCCCTCTCGTGGGCGGGATAGGGATCGTCTTCGAAGGACGATCCTTGGAGAACTGGAGGGTAAGCTTGCGGTTCTCCACTAGAGCTGCCAAATTTACCCACTCTTCCACGGACTCTGGATCTCCCAAAGTCAAACAGCCATCCAGCACTTCCCACCGCAACCCTTCGCGGAAATGCTGGACCTTTGTGGCCTCACTCCACTCCCTTATCTTGCACGACAAAGATAAAAAGTCCTGTGCATACTCACTCACTGAGCGGGTTCCCTGCTTCAAACGACGCATGGCAATCTTTGCTTTTTCCCCCCGGTGGGGGTCTTCGAACCGGCGTCGTAGAGCGCACAAGAACTCATCCAGGGATGCCAAAACTCGGGGCATAGTTTCCGCCGCTGTCACTGCCCACTCCACTGCCTCCTTCTCCAGCAGGCTGATCACATACCTGACCCGAGCTTCTTCCGAGGCAAAGGTCTCCCCCTGGTCCTTCATAAAGCCGGAGATTTGGAGTAAGAAGTGAGACAACTGTGAGCTGGACCCGTCGAAAGATACCTTCAGGTCTCTGGCCGTAGGGCGTCTGGGCGTGGGAGCCTCCCCAACAACGAGCGGTCCTGTAGTCGGCCGTGAACCCGTTTGGGATTGTTGCACGGGCTGTCCAAGCCCCCTCACTGCCCCTAGAACGGCTGCCAGGTCTCGCTGCAAGGTATCTAGCTGAGTCTGCAGGTCCCGATTCTGCAGAACGAGCATCTGATTCTGTCCGCGTATCAGAGTGGCCGCTTCTGCAGTGAGGGTCGGGGTGTGAGCGAGCGTGGGGTCCTTCCACCCTTCCCCTTCTCCATACCAAGCGGCCAGCGGTCCCCGGTAGAAGTCGCCTCCTGGTTCTGACGCTGCTCTCTGCCGCTGCCCGGTCTCCGAGAATCGGGGGGTCCACGTCGGCCTCCCAGGGACATCGGTAGGCCCGGGTGGGCGCTGCTCCGGGGTCGCTGCTCCTTGACCAACCTCAATATCAGCGGGAGTCTGCCGAAGCTCCTCTCCCGCGTTGAGCGGGACCGAGGGTGGTGCCGACATCCTAATACTACTTCTAACCCGAAAACAAAAAAGGTTGTGATTGTAACGTACTGTCAGGTTCTAGGACTCCGTTGCCTCTCAGGAATCATCCACTTTACTCCAGACGTTAGCAGAGAGTTTAAAGTAGAATTTATTTGAAAGGAAGGGTACAGTAACCTATGAAACACAACGTTACAATGGCGCCAAATCATTTGGAGGGTATTCTTATAGAGTACCCACACTAGCATGTTTACAAGTAACATCTTTGAAATGCAAAACATCAGAGGTTCCCCAATACCAAGAGAGAGAATTCACACCTTAAGATCAGAGCAGGATTACAATCAGGAAGTCACTTTGAAGTGGAGATCTCTCGAGCCTTTTGGCTGTTGCCTCTTCCTTCCCACGGGAAGGAGAGATGAAACGAAAGCCACCTCGCTATCCCGGGTCCGATTGCATGCCCTCGCTGACAGCTTCCAAATTAAGAGAGAAATCTAAGGCTGCCAGGTCCTTCTTTGCCACTGGTGGGAGTTTTTTTGGGGGGCGGAGCCTGATGAGGGCGGGGTTTGGGAAGGGGAAGGACTTCAATGCCATAGAGTCCAATTGCCAAAGTGGCCATTTTCTCCAGGTGAACTGATCTCTATCGGCTGGGAAATCGCCAATTAGTACCGGGAGGTTGGCAACCCTAGAGAAAGCACCCAGCAATATTTTCTCTTAGGGTAGCCCGTGAACCAGCCTACAAGTGACAGGACAGCACTGCGGCAAGAACGGTAGCCGCTCACTCTCTGTTCCACTTCTAGAATATGGGTCAACAAGAGTCCTTGTGTATTCCCAACAGAGAGGTACCAACAGCAGTTACCATGGAGGCTTCCCCTCTCCTTCCAAGCAGCATGGGAATCTCCAGCCTCTTTTCCCCAAGAAGCTTGTAGGTAGAACAGGAAAAATATTCCAGGAATAAAAAAAATAGCTTCAAGGAAAACATGGGGAGAGCGAATAAAAAGACTGAAAAGGCAGCCTTGCCAGAAAGGTCATGGATAGAGAACCATTTCAGATTACCAGATGGAAACTGTTTAAGGTTTATGACAACCAGCTCTGCAGGAACTGTGTGTGTGCACTGAAGACGGACAGGAAAGGAGAAGAGTGGGTGCGTGGCTAGAAAGGGGTTGTGGTATCCAGAGAAGGTGGAGGTGGCAGCATTTTATTTTTCTGTTTTAAATTAATACCGAGAGTGAAACTTTAGCTTCTAGGAACAGATCGGTACCATATGGGCCTTGCAGCATGCTGCCTACGCTGAGTTAATCCCTGTGTAAACTGGATTGGTGCGAAAGCATGTTTCTTTCATCCAGTTTAACACACTTACCTCATAAAAGCCTTTCACCTTGAAACACAAACACAGAACAGAATGGCCGTTCTGCATCTTTTCTAGAGATCCTGGCTTGGAATTGCCTGATCACCAAAACTGCTCCATGTATCTTTCACGTATGGGGGCTCTTCATTGGGTTTGGAATGTGACTATGAATTCTTCTCCCAGAATCCAACCAAAAGGTCACTGGCTGTGTATGCAGGCCTACATCCACCTACCAAGTGAGTAACTTACCTCAACATGCATGTAACTGGGCCATCTTTCTTTCCCCCTGTTCTTAGACCAAGGTCTTGAATAATAAAACCATAAAACTTAAATTAAGACCCATCTCGTAAGTGGGCCTTCTTGATAGATGCACATCTGTGCTTGATAGATGGCAGTGTCCAGCTTCAGGCAGGCACCTGGGGCAACAAGCAGCAAGCACAGTTAAAGGCACAGTCCAGAGTTAGCACACAAGTAGTTAGGAGTTCAAGCACCAAAACAGGAGGGTAAATCCAGAAAGCACAATCCATAGAATATGATGGTGGAAGGGACCACCAGGGTCATCTAGTCCAAACCCCTGCACAATGCAGGAAATTCACAACTACCTCCCCACCCCACACCCCCAGTGACCCCTACTCCATGCCCAGAAGATGGCCAAGATGCCCTCCCTCTCAATATCTGCCTAAGGTCATAGAATCAGCACTGCTGACAGATGGCCATCTAGCTCACACGATTCAGCTGTGAATCTGGTATGGGAGGGGGAACTTACTCTCACCCTGGAAAGTTCCATGGATACTTTCCAGTGATTGGTTGAGGAGGTTAGGGTCAGTAATTTTCTATAAGTGTAGCTCAAGAGAAGAATCCTTATCCCGTTATCCCCTACCCCTCCTTGCTGCCAAGAAGATACTTGTGTCATGTTCTGGAAATGATTTGCCTTAAGAGCCAGCTGTGCTGTGTTAGGACTCCAGTGTAGTAAAATGGATAGTAAAGAGTTAACTTGAACCTGATTATGGATTGGAGAAAAACCCCACCCCCTGGACTTTTCTCTTTTCTTGCTTTTAGTTTAGGTGTTAGCCTGAATTTAGTTGCAATAAAGAAGTTGTGTTACATTCTGCAACTCACGTGAGTAGAGATTTACTTCATTATCACAGTGAGATCACAAAATCCAGTAATTAAGATTGCTAGACAGCTTCATTATATTATACATTTCTCTGCCACTGAACTATATGTCTTGTTTTAATATCCTTCAATATTCTTCAATAAAGGCTTTCTTCAATAAAGGCTTCTTTTGCTTTGGGGGTGTGTGTGTTACTCAAGGAGTTACTGGAACCAAACCCAGGTAAAGTTGGTTATGTTACTGCACCAAAGGCAGGGTCAGCCTTGACAGCCACACATCTGCACCTGATCAGAAACCAAAGGAATCAAGGGGATAGCAAAATGCTCAACATTTGGCAAAACATCATAGACAACTGGAGGGCCAATTAATTAAATCCACACTGTTCTAAATTACCACTTCATAAATGGTCATCTTCATTCAGTGTTTGCATTCCTGCTGGGGATATTGCTTTTTATGGCACATTCTGTGTTGGAATTTAGAAGACTTAACTCTTGAAGAAGTAGGGTGAACCTACGGCTGAACCAACTGTACTCTGGATTTATTTTCAGCTCAAAAGCTGTGATTTCAGGCCGGTGTGGAATGAAATCTCCTATTAGCTAGGAGTGCTCAAACAGAAGCTAGTTTGGGTTGTGTCCTCTTCATTGGTTGCGAAGACAGACCTGATTTTTGACTATTGTTTAATAGTTTGTCAATATATTTGTGGGTGTTTGGCTCATATTCTTACACAGCTCGGTAGAGTTCTACTACTCTCTCTCCCCCACCCCCCGTCCTTGCTGCATAACTGTTCTGCCTGGTAGCAATAAATCCTGTGCTTCAAGAAAATCCTACCTTTTTTGTCTTTGTTTATATTAATAGATGCCAATCAATTAAAATCATCAGCATCTTTGAGTATGCACCGTTTTTTGGGAACACCCAATGCAAACCAGTTCAGCAGGTCTTTGTGGCTGCTCAACCCAAACTGTACAGATCAAACAAACAGCTCACATCAAATTGCCACCTCTGACTCTGATAAGTTCAACACGCAAATGTGTTCATGGCAAAAAGTGCCACATCCTTACCAGTCACACTACCTTGTTTGTTGCTACTGTTCACCACTAGGGCTGTTGAAAAAAAAATCGGTAAAATTCGGATTCAGCAAAATTCGGCCCGTTTTAATTTGGGAAATGCCAAAGTCCGAACTCCCCCGATTCGGATCCGTGGAATTTGGGGCCAAGTTCTGAGTTCGGGGAAAAATTTGGCAGAATAAAGCCATTAAAAACATATTCGCGCCTTTCCGTGGCTCCGGGGGACATTTTTGGGGGTAGAGGTCCCAGACTTTCAGGGTAGCTTGAGGGGACCCTTCTTGCAAGAACCCCCAAGTTTTGTAAGATTGGGTCAGGGGGTCCCGAGATATGGGGCCCGGAAGGGGTCACCCCCCAAAAAATCGCCCACAGGAATAAAGCCACTTAAAGCACATTGGCAGCATTCAGCGGCTCCGGGGAGACATTTTTGGGGGTAGAGGTCCCAAACTTTCAGGGTAGCTTGAGGGGACCCTTCTTGCAAGAACCCCCAAGTTTTGTAAAGATTGGGTCAGGGGGTCCCAAGATATGGGGCCCGGAAGGGGTCCCCCCACCCATCTGCTCGGCTGGGGGTCTGGCTGCCTCGGTAGTTGGGCTGTACCATTACCCCGGCCCGAGGGAATAAAGCCATTAAAAGGGATGTACTAAAAGGAATGACAAGTCATTCCCCCTTCAGAATACGTCTGAGGGTCCCAGGGTCTGTCATCCCCACCCTAGAACACTTCTGGGGGTCCCCTGGGCTTTCAATCCCCTTGGAGGACTGTCATCACCACCTAAGAACACTTCTAGGGGTCCCAGGAGCTGTCATCCCCACCCTAGAACACTTCTGGGGGTCCCCGGGGCTTTCAGTCCCCTTGGAGGGCTGTCGTCACCACCTGTGAACACCTCTGGGGGTCCCAGGGGCTGTCATCCTCCCCCAGAACACTTCTGGGGGTCCCCGGGGCTTTCAATCCCCTTGGGGGGCTGTCAGCCCCCCTTCAGAACACTTCTGAGGGTCCCAGGGTCTGCCATCCCCCCTTCAGAATACTTCTGGGGGTCCCTGGGGCTTTCAATCCCCTTGGGAGGCTGTCATCACCACCTCAGAACACTTCTGGGGGCCCCAGGATCTGTCATCCCCACCCTAGAACACTTCTGGGGGTCCCCTGGGCTTTCAATCCCCTTGAGGGGCTGTCATCCCCACCTCAGAACGGTTTAGAAACCTTACTGGGAAATCCATTCCACATTTTCTTTGCAACTGTTTTTGTGCTGTAATGTATTTCAATGGAGTCAATGCAAGTCAACTGACACTCTCCCATTATCTTCAGTGGGCTGGGCAGCCTCTCCCATTGCTTCCAATGGGCTGACTTGTCATTCGTTTTAGTACATCCCCCAAAAGTGCATTCAACAACGCTCAAAGTGTAAGTAAACAGCGTAACTAGCCAGGGATGCACTAAAACGAATGCCAGGCTAACTAGCCCATTAGAAACAACAGAAGCGGCTGCACAGCCCATTGGAAACAATAGCAGCCAGCCAAGAGAGACTCACTGACCCACAGTTAACTTCATCAAAGTTGGCAATTGATGAAAACAGGAGAAAGCACAGTCCCACACAGAGGCAATCAAACCCACCCCACTTTGGCTCCCCCCCCACACACACACACACAGTAGAAGCCAGTCCGTGGCTTCTAAGAGCCGATGTAACTACGCCAAAAGTGCATCCAACAACGCTCAAAGCATAAGTAAACAGTGTAACTAGTCTGGGATGCACTAAAACGAATGCCAGGCTAGCCCATTAGAAACGGAAGGAAATGGAGTTTTTCTTAAGAATGATCCTGAGTCTGATTAAGGACTAAACAAAGTGAGTTTATTCAGAAATCACAAACTTGGTAAACGACTGAGAGACAGGCTTATTTCTATCTAGGGTCCATAACTAACAGGGTAACATGTGGCCTGTTGCTCCTCTCTTTCACTGTAACTGGAAGGAAGAGGAGGGGTGCATTATGGGAACAAACAAGAACACAGGAAGAGAAGGGAGAAGGATCACAACCTTTCTATCTATCCAACTCTCACACTTGCTGCCTCCTGCTGATCTTCTTTTCTTTAATCAATCTTTGTGCACTAGACATTGTATTTCCAACACCCCTTCTCAAGGGCTAGCGTACAAAGTCTACAAGACTGAGGTTCTGGCATAGAACTTGTCTTTTGGGAGAGGCTTTGTAAGTATATCTGCAATCATTTTCTCCGTGCAGCAATATTTCAACTCGACAAGCACTTCCTCTTGCATATTTCTTATTATGTCTTCCCAGGCTCAAATACAGTCTCGGTTCTAGCCAAATAGGAAAATCTGTTTGGTGGAATTTGGTTGTTCTGACTGACTGCCTGATGCTTGACTCTTTGGCTTCTGTAGCCCCTTCTGGCTCTGTGGCCCCTTCTGCCTCTTCATTTGTGTCAGGTTCATGGTTCATAATGTAGAATTTTGTTGTTTGTAGGTGCTGTTCTTCATCTTCCTTTGTCAGTGCTTGGTCACTCACATCTTCTTTCTTTCTTTCAAAAACACATTTTGTAAATTGAATCCCTTTTGTTAAGTCATTGCTTTGCAGCTGGTTTATTGAGTTTGCATCATGATGACCAAAACGTCGGTGCCAAATTAATGAACAATCTCGGTGCTTGCAACTTTCCTTTGCATTGGCAAAGCTTGCTACTTGCTCGCATGTTTCCAGTACATACAGTCCATCTCTTTTCTTAGCTATTCCAATTATTTCTTTGTCCTTTTCAATAACACATTCTTTTCCAAAAGACACATTCATGCCTTTTTCAGTAAGAACACTCACAGAAATCAAGTTAGACTTCAAGGCTGGCACATAAAAACACTTTGTTATTAGGATTTCTTGAATTTCTTCATTTGGAAGTTTGCATCTCAAAGTCCCTGACCCAACACCTGCTATTTCTACAGTCCTGCCATCAGCAACATGCAGTACCTCCCTTTTTTCTTCCTTTAATATTTCAAAGAAGTTTTTGTTTCCTGTCATGTGTGCAGTACATGCAGAATCTATATGCCATACTTGATTACTGGATTCTTTCTCTGCCAGCACAAAACATTTCTTTGGAGGTTTTGATTTCTCATATGAGAAATTCCCCCTTTCTTCTCCTTCTTTCTTGGAGAAATGATTTCCTTGTTTAAAGAAAGGAAAATTTCTTTTAATATGTCCACGCTTCCCACACTGATGGCATCTGATTTCAGTTTTCTTTTTTAATTTTACAGCACTCATTGCATTCTCACAATCCCTCAGTTCACACCCCCTGTCTGAGTTCTTAAACTCCTTATATCTTTTATACTCTTCCAGCATACTTATTGCTTGACTCAAGGTTAAGTCTTTCTTAGTTTCAACTTGGTTTATAAAATTTTCATACTCTGGGCGCAGACTTATCAACAACAGTATTATCAAATCCTCATCAAGAAAGTCTTTTCCAGGTGAGTGGAGCTGCTGCACTAAATTCAGAAAATTGTTCAAATGTGCACGCAAGCTCTGATAATTTCTCATTCTGATGGAGAATAACTTTCTTTGCAAAAACATTCTACTTTTCAGAGAGGTATCTGTATAAAGTTTCTGAACTTCTTCCCAGATTTCTTTAGCTTTATCAAAATGTCCCCGTCTTCCAAACCTTTGAACAGGACTCCTTTTGCTTTGTCATTATGCTCGTCCCATTTGCGTTGCTTTTCTCCCTCGGCATCTGCTGGTCTTGGATCTTTTATCGCACTCCAGTTTCCCAGCTCCATGAGGTGAGTCTGCATACGGGCTTTCCAGATTAAGTAGTTCTGTTCATTCAGTCTTTCTATCACAGCAGCATGCTGATTATTGTAGGTGGCCATCTTGCCTCTGGTGAGCCCTTTCCTTTTCTCAGAGATCAATCCACAACCATCCTCTGCTACCATGAAGGAAATGGAGTTTTTCTTAAGAATGATCCTGTGTCTAATTAAGGACTAAACAAAGTGAGTTTATTCAGAAATCACAAACTTGGTAAACGACTGAGAGACAGGCTTATTTCTAACTAGGGTCCATAATTAACAGGGCAACATGCAGCCTGTTGCTCCTCTCTTTCACTGTAACTAGAAGGAAGAGGAGGGGTGCATTATGGGAACAAACAAGAACACAGGAAGAGAAGGGAGAAGGATCACAACCTTTCTATCTATCCAACTCTCACACTTGCTGCCCCCTGCTGATCTTCCTTTCTTTAATCAATCTTTGTGCACTAGACATTGTATTTCCAACAGAAACAACAGAAGCGGCTGCACAGCCCATTGGAAACAATAGCAGCCAGCCGAGAGAGACTCACTGACCCACAGCTAACTCCAGACAAAGTTGGCAACAGATGAAAACAGGAGAAAGCACAGTCCCACACAGAGGCAATTAAACCCACCCCACTTTGGCTTCCCCCCTCACACACACAGACAGAATCTCCTTCCCCCCCACACACATACAGGAAAAAAAGTTATAGATAAAAGCCCCAAAATGGGTCAAACCGTGGATGTCTTCTGTTCCAGCAGAAGCAGGGCAGCAGCAGCTGCTCAGGATCTCTCACGACTCTCTGGCCATTTATGCACGGGAGGTTTTGCCTTGGATTTGCCACTCTGTAGAGATGCACATTCAGGATCGCCTGTTCCCATTCATCCCAATGGGCAGTTGGGGGGGGACCGCATATCTCGGGACCCTCAGATCCAATCTTCACAGAACTTGAGGATTCTTGCAAGAAGGGTCCCCTCAAGGTACCCTGACAGTTTGGGACCTCTACCCCCCAAAATGCCCTCCCGGAGCCACGGAATGCCGCCAATGTGCTTTAAGTGGCTTTATTTCTGTGGGCGATTCTTTTTTTGGGGGGTGACCCCTTCTGGGCCCCATATCTCAGGACCCCCTGACCTAATCTTTACAAAACATGGGGGTTCTTGCAATAAGGGTCCCCTAAAGCTACCCTGAAAGTTTGGGACCTCTAACCCCCAAAATGCCCCCCCGGAGCTGCGGAATGCCGCCAATGTACTTTAAGTGGCTTTATTCCTGTGGGCGATTGGGGGGTGTGACCCATTCCGGGCCCCATATCTCGGGACCCCCTGACCCAATCTTTACAAAACTTGGGGGGTCTTGCAAGAAGGGTCCCCTCAAGCTACCCTGAAAGTTTGGGACCTCTACCCCACCCAAAATGCCCCCCGGAGCCATGGAATGCCGCCAATGTGCTTTAAGTGGCTTTATTCCTGTGGGCCATTTTGGGGGGGGCGACCCCTTCCAGGCCCCATATCTCGGGACCCCCTGACCCAATCTTTACAAAACTTGGGGGTTCTTGCAAGAAGGGTCCCCTCAAGCTACCCTGAAAGTCTGGGACCTCTAACCCCCCAAAATGCCCCCCCAGAGCTGTGGAATGCCGCCAATGTGTACACGCACCCCCCCACAGGGATCTCTCTCACACACAAACAGATGCTCTCTCTTTCTCTCCCTGGGCCATGCAGTAGCTGGGCTCATACACTCAACCGTGACTGATTGGCCAGAAGAAGACCCAGCTTGGCCACCGATTGGCCGCGGGAGAATGCTGCTAGTTGCTTACTAACTGACGGTTATGCTGCTGATTCAAATACCCCGAATTTGCCGAATTTATTCAGCGATCGCCCCGAACTCGCCGAATTTGGCACAGCGTTTCCCCGCCTTTTTTGAGTTCGGTACCATTCGAACTGAAAACCGCCGAATTGAGGGAAATTCGGCTGTTTATTCAGTTTGGATGAACCAAATCGACAGCTCTATTCACCACCGCTCCCCCCTCCCGCCGCCATTGCTGTTGGTTTAGTGGCCATTTTGTGCCTCTGCTGCATTCCTCTTCAGTCAGTCATGAATCATGTCATGAATGCAATGGCTTCACAAAGCCATTTAATAATATCTGCTTGCTACTACTACTAAGGGCAAAGGAAGCCTCTGTAGAATAAAGAACAGTGCACACCCAATTGCTGGTCCTTAACTAATCAAGGGTCACAAACAATCACAGCATGAACACTTTTGCAAACTGGTTGTAACACACCTCCACCACCACCCCCAAAAGAGAGGGGCATCTTTTGCTTCTAATGATCTAAACAAAACCTTTTGTTGCAATATCCATACTTGTCATTTCTCCTGATTATAGCTCAGATTCCAAGTACAACAGTCCTTCCCTTTGCTGGTTACCACATGCTTAGCTATCTTTCACCAACACTAATATTTGTATTTGAAAGCAGAAGCCATTTACTTATCTGCACAAGATAGTAGGGTTACTATCATTCCAAAGAAGAAGCCTTCTCCAATCCCTGGAGATGCTCCTCCTTCCTCTCTCCCAATGGATCCCCAAGGTACCACTTCAGGGAGGGGAGGGAAAGGCAGGCCATTTATGCATGGGTATTTAGCTTTGTGATCCCCGCTGGATTGCTTCGGGGCTTCATTGGGATTATGCATGATTTTTCTGACCTTCAGAAGTTACTTCACTGCCACCTCACACTTGTCCCACAGTTTCAGGATGCTGTTTTGCCATGAATTTAGTTTCCCTTGATCCAAAATAAAAGAAAATCACTCCCTTCCAGACCCCATAACTCCAGACCCCCTGACCCAATCCGCACCAAAAGTTTGGGACCTCTACCTGCAAAAATACCCCCCAGGAGCTGTTCAAAAAAACTCCAACATGCAAAATAAAAAACCCTCCATGTAACCCAACCTTGGGGGGGGGGGAAGAGGGGAGGTTAATTAGAGTGACTTAGTTCTCAGGCTAGGTGTGAAAAAGGTGTGAAAAGAAAAGGAAGTCAATGTTAGGTTTTTTCCCACGGCTCCTGGGGGGGCATTTTTTGGGGTAGAGGTCCCAAAATTCCAGGGTAGCTTGGAGGGACCCTCCTTGCAAGAACCCCCAAGTTTGGTGAGGATTAGGTCAGGGTCTGGGGTCTGAAAGAGGGCAACCCCCTTCTTCATTAAAACCAATGCAAAAAGTTTGCATTGGTTTTAATGGAGAAGGGGGGTTGCCCCTTTCCAGACCCCATAACTTCGGACCCCCTGACCCAATCCTCACCAAACCTGGGGGTTCTTGCAAGGAGGGTCCCTCCAAGTTACCCTGGAAGTTTGGGACCTCTATCCCCAAAAATGCCCCCCCAGAGCCACAAAAACCCGGATTGGCAAAATTCAGCAGAATTTATTCAGGAATGCTGAATTTCAAGCCGAATTCCCCCTACACCGAATAGGGGGAATTCGGAATTTGGCATTTCCTGAATAAAAACTGGCCGAATTTTGCCAAATCCTAATTTTAATGAATTTTTTTTCAACAGCCCTATAAAAGGCTGCAGGTTGGGAACCTGGAGGCAAACCTGAAATCCATTGAACATGAACCTAGAAGAAGATCAGGCAAAAATAGTGGGGGATCATCCAGTGGAGACCTTCCATCTATGACACGATGGAATTACAGTGCCCCTCTATCTCAAAAAGGAAGAGTCAATTTAAGAATGGAACATCATGAACATTTGTACATGGTCACTGCACCACAACGTCTCCCGTTGAGAAAGAAGGTGTTTTTCCTGTACGGCCTATACAAGGTAATGAAAGTCAGTTCTCATTTTAATTTTAGGAAAAGCAATTTTCCTAAACGGTGTCCTACTAATGGTGCCTGATCGCATCTAAGCCCCACAGCAAATGAGTCTTAATCCAGTTTGTCTGCGCTCTGTTACCTGAGGGAAATAATAGCAATCCTTTTCCTCTGCTTGCAAACTGTTCACGGGGACTCTTCCAATATATATTAATCCCGTCATTTATCTTTGCCAATGGAGAACAAAAAATAATTTGTGCAAGAGTAAATAGATGAGCAGACAAGAAGGGAGCTCAGCTTTATTAAACAGTGCAAGGCAGGTGCTCCCACAGTCAACCTTGTTTTTATTGCGAAACCTGGACTGTTCTCCTCCTCCATCTGTGCAGAGCAAATGGAGGTTACCATCATTCTGATGGTAAAGGGGAAATTGCGTTGCACCAGCTATTCACAACTGAATAAGCAAGGCAAAAACCTATTTTATTTTTCATACAATTCAATATATTGGAAAGCTGTCTGCACTAGGGAGTTCCATGCATTTGTCTTCAATGTTTCCTCCTCCACTACCATCATCATCACCAGTCTAATGTAGATACAAACACTGCCTTGCGATATCATCTGTACCTCAAAGAAGCAAAGGACATATGTCACAGGCCTGGCTTTCTTGAGAGTGCCACCTAGTGGAGTAATGTTTGCAGAGACCTCAGGAAAGAGAAATTCAGTGGGACTAATGGGAACGAATCCGCATATTTGTGTTTCAGCTGTTTTGTTCTGTAAATAGCACACATGGAAATGTATATTGACAGTTAACATTATATTATTTTGCACCATTTTTTTTGGGGGGGATCACTGGCTGTAAAGAGTGGGTGCTTCCCATCCTAACATGGAAAACTCAGCCAACATCACAATGCTGGGATTCTCTTTCCTGTGTCTCTGGGAGTATTATTACAGAAGTCCATTGTGTTACATGCAATATAGCCTTACCAGAATATACTACCCACACACATTTTTATGACCTGCCCTGTCTATCTACAGCACAACTCATTCATCTCCAATATCACTTCTTTGTTATTGCAGTCAAGTCACAGGCAAGAGATATTTTCAAGGTAAGCCAAGAGATATTTTCAAGGTAAGCCAAGAGATATTTTCAAGTTAAGAGATGTTCAGAGGTGGTTTGCCATTGCCTGCCTCTGTGTCAGACCCCTGGTATTCCTTGGATGTCTCCCATCCACATATGTGCCAGAGTCGAAGCCGAGAGTGTGTGACTGGTCCATGGTCATGCAGCAAGCTTCCATGGCAGAATGGGGATTCAGACTTGGGTTTCACATATCCTGGTCTGACACCTTAACCACTATACCACAATGGCTTCAATGCCATAGAGTCCAATTGCCAAAGCGGCCATTTTCTCCAGGTGAACTGCTCTCTGTCGGCTGGAGATCAGTTGTAATAGTAGGCGATCTCCAGCGATCTCCAGCTAGTACCTGGAGGTTACCAACAAAAACAAACATCTCTGTACTGTTACCATAGATTAGGAAATTAATACAAGAATATGCTGAGATATCTGCAAAAAACAGTTTGTATTGGAAAACCAAACAAACAATAACAGCAAAGTGCTATATACAGAAGTGACAAATCACATCAGTGAAGTGCTATGTACATAAATTGCCATAAGCATATACAGCAATCTAGGCATATATTTTTTGTATCCTAAATGCAGGTAGATGCTCAATGGATGTTCATATTACTGAAGAACAAGATGGAATGCTGGGATATGATCGTTTCGGAGTCTTCTTCAGTCCCACATCTACACATAAATACACAATACACAATGTTCCAAACTATCCATAAAATAATCATTTTTGATATGATGTGATATGTTGAGGGGAGGGACTTCAATGCCATAGAGTTCAATTGCCAAAGCGGCCATTTTTCTCCAGGTGATCTGATCTTTATCGGCTGGAGATCAGTTGTAAATCAAGTTGTAAAATCTAAGTTATAAGTTCTATTGTTATTACCCTCCTGGACAAACCTGAGGAGGAAAAAACTCAGTTCCCAAACTCCAGGGCTGGCCTGGAGGAAAAAATCCTCTGTTTCCACCCTCCAGGAATGACCTGGAGAAGTGTTTGCCAATCTCAAGGGCTTCTCTAGACTGAAAATCAGTGGTTGCCAACCTCTAGGGCTTGTATTTTAACAAAAACAACCTATTGTAATTTTTACCAGGTTTTCATATCAAAGTTACACATTTAAAGAAGATATTTCTATGCTATGTATTCTTACTACAACTATGCTAAACATTTTTTTTCTCCAGGCCAGCCCTGGAGGTTGGGAACTGAGTTTTTTTCCTCCTCAGGTTTGTCCAGGAGGGTAATAACAATAGAACTTATAACTTAGATTTTACAACTTGATTTACATTATAATAGGTTGTTTTTGCTAGAACTTTACCTGGCAGTTGACAACCCTATTGGCAACCCTACAGTCACAGTAGGTCCCGGTAACACTCAGGACAGAAGGCTCACGCCAGAAAATGGCCACTCTTCTGCCAGCTGCCTTTCTTTATCTCCTCATCTGTTTTTCTCAGGAGCTTCTTCTTAAATTCACCACGACATAAGGAGGACAAAACACCTCCGCTTCTCCTCTAGCTGCGTCTCCCTCTTGGAGTCCTCCCCCCTCCTTCCACTACCCTGCTGCCCAGCAAAAACACTCCCCCCGCCTCCCCTGTAAGAAGGGCAGCATTTCCAGGCTAGTGTTTCACAACTATGCAGGTGAAATAAGGCAATACACTTTTCAACAATAAGTACATTTTTACAAGGCCTGCATTAGGATGCCATATTTGATCACACAGAATTCAAAAATAATGCCACTAGGTGGCAGGCATCATACGTGTGGTCCATTGAAGAATTGTAGGTTCCTAAAAAACGCTTGTAAGTTACCATGGTTCACCTAGCATTATGTGTTAATGAACAGATAAGTTTTCATGACCACAACACGGACCTATGATTTCATTTTAAAATATTTTGTTTTTATAGCAAAAGCATTAACAGACACAATTAATGTAACTATAATAGACAATTGCATTCAAAGTCTGTGTATGGTCCGTGTATTTTTAAAAATTTCTGCTGTTTCATGTCAAAATTCTAATGGCCTTTGGCAATCAGCAGCGAACTTTGTTCAATTAAAATGAAATTATTATTAAGAATATTATTCAGGTTGGCATGTGGTATTCTAAATTTCTTTGGAGAATAGTAAAATCTCCTCCATTTCTTTTTCTCTAAAACAAGTCCCAGGATACCAAAATCAACTTCACTTCCACCATTTGGGCCACAGGCCTGTGTTTGCCTCCCCCAACACACCAGTCTAAATATAAAATGGAGATGGAATGGGAATATTTCTTTACTTAAAGAAGGACCCAGGGAATAAAATATTCTTGCCATCTTTGGGGCACCATTTTTTCCTTAGGGTTGCCAGGTGCCTGGTGGTGGCAGGCAAACCCCCGGTAATTTACCCCTCTGCCCGCCGACCAGCTGAGGGTCGGCGGGCAAATATGCATGCACGCGTGCACAGTACGTCACTTCCGGTTTACAACCAAAGTGCCACCTCACAAGGGGCCTTATAACTGTCAAACTTTTAGTTTGAGGGGTAAAGGCCCCTTGCAATGCGGCACTTCCAGGTGTTTTACCACTCAAGTGGCCATTTACCACTCAAGTGGCCATTTATCACTCAAGCAGCCCTAAGAGTTTGAGTGGTATAAGGCTCCTTGTGAGGCGGCACTTCCGGTTGTAAACCAGAAGTGACGTGCATGCGCGTCAGTGCATCGGCTCATGTGCATGCATCACCCAAGCTCTGCCCCAAAAACCTCCCGCCGGAGGAGAGGGGGGACCTGGCAGCCCTAATTACCACTTGTGCTCCCTTTCATGTATATCCTTAGACACATGTGGACTCTCTAACTTGGGTTCAGGTCAGAACTACCCAGAACCCCGACCAATTTGGGGAAATTAAGCTCAGTGTCAGGGGAAACCTCTCCCCACTTCCACAGCCTTACTGTCAGCGAGGGCATGCAATCGAACCCTGGATAGCGAGGACTGTCAGATTCTAGGACTCCGTTGCCTCTCAGGAATCATCAACTTTACTCCAGACGTTAGCAGAGAGTTAAAGTAGAATTTATTTGAAAGGAAGAGTACAGTAATCTATGAAACACAACGTTACAATGACGCAAAATCATTTGGAGGGCATTCTTATAGAGTACACAAGCTAGAAATGTTTACAAGTAAAAGCTTTGAAATGCAAAACATTAGAGGTTCCCCAACACCAAGAGAGAGAATTCACACCTTAAGATCAGAGCAGGATTACAATCAGGAAGTCACTTTGAAATGGAGATTTCTCGAGCCTCTGGCCGTTGCCCTAGAATCTGACACTTACTAGCTTGGAAAACTCACACAGTTGCCAATGGAGGAGGAGAGCAAAACCTAAGGTTCAGGGATCTTTACCTGGATAGTGCGCCTCTAATAGTAACCATTGCAAACTTGGGTTGGATCCTGTAGATCCACTCCACTGAAAACAGCATTTTCTCCAATGCACAGACACTGGAGACACTGATGCAAGACACTCTGCTGGGGAGAAGCGCCACTGTTATTGGAACAAATCCACGGGATCCACCATACTAAATCTGCACACCTGGTAACACAATTCAGTTTATCTGACGGATGCTGGCTCTCTGGACCTCATCATGTTTAAATTGTGCCTCGGTAATCTTTATAATAGCCCTGTAAGGTAAGCCTGTATTATTTTAATGCTATGCTGAAGATCTTCAGTGTTTGTCGCAGTAGTCCTCCATGACAATAATGGCTGCCAATTTGTTTGCATGGGTAGTGTTTTCACCCATGTGCAGTTTTGAAAAAAGAAAAGAAGAGGTGAATCTGTTCAAAAGCACTTGAATCTTTCAGTAGTGAACCAAACAGTGATCAGTTCCCATTTGATCATCACAGTCAAACACAGTAAATTCAAGGTAACATGGCAACTGTCAATACATTCACAGCCAAATTTGTGCCACACCTACTAATGGATTTATGGCAGAGATGCAACTGGGGATTTTCCAGTTTGGTGCACAAAGCCACTATGCACCACTAAGGGTGAGAAAAGACTCAGGAAACACTTCCACAGTAACTAGCATGTTGAGCACCCCTCAGCATCTGTCCCAGAACCACAATTCTGGAACTTAGCGTAGATCACAGGTTCACTGTGGATCCACTCACAGACAATTGGATGGATAATTGTGATATTCTAACCATTTGCCCCCTGGATTTATCTCGAAAATCCGCTCTCCCCTCCAAGAGGTGCCCACATGAGTGGTTTAGTTTTTACAGAATCATGATCTTCATCAAGTTTCAGTCTATATCATCCAAGCACTTTTAACTGTTCTTCCCTCCGTTCTCTTTATTCTTCTTTGTGTGTGAGAGCAGCCCTGAAAAATGGATAGATCTTCATGTTTCTCTCATTCATGTTTTCTCTTCATGTTTTTCTCTCTCAATATTTAGATTAAAACATTGGGATTCAAAAGGGGAGGGAAGTATATCTTCCCACTTCTGAGCTAGTAGTGTATTAATACGTGTAAGGAGTAAAAAAAAAAAAATCTACCAGATCCTGGGTCAAAAAAAGAAAAGAAAAAAAAGATGGGATTGAACTCTTATTCCTTAATGAAAACATAAAGGCCGAGGAAAAGAAATCACCTGGCTTTAATTCTGATATGAAAGAAAGGCTGCAAACAATTCTCTCAAGATGGTTTCAGTGAGTAAGTTCTAAAGATAAGTCTGAAAAATATTTGTGAGATTCTACTGCAAAAGCCCCACTGAAATAAAGGTGGGTTGGGCAAGAGAACTTCCCTGCAATGCCACCAGCATCAGAAGGATATCATAAATCTCTGGTATGGCTACATTTGGCATATTGGCTGCAATATCACTTTGGAGATGCGGTGACCAGAACTGTAGCGTTAGAAAAGGGAAGGAGAGAGACATCAAAATGATGAAGAGTTTGGAACAACTTCTCTAGGAAAAGCATTTACAGGGTTTTTTTTTTTTTTAGTTTGAAATCTGGTGTTGTGTAGTGGTTAGAGTGTGGGACTAGGATCTGGAAGACCCAGGTTCAAATCCCCATTCTGCCATAGAAGCTTGCCGAGTGAACTTGGGCCAGTCACACGTGCTCAGCCTAACCTACCTCCCAGGGTTGTTGTGGAGGAGAGGAGAAAGATGTAATCCACTTTGGGTTCCCATTGGGGAAAAAGGCAGGGAATAAATGAAGTAAGTAAATAAATAAATAACAACAAAGGGGGCATGACTGACCTTTGTTGATGTGGGGAAGAAAAAATACGAGAGAAATCAGGAGACTCAGAACACAGACAGAATAAAGTACTTTTTTCCACACAAGGCGTAATAAGCTTACAAAATTCACTGCCTCAAGATTATCAGTGCAATCCTAAAAAACAATCACACCCTTCTAAGCCCATTGACTTCAGGGCTCAAGGATAGCACTGTCTTTAAAAGGGAAGAAGAAGAGTTAGTTTTTATATGCTGACTTTCTCTACCCCTTAAGGGAGACTCAAACTGGCTTATAATCACGTTCCCTTCCCCTCCCCACAACAGTCACCCTGTGAGGTAGGTGGGGCTGAGAGAGCTCTAACAGAGCTGTAACTTGCCCAAGGTCACCCAGCTGGCTTCATGTGGAGGTGAGGAAACAAATCCAGTTCACCAGATTAGTCTCCAGATTAGAAGATAAAATTCATGGAGGACAGGTCTATCAAGGACTGCTAGCTACGAAGGCTAAATAGAACCATCTTAATAGGGAAAATATTCCTGAATACCAATTGCTGAGGAATATAGAACTTGGGGTGGCTACTGCCTTCGGCACTTGACTTCTTTTTCAAGAGTTGTCATGGTTGCAAGATAGTTGCTGTGTTCCTGGAAGATCCAACTTGAGCCAAAGAATGTGCAAATTGCTGCCCTTGCTGTGTGCTTGCCTTATGGGGGCTGAGACTTGCTCATGGTGTTACATGCTCAGTACATACATTCAGTCTGGGAGTGAGGGGTGTACAGATGAAAGGGGAGGCTGGCAACAAGCAAGTAAATAAACGCTCCTCAGGGCCCCTAGATGTTCTATGATGTATATTGAGAGAGATTTCTTATCCTAGATATGGGCATCACTTGAGGTTTGTATCTGTGCACATGTGCCACTGTAACTGGAACCCATAATCTGCCAACCCTTTTAAAACCCTGGTTCCACATTCTGATTTATACCATGGTTTGGGTATTCTAATGCAATATTTATTCACCTGTCTGCTCTTTACCTGGAGCAGTTGCCAAACAGTTTCACAGCTGTGCTGTGATCGCAGAGTTTTGTTTCTTTGTAGTGGTGGAGTTTCATTTCCTTGCCTTTTTGAGTCCAAGATGCAAGTGAGATTATTCTATCCAAGGTTGTGGATAGTCAGGTCATGTAATTAAATGGTGTGTGGGGGGGGGGGAGGAGGCCTATGCCATGATGCTTTGCTAGAATGTGAATGAGCAAAATAACATTGATAGCTCAGACTAAAATGAACACATGCTAAGACTTTTCTTTTAAAAATACAGGATTTATAATTGCTGCCTGCCTGCCTGAGTTGTGTATGTGCTTGTGTTAAGTGCCATCAAGTCATTTCCAGCCTATGGTGACCCTATGAATTAATGACCTCCAAAAGTCCTATCAGGGCTTGTTCAGGTCTTACAAACTGAGGGCAGTGGCTTCCTTAATTGAGTCAATTCATCTCATGGTGAGTCTTTCTCTTTTCCTGCTGCCTTCAACTTTTCCTAGCATTATTGTCTTTTCCAGTGACTCATCTGCTCATAATGTGACCAAAGTACAATAGCCTCAATTGAGTCATCTTAGTTTCTAGAGAGGGTTCAGGCTTGATTTGATCTAGAACCTACTTATTTGGCTTTTTGGTGGTCCACAGTACCCATAAAACTCTCCTCTAACACCACATTTCAAAAGATTCTACCTGTCAGCTTTCTTCATTGTCCAACTTTCACACCCATACATAGTAATGGGGAATATGTGCCTGATGGGAGTTAAGAGTCTTGACTGATTTTAAGTCCAGGCATCTAATTCTGCTGCCAAGTAGAGTTCTCAAATGCTGTGCAGTGTGGAGCTTTGTATTCTTATGAGGCTGTAAGGAAGAATAAAATCAGCTTACAATTACCTTCCCTTCCCCTCCTCACAACAGTCACCCTGTGAAGTAGGTGGGGCTGAGAGAGTTCAGAGAGAACTGTGACTAGCCCAAGGTCACCCAGCTGGTTTTATATGTAGGACAGGGGACACTAACCCAGTTCACCAGATTAGAGTCCGCAGCTAATGTGGAGGAGTGGGGAATCAAATCTGGTTCTCCAGATCAGAGTCCACCACTCCAAACCACCACTCTTAACCACTACACCACGCTGGCTGTGCTAGGTTGGATTGAGCTGGAACTCGAATGACTCCATGGGGCAATTCCCTGAAATGACTCAGCACATCTTGGCTCTGGGAAACCCAGGTTGTTAGGCTTCGTTACCAGCTGAGTTAGGCGGTCAAGCTTTGAAAGCACTGAATTTAGTTGTTCAAAGATGCTTTCCGCTGCTTTGGCAGTCAATAAAGAGGGCTCTTTCAAGGTATTGCTAGAGCTTTCAACGTTTTCCTCGTCTTCCTGGGCCACAGCATTTGGGTCACTTTGATCCACACAGCATTTAGGTGAAGGGCCTCAGTGGTGTTAGATAAGACTGCAAAGTGGTTTGAAGTAGGTTATGTTATTAGCAGGAGCAAAGTAGTCTCCAATCCTTCTTTATTTACACACTGGAGGGGAGAGTGGATCTCCTGGCTCACACATATGTTTGCAAACTCCCATCTTTTGAACCTAATGGACCTAATATAGTATGAATTATCTTGATCTTGGTCACCAGCAACACATCCTTACACTTAAGGATCTTTTCTAGCTCCTTCATGGCTGCCCTTCCCAGTCCCAATCTCCTGACTTCTTAGTTGGAGTCTCCCTTTTGGTTGATGATAGAGCCAAGGAATAGAAACTCTTTTATAATTTCAGTTTCTTCATCGTCAACCTTAAAGTTCTGTAATTCCCCAGTAGTCATTACTTTTGTCTTCTTGATGGTCAGTTGTAATCCTACTTTGGCACTTTCTGCTTTAACCTTCATCAGGAGTTGTTTCAAGTCTTCACTATTTTCTGCCAGTAATATTGTATCATCAGCATATCTCAAACTGTTAATGTTCCTTCCACCAGTTTTCACTCCCCTTCATCTAAATTTAATCCAGCTTTCTTTATGATGTGTTCTGCAAATAGATTGAAAAGATAGGGAGATAAAATAAATAGTTCTCTGTCACCTTTGCCAATCGGAAACCATTCTGTTTCTCCATATGCTATCCTAACAGTAGTAGCCTCTACTTAGCCTCTGAGTGAGTTACTCCCTGTTTATTCATGCAACTAGCTGCCAACTGGTGTGTAGTGACAACATGTCTGTGGGAGAGGGAGAGAGCGAAGGCCAGGCTCCCTTCAGGCTGTATGGGAATGTGTGTGCAAGAAAACACGCCTGAGCAGTGTCTTGTACTCACCCAAAAAGGGTCTTGAACAGTTCAGTGAAACATCACTTTCCTCTTGGCAACTGGCAAACAGACTGTGAAACGAACCAGTGTGTGGGTGTTCAAGCATCCCCACTTACACTGTCATTAGACCTATATTTGGAACAATTCTTCCCAAGTCAATGACATCATTAGTTATGAACAGAACCAGTCTTCTGTACAAGTGAAAGGGGAGAGGAGAGGCCATGACTGTAGTGGTAGAGCAACTCCCAGGTTCAATCCCTGACATCTCTTGTTAAAAAAAAAAAGTAGGAATTGATGTGAAAGACCCCGTCGTGAGACCCTAGAGAGCTGCTGCCAGTCTGAGATGGACAATACTGACCCCGATGGACCTATGGTCTGATTCAGTATTAGGCAGCTTGTTATATTTAAGTGCAGCCCTTCTTGGCTATTAAGGCTATTCAATTCTTCCAATGCAAAACTTTTATTGATTTACCTATTTATATTCTGCTTTCCTTTCAGAGACCTCCACATGGGAAACACTATTTCATTTTATCTATCTCATTTTTCTCTCATTTTAGCTTAACTGTAACCCTGTGAGTTATATTAGGCCTAGCAAGTAGAATCTGTTAGTTAAGTCCCATACACAACTGGTTTTCCTTAAGAGAATATTCTACAGTGATTTCAGGTGGCAACTCCCTCAGGTACTATAGACCCAGCACATTCTGAATGAGGTCCAGAGTTTCTTCCACACTTTGGATTTAACTGGCCATAATAAATAACTCAAGACATCTCCTGTTTATTTGGATAATGCAACCTGTCCAGACACCTGCATCCTTCGTGTGATCCCTACCAATTCCCACATGACTCAGAAGGCAGCTATTGCCTGAAAAAAAGTTAGACCTGGGACCACTATAAAAAAAGGAACAGGAGGCCTTGGCATGTGGAGAAAGGGGAGATTGTCTCCTGGGTTTCTGTGGTGCTCAGTGACAGGTATGGTATGCAGAATTTCCATATAGTAACTCTCTGTTCACCACTTGTCTAAATAGTAATAAATCACCAGTGAATTCTTGGTTCTGTTTGGGAGGTTTGGACTTCAAAGCCAAAGTCTTTGGAGTCACAAACAGGAACTTTTAATTAACAGTAGAGGTTGTTTCTTTAAAAAAAAAACCAACTTCATTTCAAATGATATGCCTTTTGGTTATTTTGTTAAAGCCAATATTGATAATAAACAAAACACACTCTCTTTGAGATCATACACCATTTCTTACGTGCAAGTACTGAAATTGTTTGTTGCAGTCTACATTTCAACCAACATATTTGAAACTTACAAGGAGGGCATTTATTTTAAATAAGCTTGAATAATTGGTTCTAGAGGACTGGAGAAAGTAGAGGCACAAATATTCCTCCATCATGTTGATACTTTTGTGGAGTTCAAAATGGAACCTTTCTTGCACAACAAATAATTTATGGTGCACTCTTTTCAAACTTCCAAATAGAAGCAAATAAAATAACCCTGACAAAGAACAGATTCCTGAAAATGTATCATTTTATATTTACTGTTCCTATTAAATTAGATCCAAATGCTCAAAATCAATCTTCCATTGCAATGAAAGAACTTTTTTTTAAGTTCAGCTTTTTTCGGAGCTACTTTTATTTGAATCCGTTTCTTTAGCAAAGAAGTAAAAAATGTACAGCTATAACTAGGGCATTAAAAATAAAAAGAGTCAATGTACTGTCTTCAGCTGGAATTCCCATTTCCTGGAAGTTTGACCTGGCGATCAGATGTCTGACTCATTTAGGAATCAAGGTGAAGAAGAATAAACACCCAAACTACCATGGAAAAAAAAAGAGCCCAGCTGAAATTCTTAGAAGCTAGGGGCAGATCAGTCAGCTGCTAACCAAACGGCAGGGTTTGGAAAACTCATCATGGGGACTGTTGCCAATAGTCATGGGTGGTCACTAACAAGAGAAGCCTCCAAACAAATGATTTTACATGATGTGATTTGGATCTGTTTTACTACATGGCCAGGGCCGGTGAACTGTCACTGTCCCGTTGAAAGATCAAATTATGGTGATGTAATGAGGAACTGCTTTGCACAAGCCACATAAAATAGAGAGGAATACATTCCCGTTTCTGTTGAGGTTTTGGAATTATAACATTCACAGTCTTGGAAAATAAAAGGCATTACATGCAGGTTTAAGAAGCTTCTCTGGGTCAGTTAAAAATGGTGTTTTAAGTAGTTTGAAATTAGGTACAAGTCCCCCAAACCCATGTAATGACATTCTTAGGTTTAGAATAAAATCTGTATAGATTATTTTAGATACGACTGACGGTATAGATACAAAAAAAAGAGAAGCTAGTAAAGTTAGTAAATACCAGAAACTTGGTCAATTTTGGCATTTAGTTATATAAGTTTAAATGGCCTAATGTTTTGGGGGAGGGAATGGAAATTTAGTTGCAGATCCCAAGTTCAATCAAAAGCCCTGGGCAAGTGACCAACGGTTGACTTCAATGGACTTAGAAGGGAGTAATTCTGTTTAGGATTGCACTACAAATGTCATCCTCCTTTACCTTTAGTACCATGGTTCTCAAATGTCCTGAAGTGGGTCCTACTACCTTTACTGCACTTTTCGGGATCCACCGGCAAAATAACTCCGTGCTATTCTCCCTGTCTCCAGTGTAAACACAAGAACCTCTAATCAGCTAACACTTGTTTATACTTTTTCATGTTTCATATTTACGAATAAATAGCATTACAGAGCAACCGGCTGTATTTCATGGCCCTTTCTGGCTTGGGTTTTGTATTTCGAGTATTTCAGGGTAACAAGGTAATACTGGGACTTGATAAGAGAAGGAAGGCTGGACTTCAGATATCAGCAACAAAATTATTTATAGTATTGATGCCAAACTTTTTCCTTTATTAGGCAGGGAGGCAAGGCCTCATGGTGCTATTTGGTTTAGGGTCAGATGCATCTTGCTGCTGCATTGTGGGAACTGCCTCAGCATGACTCCAGAGCAAATCAAAATCCATCCTCAAAGGAATATCAGATCCCAGCTTGACACATTCAATAGGCAGGGGCCATGGATTGCTGGGAGAGCCATCACCCCTGGTTTTCATGCACGAGGCCCATGGTTCTATCCCCGTCATCTCCAGTTAAAAGAATCAGGTAGTAGGTGATGTGAAAACGATCAATACAGTATATAATCTATTGGGCCAGAAAATTAAATCTTTTTTAGTAGCTAAAGAACCCTTTTATAATGATGAAGGGGCTGCCAGCCAAAACAGGTGCATCCTCTTAGTGAAACCACAATGCTTGGAAAAAGGAGAACATCAGAAGAACTCTGCTGGATCAGAGCAGTGAGGGTCCAGCTAGTCCAGCATCCCGTCTCACACAACCAGTTCCTCTGGAGGGCCAACAGCAGGGCATAGAGGCCGAGCCCTTCCCCTGATGTTGCCTCCTGGCACTGGGATTTAGAGGATGACTGCCTCTGAACGTGGAGGTTTCCTTTAGTCACCATGACTGGTAGCCACTGAGAGACAAATCCTCCACAAATCCGTCTTTTAAAGCTGTCTATGCCTGTGGCCATCCCTAAATCCTCTGGCAGTGAATTCCACATTTTAATCACTCGTTGTGTAAAGAAGTTATGAATTCCTGAATAGAAACTACAATAAAATAGAACATGGACAACTGTTTCAACACAAGTACTGCCACAGGGACAAAGTCTGATTGGGGGATTTTGCTAAATCTTCCATCGAGTAATGCAGAAGGCATAACATTAAACCTAGCTAGGGAGATGGCCCTGCGATAGGCTGGATCATACAGTGTAAAGAAGTATTCCCTTTTGTCCAATTCTCTCCACTCCGTGCATAATTTTATAAACCTCTATCATGTCCCCTGCCCCTAGTCATCTTTTTTCTAAACTGAAAATTCCCAGCCTCTTCAACCTTTCCTTATAGGGAAGGTGCTCCAACCACCTGATCATCTTGGTTGAAGTTACTTTCTATTTCATAGATATGGTAGGACAAAAAATATGATAGAAAATTTTGAAATGCCAGGCTTGAGCTAACCGCAAGACAAGTGGCATCTCCTAACCCATGATCAAGACAGAGACTTTGGGTTACAGCCAAAGCTTTGCTCTAACTAAGAAACCTGCGTTTATTAATCACTTATGATAAAAGCCAAAAAGACTGAGGTGATTTATGCATGGTCGCTTTAGCCTCCTTTATTCCCCGTTTCAGCCAGAATCACATTTTTCAGAACGCACAATATCTCATTCCTCAGAAGCTCAACGCTGTTTTGACACAAAACGAACCCGGCTTTTCCCATTCCTCTTCTGGCCCGAATTAAACCGTTCATCCTGGCTCATTCCGGAGTCACAGAGCGTGCATACTCCGTTCTCGGGTTGAGCTTCCCTGCGTCATCACACCCCACCCTTTTCCAACCCCCTCCTCAAAGCAGTATGCCGATGGTTAAACGGGAAAACAAAAGATTGGCTTCTCTCACAGCCAATCACAACAAAGCAGTGTGTAAAGAGGCAGGGATTCAGGGATTCCTGCTTCCTTCTACCTCGGAGCTCTTTCTGAGCAAAAGAAAGGCTTTTTAAAAATGAGGCTTGGATTTCTCTCCCCCCCCCCTTCTTTCAGGTAGCTCCATTTTTTGTTCTTAAACTGTTTTTTATGCAGCAGTTGGGTTTGGGGGGAAGGAAATCTTCTCTCACTGGGAATACTGCAAAGTAAGCCAATTACAGAGCAGCATTTAAGGGGGGTGGGACTTTATTTGTGCTTGGGAGACTGTTTTTCTGTATTCATGGTTCAATTAGCACACAGTTTCATCCCTGATCATTCAAGCCAATGCATACAGTTTCCCCCAACCCGGGTACTTTAATGTCCAAGCAGGGAGATCCAACCCATGCATAAAAGACCTGAGACATACAGAATGGATAAAGATGTATGAGGCAAAAGGTGGGTTGTGAAACCCCAGATGGCGTAAGGGGAAGTGCTTAGGTCATGTTATGGAAAGTCTCAAAGGGTCCAAAAAACAAACTAGGAAAAGGGGAAGTGGGAGAGAAATATATATAACTACAATTTGAATTACAGATATTTTGCCCAAATCCTGTGAACTGCTAAGGGTGTTCCCATGAACAGCTAATACACAGCTTGCTATATAACACATTTTACTTGCACAAGGTCCCAGGTTCAGTTCTTGCAATCACCAAATAAATTATCTACCTAGAAAGTCCTTTGATAGCTTCTTCCAGGAACTAGATGGATCAGTTCTTTAACTTTGTCTACAACTGACTCATACATTTACACACAGACACACATTTAAAAAACAAAACAAAACCCTGCAACAAGAACATCAGGGAGAAAGCTGCTAACCCCCACTTTGCTTGCTATGCTGGTTTTCTACTTGCAGGGAGATTTTTACCTAGGGAACATTCCAAGTTGTGATATCAAGACGTGTGGTGCAGACCATTTTACCATCTGGGCAGTCCACCTTCAGGGAGCCAGCGTGGTGTAGTGGTTAAGAGTGGTGGACTCTAATCTGGAGAACCGGGTTTGATTCCCCACTCCTCCACATGAAGCCTGCTGGGCGACCTTGGGCAAGTCACAGCTTTCTCCGAACTATCTCAGCCCCACCTATCTCACGAGGTGCCTGTTGTGGGGAGCAGAAGGGAAGGCAATTGTAAGCCAGTTTGAGTCTCCTTAAAGGCAGAGAAAATTGGGGTATGAAAACTGACTCTTCTTCTTCTGCTCATTCCCTACCCATTCTCTTACATGTAAAAATCAGGCTTGAGTCTTTATGAGCAGACGGGTATAAAAGCAGGATATAAAATTAGCATAGTGAGCTGTTTGGAATGGCTGGAGAAAAACGTATAAGCAATTCTCCGCAGGTTCAACACCATTCAAGCTGTAATAATGGCAGTGTAGATTGGCATTAATTGTCTGCATGATGTTTAATATTTTTTAATCCTGTTTCTTTGGCTAGGACAGGTAGATGGTACCTCATCCCTTAGAAAGGGATCCACAGAGCTTTAGTCCTTGTCGTGAAATGCAGCCTTGGAGTTTCTGGAATCTGTTCACAAAATCTTTGTGCAAAAAAAGAAAAGAAAAGGTTATAATGGATGCAAGGGTGGATTTGCTTTTTAAAATGCTGATGTGAACTGCACCAAGAATTGGGTAAATCGGATAGAAATGTTTTAGATAAATGACTATAAATATATATTTATAGCACAGCTGACTTAACAAGTTTTGTCTTTTTAGCTGATTGAGTAAAAAATAAAATGTAAATCATCAAAATCTCAAAATATAGATAGGCTCTTTTGGAGAAACTGAAGAGAGTGGGAGATGACTTACAATTTAATTTTTAAAAAGCCATTGTTTATACTTTGCATTATATTTTCAGGGCTTTTAAAAAAAACAGATACAAAATGTACAGTTCCAGAAAAAAGGTGATGTTCCACAACGTTTGTACAGTTCAAAAACTCAAGTCATGTAAAAGTGGCATTCCTCTACAACCCCAAAGTCTGATCCAACATATCTGTTCTTCCCCCCACCGCCAATGATGCTCTGTGGACTCTACGGCTGCCTGCCACAGTGTGTTAGCCAAGATTTCAAAGATGAAGGAAATCAGTCTAGAAATTGGAAAGTAGTGCCCAGGAAAGTAGTGTGCAGTTGGCCATGTTATGATAAAGAGGGGTGATGCACACAGAAGGAAACAGCAGTAATGCTGGAGTTGTGCAGTGTTTGTGCACAAATTATGATCACATCCCATTGTGCAGTTAAAATTTTCATTTAAAAGAGTTCCACAGAACAAGAACAATGCCAGGAAAGCAACAGGCTACCGAGAAGGAGCCCAAGGCCTGTTGGGGGAGGCAGAGATTGTCAAGTTCTGTTTCAAATTTTGCTTGCTTTTTTATTATTATTATGAAATGTCAGCCCAATCTAGTGGGGTACCACCATGCTTCCTGCCTTACTTTTGCATGCGTCTCTTCCATGTGTCAAATGTTCTGCAGTTTAACATTCTTTTCAGCCAAGAAACTATGGCACAGCTCGTTTGAGAATGACTCACAGCATCTGTCGTGTTCTGCTCATGGAAAGCCTTTCTAATCACAATCATACAAAAAAGGGCAGCTGTCCTTTTAAAAGAAAAACAGCGCTTCGTAACAGCGGTGGGGCTCGACCGCAACCCCATAACCAGTTCCTGATGCTGTAATTGAAGGAACTTGCCGTGTCTCCTATCTGCCAGGAGGGGGCAGCAGTAGGAAAAGATCTCATAGGCATTTCTCAGTGCTTAAATTTTTCTTTCAAAAGAAAAAAAAGAATATTGTATAGTTACAAAACAAAACAAATAATAAACGGCTCAGCACTTCATTTAGGAATCAGCCTCGATAACTCCAAAAAATGTATTTCTTTGGGTTATACTCCTAAATGGGCCATGTGCACTATGATCTAGTTTACTTTCTTCTCTTTTTAAAATTTTAAGGAGGGCAAAGACGAAGCATAGGGCAGTTAACAAATTTAAAAGGGGGTTCTATATAGGAGTGTAACTAACACGTGGGTCTTTCTTTCTTTCTTTCTTTCTTTCTTTCTTCCTTCCTTCCTTCCTTCCTTCCTTCCTTCCTTCCTTCCTTCCTTCCTTCCTTCCTTCCTTCCTTCCTTCCCCCCTGTTCTTAGACTGAGGTCTTGAACAATAAAACCATAAAACTTGAATAAGACCCATCTCTAAACCCCCCCTTGTCTCTTCTCTGAAGCCTTCAAAAAAGAACAACAAAATAAGCATGCTGAAGGTCAGATTCCTCTAAGAGGAACTGAACCTTTGGGGTATTTGTCTTTTCACATAAAACCATTCCTCAGGGGTTCAGGGGCTTAATGGAGCTGGGGATGGGGTAACAGGACCAGCTCTCTGGCCAAGATATGGAGGGACTGCATGCCCTCGCTGACAGCTGCACAGTGAAGGGTGCCGAAGCACTGTGGGGCTTGACTCACTCCTAGCCATCGGTGGCATGGAAGTAACCTGGCATCCTCTCTTGGATGCCCACTGCCCAAGCTACATCCATAGCAAGCCCTAGTCTGACGGCAAGGAGCTTCTAAGCTGCTTTTCTCCTAGGGCTGCCCCAGGCACCTGCTCGGAAAGCTGGTGCCAAGAACCAGCTCAGCCTACAGGGGGGAAAGCAACCATCAAGGAGCAATTGCAGGGATTCACCTTGGACCCAGATTTGGGTTGCCAGGTCACCCTTGGCCACCAGTGGGGGATGGGGGGCAGGGTAGCCAGATCCAGGTTGGGTAACTCCTGGAGATTTGGGGATGGAGTCTGGGGAGGACAGGAACCTCAGTGGGGTACAATGCCATAGAGTCCATCCTCCAAGACATCCATTTTCTCCAGGGGAACTGATCTCTGTAGTCTGGAGTCAAGCTGTAATTCCAGGGGGATCCCCAGGTCCCACCTGGAGGCTGGCATCCCTAACCCAGATGGAAACATCCTAGGAACAGGCAATGGCTGTACCTTAAGCCAGTCTCGAGCCAGTCTCTGGAGAGACAGCATATGGATTTTCTAAATATATGCATGCATGCATACATACATACATACATACATACATACATACATACATACTACTTTATTTGGGATGGCAAAATAATTTGAGATGTCCCCTGCCTGCAGGTGAAAAAGATTACGGGGTCCTCTGGGGGGAGATGCTGCTGGGGACCATCCTCGAGGGCCTGCTTGGGGGAGAAAAAGAACCTGTCACTTCTCTGACTGCATTCAGAGGCACTCGCAGCTGTATTCAAATGAAAACACAGTCCGGGAGACCCAGGTTCAAATCCCCATGTGACGGACGAAGGGTTGAACTTCAGCAGAAGCTGAGAGACAAGGAGTGAGCAAAGCCCAAGAGGCTCGCTCTCTGAGCTCTGAGGGAAAGAAAGAATTGGAAGATTGGTAACCTGCGAGTGAAGAAGCCATGACCGACTCTGAGAACCTGAGGGTTCAGTTTGGCCTAAGCTAGTGAAACGCACAACCTGTGGAGTGACAGGATTGAGATTGGGAGGAAAAGGGCCCTTTCTCAGGTCACTCAGCATTTATTTCATCACATTGTGTCTAATTGGTTGTTCAGGTCTCAATATCCCTTGCATTGTAAAAATATTAATTTAAATTGAGCTTGGGTGCTGTGTTTTTCTATATATAACCTCCAGGTGCTAGCTCCTGCTATTACAACTGATCTTCAGCTGATAGAGATCAGTTCCCCTGGAGAAAGTGGCCACTTTGGCAATTGGACTCTATGGCATTGAAGTCCCTCCCCTCTCCAAACCCCTCCCTCCTCAGGCTCCGCCCCAAAAGCCTTCCACCCGTGGCAAAGAGGGACCTGGCAAGCCTACTCGCAGGGTTGTTTTGAAGATAAAATGAAGGAAGGGAGAACATTGCAAACCACTTTGAGTCCCCCTTTGTAGGTGAGAAAAGCAATGTTGTACTAAAATAAATAATACTAAAATACTAATAATACTAAAATAAATAAAGGCCATTTATGCATGGGTTATCGGACCTGAGTTCATTGCTTTTGAGCTGGGTTTTTTTCCTGCTTCCCCACAGCATTGTGGTTCGTTCGTGTGATTCTGGGGGTTTCCTTGGCTTTTCTTAGATACTTCTCAAACTTTCTTTGCCCCAATCTTTTGGAAAGGGTTGCGGCAAAGCCTGGCTGGCAGCTGTGTGGGTGGAAAAAACTGGATTTTCTGGCCCATGTGGCAGCCATTTCCTGCCCCCACTACCAGGGAGCTTTTTTATTTTTTTAAGCGTTGGCACCAGCACATCATTATATTGATATACCATTGTATCAACAGATGTAACTGTATTCTCAGCTTTCTTTCTCCCCCCCCCCTTTTAAAAGTAAGTCTTTATCTCTTTCCCTTGCAGAGATATGAGGAAAAGGGTTTATCCTTGCAAGGAAATGGGGTAGAGACTTTTAAAAATAAAAGCTGGAAATTCATAGAACCTGCTGTGCTAGGGTTGACCAAGTCCCTCCTCGCCACCAGCGGGAGGTATTTGGGGAGGAGCCTGAGGAGGGTGGGGTTTGGGGAGGGGAGGAGCTTCAATGCCATAGAGTTCAATTGCCAAAGAGGCCATTTTCTCCAGGGGAGCTGATCTCCGTCGGCTGGAGAACAGTTGTAATAGCAGGAGATCTTCAGCTAGTGCCTGGAGGTTGGCAACCCTATGCTATGCCTATTGTTTCACTGATGTATCGATATAACCGTATTCTAGTGCTTTTTTAAAAAATGCAAAAGCCCTTGATGCCCAAGGGAGGGCAGGATGGTCACTTCTAGGGGACTGGAGCAAGGAAACTGTGGGGAAATGTCGTGCCATGTGGAAGCCTCGTTGCTGTGCATTTTATGTATCACTTTATGTACGACTACAGTACAAAAAAAGGACCTTATTCAAAGAAAACTAACATGTCAGGGGCAAGGTTAGGCGAGCACCTTTCTCCTTGACATTTAATTTTCTATGTTGAGGGATTTTCTTTTGTTAGAGAAGCATTCAGTTATGTGAACCCCAACCTTCAGTCTGCAATGGAGCAGGCCAGACACAGATTTACCACCTGAGTGAGAACTAGAAGACGTAAATCTTCTGCTTGTCAGGTCTCTTTCATGTCAAAAATTGACATCCCCACAGCAGACTCATGCTTTTCATGAAGTATTAATTGAAATGGTTCGGACATTTATGCTCACATAAGCCTCTGTCTGCAAAGACTCTGATGGTTGTAGAAGACAGCTGAGACAAGGGAATATCAGCCTGACTGTTCTCCCAGGGAAACCAAATACTTTGCACAACATTTTAATGTGTTCATATATCACTGAAAGGTTGTGCAGATTCAGAGTCAGCCCAGTGAGGAAAAATCTTTGCAAGTGTGTCTGTTCTGACACAGCCGTACCATTTGCCAACATCTCCTTATAGAAGGACATCTTTCAAACATTCACTGCATTTGCACTGGGGGAGAAGCCAAATTGCCAGCGTGGCTCCCACCCCAGACTATAAGCATGGCTAAAAAGAGCCTATAGTATCGCCAAGTATCCTCTTTTTTAAGGCCCGTCCTTGGAAACATCGGAATTCAGCTTCGGTCTAGTAAACTGAGGGAATCTATGCATAGGGTTGCCAACCTCCAGGTACTAGCTGGAGATCTCCTGCTATTACAACTGATCTCCAGATGATAAAGCAAGGAAACTGGAGAAAATGGCTGCTTTGGCAATGGGACTCTATGGCATTGAAGTCCCTCCCCTCCCCAAACCCCGCCCTCCTCAGGCTCTGCCCAAAAAACCTCCTGCCAGTTGGAAGAAGGACCTGGCAACCCTATCTATGCACCTGCAGACTCCAAGATCAAATCAAGTCCCACCCTTTTAAATGCTGCTTTGTAACTGGCTTACTTGTAGTGCTTACTGTGAGAGAACATTCCCCCCATTTGAATCCCCGCCACTGGACATGCTGCTTTATAATTGGCTGTGAGAGAAACCAAGCTTGCATGCTCCACACTTTGCCTTATGCATGGGGATTTCACCCAGGCTTTGCTCAGGGAAGATGGAAGAGTCAACAGAGGAATGGGAAGACCGGGACGTTGCGAGGGCTGGGCACAAGGTCATCTCTAATGGATAGAAAACTCATCAGTTCAGTTCAGATACCTTTATTGGCATATCCAACATTCATCCAAGTACAGTAAGGACATAACATAATTTATTAAAAGGAAGAGCGAATTGTCATCACACCAACAAAATTTTTTGCCACAATTTCTATGATTTTAGGGTCCTGGTTATTAAGAAGGGTGAGAACCTTCGAACAGTTGATTCCATCTGAATCAAACTAGTATTTAAGAGTTTTAATCGTAATCTGTGATACAAAGGGCACCGAAGGAGAACATGTTGAATGGTTTCCGTCTCTTCCATAGAGCAAGGACACAGTCTATTGGGAAGGGGGACACCAGTATAACGGCCAGTTAGTAAGGCTGATGGTAATACATTAAGTCTGGCTAGAGAAAAAGCCCTGCACACTTCTGGAGTGTACAGTTGATATAAATACGTGGCAGTTTCACCAGATTTAGGGAATATTCCATGGTGGAGAGGTGAGCATGTCTTAGTAGCAGACTCATATAACAAATGGAGCTCATGTTGAAGTAAATTGGCTCTTATAATTGAAAAGGCCGCAGATTCGGTAAGTAGAAAAAGGGAATCTATAGTGATGCCGAGGGACCTTATTTTTGATTCTATATAAGAGATCCAGTTTGAGTCGTTAGTCTAAGAGGAATTGAAACACATAACTAGAAGGATTTGAGTGGAACAGAAGGCGAAGCCAATACTTAATAGTAATAAGCCACATTTTAGTTATTATTAGATTCTGTCCACATAGGGAACACATGGTGATACTCCAAAGACTTTTCTCAAAAAGTATGATTGAGGTTGTTCTATGGATTTATCAGTTGCTTGGATCCATATAGGGGCACCATAAAGTAATTGTGTCCCTATTTTGGCATTAAAGACTTTTAAAGCTGCCGGAATATACTGATTTCCTCTTCCAGAAAAATAAAATTTGGAGATTGCTGTACTATTTACTTTGGCGGTGTCAGAAAACTCATGTATAACTCCAAGGAACAACTGATTCCTGAGCGGAGCTTGCTGTTGAGGCCTGATTCTGGAGTAGCCAGAGGGAGCCCAGAGGCTAGGGCTCCCAAGAGCCCCCCAGAAGGTTGCCAGATCTCCCCAAGGGGATCTTACCAAGCTTAAAATGTGGCCTAGGCCTCGACGTCTCCTGTGTGATATCCAGGGTTGCCAGGTCCCTCTTCACCACCGGCAGGAGGTTGTTGTTGGGATGTTGCAGCTTTGCATTAGAATACTGACTCTTGAATCTACTGGAGGGAGAGAGCAAAGCTTTTTGGGAGGTGTGGTTGACTGTTGGAACGCTGCTGTTTTGCTGTTATGTCGGTTTGTTAAACTATCTCTTAGTAGGGTTGCCAGGTGCCCGGTGGTGGCGGGCAAACCCCTGGCAATTCACCCCTCTGCCCATCGACCAGCCGAGGGTCGGCGGGCAAACGTGCATGCACGTGTAAACACCGCAGCACGTCACTTCCGGTTTACAAACGGAAGTGCCACCTCGCAAGGGTCCTTATACCACTCAAACTCCCAGTTTGAGTGGTAAAGGGCCGCTTGCGATGCGGCACTTCTGGGTGTAAACGCATTGCTGGGAGTTTGGGTGGTATAAGGCCCCTCACGAGGCGGCACTTCCGGTTGTAAACCAGAAGTGATGCGCATGTGTGTCGGCGTGCGTGCATGCAATCCCCTCAGCTCTGCCCCAAAAGCCTCCTGCCGGAGGAGAGGGGGGACCTGGCAGCCCCATCTCTTAGCCTGTCTGTCAGCTCTCATCTTACTATACTAAGAATGTGTATTTAAGTCGGTTGTTATACTGTTATACATGACTGTAAGAATGTTTTTTGCAAGTTCAACTTAACCGTATGGAACTGAGTTTACTTCTCCACAAGCCTACTGATCCTAACAGATTCAGTAACCATAGGCTCTGAACTAAATTTTGCTGTTTTAACTCTGCCTGGGATTCTGTAAAAAAAATAAAAGGCTTTCACAAATTCTATCACATATTCAAACGAATATTGATTTTATTAAAAATCCCAGAACAGAGAAATAAATCTTTCTCTTCTTCAAAGTGGGAAGTTTTGGGGGCGGAGCCTGAGGAGAGCAGGGTTTGGGGGGGACTTCAATGCCATAGAGTCCAATGGCCAAAGTGGCCATTTTCTCCAAGGGAACTGATCTCTATCAGCTGGAGATCAGTTGTAATAGTAGGAGATCTCCAGCTAGTACCTGGAGGTGGGCAAACCCAGTGATATCACTTTCGGAAGTGACATCATCACGTCAATGATGATGAGAGAGATAATTTGGTATTTGGCCAAAAGCTCTATAGTAGAAGCCGTTTTTACCATAGAGTTTTGCCCAAATACCAGAGCATCTCCCCTCGTGTCACCTGTGTGATGACGTCTCTTCTAGAAGTGACATCATCACACCAGCGATGTCAAGGCCTAGGCCTCATTTGCAGCCTGGTAAGACCCCTGTGGACTAGCTGGATGGTGCCCCGCCTCAGGCTCCACCCCCAAATCTCCAGGTATTTCCCAGTCCGGGGCTGGTAACCCTACCTGTGGGACAAGGGGACTTTGACAATGGGTATTGAGAACAGGGCACAGTGCTGAAGAGTATGCTGCCTGCTACATTCAATTCCTGTTTTAGTGATCAAGCCAAAGCAATGTATTTCCTTGCAACTTACAACATCCAGTCTGATGAAGAGTTCTGCAAAATTCCCAGGCTTGCACATAGGGTTGCCAGCTCTGGGTTGGGAAATACCTGGAGATTTTAGGGATGGAGCTTGAGGAAGGGATTACAATGGGGTATAATGCCATAGCATCCTCCTTCCAAAGTAGCCATTTTCCCCAGGTGAACTAATCAAGGAGATTGTCAGGCTGCTATCTCGGTTTCGTTATTGCCTCTGTCTCTGCGCTGTATTGTCTGCCCCCCAAGGTCGCATACCTAGGCCTGGGAACTCAGCTCCTGGGAAACTGTATTCAGCCTATGCGTGTAATCTCCCGCCTTTCCTGCCTTATAATATCTCCCAGCTAGTGAGTCTCTCATAGCTGTCATTTTATTCGTTTGCACTGTATGCCTATTTGACCAGTAAAAGCCATCTGTTTGGACTCTATATGACTTTGTGGTGATTTCTGGTTCTGTGGGCCAAGGGCTGACATTATGACAGCTATCTCTCTTCACCATTCTACTAGCCAGGCTGGAACCCAGGGGGGTTCGCCTGCCACTTGGATGGGAGCTGTGCAGCTCTCCAGGTGATCTACTACCCTGGAGCCCTTCTCTGAGGATCCTACTCTGTTACAAGACGTAATCGCTGAACTTTTCCGGACGACCCGAGAGGTTTGCCGCTTGAGGGGACTGGTACAGGAACAGTGGCAATCTCTTACAGGACGTCTCTGGATGTTAACGTCGGAGGATACTGATGCTCGTTTAGATCTTCAGGACTTGGATCAATTACTGGACGATGCCCGATTGGCGACTGAGGATTTACAAATATTAACTGGACTTTTGGATAATCTTATTTCTCGAGAAACTCTTTCTACCATGGCGGGAGCCCCACCGGAGGGTTTTTCCCTGATCCCGGATGCAGCCAGCTGTCAGGCTGAGGCCAAGCGAGTCGCTATTAGCACCGCTCTTCTCCTTGTGGAATGTACAAAGGACACCCCGGTAGCCACCTTGGCTCAAGTTTTGACCTCGACCTTTGGAGCCGAGGCACCCGCACTGGCGGTTCGAGTACAACCTCTGCTGGGCGGGGAACCCGACCCCATACTCTCACTCCTGGAGACAGAACTTTTGCCGCGCATTACGGCAGAGACTGCCCTGAGACTTGAGAACGCCAAAGTTCTTGCGGATCAGCAAGCCGCCGAAGTGGCTAAGGTCGCAAGAGAGAGAGAGGCTGCGGAAGCAGCCAGGGCGGCTGCAGCAAGGATTAGGAATCAGGCGAACGTGGACACGCGCCCTAAGGGCAATGTACTAGGGCTATCAGGTCTGTCCTTTTCCCCGGCGTTTGTCCCGTCGCGCGCGACCCAACGCGCACGCCGTTTGGCTGACCGACGTCGAGACTCAGGAGAGTCTGAAGACGAGGATTTATATGGGGATAGCTCTCAATGGGCCACAAGCTTCCGGACCAGTAAGCCTCATCTTACTGGTGGCCCAAGTGAGGAGGTTCATCTCTTACGAGCCCAGAATCGGGAGCTTTCCGACCGTGTTGATCAACTCCAGGAAGTAATGGAACGTATGCTTCAGGAGAACAGGCAATTACAACAAACCCTGATAGCTCAGAGACAGCCCGTTCCGATACCGGGTCAGGGGGTACCCGTACAGCCACCCGCTAATGTGCCTGCTCCGCCCTTGCCTCCTGGAGCTCCTGTTGCTCCTCCGCCCGGACCACCCGTGCAACCACCCGCTAATGTGCCTGCTCCACCCTTGCCTCCTGGAGCTCCTGTTGTCCCTCCGCCCGGACCACCCGTGCAACCGGGTCAACCTGCGCCCGGCCCTTGGAAGCAACTCAAATTGAGGACTACGTATGACGGATCTCTCGAGACTTTGCCTTGTTTCTTGCATCAAGTGGACAGTTATATGCGAGAACAAGGACAACTTTTCCCCACGGAAGATAGCCGGGTGCGTTACGTAGCTTCCCTTCTGACAGGTAAAGCGGCTGACTGGATGGTCCTCCAGTTTGACACCCACTCTCGTGCTATTCGTTCCCTCAACAACTTCATGACTGCCCTGAGAAGAAGGTTTGAGGACCCCTTCCTGGGGGAAAGAGCCAAAACGGAACTCTTACAATTAAAACAAGGCTCTGCTACAGTACGAGAATTTGCCGATGAATTTCAACGACTGGCAAGTAAAATTGTAGGTTGGCCCGAGACCACCCTGATCCATCATTTCAGGGAAGCCTTGCATCCTGACATTCTGAACTGGTCTTACATGCGGGGCGATCCCGATACCCTCGAAGACTGGATCCTATTAGCCGAGGAAGTGGAAAGCCGCCGACGCTTTATTTCTCTCGTCCGTCAAAAGCACAAGGAAAAAGGCACCCAAAAGCCTCAACCCAAGGCACCACTGCTCATCCCACGAAATCCCCCACGTCCGCCCCAGGAACGTGAAGCCCGATTTCAGAGGGGTGCCTGTCTTACTTGCGGAGAAATGGGCCACTTTGCAGCCGTTTGCCCGCGCCGCCAGGAATTATTTCGTCCCAGCACGACAACCCGCGCCCGAGGTCGTCCACCACGCAGAGGCACCGCGGCCACCCGCAGCGCAGCTCCGGGAAGACCCACACCCTCTGCACTCCATGCCGGGGACCCAGCCTCCCTGCCTACTACCAACGACCCCGCCGGGTCTCGGATTACAAGTGCCCCATTGGGGGACAACTTTCCCTCTTCGGATGAGGAAAATCCTTGGATTTCTCCAGCCTTAAACCTGGAATCTCCCCTCGACTTGTCAAAAAACGGCTCCGGTCTGTGGTGAATGGAGCGTCTCCACAGACCTCTCAGGATCTTCCTATCAAACCGAATGCTCCTACCAAAATCAAAGAAGTGGACTCCACCGTCTACGTGGATGCAGTTTTACAACAACTTAACGGTGGCCCACAAATCCCCGTCAAAGCACTAATTGACTCCGGTTGCTGTCGCACTCTCATAAGCGAAGCCACTTTTGCTGCACTCAGAGCCGACTCTGAGGCTTTACCCGCCCCCGTCCAATTTGCCCAAATGGACGGAAGCCATTTCCAGGGGGGTCCAGTTGATCACCGCACCATAGGGGTGGCAATGGGAATTGGTTCCCACTGGGAACAAATAGACTTCACTATAGCCCCTATCCGATTTGAAGTGGTCTTGGGAATTAACTGGATTAAAGGACATAGTCCCAGTATTGATTGGGAAACAAACACTATCTCCTTCGCTAGTCCCACCTGCGACCAGCATCGGCAAAACTTTGCTCTGCTATATCCGCCCGTTCCAGCATTAACCTCTACCGCCCCAACACCACCGGCTCTACCCGCTGTATACCGGGACTTTGAAGATGTCTTCGACCTTAGGGAATGTGATGCCTTACCCCCCCACCGGGCCTCAGACTGTGCGATTGAAGTGGTAAAGGACTGCACATTGACCAAGAGTAAGATTTACCCTATGAGCGCTTCCGAGCGCACTGTCCTCCGGGACTTTTTGGACAAAAACCTCGCCAGAGGGTTCATTCGCCCTTCGAATGCCCCAAACTCGGCCCCCGCGTTTTTCGTCCGGAAAAAAGAGGGCGACCTTCGCCTGTGCATTGACTTCAGAAAGCTCAATGCGGTTACCCAGACCAACGCCTATCCTATCCCATTAATATCAGATATTTTGGGACAATTACAGGAAGGCCGTGTGTTCTCTAAATTAGACTTGGTGGAAGCTTACTACCGAGTCCGTATCCGCGAAGGGGATGAGCACCTCACTGCCTTCTCTAGCTGTTTCGGAATGTATGAATTCCTTGTGATGCCGTTCGGATTAAAAGGGGCCCCGGGGGTCTTCATGCAACTCATCAATGAAATCCTACATGACCTTCTATATCGTGGGGTGGTGGTCTACTTAGATGACATTCTCATTTATTCGAAAACTATGGACGAGCATGTGGCTCTGGTCAGGGAAGTTCTGCAACGCCTGCGTAACCATCAACTTTTCGCAAAACTAGCTAAGTGCGAATTTCACCAAAGCAAACTCACGTTTTTGGGATACATCATCTCCCACCAAGGTCTTCGCATGGACCCCGCCAAAGTCCAAGCCGTCCTCGATTGGACTCCCCCCACCAACCGTAAGCAAGTACAGCAATTTCTGGGATTTGCAAACTTCTATCGAGGATTCATCCCTAACTTCGCCCAGGTGGCTCTACCCATTACGGACCTACTGAAAACTAAGGGAAAAGTAAGCTCGGCTGCCTTGCCCTCCGCAAAAATCCTATGGACTGAGCAATGCCAAGCCGCCTTTCTGGCCCTCAAACGCCTCTTCACTTCGGAGCCGGTGCTACAGCACCCAGACCCAAATCAAATGTTCATTGTGCAAGTCGATGCTTCCGATGTAGCCATGGGAGGGGCTCTCCTCCAGCAAGGACCGGATGGTCTTCTTCACCCTTGCGCTTACTTTTCAAAAAAATTTGCGCACGCTCAATTAAACTGGCCCATCTGGGAGAAAGACGCCTCAGCAGTTCATCATGCACTGACTCTATGGCGACAATTCTTGGAAGGGTCTAAAGTCCCCTTTGAGGTTTGGACCGATCACAAAAATCTAGCTGCCCTCACGGGGTCCCATAAGCTATCGGCGAAACAACAACGGTGGGCGGAGTTCTTTGCTCAGTTCCGTTTCACCCTGAAGCACGTCCCTGGGAAGCAGAACGTTCTCGCGGATGCCCTCTCCCGTTTACCACAATATCCGGTAAAACTCGAGAGACCCACCAACTCTCTGTTCACCCCTATGCAACGTGGGGCCCTACCTATGCTAGCTGTGCAAACTCGATCCCAGCATCAGCACACCTTACCCAACTTACAAGCTCCGCCAGCCCAACCGGCTGCCCAGCCGCCACCGCAACAAACCGGAGTTCCCGCCCTTCCTACCCCTCCGACCGCCCAGCCGCCTGCAGTCTGCGCGCCGCCGCACGTAAGCACTAGCCCCATAACTGTTTCTAAGATCTCCACGGCCGACGGGGGGGCCCCCTCCAAAATCCCCATCTCCGAGTCCTTTTTAACTGTCCTTCGGGACCAGTGCCTTTTAGAACGTTCCGCTCATACCCTACCTCCTGGTGTTTTGGAACAAGGAGGATCCTGGTACAAGGACTCGAAATTGTATGTCCCCAAGGCTCTCCGGAAGGACGTTTTACATTTAGCCCATGGAGCCAAAACAGCTGGGCACTTTGGGTTTCTGAAAACCCTTCACTTATTGCGCAGACAGTTCTGGTGGGGGGGAATGCGTTCCGACATTGACTCCTTCATCCGCAGCTGTCCCGTTTGTGCCGCTGCGAAACGATCGCAGGGCAAACCCCCGGGACTGCTACAACCTCTTGAAACGCCCAGCAAACCTTGGGAAGTGATTGCTATGGACTTCATGACTGATCTCCCTCTCAGTGGGGGTAAAACTGTGTTGTGGGTTGTTACTGATTTGTTTTCTAAGCAAATACATTTGATTCCATGCGCAGGGATCCCCTCTGCTCAGAAACTGGCCCGCCTCTTCGTGACGCATATCTTTCGTTTACATTCGTTTCCGCGTAAGATAATTTGTGACCGCGGAAGTGGTTTCGTTTCTAAGTTTTGGAAAGCTTTCCTCAAGTTGGTGGGAGTGGAACAAGGGTTGTCTAGTGCATACCATCCTCAAACTGATGGTCAAACTGAACGTGTCAATGCTGTACTTGAATGTTATTTACGCTGTTATGTTAACTACCACCAGGATAACTGGGTGGAACTGTTACCTTTAGCAGAATATGCCTACAATAATGCCATGCATCAATCCACAGGTTTTAGCCCATTTTTTGCTGTGTATGGGCAAGATTTCAGTCCCATCGCTCCTGCAGATGATGTGGAGGGGGAGGGGAATCCCGACATTGCCTCCTGGGCACACGCCCTCCGTACCACTTGGCCCTGGCTCGTTAGCAACCTCGACCGGGCCAAACGTAAATACAAAGCGCAAGCTGACAAACATCGCTCCCCCGGGGGTGATCTGCAAGTGGGTGCTTTGGTTTACCTTTCCACCAAAAATCTCCGTTCCACCCAACCGTGCCATAAGCTCAGTGCTAAATTTATTGGCCCTTTCCCCATCACCCGGGTCATAAACCCTGTCACGGTGGAACTGGCTCTCCCCAAATCCTTGAGGCGTGTGCATCCTGTCTTCCACATTAGCCTCCTCAAACCCCATGTTGCTTCTCCACAGTGGCATCCGGACCCACCTCCTGCGCAACCCATCATGGTGGGGGGGGAGGAACACTTCGAAGTCTCCAAGATCCTTGACTCCCGTGTTCACCATGGCAACCTGCAATATTTAGTCCGCTGGAAACATTTCCCCCCTGCCTATGACGAATGGGTGCGCGCACGGGATGTCTCCGCCCCCGACCTCGTCGACGCCTTTCACATTGCTTACCCGGATAGGCCAGCCCCCTTGCGAACTGGGAGGGGGCCTTAAGGGGAGCAGAATGTCAGGCTGCTATCTCGGTTTCGTTATTGCCTCTGTCTCTGCGCTGTATTGTCTGCCCCCCAAGGTCGCATACCTAGGCCTGGGAACTCAGCTCCTGGGAAACTGTATTCAGCCTATGCGTGTAATCTCCCGCCTTTCCTGCCTTATAATATCTCCCAGCTAGTGAGTCTCTCATAGCTGTCATTTTATTCGTTTGCACTGTATGCCTATTTGACCAGTAAAAGCCATCTGTTTGGACTCTATATGACTTTGTGGTGATTTCTGGTTCTGTGGGCCAAGGGCTGACAGAGATCTCCAGCCACCACCTGGAATTTGGCAACCCTACTTGCACACTATTTTGTGTCACTTTGGTTAGTCCAAACAAAAGGTATGGTGTGGTTTTTGTTTCTGGATTCTTTTTGAAAACCAGAATCTTCAATCTCATAGAGGATCCTGTCTGATTGTATTTATAATTGCAATTTACACTTTCAGCATCATTTACTATCTGATTATGAAGGAATGTGTGAAATATGGGCTGGCACTTTGTGCCCATGTGGAAGCATTCCCATGCACAAGCACACCAGATGATGCTTTCACATTCAGGGTCTTATTGTACATTATACTTTTTCCTGGTCTGTCCTCGAACTACATTAACTGACATGGTCTGGGAGTTCTGAGCTTCCAAGGTGGGTGGGGACCTAATTTGGATCAGGACCACAGTGTATGCAGAGGAGGAGTCTGAAGCCATCACTCGTAACAATCTAAGGAGGCAGTTCCCCCCCCCCCGCAATATATTTTTTAAAATTGGATTTTTCTGCAACCCTTTGCAGAACCCTACATTGCAGCCATGGCTGGTCTCATTGTATGGATTTTTTTATCCACATGGGGACAAGCCCTTGGCCATTATATGTAAGGAATATTAAAAGATTATCTTGATGTTACATAGCTTGTTTTCATGAGCCTTCAGGAAAGGGTTTCAGCACACTGCAATATATATAAATATAAAAATAACAACAGAGAAATCAATCTTCCAATGCTGTTTGATCAGAATATATACAGAGTGCTGTAAACAGAATTGCCCTGGATTTCCGCAATTAAAGTGAGAGGATCTGGGCTTGGGGAAGCGTTGGTAGCGTCTTGCTTTTCAAACATGGAACGCCCCATATTCAATGAAAGAGGGATTAGAGCTTGGATTTGTATTGCCTGGGAAGGAAGGGCCTGCTTTATGGCCTCCTCCGCAGCACAGTGCAATTAATTTCACAGAGGTTTTTGTTTTAATTATTTACAATTGCCCAAATGGAAGGTAGCTGATTAACAAAAGTGCTCAGGAGGCCCAAGAGGTTGTGGTCTAAAGAAAGGAAATTGTACAAAAAAGCAAGTTTGGCATATGACTGAATACAAGGAGAAGAGTAAGAAAGGGTTTCTCTTGCTGAACCCATCTATTAAGATTTCAAGTTGCTATCGAGGGCATTCATTAAAATGAACAGGAAAAACAATTTATATTCCTTTTTTTCTCATTTGTTCCAGCATGGTGTGTTGACAGGAATGCTTAATAGCTACCCTCTTTCTTCGCTAACATTTATATTAGCCTCGATTGGGGACTCACAATTTCATGCATTACATAGAGTCTGTGTCCTTGCAAAGGACTTCTAAAGGATCATATACCTATTGAAAGTGGCTCACCTGAGGGCTCCATCCATTTACTCCCACCAGTACAGAGCTGTGTATCATCTGCTCTGAGCGTGCCAGAGGAGATCCCCAAAAGCCTGGGCTCTCTCTCTGCCCCCTCTCAGGTGGGTCCTTCCATGCCACCCTGCCATGAGATGCGAGAGTTCAGGAGGCCCAATTAGCCAGGCATGCTCTGGGAAACAAGGAGGCAAGGAGCTTAATGGCTCTGGCTCATAAGGCAAGGGGGAAAGCGAGAGGAGGGGACGGCGGCCTCAGGTCATCCCTTTGTTAAGCCACCATTAGATACGTTACCACAGTGGCAGGGGACCTCAACATGGCCAGGCCTTACCGATACTAGGCGGGCAGTGGTTAGGAATGGTCATGGTGGACTCTAATCTGGAGAACCGGGTTGGTTTCCCTACTCCTCCACATGAAGCCAGCTGGGTGACCTTGGCTCAGTGACAGTTCGCTCCAAACTCTCTCAGCCCCACCTACCTCACGAAGTGTCTATTGTGGGGACAGGAAGGGAAAGAGATTGTAAACCGGTTTGATTCTCCTTAAAAGGTAGAGTAAGTCGCCATATAAAAACCAAATCTTCTTCTTTTCCTGCATTTCCCATACAGACCTCTACAGGACTTCCTAGCTCACGGCTCCCATTTGTACAGCTTAACTACATATAGGGTTATGCCAGGAAAATGCCAGGAGATTTGGGGGCGAAGGGCCTTGGGAGGGTGGAGTTTGGAGAGGATATGATGTCACATCTGGGTGATGGTCTAGGCTGCCTCCCCAGTCTTTATGGTCTTTACCATACAGAGGAAATTCCTTAAGTGTCACTGTATGGAGGCCATTGTTTTCTCCTACTACTCAGTTCCTTGGGGCAGAAAATTGGGGCTGGGGGTTAGTAATTCCAACCCAGGGAAGACAAACAGGCCACCTAACTACATGTAACACTTTCCTCTCTTCCTACCTGGTTCCTGTCAATCAGATAGGCACTGCAAGATCCATGCTCAGAATTCAGGGCAGGGGTTGTGCAGGGGCCCAATCTGGATCAGAACACAGCAAGTGCAAGGAGGGCGAGGTGACCTCTGACGGTCAGGAAAGGCATGCATAATCAAAATGAAGCATTAGAACAGTCGGCAGGGTGACCGTGGGGAAACCGCCCTGCATAAATGGCCCTAGTTCTGATCCTGATGGTAAAATTGTGTCTGAGCTCTATCACTTCAATGTGCAGCTCAGCACTAGCACATGATGCTCCTCTGTGCAAAACAAATGCTTACAAAGAGAAAGCAAGCATGTCAGGCATGCTAGTTTTCTATGTACAGGGATTTTTTGTCTGAAGCTGTATACTGCAGTCTGAGTTACTAGAGTGTGTATTTCACTTTTAAATACAAGATGCTACCAATAGAAAGCATGATTCGTTTCTTAAAAGTGGTTGTATGGAGATTCCCCCCCCCCCCCGCCCCGCTAAAGCTGAAATATTTTTTTTTTCTGGTATTCTTTCCTCAGCAAGTTAAACTTGACTCTTGGATTGTCTTCAGATCCAGCTGAAACTATTCATTTTAACATTTTCAAGAAACCAACTCTGATTCCTCTTACAGCACTGAAGAGCACCCAATGTTGCATTTATTACACTCTTGGTCCTTTTAAAGTGAAAGTTCAGTAGCCAACTATAGGTGCTTGAATTGTTGCACAAAGTGTTGTTTTAAAAGCCAATGGTATGTAGAAATTGAGTTGAATGGAGTAGATGTGTGTGTACCTCTCTTTAGTCTCCTGTAAAGAAACTCATAAACACTTGTTGAAATGTGTGTTGGGGAATGCAGTCAAGTAAGTTTCAAGATGTGTGGAATAACAAGTGAAACTTCCAAGATAACCAGGGGCTCCTTCCAATGTTCAACCACAACTAAGTCACAAGGGCCTGCATGGTATACAGCCTTTTTCTACCAATAAGGTTGTCAGCCTTTGGTTGGAAATCAGTGGAGGCAGGGGTGCTTGGGAGCAGAGAGAGGTAGAAATTATGTTACATGATGCCGCAATGTCATTTCCAGCCACAAAACTGGAAGTGACCTCACCATGTTGGTGCAACATTCTGGGAATCCCTCCAATCTCTATGGTTCTTACTATAGAGATTGGGGAGATTATTCTTAGGGCATCATGCCAACATGGTGATGTCACTTCTGGTTGTTTTTTGGGCCAGAAATGACATTGTAGTGTCATGCAAAATCAGTTGCCCCTTCCTGTTTGCTCCTACTGTTCATTAGAGCAGCAGTGGGCACTGAGATAGAAGAGCAGAAGTGGCCAACCTGGCAGCCCTCCCTACAAATTTACACAGAAGTGCTTTCTTAGATATCACTAAGTGGCAGATAATTCACCTTGAAGCCAAATGTGGTTCAGAGAGAAGGAAGACAAAGTGGTAAAACTTTCCCTGGACTTCAGGCTAAAAGTTATTGGTGCCAACAGGCCCGGAGAAAAATGTCCTACCCTTGAATGGAGAGATAATGTGTAGAAATGGGCAGGTGAAGCTTTTAATGGAGCGGAGGTAAATAACATCCCCTGCTAAATAGCATCCCCTTAAGCCTCTGTTAGACAGCCAGGACTTCTTTTTTATTCAGACAGTTAGCAAGCCTTATGAATGCTCACCCATGAAAAAAATTCCCCCAACATACAAGCCTACCATATCAAGCAGCAGAATGGGGGAAGAATTAGTCTTTAATATATTTTATCCCATCTTCCTCCAAGGAGCTAAGATTGGTGTCTTCTTTGTTTTATTATCACAATAAGCCCATTAGGTAGGTCAGGTAGATTAATGAGATATTGGTAGCCAGACCATTAATTTATTTCCCAACCTGGAGATGGCAACCCTATCAATCTTGCACTTCCCACTGATCTCAGGGAGGCTGTGGAAACCCTGAACTGCTGCCATTTTCTCCAGAGGAGTCTCTGTACTCTGGAAATAAGTTAAAAATCTGGGGAAACTCCAGACCCCACCTGGAGGTTGGCAACCCTACGAGCTTCTTACACATGCTCCTTTTATGTAATATAAATATTATTTATATAATATCCAATAATATTTGATAATTAAATATTAATTTAAAATATTTAATATCTAATTCTGAGTTCAGTTGCCTCCAGTTGCTTTCTAAACAGAGCTACTTATTTTGATGTACTGTGATGCCATCTAATATAAAAGCAGAAGTATTACTTTGGGCCATTGTGTAACAGGGCAACTCTTCAGCCTATTTCACTCTTCAGCCTATTTCATTATGGGGTACATGTGTAGTAGGTATATTGCAGATATTCAGCACTGCAAAAATATTTCCACTGTTTTCAGTAGGAATCTTTTCAGCGTCATTGCTCATCCTTTTCAAGACAGAAGAAAGAGAGAAACAAAGAAGGAGCTGTAGGCTTTGTTCAAGAAAACCACACACACACACACACACACATGCACAGAGCATCTACCGATGTATATACAAGGCCCCCTCCCCTACCCCCACTTGTCAATGCAAGGCACCGTTCCAATTCTACCCTGGCTGGCATTCTGTCAAAATAGCTTCATATTATTAAAACTCTCCAAGGCTTACAAAGTCAAACCTTGGACATTTACTATACACATTAACAGGACTTATTCCACAGTCTCATAATAAATCTTTATAACCACATATGGCTGGGTAGGTTATAAATATCATCTGTGAAGAGCAATAAAAATATTCAACATACGGAAAGGTGTCCACATAGTTTTAGCTTTTCTTTAAAAAAAAAATCTGCTCTGCCTTTTCTCTGACTCAGAATGCTAAATTTTAGACAGTAAAATGGAGTTACCTCAAATGGTACCTTGAGCTTGTAAGACTGAAAGGCTGCCTGGGGACGGCAAGCAACCACCAGCCTTCAGGACTCCATAAACATGAGTTCCTCCAAGATTAGCGATGCAGGAACACTGTATTGTCCCCACAAATGGCAGAAAAGTGGAAGAAGGAGAGAGGAAATGGAGAAGCGAAGGCTTTCAATGAACAATTAGGACTGAAAGTTCATAAAGAAACCTTTTGTCTTCCCCAATAGAAACTGATCTCTGGTTCCATTTTATTTTGTTGCCATTTAATGGGCATTTCACCTTTCTTGAAATAGAAAATTGTAAATGATTTTTTTGTATGTTTAATGAATAAAACCAAGACATTTACCATAACGATTACGCAAGGAGATGACATAGCTTTGTTTAGCCAAAGTTGCCGTTAGTGCCTTAGTGGGCACTAATGGCTCAAAGATGTTTCTTTAATCATGGCCGCTTCCAGGTTTTGGGGTCCTTGGGCAGAGAGTACCTGGGGGCCTGCTGCTGCCATGCTACCCTTTGCACACTTCTTCCCTGCCACTTGCTTGAACACATGAACACATGAATACTGAATCAGACCCTTGGTCCACCAAAGTCAGTATTGTCTACTCAGACCGGCAGAGGCTCTCCAGGGTCCCAGGCAGAGGTCTTTCACATCACCTACTTGCCTAGTCCTTTTAACTGGAGATGCCGGGACCTTCTGCATGCCAAGCAGATGCACTACCACTGAACCACAGCCCCTCCCTTATGCTTCCACCACCTACTTAACACTCCCACTGCCCATGCTGCCCATGCTCCCAACTGCATGCACAACATGCGTGCCCTTCTCCAGCATTTTTGGATTGGGGTGCCATTCCTTGGCCGACAATTCCTGGGAGCACTGGTGGGGGGCGGGGAAGGCGTCTTGGAAGTCACTTACTGTTTTGAAACAGACTAAGGTACATCCGCCCCCTTCAGGAACCAATGGCCATAATAGCAGAAGAGAACAGATAGTTCGAAGGATGATGGGGGTGGAGAACTTGAAGGATAGCAGCAGTTGTGGAAGGTGAGATTTGGGGGGGGCAGTTCCTAGAGTATCACCCAGAAGTGACATCATTTGCCTGTTCAGACGTGATGCCCCCCTTTCTCCCACCATGACCATCAGCAGGCCTAGCAACTCTATATACATATGTGTGGCTAGTCGGAACCAACTTATGGTGACCCCAGCCAGAGGCTTTCAAGGCAAGTGAGAAGCAGAGGTGATTTGTCATTGCCTTCTTCTGCAGAGCCTTCCTTGGTTGTTTCCCATCCAAGTACTGACCCTGTTTAGCTTCCAAGATCTGGGTCCAGGCACAATTCATACACAAGTAAGAAAGAAACTACAAAGTTAAGACCTCTACAAAATATAAACAAATAAATAATACGTATATTCATGTGACAAATATCCTAAAGTGGGTATCAAATATCATAAAATATGTCCCATCATCACTTCAAAATGTAGTGCCATATACAGTACGTGACAGTATATTAAAAACACACACTTAAATACATATTTTCAGGTTATATAAATCTAGAGGTTATATAAGTTGTGTAAAATGAGCTCCTGGCTACTTGTTCAGTTTGTTTTTAACCTTCCGATTAATTAGCGACAAGCTAAGTGGTTCATAAATCTAAAAAAGAGATAATATGTGATGTTATCGCTTTCTTAGATTTATGTTACATTGACAGTAACAACTTTAAAACTCACTAGATATAATTATGTATCAAAATCCAGTATTATCAAACATCTATACATAATTGATATGTAACACACAGAGACACACACTTTCTGGGGCCACAACACTAAGCATGAGCGGTAAAGTGAGTGGATTAGCAGACAAATGCCCACAGAGGATCATCAGATGGCAACCCTAATGGGGAGTCAGGTGGCACACATGCACCCCTTTCATTTTCCAGGCTGCTTGATGTTTTGCTTCTGTGCATGAGCCATACATTGAGGAAAGAGAAGGGCAGAAACAGGAACTCTGTAGGGGTCTTTCCATGTCAAAGAAGAAGAAGTGGCCGTCTGTCAGCAGCAATGCTGATTCTATAACCTTATGCAGATGATGAGAGGGAACGCAACTTGGTCATCTTCTGGGCATGTAGTGGGGGTCACTGGGGGTGTGGGGGGAGGGTAGTGTAAATTTCATGCATTGTGCAGGGGGTTGGACTAGATGACCCTGGTGGTCCCTTCCAACTCTATGATTCTATGATTCTAAGTGTTGGTTTTTATACCGTTTTTCTCTACCTTTAAGGAGTCTCAAAGTGGCTGACAATGGCCTCCCCCCCACCCGCCCCGAGGCTCAGAGAATTGGGAGAGGAGTGTGACTTGCCCAAGGTCACCCAGCAGGCTTCATGTGGAGGAGTGGGGAATCAAACCCAGTTCTCCAAATTAGAGTCCGTTGCTCTTAACCATTACACCACACTGGCTCTCAGGGAAAGGGACCAAGCAACATTTCAGGGTGGGGGTGGGGGGCTGTACAAAACTGTAATATGGGCTCCTTCTGCACATTCTCATAATTCCTTTCTATGTGTCCCTTATAATCTCATGAGTCTTGAAAGTTTGTTTTAATTTTGAAACCACATTTTCTGCATTTCTGGAATTACACCCCCATCATGCACCAACCGTTTTGCTATTTTTGGCTAACATAACATCCATCAAACCTTTGTGAATACTTTTCATGATGTTTTGACTGGTTCTAAGGTTGGTTCTCAGTGGTCTTTTATGCATGGCTGTTTCACTCACCATCACCCCTTCTACGACTTCAGGTCTTTGTTTGGATTATGCATGACGTTTCCTACAGTCAGAGGTCGCCTCTCTCTCCCCCTCCATCTCCCTGTGTTTTGCCTGCATTTTAAAATTCGAGATAAAACAGGTCCCTGATAACTCGAGCGAAACACAGGGAAACGCAGGGGGAGAGCGAGGCAACCTCTGACGGTCAGAAATGGCATGCATAATCCAAACAAAGACCTGAAGTCATTGGAGGGGTGACAGCAAGTGAAACAGCCAAGCATAAAAGACCATTGGCTCCCACAAATTGTGCAAGATCCGGACATCCTGTATAAGCACATATAATAGATACAGGAGAGAAAGTTTACATAAATATCCTCAAGTATGATCTACGATTTAGGCTCAATTGTTCCCCTCATGAGCATCCGCTTGGCCCAGCTGGACCCCCTGGATTCCCAACCCCCCAGTGCCTGGTGGCCCCAGTCTAGGCTCTGTGCCTTTGCACAGAGAAAGACCATGGTTTTAACCTATCGATAGGTTTGCCATCCTCCAGGTAGTAGCTGGAGATCTCCTGATATTACAACTGATCTCCAGCCGATAGAGATCAGTTCAGCTGGAGAAAATGGCCGCTTTGGCAATTGGACTCTATAGCATTGAAGTCCCTCCCCTCCCCAAACCCCGCCTTCCTCAGGCTCTGCCCCAAAAACCTCCTGCCAGTGGTGAAGAGGGACCTGGATACCCTACCTATAGAGCGGGGTCCCCAAAGTGATGCCCTTGGGTGCCATGGCACCCGTCGGCACCTTTTCTGGTGTCAGCCAAGTTTTTTTTAGGAAGTAGGTGTGGGCAAAACTGTGTCTGTTGGGTATGGACAAGAGGTTACTTAAATTAATTGTCTCACTATACTCTTTTACTACCTGCCAAATCAAATGTCCAATCTCAGGAGAAATAACACCTAAAATTCCCTTTACCAAAGCAAGGATGTATTCTTGCCCCTTTTTTATTTAATCTCTTTCTTAACGATTTAGTTAGCATTAGAAGACTGTCATTCCCCTAAACTTGGCACCACCCATGTATCCATTTTACTTTACGTGGATGATGCAGTATTACTTTCTCGCACAAGGGTCGGCCTCAGACGTTTGATGAATAGATGCCTAAGTTATTTCTCTAGCAATAAACTACAACTGAATTATGAGAAATCCAAAATACTAGTATTTGCCAAGTCCTGCAAAATCCAAAAGTGGATATTTGTGGGAAAAGAAATAGAGCAGGTAAAGCAATTCTCTATTTTGCCTATAATATGTCTTGGTCAAGTCATCGTAAATCAGCAGTTAACATTGCCACCACTAGTGCATTGGCCATCTCACGCTTTTTTTTCAGCAGGGGCAATCAATTTGTTCCAACTGCATTGAAAGTTTTTATGGCCAAAGTAATTCCACAATTACTCTATGCCATTCCAGTATGGATTAATGCCTTTGATATTTGTGTTGAAAGGGTACAATCCAAGTTTGTCCAGAAAATCATGGGTTTCCCATAGTATGTCCCTTATGCAGCCCTATGCTTTGAAACTGGCCTTGCCATGGTAAAAACAAGAGCCTGGCTTATCTCAATCAAGTATTGGCTGCGGATACACTTCCAAGCCGATCCCAGGAGCTTTTTACATCATATGCTGTCTGAATTCAACATCTCTAATTGATACATTAGTATAATGGGTAAAATAAATCTAATGGGTCTTTCCATTGATTCTCTGTTTACACTTCCCTTCTTAAGTGCATATCAAATGGTTAAACGTAGAATTCTGGACATTGAATTACAAACCCTTGATAGCCTTGCCAAAAAATTTTGCTCCCCTTTGAGTTCTGAAATTCCTCTAACTACCGGTCGACTGGCTCCTTATTTGTCTGCCCTACATGCCCTGCAAATGTGTAGAGCATTTGCACTTGCTAGGTGCAATGCTCTCCCTTTGGAAGATATAACCAAACCAGACATTTGGCGAGGCTATGTCCCTGCAACTCAAATTCAATTGAGTCAGTTTCCCATATCCTTCTTTATTCTCCTCAGTTTGATGTTATTCGTTACAACCTATTCAATCCTATTTTAACTAATATGTCAGGACACTCGGAGGCCCTGATAGTTTATTGTCTTCTTAATGACTTGTCAACTGAAATAACTGAAAAAGTAGCTGTTTTTTTAAGTTCAGTAATCAAAAACAGATTGGATAAGGTTGATGGTGTCCAATATTCCTTATTTCCCTCTAGCTATTCATCATTTGTATGGATCATTTATTGTATTGTATGCCAATAAAGGTCTTGAATTGAATTGAATAGAAAGTGGGTGGGGCCACCCAAGTCTTTTGCCCAGCAAGGCTTCTGATTGACTATTGGAGTTTTGATGGGCTGTGCAGATTTTTTTAAATGTTGCTTTAACAGCAGCTGCCTCCACAGCACAAGGATCTGCACTGTGTTAGTGAAGTTAAGCGGTGGCAATCCTTTTGTGGCTGGCTCCGCCTCTTGTGGCAGCCATTTTGTGGCTACGCCCACCATGCCATGTCAAAATTCCAAATGTGCCCGCAGGCTCAAAAACACTGGGGACCCCTGCTATAGAACCTCTGAGTAGGTCAAAAATATAGATGTCGCATATTTTTGAGGCTTTATTGGTTGCAGACTAGCTCTGAAACAGACCGGGATTATTATCTCCATATCGGATATGAGTGTCCTAACAAACTCATGACGTAAGGAGGTTTGACATGAGAAACTTTTGTTGTCGGCTACAATACTGCCCTGTGGAAACTGTAACACTGGGAAATCCCCACCATATCCAGTTAAACATAACATCCTCCTAGTCTTATGGAGAATTCTAAGGCACAATTTCAAAGAGAAGGAACTTTCTATCTAGCAGGCCCTAATCAAGAGGCCACCTCTGTATGCCACAGCTGGATGTAAACACACAGAAGGCATGAACAAGAGGGCATTTAGGACTCAATTACAGGTGACATAGGTCATGTTGGGGGTCCTCCAACCCAACTCATGTCATACCTAACATCAGGTAACTAACATTCCCAAGCACCACAGGTCTGGATTTGGCTCACAAGCAAGGGGAGAGAGACTTCTGCCTTCCCTCTCCTGTTGTTTTTCTGAGCCGAAATGGCTGTAAGGGATGGCCCCACAGTTAGCCCCACAACATCCCGTTCCAGTTCTCTGGTGAAGGTACTTGTATGTATGTATCTCCCAAGGCCCTATAATGCCGTACAAGGTGACCCAAAAAGGAACCCAAAGAAAATCAATGCAAATGAAGGGGTTGGCTATCCAAATAGAGAGCACTCCTTGAGTGTTGTAGGACAACTAAATGGGCAATTTGGAGCACTGTTGTGGGAGTAAACCTTTCTTCCTGGCTCTCATACTACCAGAGATACATGAGCCTCCACTAATAGTTGCCAGCTTCTGGTTACGAAATTCCTGGAGATTTGTGGGTAGAGCCTGGGGAAGGTAGAGTTTAACGAGGGATTTCAGTGGGGTATCATGCTGTGAAGCAGCCATTTTCTCCAGAAGAACTGATCTGTGACATCTGGAGATCACTTGAATTTCTTTTCTTTTAAAAAATATTTTTATTGAATTTTATGGGGTACAGAAATAAAAAAGGGAATGGGGGGAAATGAAAGAAAAAGGATTCGTTTTCTGTGTCCAAGTTTTGTCTGAATTTTAACAATACACTGAAGACCTATCTCAAAAATCAAATTGGCTTATGATACACCCTGTAATTCTTTTCCTTTAAAACGCCTTTCATAGCAGAGATCACTTGAATTTCTGAGAGATCTCCCAGCCCCACCTGGAGGTTGGCGACCCTCATCCCTCCACACTGCCCCCCCTTTTTTGTCCTCAAGTCACAGTTGACTCATGGCAACCCCGTAGGGTTTTCATGGCAAGATACATTCAGAGGTGGTTTGCCATTGCCTGCCTCTGCATCACCCTGGCATTCTTTGGAGGTCTCCCATCCAAATACTAGCCAGGGTCAGGGCTGAGAGTGTGGGAGTGGCCCTAGGTCACCAGTCATAATGTTGGGAAATTCACTAGTGAATAAAATCAATAAGAACTGGGCATGGGCATAGAGTTAAATAGTTGCACCTGAAAGCTGTTTGCAGCACTGTGGCTCAATGCTCCCCCCCCCCAAACCATCATGAGCGAATTCATGTCTTAGGAGGTGGTACCGGTGTCTACATCTTCTGACTTGGTTACCACCAGTGAGAGATGGCTTTGAGGTTTGGATGCAGAGTGTGTGAAGGGGAACCAGTAGGAGGAAATACTAGAGTAACACATACCCCTTGGTTTCCAGTTTGATTTGGGGAAGACGTACATCTCTGTCTGAACTACCTGCTGGACAGGGCCAATCCTACTCCCTGCAGCCCCAAAAGAAAAAAAAGTAGATCAATATGGTGGGTGTGGCCAGTCATGATTGGTGCTGTAAGCTTGGTGGGGCAAAGGCACTGCTGTGCGCTATAGACACAAATCTTCAGGACCCATGTAACTCTTTGTACATGTGCAAGACACATACACATGCAGGATGGTTCTTGAAGAGTGTGCTACAACAGACATGAGATAGTGGGCTGAATTCCCTTCTGAAATGCTACCATGCATTTTGAAACATTGCACAAATGAGACTGCTTTCCTCTTTCCAAAGGTCTCTTGATGGATACTTCTGGCATGTCTCTTAAAACCCGATTGATGACAGCCCCTACTTGCTCTGGTGGTTTACTTTTGGTCCTCCTAAATATCTTGCTGAGTTAATGCATCCATTTTGTGAACTTTGAGTATAGTTGTCAAGGAGAAAATGATTTATTTTCTTTGCATCTGGTAATGATGGAATATTTGACTCAAACATTCCCAAGTCAGTAAACTCCTATTAAAGCAAGTGCATCATACCATTGGGAAATGTCCATCAGCCCAGTGGAAGGAACATGGCAAAACATACCTGGTTGTCATGCATCCAAATGCATTGGTCCTGGGCACGAATTATTTATCATATTTAAAAAATTGTCTTCCTGGTTATTTCGATTCAGAAGAAACATGCTATAGTTCCTCATTCCTTTTTTCTTGTGATGTTACCTGACTGGATAAATCTGGCAGATGCAGTTTAAAATGAATATCATCACTTGGTATGCCAATAAAGGTATTGAAAAAATTGAATATCATCACGTCAGTCTGACAGTTGCTAAGGCAGTGCACTAGGTAAAACAAGGTATTCAGTCGTTTCAAATGCTCATCAATACTTTATGATCATTTCCTCCTCGTTTTCCATATTCAGTTGTAAACCTTTTTTCTGAGAAAGAACAAGAAGAAAGCAGATTTACCAGAACCTGGATGATGGAGTATCCATGGCCGTTTGCAGAAAGCTGAGGAAATGGCTTCTGCCCTTCAAACTAATTGTGAAAATCACACCAGCAATTGCAACAGACGAACCTGTTGAAGACATTTCATTTTAGACAGCTACAGACTCTCAGACTTGTAAATATTTATAACCAAAAACCTGTTCAGTCCTGAGACACTGGAAGCACATGAGAAATACTGTTTATTTTACAATATTATACTAGAAGATGAAAAACTGTAGTTCAAGTGCTCGTTTTGTAATTTTTGTATTCTCTGTATTTTTGTTTTTGTTTTTTCTTTTTAGTTATTTGTTTATGTGATTTATAATTTGTTATGTTTTCTTTTTTGATTAAAACTAATAAAAAATTTATATATATAAATATAAATTTTTATTAGTTTTAATCAAAAAAGAAAACATAAAAAATTATAAATCACACACACACACACACACACACACACACACACATATATATAAAGAAATACTGGGGGAAGTAGACAAACAAAAGAGTACCAAAAATGTAGCACAAGTAGACCGGTTTTATATTTCATTTTCTAAATATTACAATAAATCAAAAATAATCAGTGCCAGGGGCCCAAGCGGTCAGCAGTCAGCCATCTTTGCACAAGTTGATCAGAAAAGTGTGTGTCTGAGACCACGGGCCCCTTACCAAGGAACTAAAGAGAAGACCACAACCTGCAGGCTTTTCCTTGTCTCTGATGGATTCGCTGGCCGAACACCCAGGAGTGGCATGGCATGAACTGGGAGCATAATGCTCATGCTTTTACCTGTGTTTTCTATACTTTTTAAAACCTCACCTGTGCATACATCATTGATATCACCTTGCAGACAATTTTGTGGGCCTTGCCACTTGGCTCCTGGTGCCTAATTTGAAATCTGTTACTGATGGACATAGAAGCCAAAACACTTTGCTAAATGATTGTAAGAGTCCCTGTATTTTGTGGGACAAGTGTACACTTTTGTGACTGGCTGCATCCTGACAAGACCTAAATCTTACTTGAATGAGTCACTGGGGATGTGGGGTGGGGGGAGGTGTGAATTTCCTGCATTCCTCTTTCCAATCAGCTCCCAGTAATGTAGGAGGAGATTTGCCCCAGATCTGCATCAGCCAAGAGGGAATCGCTCTGTCAGTCTCAATGTAAAGGTGCAGCAGGATGACCTATATGAAGGCTGCCTGCATCTCTGTGTGAGCCCTTATTCCGGCCTTGCTCCTTCGTTCTAACCAAGATGCACATTCAGTACAGTGAGCCCTGTAGAAGTACAGAGGTAGCAGTGTTCCTCTGATGGCATTTACCCTTCTGCTTCAATTTCATTCCCCTGCTGCTCCCGCCCACCACAGGGTTCCACGCTCTTTTCCAGGCAGTTCCAGGCAGTATGGTGAAGTGGTTAAAGCGACAGACTAGGATCTCAGGTTCAAATCCCCACTCTGCCATGGAAGAGTGCTGGGCAACCTGGGGCCGGTAACATGCTTGCAGTAGTGAAGGGGGAAATGTTGTAAACCTCTTTGGGTCCCCTTGGGAAGAAAAGTGGAGTATAAATAAAGTAAAATTTTAAAAATTGCATAATAAAAAATCCATGCTGGAATTCTGCAAACAGAAAAAGCAGCCTGGAGGTGGGAGAATTTGCAGCAAAGTGGCAGAAGAATGAAGAAGATGTCCAGCACTCCTTCACCCACCACTTTCTGCCGAAAAACAGCCTCCTCTCCAATTTGACTTTTACTACAAGACGCAACTCATTTAAATATGTATATTGTAACATTTAGTTTGGCTGTTTAGGGGTACAGAAGTGAAGAGTGCCTCCGATTTTAATTGAGAAACCAAGGGTGTCCCTTCACTACGAGAAGTTTGGGAAGCACTGGGCTACATTAATTAAATCTCTGCAACTCTGGCTTAAGTAATGTCCTCTAAACATAAGACGTGAGCTCTGTTTTATGAAAAATACCTCCAAGCCTGCTAATGAAGATCTCCTTGAATGATGTCTGGCCGCATATGGATGCCATTTGGAATGAACAGTGAGAACGTCCAGGTCAGCCTGCACTTTAGTGTCTGTCTATCCATCTGTTTTCACATTACTTGCAAATTATAGAATCCTCCAGACCCAAATGATCATAAATCAGAGCTATGAGCATGTACGTTTTCCCCATCTGTCATAAAACAATGAATTAAATTCAGGGCTGTCAAAATAACGGGGCTGCAGATTTGCCTTCTTCTGAGCAGAAGGAATACAAAGCTCCATCTCATTGCCATAATTTATTGCCTCCCTGGGAGATGTGGGCGATTAGGGCTTGGCCCACCAACACACAGAAAAACAGTAGGAACTCCAATAACTCCAAATGGAAATCTTGGGTCAAATTTATCAAACCAATCAGAGAGAAATCTATTTCTGTTTGGAGAAGGAGGAGATATATTGCATGTTTAGTGTACGAGGAGAGCTTTGGAACATTTGGCTATTCGGTATTTGTGAGTTTTGGAATTCCTAGCTTAAATAGTATCACCAAAGGGCCATGTGATGTATTAGACATGGGCACCTTTTTTAGCCAAATAAAATATACAACGGCAAGCAAAGAGGTTTTTCAATGTTAACAACAACATATTTGTGCAAATGATGTAACTGAAAATTTTCTAGGTAGAACTTTTTTTTATAAAGCAAAGCTTTAGCACTGGAAAAACACACTGGTCCAAAAAAAAAAAAAACCCTAAAAAAGACCATCAGCAACAAAACCCCCAAATTGGCAAATATGTTGCATTGCTTTGCAAAGAAATGCATGCCTCTCTGTAAAAGTGTAATTTAAACCATATAGTTTGAAGAAAATTAAATGTTTTTTTTTCATTTTTTAAAAATTAATGACAAAACATCCCATTTGTTAGAGCTCATACTGAAAATAAAAGCCAGTGCCATAGATTCCAAATGTAAGTTCTATTGATGATAAACATGAGAACAAATATGAATCAAAAGTTGCTGGTTTGGAGGAGGGGCTCATGTAATATAAATGCAATCCTAAACCCTTCTAAGCCAATGGACCCATGGATTTCAATGGTCTTAAAAGGGTTTGTCTCTGCTGTTGGCTGATCTTGGATCGTAATAATTGAAATGCAGGAATGAAGAAGACTGGCCCAGAAGTAGCCCCAAGCTCTTAACTTGATATACCTTCACCTTATGTTGCCCTTCTAGCTCTGGTAGATCAGCAGTAGAGAAACCCCCTGTCTCTGTCCGACCAGCAATGGTGGTCTTGTCTGGATTAATCTTCCATTAGTTAACCCTCAGCCACTTGACCACAGCCTCCAGGCACCAAGGGCCAAAATACACGATAATGTGACACGGGTTAGGTCACAGGTATTCAACCCAACTTGTAATCACATGTAATATTGGGGAAAATCACTATTTTGTTGCTCTGCTTGGCTGGGGAATGCTGCACAGAGGGATTAGGGGCTTCAAGCTTCCCTCCCATGCCATTTTCACCAGTGGAAATAGCCACAGAGGGCTGTTTCCCATTGGAGTGCGAGAAAGGGGCAAACAGGCCCCCAGCAGTTTTCTGCAGGTGAAAACAGTGTGGGAGGGAAGCCTGAAGCCCCTCCTCCCCCTTGCAGAGCTCCTGAGCCCTATAGAGCAACATAATGCTTTGAAGACAAGTTCCTTCAATCATACACATGACTAAAAGTTGGGTTGGGCACCCAGGACATAATTCATGTCACACATATTGTGTATTTTGGCCCTTAAAGACAGCCTCAAGGCACTTCACAGATGCACCTCCAATAGGGTTGCCATCTCCAGGTTGGGAAATACTTGGAGAATTTGGGAGTGGAGTCTGAGGAAGGCAGGGTTTGGGGAGGGGACTTCAATGCCATAGAGTCCAATTGCCAAAGTGGCATTTTCTCCAGGGGAACTGATCTCTATCGGCTGGAGATCAGTTGTAATTGCGGGAGATCTCCAACTAATACCTGGAGGTTGTCAAGTTACACAAGGGGATAAAAATGCTGTGTTACATAAGTACAACAAAATACAGCAAAAATACAGCAAAATTAGGCTAACAATCAGGTAAGTGCAAATTGAATATATTCTCAGGTAAGTACTATTACCAATTAATAATTACTATGATACAACATGACACTCTCACATCTTGAATACATCAAACAATGTTGCCATAACTCAAATAACAAGAGGACATCACGTAAGTCCTAATTATAAGTAACTTTTTTTACGTTGGTCTTGAAAGCTTAGTCAGCCTTCCAAAGTTGTTAAATACACGATCTTGTGCTTAACAAGTTAAGTCCATCCTTCTTTCTCTTCCTTTTACAGGCATCCAGTATTTCCACTTGTTTCGATAATTCTTCTTCAAGAAACTTTTTGGACCTCATATAGAAACAGACCACATTCTTGCTGGTTCTTATGAAAAGATAGAACATATGAAAAGATAGAACATATGAGAACTCATATGTTCTATCTTTTCATAAGAACCAGCATGAATGTGGTCTGTTTCTATATGAGGTCCATTGTGTTTCTTGAAGAAGAATTATCGAAACATATGAAAACATATGAAAAGATAGAACATATGAGAACATATGTTCTATCTTTTCATAAGAACCAGCATGAATGCGGTCTGTTTCTATATGAGGTCCATTGTGTTTCTTGAAGAAGAATTATCGAAACGTATGAAAACATATGAAAAGATAGAACATACGAGAACTCATATGTTCTATCTTTTCATAAGAACCAGCATGAATGTGGTCTGTTTCTATATGAGGTCCATTGTGTTTCTTGAAGAAGAATTATCGAAACAGGTGGAAATACCGGAAGAGAAAGAAGGTTGGACTTAACTTGTTAAGCACAAGATCGTGTATTTAACAACTTTGGAAGGTTGACTAAGCTTTCAAGACCAACGTAAAAATGTTACTTATAATTAGGACTTACATGATGTCCTCCTGTTATTTGAGTTATGGCAACATTGTTTGATGTATTCAAGATGTGAGAGTGTCATATTGTATCATAGTAATTATTAATTGGTAATAGTACTTACCTGAGAATATATTCAATTTGCACTTATTGCCTAATTGTGCTGTATTTTTGAGTTACTTATGTAACACCTGGAGGTTGGCAACCCTAACTTGCAGGCTTAAATAATACACAGACAACCTGAAGCTCTCAGTCAATGGTCTGACATAAAGGTTAAAGAGCACAGGGGAGAAAATGGAACCTTGAGACACCCTCTCATCGGATCTCAACTAACTAACCCGTGGAATCACTTGAATTATCATGTGTTCACTGATGAGAAGATCAGTAATGGTAGACCAGCTTCAACAGAAGACAGCTTGCTTATAACTACTAATCTTCCCACAAAATGTGCAGCTGCAGAAAACTGTTCGATGTGTTCTTGGGTGCGCAAGGTAGAAGACAGAGGCATCATAGGCCCGACAGGAACCCCGCAAGAACTGAATGTGTGTCCTAGGTCATTCCCCAGAATCCTTTGCAGGGGTTCCGTAGCAATTAAATTGGTGTGGTGAAGGTCTCCTGAAAGCAGATAATTTGAAAATCACTGCCTGGAGGAATCTTATTCTGACTTCTAAAAGTTCATTTCTCATGGGAGTTTGCCAAACACTTTTGATATTTTCTCCTTCTAACTTTTTTTTTAGTACAACAAAACTCCCTTGTAAGTGAATGTTGGGGCTCGTCTCATTTTCTGCTCCAGTCATGCAACCCAGGCATACAAACTCATTCCAGGTTTTGCATTCAGTTCATTTTTCATAACCCCCTTTCCCTAACTTGTTTATGTTAGCTTAGCCTTCATCAAAATGATGTCTTAATTAAATCTGAAAAATGGACATTTGACTTTACTTTAAGCAATGATTTCGGTCTGCCATTGATATAGAAGTTAGATATACAGAACAGACATACACATTGTATATGGCTCCTGGATTTAAAAAAAATTATCATTGCATTTCCTTAACATCTTTCATCATGTTTTTAGCAATGTTTCAGTCTGAATGGATGTGGGGGATGGGAGGGCCCACTCCACTTATCTGAAAACAAGTTTCTGTAGTCCCTAAGGTAGGGTTTGGAATGGGCTTGGTTCAAACCTTGGCCTGCTTCCTTGGGCCTCAGAGTGGGAGAGGAGTTCTGGTCATCTCAGTTCTCCCTAATCCCCCTGGGTCCTACTTTGGAGTTCTTTGCCTTCTTTTTGGGCAGCCTGGCATTCCAGGAGTCCACGGACAATCCTCCTTGGCCCAGGACTGGTTGGTTTAAATAGAATCATAGAGTTGGAAGGGACCACCGGGGTCATCTATTCCAACCCCTGCACAATGCAGGAAATTTACACTACCCTCCCCCCACACACACCCAGTGACCCCTACTGTCAGATTCTAGGACTCCGTTGCCTCTCAGGAATCATCAACTTTACTCCAGACGTTAGCAGAGAGTTAAAGTAGAATTTATTTGAAAGGAAGGGTACAGTAATCTATGAAACACAACGTTACAATGGCGCCAAATCATTTGGAGGGTATTCTTATAGAGTACACACGCTAGCATGTTTACAAGTAACATCTTTGAAATGCAAAACATCAGAGGTTCCCCAATACCAAGAGAGAGAATTCACACCTTAAGATCAGAGCAGGATTACAATCAGGAAGTCACTTTGAAGTGGAGATCTCTCGAGCCTTTTGGCTGTTGCCTCTTCCTTCCCACGGGAAGGAGAGATGAAACGAAAGTCACCTCGCTATCCCGGGTCCGATTGCATGCCCTCGCTGACACTCCGCCTCCCCAAAGGCCCCCCCTCCAGATTTCCTGGTTTGTCCGGGTAATGGCGATGGAAATCCGCTACAAGGGTTGGAGCCTGTACGTGAACAGCGGACACCCACTCATCGTGACTGGAATTTAAATGTTTCCAACGCACAAGATATTCCAGTCGGCCCCTGCGCCTCCGAGAATCGAGCACCCTGGAGATTTCAAAGTGCCGTTCGCCCTGTACCATGATGGGAGTTGCCGCTTCGGGTTCGGGGTGCCATTCTGGTGCTTGTAGAAAGGGTTTTAGTAGACTCACGTGAAACACCGGGTGCACCCCTTGTAAGGATTTGGGTAGCTCCAGCTCTACCGTAACCTCATTGATAACTCTGGAGATAGAAAATGGGCCCACAAACCGTTGGCTCAATTTTTTACACGGGCGTAAAGACCTGAGGTTCTTAGTGGAAAGATACACCTTTTCTCCGACCCTCAATTCCCACTGAGGTGTTCTGTGTTTGTCTGCTTGTAGTTTGTACCTATCTTTAGCCTGTTCCAGGTTTTTTACAAGCCAGGGCCAAGTGTTCCTCACTGTGTGAGCCCATTTAGACACCTCGGGGGGATCGCCTTCTGGCGGGGTGGGTACAGCCCCTAATGGTCCAAAATCCATTCCATAAACTGCTTTGAATGGGCTCACCCCGGTTGCAGAGTGCACCGAGTTATTGTAGGCATATTCTGCCAGTGGCAGCAGATCAACCCAATTGTCTTGGTGATAATTAACAAAACAACGCAAATAACATTCCATCACCGCATTAACCCTTTCGGTCTGCCCATCCGTCTGGGGGTGATAGGCAGATGACAAACCCAACTGCACACCTACAATTCCTAAAAACGCTTTCCAGAACTTGGACACAAACACGGAGCCCCTGTCACTCAGGACCTTCCGTGGAAATCCGTGCAATTTGAATATGCAGTGCACAAACAAGCGAGCCAGTTTATGTGCAGATGGCATCCCTTCACACGGCACGAGATGAACTTGCTTAGAGAAAAGATCCGTGATAACCCACAGGACAGTCTTCCCCTGACTGGATGGGAGGTCTGTTATGAAATCCATCCCAATCACTCGCCAGGGTGCCTCGGGAGTTTCTAGGGGCTTTAATAATCCCGGGGGTTTTCCCATCAAACGTTTACTAGTTGCGCACACAGGGCAGGATTTGATAAACACTTCGATGTCTTGGCGCATCCCAGGCCACCAAAACTGTCTTCTTATTAGATGTAAGGATTTAGCAAACCCAAAATGTCCCCCTATTGTTGAACTGTGGCTCCGTTCCAATATCTCCCGCCTCAGTTCCCTGGGCACGTAATGTTTGTTCTTACAGATACCGTTTTTGTCCGTCATCTGGGACGGGATAGATTCTTCCTCCCGCTCTCGCTGAAGGGCCTCCCCCCACCTCGTCCTGACTATCTCTGGGAGGCTTTCTGGAACTGCCCAGAGGCGGGGAATGGCAGCATCCGACCCCGGCAAGGGGGTGGGTACCGGCCCTTCAGCCTGGTCCCTTCGCTCTATTTGGGAGTTTCCCCCCCCTCCCCAGCGGTAGTGGTTGAGAGTTCTCCGGGGACTGCTGGGGATGAGAAGGTGGGAGCGACCACTTCACGAGGGGAACTCGAACTCGAGTCCTGTGCCGCCGCGCGGCTTTGCGCTCTGGTCAGAACTCCTGCACTATTCCCCTCTGCAGTCAAACCCAGGTGTTCCCGTGTGAAAAGAGAACCCACCGGCCGCTCAACCTGACACTCATATTGCGGCATGCGAGACAGTCCGTCTGCTAAGCAGTTTTCTTTCCCAGGCATGTGTTTGATGGTAAAATTAAACTTAGAGAAAAAGGTAGACCAACGCACTTGTTTGGCTGACAGCTTCCGCTGACCCAAAATAGATTCGAGGTTGCGGTGATCAGTACATACCACAAAGGGCTCGGCAGCCCCCTCCAGGAACTGTCGCCAAACCGTGAGTGCATGTTTAATCGCCATTGCCTCTTTTTCCCCAATTGGCCAGTTGAGTTCAGGGCCAGAGAACTTCTTAGAAAAATATGCGCAGGGTCTAAGTCTCCCTTGATCATCCCTCTGAAGGAGCGCGCCTCCCATCGCCTTGTCAGAGGCATCTACCTGTAAGGTGAATGGCCTGGAGCAATCTGGGTGCGCCAGAATGGGTTCAGAGGTAAAGCGCTCCTTAAGAATTTCGAAAGCCGCCTGACACCTGGCGGTCCAAGGTACCTGGTATTGTGCAAATGTGGCCTCTTGCCCCTTCCCCTTGGTTTTAAGCAAATCCGTAATAGGCAAGGCTATTTGAGCGAAATCCTGAATAAAATTTCTATAAAAGTTCGCAAACCCCAGAAACTGCTGAACTTGTTTGCGAGTTCTGGGAGGTTCCCATTCTAACACTGCCTGCACTTTCTCCGGATCCATGCTTAACCCTTGGGGAGATATCACATAACCCAAAAACGACAATTGGTCTTGGTTGAATGCACATTTTGATAACTTAGCATACAAATGATTGTCCCTTAGACGACTCAACACCTCCCGCACCAACTCTCTGTGCTCTGCGGGATCCTTGGAGTAAATTAATAAATCGTCGAGAAATACTATTACACCTTTAAATAGGAGGTCGTGTAGGATCTCATTAATTAATTGCATGAAGCACGAGGGCCCCCCAGACAGACCGAATGGCATGACTAAAAATTCAAACAAACCATAGCAACAAGAAAAGGCTGTTTTAGCTTCATCCCCCTCCTTGATCCGGACCCTGTAGTAGGCTTCCGCCAGGTCAATTTTCGAAAAAACACAACCCTCCTGTAACGCACTCAGGAGATCCGGGATTAAGGGAAGGGGGTAGGCATTAGTTTCAGTAATCGCGTTAAGCCCCCTGTAGTCTACACACAGTCTGAGATCAGATGTACCTTTCTTCTTCACAAAGAAGCAGGGAGAAGAAAATGCAGCCTTGGACGGCCGTATGAAACCCCGCTTCAAGTTCTTGTCCAGAAATTCTCGCAGCACTGTTTTCTCGTGAGGACTCATGGCATAAACTCGAGCCTTGGACGGTTTCACATCCTTAATCAGTTCGATGGCACAGTCCGTTGTGCGATGAGGAGGCAATAAATCACAATCCGTCCCTTCAAATACATCGGAAAAGTCACTATACTCTGGGGGTAACGTGGGCGTCTCCAAAGCAGCGGCGTCTCCCCCTTCCCCTCCAGGTAAATCATCCCGGCTGTGTCTCTCGCACTGGGGAGCTCCAAATACCACCTGCCTTTGTTCCCAATCAATGCTCGGGTTATGCCCCACCAACCAATTGATGCCGAGCACCACCGGGTAGGAAATTTTAGGAACTACCGTGAAGTGGATCTGTTCCCAGTGATTTCCCACCCCCAACCACATCTTGCGAGTGCGCAAATGAACCGCCCCCCCCCCCGCAGGTCACTCCCATCCATTTGATGGAAGTGTAGGGACTGGTCCAGTTCTCGAGTCCCAATTTTCAGACGCTCTACCACCGCCTGATCAATTAGGGTCCGGGAGCACCCGGAATCCACTATAGCCACAACAGCCACAGGTTCCCCCCCTTGGGGGTTTCGTAACACCACAGGTATCAGTAATGTCTCTCCCTGATCACTCACCCTACATGGAGCCGGTTTGGTTTCTTCCGCGGGTGCCCTCTGTGCCGGTTCCCTCACAGAAGGCCGTCCTCGTTTTTTGCCGGTGAGGGGCTTCGGAAACTATCTCGGGTACAACGGTTGTGGAGATCCGATGAGGTTTCAGCTTGCAGGGCCGCCGCCCCACGGCGACCGTTCATCCCCTCCGCTCTCCTGTGCTCCAGATTCCGAGGTGGTGTCGCCTCCCGCTCTTGTGTCGCCCTGTTGCTCGTCCCTTCTGACGGCGTGTTGGTACATTTTGCTGCAAAATGGCCCATCTTCCCACACTGGAGGCAAGCTCCCTCCCTGAACCGACACGCCCTGTCGAGACTGTAGACTCCTCGATGTCTTCCCTCTCGCCGGGGGCCTACTGCGTTGTCCCCTCTCGCGGGCGGGATAGGGGTTGTCTTCGAAGGACGATCCCTGGAGAACTGGAGGGTAAGCTTGCGATTCTCTACCAGAGCTGCCAAACTTATCCACTCCTCCACCGATTCTGGATCTCCCAAAGTCAAACAGCCATCCAGCACTTCCCACCGCAACCCTTCGCGGAAATGCTGGACCTTTGTGGCCTCGCTCCACTCCCGTATCTTGCACGACAAAGATAAAAAGTCTTGTGCATACTCACTTACTGAGCGGGTTCCCTGCTTCAAACGACGCAGGGCAACCTTTGCCTTTTCCCCCCGGTGGGGGTCTTCGAACCTGCGTCGCAGAGCGGACAAGAACTCATCCAGGGATGCCAAAACCCTAGGCATAGTCTCTGCCGCCGTCACTGCCCACTCCACCGCTTCCTTCTCCAGCAGGCTGATCACATACCTGACCCGAGCCTCTTCCGAGGCAAAGGTCTCCCCCTGGTCCTTCATGAAGCCGGAAATTTGGAGTAAGAAGTGAGGCAACTGTGAGCTGGATCCGTCGAAAGATACCTTCAGGTCTCTGGCCGTAGGGCGTCTGGGCGTGGGAGCCTCCCCAACAACGAGCGGTCCAGTAGTCGGCCGCGAATCCGTTTGGGGTGGTTGCACGGGCTGTCCAAGCCCCCTCACTGCCCCTAGAACAGCTGCGAGATCCCGCTGCAAGGTGTCTAGCTGAGTTTGCAGGTCCCGATTCTGCAGAACGAGCATCTGATTCTGTCTGCGTATCAGAGTGGCCGCTTCTGCCGTGAGGGTAGGGGTGTGAGCGAGCGTGGGGTCCTTCCACCCTTCCCCCTCTCCATACCAAGCGGCCAGCGGTCCCCGGTAGAAGTCGCCTCCTGGTTCTGACGCTGCTCTCTGCCGCTGCCCGGCCCCCGAGAGTCGGGGGGTCCACGTCAGCCTTCCAGGGACATCGGTAGGCCCGGGTGGGCGCTGCTCCGGGGTCGCTTCTCCTTGGCCAACCTCAATATCAGCGGGAGTCTGCCGACTTTCCTCTCCCGCGTTGAGCAGCCCCGAGGGTGGTACAGACATCCTAATACTACTTCTGACCCGAAAACAAAAAAGGTTGGGATTGTAACGTACTGTCAGATTCTAGGACTCCGTTGCCTCTCAGGAATCATCAACTTTACTCCAGACGTTAGCAGAGAGTTAAAGTAGAATTTATTTGAAAGGAAGGGTACAGTAATCTATGAAACACAACGTTACAATGGCGCCAAATCATTTGGAGGGTATTCTTATAGAGTACACACGCTAGCATGTTTACAAGTAACATCTTTGAAATGCAAAACATCAGAGGTTCCCCAATACCAAGAGAGAGAATTCACACCTTAAGATCAGAGCAGGATTACAATCAGGAAGTCACTTTGAAGTGGAGATCTCTCGAGCCTTTTGGCTGTTGCCTCTTCCTTCCCACGGGAAGGAGAGATGAAACGAAAGTCACCTCGCTATCCCGGGTCCGATTGCATGCCCTCGCTGACACCTACCCCACAACCAGAAGATGGCCAAAAAACCCTCCAGGATCGGTGGCCAATCTGGCCTGGAGGAAAATTGCTTCCTGACCCCAGAATGGCAATCAGCATTTTCCTAGGCAAGTAAGAAAGGATTATGAGAGCCAAGCACTGTCGCAACCCTTCCTGCCCTCCTTCTCATGATCTGCTTAAGGTTATAGAATCAGCATTGCTGACAGATGGCCATCTAACCTCTTCTTAAAAACCTCCAGGGAAGGAGAGCTTACCACCTCCTGAGGAAGCCTGTTCCACTGAGGAACCGCTCTAACTGTTAGAAAATTCTTCCTAATGTCTAGACGGAAACTCTTTTGATTTAATTTCAACCCATTGGTTCTGGTCTGACCTTCTGGGGCAACAGAAAACAACTCAGCACCATCCTCTATATGACAGCCCTTCAAGTACTTGAAGATGGTTATCATATCCCCTCTCAGTCTTCTCCTCTTTAGGCTAAACATACCCAGCTCCTTCAACTTTTCCTCATAAGACTTGGTCTCCAGACCCCTCACCATCTTTGTTGCCCTTCTCTAGATACATTCCAGCTTGTCTACATCCTTCTTCAATCAATCAACCAATTCAATTTATTATGATCATTGACCAGCAAAGTACATCCTTCTTAAATTGTGGTGCCCAAAACTGAACTCTAGGTGAGGTCTAACCAGAGCAGAATAAAGCGATACCATCACGTGATCTGGACACTATACTTCTGTTGATACAGCCCAAGATCACATTTGCCTTTTTAGCTACCACATCACATTGCTGACTCATGTTCAGTGTTTGGTCTACTAAGACCCCAAGATCTTTTTTGCACACACTACTGCTAAGGCAAGTCTCCCCCATCCTATTAATTATGCATTTGAATATAAAATAGCCTAGCTTATATAGCCTAGCTTATATTTTTGATTTTTGGTTTTTACCATCAAATTGCAACTAACTTATGGTGGGGTTTTCAAGGCAAGAGATGCTGGGAGGTGGTTTGCCACTGCTTGCCTCTGTGTCACAGCCCTGGTATTCCTTGGAGGTCTCCCATCCAAATACTAACTGGGGTCAGGGCTGAGAGTGTATGACTGGCCCAAGGTCACCCAGCAAGCTTCCATGGCGAGAGTGGGGATTTGAACTTGGATTTCCCAGGTCCTAGTTTAACCACAACACCATACCAGCTCTCTTACAGCCTAGCTAGCCGCTTGCCAACTCCACCCCCCTCGTTCCCTTCTGTGGCTGGTTCCTTGTCTTGAGAGACTCTCTCATGCGGCTTGGGCAAGGAGTGAAAGCCCTCTGGTGCCGCCTGCAAGCCCAAGGCTTTGTCACTCCCCTCTGGCCCTCCTCCTGAGCCAGTGTTCAGCTGCTGGGGCAGGACCTCCACGGCCCATTTGCTGCTGTCTCTGCCTGCACTGGGAGCTGTGCCACAGTCATCATACTTGGTGCAGACCCAGCCCTCCTGGATCTCGCCAGCTGCTGGCGGCTCCATGTTGCAGCACGGAGTTTCATGTCCCAGGTGAACTGCAATTGCAGGATGTTGTGGCTCCAGACAATGGGCATGATGTTTTTGCATACATGATATACGAGGGGTGCAAAAATGTATATGTGAAATTCTGGTTTCTAGGACAATGATTTTCATCAGAAGTCAGGATTTCATCTACTGTACTCAAGTAATAGCATTATTTATTATCATTATTATTGTAATCAATGGCCTGATCTAGCCCATCCACTGTGTCTCCAATACACAGCTCTGCACACATGCACACTGCTTACGAAAATCCCTTCAGATTAGGTTTGCCACTTACCTTGGGGTGGTGGGCATTCTCTCGGTTTTGCTGCTGCCTTCCCACTGCTTTCCAAAGAGCAAGAGGTCACTTTGGCAAAAACCCAAAAGTAATGTCACAGCCTCCCCCCCACACACACACACACAAAGCTCCAGAAATTCCCCAAATCTCTATGATCTTTACCATAGAGATTTGGAGAATTCCTAGAGCATCAGAGGGTGTGAGGTCACTTCCTGTTTTGGCAGAAATGACATCACAACTCAGGCTGTCTCAAGGTTTCCACCCACTATTTGCAGGTGCCAGGCTCCAACTCTACTTCAAATGCTGGGAAGGAATGAGGGAAGGAAGAAAACAGGAGTTGGTACTGCTGGAAGCGAAGGACTGAGCAACAATCTCTTTGCACCAAGTACACCAGTTCTATAGAAGAGGCAGTAGAGCTAGCCAGGTGGATAAATCAGATTGTTCTCTATCCTTTACTCTGGTCTGCTCTGCTGCTATCTCTTTGATCTCAGATTGCTATTTTGAAGTATTTCTTTCCTTCTGGCTTTTTGTTCTCTCTCTCTGTGACCTTCAAAGGAGTGAGATCTCTCAGCTGGCAGAGTATGCTAAATATGCAGAGAAGCAGCAGCCTCACTAATTAAAGATAAAGTTGCCATTTATTAAGGAACTACATTTCAGATAGGAAAGCTGCGAAACAGAGAGCCTCTAGCTGTCTAACTTGCTAAGGAGGAAGAGAGGAGAGGAATGATTAGGAAATTAGACCTGAGAATATCAGTCTGAGGACAGACAACAGGAGTGACAAAAGGGAGGAAGCTATCTAGCTGACCTTTTGCCCACCCCCCTGTTGGGTCTTCTTCTCAATTCCTTTGCACTCTAGACATTGTCACTTCCAACACTCTCTCCATCCTTGAGTTAGAAAGATAGCTAGAATGCCTGTCTCTCCTTTCCTATCATGGTATGGATTTCTTGAACAGTAAAGAATAGCTGTTTCCTTCCTAAAGCATCAAGCCGCACATGGACTTTATTCTAAAGCAGGCTTCCCTCCACTTGTGCGTAGCCAGCTCATGTTAACAAATGCTGTTAATAGTGTTCCATCTGACTAGACCAGCTGATAGGTGGCCCCTATATTTGGAATGACATAGAGATTCAGTCCACAGTGGAATAAGTAAGTATTTTAACACATTTTCTAGCATTAATTGCAGTGCAGAAATACAGTAAATACAATCAGATCATGGAGACTGGCCCTCCTGAAAAAGGTCATAGGTTAGAACTAATTCTTTGATAAAGACAAGTATTATTCACAGGACATGATTAACTTTTCCAAACCCTTCTAGTTCTTTGCATCCTATCCCTCTGCTCAGCCAAGTTTGAAGCCTTCCTTACACAGAGAAAGCCCAATGGAGAAAGACTCCTTACAGGGGTCAATTAAGATAGTAAAATGCCTTGCCCAGGTTTCTGTTTGCATTGGATTCTAATTCTGTAATCCTAATCCGATTGCATTATTTTATGCTGTTTGGTTGCATTTTGTAGAATGAAAAGGAGAAGACTGAAGAGGAGAAGACTGAGAGGGGATATGATAACCATCTTCAAGTACTTGAAAGGCTGTCCTATAGAGGATGGTGCTGAGTTGTTTTCTGTTGCCCCAGAGGGTTGGACCAGAACCAATGGGTTGAAATTAAATCAAAAGAGTTTTCATCTAGACATTAGGAAGAATTTTCTAACAGTTAGAGCGGTTCCTCAGTGGAACAGGCTTCCTCGGGAGGTGGTAAGCTCTTTTTCCCTGGAAGGTTTTAAGCAGAGCCAGATGGCCATCTGTCAGCAATACTGATTGTATGACCTTAGGCAGATCATGAGAGGGAGGGCATCTTAGCCATCTTCTGGGCACGGAAAAGGGGTCACTGGGGGTGTGGGGGGAGAGGTAGTTGTGAATTTCCTGCGTTGTGTAGGGGATTGGACTAGATGACCCTGGTGGTCCCTTTCAACTGTGATTCTATGTTATATATATATATATATATATATATATATATATATATATATATATATATATATATATATATATATATATATATATATATATATATATATATATATAATTAAATATTTATATTATAATCCACCTTGAGCCTCAGCGAGAAAGGCAGCCTCTAAATGAAGTTCATAAAATTAAAAATGAGTAAAATGAAACAGCGGTGAAGCAAGCGGAGTCTCCACAGCATTGAAGGACCCACTCAGCTCAGACTAGGCTTGCCAACCTCCAGGTACTAGCAACAAGTAGACACTTTTGTGTACTCAGTAATTCTTCCAAATTCACACAGAAACAATAGGTTCAAGCAATCTCAATATATTACAATAGTGATCATAACAAAATCCAACTACTGGTTTCCTGATATAGTTTCACCAATATATATATATATGGTATTTGTATAATATTTCTTTCTTTATATTTTCTCATCAGATGTCAGACAGGCAATTGGAGTCTATGGCATTAAAGTCGCTCCCCTCCCCAAACCTTGCTCTTCTCAGGCTTTGCCCCAAACACCTCCTCCCAGTGGTGAAGAGGGACCTGGCAACCCTAATTCAGACCCAGGCTATGGCAATGACAACATCTGAATTTCAGAATGGTGTGGCACTGAGCAAAATAGTACCCTCTGGTACAGTTGCTGATTAAGAAACAATTAGTGATTTCCTCCCCCCTCTTGGCCACACACCTTAACATGGTGTGTGCATCAAGTGAAGCTGAGAGCAATACCATAATGAGTTTAGACTTCCTCAAGAGGCTAAACTCCTAGCAGAATCACTCAAGGCAGAACGGTCACAGCTGAGAGACCAGACCAAGATGTGTCCACCCCTTCAGAAATCAGCGGACACATCAGCGGAAGAGACAGACAGGTCCACCCAGTAGTTTAATCAACTTGATTCCATCTGCAGGAGACAATTTTAATTAAGTGGATTTTTGAGTTAAGGGCAGACTTGCTTAGTTTCAGAAGTTGTTTCGATTCTGATGGGTTTCTGCAGGAAGGAAGGGAAATTAAATTTTTAGAAATGGTCATTCCTATAGACAGGCACGCAAGTCCAATAGTTGGGGTTTTCCCGCACATGTTATTTCGTCACTTGTATGTCTGTTTTGTGTCAGGATGGGGATTGCTTTTCTGCATGTGTTTTGCTCCCTCTAGTGGTAGCTTCAATATTTCATCGCTGTATCACCAGCTTATTTCCGAGCACTTTGAAGGGCAGGAAAATAACTAGAGATGCAGCTATGAGATATCAAAACAACCACTAGAGGGAGCAAAACACATGCAGAAAGAAAAAAACTCAACACAGTACAGGCACACAAATGATGACAATAAGATGTGTGGATAACCCCTTGGTAAGAACTTTGAAAAGTAAACACTAAAGAGGAACAGCTAGATTTGAGACCAACAAAATTTTGGGGGTATAGGCTTTTTGAGAGTCAAAGCTCCCTTCGTCAGATACCACTAAAGAACTAAGCATTCTGGCTGTGCAGTGGGAGAGCTGAGCTAAATTGGAATTAGGAGCAGGCATGAATGAGCACCATAGCCAGGCAGAGAGAGCAGCACAGAATGAAGTGACCAGTGCATGATGATGGTGATGTCCTTATCCACATGTTGAACACTTTCTCACTGAGAGGTTCTCCCTTTGTCTAACAGGTCTTAGGGGAAAGGACAGGGAGGGACCCTTTCTTATATGGCACAGCCCAGCAACAGATCTCACCAGCAGCTTCCACTGACTTCTTTTAGCTCTTAGAATTCCCCTTCCCCCATTTGTTTGCTTTCACTCAGTGCCATTTTGATGGGCCTCAAGCTGTTTTGGCCCCCACATTTTTTCTTCTCTGAATTAGGAGGTGCAAACGCAATGGATCCTTGCCACACCTTGTCAGAGGAGGACGTTTTGCATGGGTTAGCATCACAGGGACAGCAGTTTTGGATTGCTGCCAGTGGCCCTCTTCCCAGCCTTGTTCCTTCTCACCTGATCTTCTTACCTGCCCAAACAGCCTCGGGTTCTTCCACCCTCCTTGGAAACCAACCACAAAACACTATACCACACATTTATTCCTTGACATGGGACTCCAAGCACCACATTCCAACAGATGCCTGAAACCTCTGCTGGATTTAGCTAGGTCACATCCTAGCGGCTCGTATATTTTGTGGATTCCTGCATGGCTGGTCAGGGAGAGCTCGTTTTCACTTGCCCTCTCGCTTTTGACTAGAAGAGTAAAGCAGGCACGGTGCCTCCTCTAAAACTCTGTCCCCCAGAGCTGCCTTTGCAAATATTATTCATAACCAATGGTGAATTATTTTAATGTAAATAAGGGCATTCGTAAAATCCAAAGGATTGGTGATGAATGTAACCATTCAGCAAAGTGGAATAATTAAATAGGACAAAAAAATTAAAAAATGCAAGGACCACAAGCAAAGCCAAATCTGTCCAGCTTTCACTCAATCCGACTTGAATGTCCACCTTTGCTCAAGCACTAATTCTTCTCTAATTTCTAATACAGTTTCACATTCAGATATTTCCTACCTTGCTCCAAGAGAATGTAAAATGAAATGAGCTGTATGAACACCCATCTTTGTATTGCTTTATTCCAAAATGGGCCAACAACAGATGACTTCTGGTTTAAAATGGTAATCTGAATAGGGACTGTGTAGTTCGAATGTGGGACCAGGATCTGAGAGACAGGGGTTCTCACTGAATGATTTGTGGAAGCTTGCTGTTGGAGCTTGGACTTTTCCTCAGCCTCAGTTAGCTCACAGGTTGTTGTTGTGAAGAAAAAAATGGAGCATGATTGCCACTCAGAGCTCATTGGCAAAAGGACATACTAAATCTATGGTACAGAAGCACACATGGTGCCCAATGGTAGAGAAGCACACATGGGCCAGACTGTAGCCTCAAGTCACACACGTTTTCTGCTTCGAGTCCCAGAGTCCCCGATAGTCACAGAAATCAAACGGGGAAGTCGCTGGCAAAAACACATCCGGAGATTTGGAACTGGATACAGGACTAACGCCCCCACAAATACCTGCATGGGAGGCAAAGTAGATTCTGGAGGGAGCCATCGCTGTTACAAATATTAAGCCTGCCAACTGGAATAACTCTTTGTGGCTTTAATCCTAAATATATGTTCTCAGTAAATTACTCTGATGTCAGTAAGATTTTCTTTTAGGTAAGGACGGCTGCAATCCTAAATACACTTCTCTGGGAGTAAGATCATTGAATGACTTCTGAGCACACCTTGGGATTACTCCCTGTATTTAGGATTGCAGCATTAATAAAAGTTCTAATTTACGAGTATATATTTTATATAGCTGAAATATTTTCATGCTGCTAAAAGACTTGGACATTTTTATCCATTCTAGTGGATAGCAATTGACCAAATTATTTGTTTATAGATTGCCTTTGCACCTAGAAATGACATCAGGTACAACTAAAACTGTAAAATTAACAAACCACTAAAATGGAAATTCAAAAAGCAGCAATAGAGAACATTCCAGCAATATATGAGCTTGTCACATTCATTACATAAAAAGCAGCCATGTTTAAGTCAAAGTATGTAAATCAATGGTTCTTGTAGGTTATCCGGGCTGTGTAACCGTGGTCTTGGAATTTTCTTTCCTGACGTTTCGCCAGCAACTGTGGCAGGCATCTTCAGAGTAGTAACACTGAAGGACAGTGTCTCTTCAGTGTTACTACTCTGAAGATGCCTGCCACAGTTGCTGGCGAAACGTCAGGAAAGAAAATTCCAAGACCACGGTTACACAGCCCGGATAACCTACAAGAACCAATGAACTCTGACCGTGAAAGCCTTCGACAATATGTAAATCAATTTCCCCCCACTTTTGTTTCAAAAACTGCATTTGCTTCCATTTCACACATTAGCCCTTTGCAGATTTCCATTGGTGTTCCATTCACACAAAAGGGAGCCCACCAGCCATTGCATATCAGGAGCTCACAGGACCCCAAGATGTACCTGAAACATTTGTATAGGGCAATGTGTGGTTTTTCCATGAAGTACAGCTTCCATTCAAATGAACGAGAACCCTGGAAGATCAGCATTCTAGTTCATGTGAATGGAAGGCGTGTGTGTGTGTGTGTGTGTGTGTGTGTGTGTGTGTGTGTAAAGTGCCGTCAAGTCGCAGCCGACTTATGGCGACCCCTTTTGGGGTTTTCATGGCAAGAGACTAACAGAGGTGGTTTGAATGGAAGGCATATCTGCATGGAAAATCCATACATTGCCCAATTTGCACTTTACATGATTGTGTGAATCTTCTGAAACATAGCTAGCGGGATCTGCCCAGAACAGCAACACAGTGACTTGCAGAGGACTATTATTTCATACGTTTGTTTTTGTTTCAGGAATCTCAAGATGAGGATAATTTGGGCTTCATTTGAGAAGATCATCTGCTTTTCTTTGCTACTAAAATCTGTTAATTGGAGGCAAGTCATGCATTCAAGCTGTTTTATCTGGACAGATTTAGATGTGGTGATGCTGACCAGCCCCTTGCAGTTGTGAAGCTGATTACCTGCCATTTGGACCCACATCCCACGTGACTTGTGGGAATAAAGGGAGGGATCCAGGACATCACAGATACACATATGGCAAGGACTTTCCCAAAACTTCTGAAAGGGGCAGTGATATGATCTTTGTTTTTATAAAAATCCTGTTTGGAATGAAAGCCTTGACCACTTATCTACTTTGCTTTTTTAAGTCAGTGATTTAGATGCTGTGAACGAGTTTCATTATGCCCTGGTCTCTGCTGCGAAGTATGTGTCCCCTTGTGCTAGCGCTTCTCTTTGTGCAAGATCAATGGTTTTCTACGAGTCTTGTGCAAATGGAAGCATATGCACAAGAGGAAACGCACTCCGCAGAAGAAGACTGTCTAGCATACGGTTCCACAACATGTTGCCCGTGGGCACCATGGTTAGGGTTGCCAGCTCTGGGTTGGGAAATACCTGGAGATTTTGGGGGCAGAGCCTGAGCAGGGGAGGGTTTGGAGAGGGGAGGGACTTCAATGCCATAGAGTCCAATTATCAAAGGAGCCATTTTCTCCAGGCGAACTGATCTCTATCGGCTGGGGATCAGTTGTAATAGTAGGAGATCTTCTGCCACCACCTGGAAGTTGCAAACAAATAACAGCACTATGGCCAATAAATGTCTTGAAGACCAAGGTGTATATTCTAAAAAGAATAATTATACTATTGCAATAATATGATAAACATAATACCATAACAAACAACCCACAAGAATATAGGAAAAATGCCTATGTAGCTCTATGACTATGCCAGCTATATAGCTATGCAATAGAAATAACAACATATGTTATGTCCACCAGAGGGCTAATAGGTCTGAAGTATCTATTCCCAGAGAATTTGGAAATGTCGTACTTGGGTCTATTCTGGAACATCAGCACAGACTCACTTGCGACTGAAGAAAGGACTGTGAAACAGGACATACCGGATTCCCTTCTCACTTGATGAATGGTTGCTGACATCATTTCTACTTGTAACCTAACTACCATGCCTGGGTCTGTTTGATTAATGGTTGCAGACAGTGTTCGTACTTGTGACCTACAACTGGATCTGGACACAGAATATAAGTGATACTTCAGACCTATTAGTGACAAACACAAACACCATAATCATAAATCCATATAAAATACACTTAAAGCATAATATAGATTGGATGGATACAATAAAATTCCATATAAACTAAGATATTATAAAATATACTAATTAAAAGCAGTTTTAATCTTAAGCACTTCTGCGAGATATTGGGCCACCGTCTTAGTTATTTCAGGGATCGAATCGTTCAAAAGAATGGCATTTAAGATCATTATTCAAAAATCTTTTGGTAGCTAATAAAGTAGCAATCTTTCCCGCAGAGACCTATTAGTCATCTGGTGGACATAACATATGTTGTTATTTCTATTGCATAGCTAGATAGCTGGCATAGTCATAGAGCTACATAGGCATTTTTCGTATATTCTTGTGGGTTGTTTGTTATGGTATTATGTTTGTCATGTTATTGTGGTAGTATAATTATTCTCTTTAGAATATACACGTTGGTCTTCAAGATGTTTATTGGCTATAGTGCTGTTATTTGTTTGCAACTACTTTGCTCAGCATGAGTTCATTAATTTGCTAACCACCTGTAAGTTGGCAACCATAACCATGGTGCCTGCCAGTACTTTTCCTGGCACCCACCAAGCTTTACAGAAAGCGAGTGGTGCTGTTGCGCGGAAGCACTTCTTATTGGCTTCTGTGACAAATCAGCAGATGCTGAGAGTCAGAGGAGATTCGAAGCTTGGTAACTGGTGTGAGAAGAAGCTGTGAACAACTCTGTGAACCTCAGGGTTCGGTGTAACCAAAGCTAGTGGAACACACAACCTGTGGAGTGAGGGTTGAGATTGGGTGGAATAGGGCCCTTTCTCAGGTCACCGAGGGGAATTCGTCTCTGGGACAGAGCTATTCCGATGGCAGGGTGGTGGGGAGGATTACTGCCACTGGGGTGGGGTAGTTCAGTGAGAACTGGAAAAGGGATTTTGGTAAATCCCCATAGGTCTGCTGTTCTCTGGGAATAGAGATTGAAAGTCTCTTCATTCCTGATAGCTAGGCTGGGGACAGAGTCTGTGAAACTGAATCTGTGTGAGTTCTGAGGAACAGAGCTAAGCTTGTAACCTAAGAACTGAAGAAACTTAACTTGAGAAACGTCTAAGCTAAAGACATCTTGTGTAACATGTAAGCTAAATATAAACTAAGCTCTCTCTCTCTCTGAAGTGAATCTTGTGTATATATATATATATATATATATATATATATATATATATATATATACACACACACACACAATATATATATATATATATATATATTTATATATATTTATCTCTGAGGTAAAATCTGGTGGGGACTGGGGGAGAAAAATAATCTCCACATAATACCCTCTGGCAAACTAACAAGACGTAAGGCGATCCCTCTCTCTCTCCCTCAGCACCAAATACGGATTACTGGGAGCTGGGAGATAACAGGAAGGAGTGGGGGTCATCATTGCTTCCTTCATTCCAGTGGCTGCAATAGCAGCCACAACCAGTGAAGGATCAGGAGGAGGGTTTTTTCCTTAGTCAGTGTGTGGTTCCACCACTCCCGCTTCAGGCTTTCCTTCTTTTTAACAGTAAACAGTAAACAGTACCTTTATTGGCATTAAACTTTCCTTCTTTTTATCCCCCCTTCTCTTTCTTCTGTCTTTTCATGTATTCAGCAAGATGGGCGTGCAAGTTCTTTTGCAAAGCAATGAGGGAGATGTTGCATTTGGCTCCACCTCCTGCAGCAACCATTTTGCATGCAGCAGTGCTTCCTGCCACACTCATTTTTGGGGATGGTACTCAACACCCCTGATAAAAATTCCAAAGGTGTCCACAAGCTCAAAAAGATTGGGGGCCCGTGTGTTCTGGATTCGTGTTTAGCCAGCATCCAGAAAATGCGGGGGGAATGCGTGGAAACACATGGAGAGAGCGAGGCAACCTCTGACAGTCAGAAAATGCAAGGATAATCAAAGCAAAGCCCCAACGGAGGCAGGGTGACCACGAGGCAACAGCCATGCATAAATGGCCTATATGTAACATGTACATCCACCTGTGCAATCATAATTCTGGCTCTTTGTCTTCATGTCCCATGTCTGTGATGTCATATGGCTTCCTGTCACATATTTGTGGTGCAGTGATTCCCATGCGGGATGAGTTCCAGATCTAGAAAGTTTGAAACCACTGTGTATGTGTAAATATGCAAAGATCATCGTCACACTAAGCCTGAAGAAACGTGCTGCAGATCTAAGGACTCCTTATTGCTTGATAGCATCAACTTTGTTCTGGAGCTCTAGGTGGAGTTCTAGCCCAATCTCATCAGAGCATGATAGCTAAACAGGGTTGACCACAGTCAGTACTTGGATGGGAGAGGAAGGCAATGGCAAACCACCTCTGCTCATCTCTTCCTTTGAAAACTGAGAACCCCATGAAGTGAAACTTCATGGGATTGCCATGAGTCAGCTGTCATTTGACAACAAACATAAGTGGAGTGGGAAAGACAGTTTGCATCATCAAACACACTAATGCCTGGAAGATGACTTGATTCCTAAGAATACAAAACTCATCCATCCTTTATGTGGGCATCAGGCAGTTTTCCTTTGCTGATATGCAGTGCTGCTACAACCAAGGTATTCCATGAACGGGGAGAAGCAGTTCTGGGAACAGCTGTAGAAAATGGAAGTTTAGGGTAAACAGCATTTTGAAAACAATTGTACAGGCTATATGGTGTTAAGTAAAGATTGGTCACTACCATCATTGCAGCCTGTCTGCGATCATTGTGGAAAAGAACACTGTGAGATGCGGCAATGCAATAAAACTTATCATTCTTATAATATTGTGTGTCTCTCCTTTTGTGAGACTGAGCCCCAAACCTAATCTGTTCTTGATAAGTCAAATCTCTCTCTCTCCTTTATTTTGAAAATTTGTTTTTATTTCAAAAATTGCAAACAGATCTGCTCAGCATCTTCTGCTCAGCTCCCCAGTAATTTTACTAGTTCAAGATGAAGCCATTTCTCCATTTTCTTGGTCAGCAAATATATTCTAAGTGAAAACATAGTAATGTAACTTTAATCAAGACCAGAGCTAAAGATTGCCAAACAACAAATATTTGATAGCAGATAATATAAACAGAGAGCTGCTCAAAGGGACATCCTACTTTAAATTTATTTTTGTTCCAATCTCAGCTGTTTCATGAACTCTTTTAACGTTTTCATTGTTTTCCCATGTCTTTCCTAATGACATCTATAGGAATTTCCACATTAAGCTTAGAGGAATTGTCTAGCCAACTGAACTGTTCACTGAGATATTTTCCTGTTTCTGTACTTCATTGTGGCAAATAGTGCATTTCCTCAGCAACCATAACAGCAAGAGCCACATGCTGAATGGTTTGGAAGGACCATTGACTGGTTTTGATTCACGGTATTAGTAGACCACCAGATGGGGGTGGGGTGGATGTATTTTTAGTAGACCGCCACATGCTGAATGGTTTGGAAGGACCATTGATTGGTTTTGATTCATTGTATTTTTTTCACTAGAACACCAGATGGGGGTGAAGTGGCTGTACTGAGGGATGCTACAGGCAAACAGGGCAAAAATCAGGCAAATATGGAAGATTCAGTTAAAACAAGGCCAAAGAAACAGAAGACTGAGGTCCAAACTGGATGCAATGATGTGAGATCAATGATAAGATCTCAAGCTGCTTTGCCTTGAGCTTAAATGTGCTGTTTTCCTGATTGAAATATCCCCTTTCCCCAATTATTATTTGTCCTTTGGGGGAAACGTAATTATTTAGCACCCATGGGTGCTGAGAGCACCATAGGTATCCAGACCAAGATTCTCTCCGAGGACTTCTTACACCAACCAGGTTCAACCCAAACATCATATGAAAATAATCCCAATGCCTTGCCCAGCTCCCTTGTCCCCAGGGTGACTAGAACTCCTGGAATTTTGTCCTCCTAGACCCTCTCCTCTTGGTGGCACTACACAGGAAAAGATCTAGCATGGTTTGGAGGTCATAGTGTCAGACTAAGATCTGGGAGACTCAGGTTCAAATCCCACTCGGCCATGGAAGCTTGCCGGTGACCTTGGGCCAGCCACATGCTTTCAGCCTAACCTACCTCACGAGATTGTTGTGAGGCTAAAATGGAGGAGAGGATGTAAGCCGCTTTGGGTTCCCATTGGGAAGAAAGGTGGGGTATAAATGAAGGACAATAAATAAACGTGGGGCCGACTGTCTCCCATGCACCAGCAGCCTTCCTTAAAAGCTATGTTTGGTAGACCTCTTGCTACTTCTAAACACTGATAGGCTGTAGTTGTGCTCTTAGCCGATGGCACATTTCTGGGCTGAATCTAAGTGAACATCCTAATATGTGAACTTCCAGGCCTTTGTGCTCTGTATGTTTCTGCTGTGGGAGTAGAGACAACTCACCCTATTATGGGGCATAATCATTGTAATCCCAATCATGGTGTGATGGATGAAAGGTTAATCTTCAGCAGAAGCTGAGAGACAAGGAGTGAGCAAAGCCCAAGAGGCTCACTCTCTGAGTTCTGAGGAAAAGAAAGAATTGGAAGATTGGTAACCTGCATGTGAAGAAGCCATGACTGACTCTGAGCACCTGAGGGTTCAGTTTGGCCTAAGCTAGTGAAACGCACAACCTGTGGAGTGACAGGATTGAGATTGGGAGGAAAAGGGCCCTTTCTCAGATCACAAAGAGGGATTAGTTTCTGGGATGGAGCTATTCCAGATACAGGGTAGTGTGGGGATTATTGCCACTGGTGTGGGACAGTTCAGTAGTGAGAATGAGAAGAGAGATTTTGGGTAAATCTCCATACTTCTGCATTTTTCTAGGGAATAGAGATTGAAAGGTCTCTCCCTTCCCTGGTAGCTAAGTGGCAGAGTCTGTAAAACAACACCTATAGGAGTTCTGAGGAACAGAACTAAGTTTGTGAAAAAATACACTGATGGAATGTAACTTGTGTAACATCGAAGCCAAATACGAACTAAGCTTTCTCTGAAGTGAATCTTGTAAATATATATATCTGGCTTTGTGCTTTCCCTCCAATACAGTTTTCCCTCAAAATCCATATTTTAAATACTGGTTCTTTGTTAAGAAGTCTCTGGTGTTTCATTTCTAGTCTGAGGTAAACTAAGGTAAAGGGGACTAAGGAGGAGAAAAATCTCTACATAACACATTCTGGCAAACAGCAAGTAAGCGATCCCTCTCTCTCTCCCTCAGCACTAAACCTGATTATTGGGAGATAGTAGGAAGGAGGGGGTCATCATACATGGCTCTGCCCCAGATGTACTGGCTTTTTCTTCAGATCATTTGTGCCCTTGATGCCATCATATATAAGAGATACAATTTTTATTAACAAACTAGAGAGTACATCTAATCTAAATATAGACATTATTTTGGTTACACTAGATATTGGATCACTTGACACTACACTACACTTGACATTACACGGAAATAAGCATTATATAAGAAACTTTCAATAAGAGAGATAATAGGAATCCCTTACTCATTTTTGTTATCTCTAGCTGAAAAAGTGCTTACAAATACTTTCTTCTCATTGAATGACATATTATGTTTGCAGATTAAAGATACTGCAAGGGATCCTCAGCAGCCCCTGAAATTGCCAATTTATTTATGGGCAATTGTTAAAATAAATTTATTTACTGTGCCAACAATCTTTTCCATAGTTGTATCGTTAAATGATGGCAATACTTAATGATGTATTTTTATTGCGGAAAGGTGATCATAGACGTTTCCTAGAATTTAATAACTGGCAGAATATACATGACAAAATATTAAATTTGACTTCCATGCGGATGATGAAATTATTTTTATAGATGCCATAGTAGTAAGAAAACATATATTCAATATGAATATTTATTTTAAAAAAACAGGGGAAAAAACTCCCTTCTGAGATATCATGGTCAACACCCCAAACATATGAGGAATATACCGTTCAGTCAATTTTTACGACTCAGAAGAAATTGCTCAAAATGTTTATGACTTTGAAATGGAAGCTTCCATTCTTAATCACAGTTTAGCTAGTGGTAGCTATCCAAATCACATATTACAATCTGCTTATTTAAAAGCCTTGGGCATAAAAAAAGGAAAAAAATATATTCATGAACAAGGGGGAAATTGAATGTGACAGGATTAGATGTCATGATCTTCCTTATAATAATGTGTGGGTCTAAAGAGAATTTCCCCTTATGTGATAAGAGACTCATGGTTGCTTTAGAATAACTAAGAATTGGAGGGAATATCTAGTTCACAGTAACACTCACAAATGTGCTATTCATCTAAGAGTTTTACCAGGCACTAATCCTCCCCTGGGACATTTTGTCTGTGGAAACTGTAATAGTTGTAAGTTAACATGCAATATGAGATATTTCATCAATGCTTTAGCTGAGAACAAATATATACGAAAGAATTTTACAACATGTAATTCTGCACAGGTTATACATATCATCCAATGACCCTGTATGTGGGAAAAACAATAAGAAACTTAAGAACATGCATAGCAGAACATGAAATAATATTAAATTGAAAAGAACAAGTGCCATATTGGCTAAACACTTTATTAAAAGCAATCATGATCCCTCTATGTTTTTTGGGTGGTGCAAAAATTGACTCACTGAGAAGAGAGACTGCTGCTGAAGAAAAAAGCAGAGTAGGCTGTAAGACAAGAGCCTGACTTCTGAAGGTTTAATCTGCCTCTGGAATTGCATCAGTTTATTGCCTCAACTAGATCCTGTGGTAGAAAGTGCTATCAAGTCACAGCTGACTTATGGCGACCCCACAGGGTTTTCAAGGCAAGAGACGTTCGGAGGTGGCTTGCCATTGCCTGCCTCCGTGTGGGCTGAGAGAGTTCTGAGAGAACAGTAACTGGCCCAAGGTCACCCAACATGCTTCGTGTGGAGGATTGGGGGAATCGAACCCGGTTCTCCAGATTAGAGTCCACTGCTTTCAACCACTACACCACACTGGCTCTTTGAAACGAAATACTAATATATACTAAATGGTCCTTCCATTGGTAATTGCTACTGATCTTGGACTCTTGTTGAAGGAACACTGGAAGACTAACAGGTTTGTAACATTTAACCAGGCAGAGGAAAGATTCTTTTAAAATTGAGCCAAAACCTGTTGAGTACTGAACAGTCTATCTTATCTGTTGTACATATGGGGAGTTTCTCTCTCTCTCTACTCCCCCCCCTCCTTCCATTTCCTTTGACATTGATGTAACAATGTACAAATTGCAATTTGTTTTTAGAACAATTTATTTATATAATTTTAACTAAATAACCATTGTTATATAATTTTTAGAATGCAGTATTATATTTATATTACATTACGGTTTCCCCTGAAGAAGGCTGTTGGTAAAACATGTAGGGATTTTTTTAGCCAAGCAACAAAATATATTTTTCCTTTATTTCTACCACTGGCCTTGGCCTTATTTTTCTCCCACACAGGAAGAGCCACGCACAAGACTCCCACAAGCCTATGCTGGCATTTATCAGCCTTCACTGGCTTGAGTGCACATCCAGAGATGAGAAATAGTTAAGCAGTTAAATCCTCAGGGTCTATTTGAGCAGCAGCAATACAATTGCTATGCGGGGGGGGGGGGGGACAGAAAGACCTTTAAGAGTAAACCCCAAACAAAACAGAAACCAAACTATGTCTACTGCAGTTGCTGCATCTTTTCAATTACTTTTTTTTATCCAAGTGCAACATTTTGGATTTTGCTAATGTATCAGCTCCTGTTCTCTGGCAACAGTTACGTTTTGAAACTCATTTTAGCCCTATTTGGATTACTTTGTTGTGACAGGTGGAAGCGATGAAAAACATCTGGAAACCCTACAAAAGGCTGGAATGTCTAGAGGAATATGGGTGAAGAGCCAATGCTAGTTTTTCACAAACTTGATAGGTTATTGTGGGCATATTATTGATGCTAAAGGCAGACGTAAATCTCCAGGAAAAGATTAAAGCAGTTGTGGGAACACTACAGTCGAAGTTACTTTCTGTTGCAACTTTGAGGATTTGTGATGTGCTGCTGCTGAGGGTGGGGGCCAAAGCAGCAGCTGTGCTGAATCTTCTGGACCATTGGGCAGGGGGCAGTCAAATCACATCTCTTTTTTTAAGCAAAAAGAGGCACCCCGGAGGTCTTTGGTGGTGTCTTTGGTGGTGTCCTCGCTGCTCACACGAAGAGAGGCCACCTCAGCCTAGATGGGTTCGCAGTGAGTCCTGAGACAGAGGAGCCCAAAATGCTCAAGGTGCAGGAAGACCAGGTAATTCCCTCCTGACCCCGGGGAGCTGCAGGTTCCCTTGTTGGCCTGAACTACTAGGAGATGGTGCTGCTCCCGTTTTTTTGCTGATTTCATTGAGTTTGCTTGACAGAAGCTTGGTCTGATACACAGGAGGAAGGTTTGCCTCTTGTGCATTGAGGGAAGAGAGAGGGCAAGACCACAGTGGGAGGAGGCCACACCTTGGGTTGCCAACCTCCAGATACTAGCTAGAAATCTTCTGCTATTACAACTGATCTCCAGCCAATAGAGATCAGTTCACCTGGAGAAAATAGCCACTTTGGCAATTGGACTCTATGGCATTCAAGTCCCTTCCCTCCACAAACCCCACCCTCCTCAGGCTCTGCCCCGAAAACCTCCCGCCAGTGGCAAAGAGGGACCTGGCAACCCTAGCTACACCAGAGCTTTGCTCTTGCATTAAGCACAGGATCTTCTTTGACACCTGTGATGGAGCAGGCGAATGCCAAGCACAAAGAAGAGCCATGCCCTACAGGACCATTCTTTGTGTGACACACTCACACATGAATGTCAGGTTGCAAGATGGTGACCATGGACTCACTGGGTAGCTCAGTCTGAGCTAGGGTTGCCAATCTCCAGGTGGTGGTTGGAGATCTCCTGCTATTAAAACTGATCTCCAGGTGACAGAGATCAGTTCCCTTGGAGACAGTGGCCGCTTTGGAAGGGATGCTATGGCATCGTACCCCATTGAAGTCCCTCCATTCCTCAAACCCTGTCCTCCTCAGGCTCCACCCACAAAATCTCCAGGTATTTCCAAACCCGGAGCTGGCAACCCCAGGCTGAGCCTTAATGGTTAGTGTGAGAAGGAGCATTCAGACCCAAGAACAGCTAATGAATCCTTTGCTGTACAGGAGAATTACCAGATGTTCAAGTGCTGTGGGAGCCTACAGCTTCCTTCCCTCCCTAGATTAGTTTAACTTAATTCCCGTGGCATTTTTGGTTCTGGGTACTGGAGGAAATATATGGTCGTGCTCACCAGGACAGAGAGGTAAAACAAATGCTGTCTGCAGCTAGAATCCCAGGCTAGTTAAATAATCTTAGTGACTGTCTTCACATGCAGCACATCATGTGGGAGGATCCTGGAGGGGTGTGTGTGAGCTGTGTGTGCATGTTGAAAAATATCCTGCAAGTGAGGGTGGAGAACCAACCAAGAAAATGGAAAATGATAACTTCAGCCTACCTGCAATGCTAGTTTTCTTCCTCTAGGGAAGGCAGGGAGGACTAAAAAATGCACCTGCCCCATATGATGGAATTGTGTGCATTCTACCACTATAGAACTCCATTGCATCCCCACCAGCATGAGCAGAACAGGTAGCAGGGCTTTCATAGGAAAGATCTTTCAAACCCTGGAAACTGCTGTCTAGATTAACTAGATGGACCATTGGCCTGATATGGCATAACAGAGGTCCCAGAGAACTGCGAACTTTCCAGTGAAGAACTCTGTTAGGAACAGTGATGTGCTCAAATGCCTCTGCTCAAATGCCATTGGATTGCGAATTACAAACCACACCCTTGAACATTTGGGGGAGGGGGATGTTTTTCTATTGAGCACTTGAACTTGTTTGAAATTGTGCTGTCAATGTTTTGTGCATGCACATTCTCACACTAGCTTTCCACAGCTGTCCCTGTCTCACATGTACCATCTCCCTAATAGAAATCTTAAATTGCAGGGGACCGGCTTTCCTTGAGTGTCTTGATCCTGATGAGGATGTGTTGCCAGGGTGGGGGAAGCTGCATGGCTAATATTCCAGCCATGGTCATTCTACTTTACTGACTCCAAAAGCTGTGCATGGTTGTGTTCATCAGGAGGGTTAGATTCGAGTCCAGTAGCACCTTAGAGAGCCAGCATGGTGTAGTGGTTAAGAGCGGCGGAGTCTGATCTGGAGAACCAGGTTGGTTTCCCCACTTCTGCACATGAAGCCAGCTGGGTGACCTTGGGTTAGTCACAGCTCTCTTAGACCTATCAGCCCCACCTACCTCACATGATGTCTGTTGTGGGGACAGAAAGGGTGTAAGCCGAATTTATTTTCTTTAAAGGTAGGAAAAGTTGGCACATAAAAACCAACTCTTCTCCTTCTCCTTCTCCTTCTCCTTCTCCTTCTCCTCCTCCTTCTCCTCCTCCTCCTCCAACATGATTTCCAGGGTATAAGCTTAAGAGAATGAAAGTTCCCTTCCTTAGATGCCTGACAAAGGGAGAGAACAGCAGGGTATAAAAACCAACTGATCTTCTGTTATTACTGGTAAATTTAGCAGAAGAATCACAGGAGAGCTCCATCTAGTGGCATCAATAATCAAGATCAAAATAATAAAAAATATCAAGTTCAAAATAGTAAACTAAAAATGTTATGCCATTTATTGATGGCAGAACTTGGAGAAAATTCAAGGAGATGTTCAAGATGTCAGCTAGTCAGACAGATGTTTGAATATTTGCCATGACAACCTTACAGGGGTCATCAGCTCCTTCTCCAGTGTCCACAGATGCTGACAAAGACATTTGGGAGATGATGTATTTGATACTGGCCCCTGATGTGGTCAAGTGATGTTATGGCATGAAACATGTACCACAAACATAACATAGTTATTTGGTATACTTATAGATAAGCAGATCAAATCTGTGGGAGGATCTTGTTGCTCATATTTGTTTCCGGCCTTCAGATCAGGAGGTGGTAAACTCAAAATTCTTGTAGCCTTTACTAATAAATTGGTCATTTCCTCATAAAGTGGCTTTCTTGCTTGGGGATAAATCATTCAGATTACAAGATCTGTTTCCTTGTTCCCCCTTGTCAGCTGAGGGAGTACATTTGTAAGAGCCAGCGTGGTATAGTGGTTAAGAGCAGTGGTTTGGAGTGGTGGAATCTAATCTGGAGAACCGGGTTTGATTCCCCACTCCTCCACATTAGTGGCGGATGCTAATCTGGGTTGAACTGGGTTGGTTTCCCCACTCCTACACACGAAGCCAGCTGGGTGACCTTGGGCTAGTCACAGCTAGGGCTGTTGATTCGGTTCGTCCCGAACTGAAAAACAACCGAATTTCCCTTGATTCGGTGGTTTTTAGTTCGGGACGAACCGAACTCAAAAATGGTGGTCAACCAGGGGGGCTGAATTCAGCGAGTTCGGGAGTTCACGAATAAATCCGGCCAATTCGGCCGTCAGTAAGCAGCATAACCGTCAGTAAGCAGCATTCTCCTCCCCTGGCCAATCGGTGGCCAAGCTGGGTCTTCTTCTGGCCAATCAGTCAGGATTGAGTACTGGAGGAATCAGCTGATGTGCGGCCCGGCCGGGGAGAGAGAGAGAGAGGGGGGGAAATCTTCATGTGTGTGTGGGGAGGTGCTTGTGCACATTCACTCCTTTCTGTGGCTGCAGGGGGCGCATTTTTGGGGGTGCAGATCCCAAACTTTCAGCGGAGCTTCAGACAAGCCTTCTTAAGAGACCACCCAAGTTTTGTAAACATTGGGTCAGGGGGTCCCGAGATATGGGCTTTCCCCTTTTCCCTATTGGGATGAATGGATCAGTATGCATCTCCAGAGCAAAACGTCCCGTTCTTAAATGGAATCGTCTTGGATTACTGAGTCCTCCCCAGCCCCTCCTGATGGAACAGAAGACAGCCACAGTAAGACCCCTTTGGGGGCTTTAATCTATAATTTTTCTCCTGTGTGTGTGTGTGTGTGGGGGGGGAAGCAGAGTCTGTGTGTGTGTGGGGAGGGAGCAGTTTCTGTGGGTGGGGGGGAAGCCAAAGGCGGCTTTTGCCGGTTCTGCCTGGGGTGTGTGTTCCCCCTCGAGTCTCTCTCTCCCTGGTTTGAGGGGGGGTTTCAGTTGTGTGTCTTCAGGTTTTCCCTCATTCATAAGAGTGGTTACTTCTATTTGGATGCTTGCTCAAAACTTGTTTTCAAATGGTGACTTAAAGAATGCATTTGGAGTCCCATGCAAAAGGGGAAATTCCACCCCTGCTCATTATGCATAGCTAGCTGCCTCTGTCTCTTTCCATGGTTTGCAAACTCCCAGGTGTCAGGGGTTGCTTTGCACAGTTGCAAAGGTGTTGCTTACAAGGTTGTGTTGCTTTTGAGGTCGTGTTGCTTGCAGTTGTGTTGCAATGCTTTGCAAACTTATCAGCTGTTTGTTGGGGCTGGGAGCTTTGTGCGTGGGCAGCAAGCTCTGCTCAGAGATGCACATTAAGGGTGGGGGGACCCCTTTCGGGGCCCATATCTCAGCCTTCCTGACCCAATCTTTACAAAACTTGGGGGGTCTTTCAAGAAGCGTCCTTTGAAGCTCCGCTCAAAGTTTGGGACCTCTACCCCCAAAAATGCTCCCCCAGAGCCGTGGAAAGGCGCGGTTGTGTTTTTAATGGCTTTATTTGGCCGAATTTTTTTCCCGAACTTTGAATTCCCGCTGAATTGCACGGACCCGAAGCGGGGGAGTTCGGACTTCGGCATATCCCGAATCTAAACGGGCCGAATTCAGCCGAATCCGAACTATACCGAATTTTTTTTAATTCAACAGCCCTAGTCACAGCTCTCTTCGAGCTCTCTCAGCTTCACCTCCCTCACAGGGTGTCTGTTGTTGGGAGAGGAAGGGAAGGTAATTGTAAGCTGGTTTGATTCTTCCTTAAGTGGTTGAGAAAGTCGACATATAAAAACCAACTCTTCTTCTTCTTCAACATTGTATTAATAGGGACTGTAGGAAAGTTTACCTGCTGAACTTTCTATTTTTTGGGAAACACAGTCCAACACAGAAGGAAACACACTGGCCAGAGGCTGTAACTGTGTTTCACCTTTTATGTGTGCAAATGTTCCTGTCTGTGATTGAATGTTGCCATAACTGACAATCAGAGCAATCACATCAACTCACCTGCCTAGCACATGACAAGGATGCTTTCAAGTCGTGACTGTTCTGATATGATCCCTATAAAGATAACTGACCTAGAAGCCTTGCCCTCTCCTCTTATTGGAGCACAAAAGTCACAGTTCATAGACATAACCATTCCTATTCATTGAAGGACTCTTAAAAATTATCCTCCGCACAGGCTGCTAGTGAACTCGGTGTGAATATTCAGCCAATGCTTGATATTCAACAGAGTCAACCAGTATTCCAGTGACTGTGAAGTACCACTCTGCATCTGGCAGCACCTGCTGTGCTCCCAGCAGTATTTGATCTTCTCTATTCCCACATTAGCACTACATCAGGTTCATTTTTCTCCCATCCTTCCTCTAAGGAGTTTAGAGTTACATACAAGTTTCTCCAATGTTATCCTCACAACCAGGGGCAGATTGGCCATTCCACTTACAGGGAAATTTCCCCATGGGCCAAAGGGGTTGAAAACTCCAGCTTTGGAAATTCTTGGAGATTTGGGGCAGGACAGAGTTTAGGAAGGGGAGGGAGTTATACAGCCCACCTTCTAACGCTGCCATTTTCTCCAGAGGAACTGATCACTGTAATCTGGAGAACAGTTGAAATTCCAGGAGAACTCCTGGCCCCAACTGAAGGACAATAACCCTAGCTGCCAAAAGGCCTTGGGGGGATAGAAATTTAATTTGAAGAAATGGGTATTTGAAGCTGTTTTTGACTTGGAAGTAAATAATATCATCTGGTAAATAACATCTGATTAAACCTCTATCAAACCTCTATTTTCTCCAGTCCTGTTGGCAACCTTACCTGAAATATCTTTTCTTCTCTTTCCCTCTCCAATTGAAGGCCCTTTCCCTTAATACAAGAGGCTGTTCCTATTGTCATTTAGTAAGAATTCATGTTATGGTGCCAGACCAGACCCTGGGCAATCCTGGGGCACCCCCACATGGTGTACAGGTCCAAAGCTGGCACACAAGGATGGCACAGTGCTGTGTAGCCAGAGATTACATGAATCTCCTGACATCCATCTTGGGTGTGCAAGGCTGAAGCAAACTGACAGGGTTAGAACAGCTAAAGGTGGGCCATACCTTCCCCAGAAAGGAATGTTTTGCGGCGTCTCCATGAAGACAAAAGAAGACCAAGATAAACCGTTTGCATTTATATAGCCTTCCAGCAGCAGGCTGTACACACCCAGCCAAATCCCTTCATTCAGATGTTCCCCTAATTCCATCTAGTCTCTGGCCAAGCCCCTCTATGACTCACCTTCAGGACCCCACCTTAATCTCCAAGTCTATCACTCAATGCTTAGACACTTAATATCTAGTGCCCAGCCATCATTTTATGATGTTCTTATTCTCTGCACCCAATTAATCCTATTGTGGGCAATCAAGCCTTTTGTGCAGACATTGCCAGTCATAGCCTCCAGCTACATTGAGGGGTATAAGTATAGTCCCATTGGCCACTGTCTAGTCGCTAACACTTCCTGAATCCAAAGGGTGAGCCACGGTACTTGTGTGTATCGTTTTCCTTGCTAAGTATTGCTGGCCCGTACTAGCTCCCTTTTGCCACTGCCATTCTGGACCTCGCGCTCTTCTGGAAGGTAGCTATAAACCCCCGTGGGACTCTCAAACCTTTACTTACTTCGCTCTGTGTATGTTGTGAATTGTTTGTGTGTGTGTGTTTTGAACCTATTTGATTACCCTCTTAATAAAATCCTTAAAATTCAAAATAGCCTCCTGGTTATTGGGTTGCTCTCCATTTGGTTTGCTCACCTGGAATGGAACTGGTTAAAAGATCCCCATGGCAGCCTCTTGCAAAGCTCTATCTAGTCTCCAGCTAATTTCCCCCTGTGCTTGGCGTAACATTTGGTCCCCAAACATGCAATTCATTGCTGAGTTTACAACACTAAATATTGTTATGTTTACTGTTGTTTTTTTTTATTTCATTTCATTTTTTGCTTGGCTCAAGACATTTTACTACCTGCTATAATTTATTGCACTTATGTTTATTTTGCATTCAGGCTGTAGGTGACCCGAAGAAATCAGCAGCTCTCTTGAAGTATAGATATAATAAAATCTAGCCTATTTTTATACTGACTGGCTATTTTTCCTCAGCTGCTGTGATATTTTATTTACATTTCCATCTTTTTTTCTTGAGTTTACACATATCCCATTAAAATAAGCTTAGAGTACATTTGAAATATGCTAAAAATCATAAAGTGTTTGGCTGTATGAAAGTACCTTAACATCAAGTTCATGTGAAAAGTTCATGACAGTATAAAACTGTTCTTAGATGGCAGGTGACATGTTGCATGGCTAAAGGATCTTGCCTAGCAAAATAAAAAATAAACTGCATGTACACAGAAAGTAAACTTGATTTCACAGTGATGAGTTCCAGCCTCGTCTCCTCACTGGTATGCTAGTTTCACACGTGAGGGGATATTTTTTTTATTTCCTCACAAAGAAGCTTTCAGTCATGTGTTCCCCACCTTCAGGGACAATTTTACCATCCCTAACGCAGACATAAACTTTTCAGAATGGTTTTTCTCCAGCCCCAACTTGATTGCTGAAGCCCAAATCCAGCTCCTAAAGCACTGGAGAGAGCTACCCTGGCTTCACAGGCCAGCCATTGCCTGCTCTTTTACAAATATTTTACAGATTTAGGAATGAGGGAGAAAATGCTCTCTATGCATTGAAAAAGAATTTTGCCTTTCCCATAAAAATGCCCATGTTGTTCTATATGCCAGAGGGGGGAAATCCTCTTCCTCTCAAGGAGAATGGTGTTAACATTGGAGGAGGTTCCCTGCCTCTAATTCTGCCTCATCTTACAGTACAATCCAACAGGAGGATTGGGAAGGAACACAGCATTTTTTAACGCAGCCTCATGTACTTACCCAAAGTTCCTACCAGAAGTGACAAAGGGTAGATCTAGTAATTGCTAGAAACTATGGTAAATGAGCTACCTCTTGTCACTTCCAGCTGCATGTTTTTCATTTCTCTATGTAACTGAACAGAACCTGGGGGCAGGACCTTCACCAGAGGCTTGGGAACTCTACCTTATGTTGTTGATGTTGTGCATTCATTCTCATGCTCTAACATCTGATCAGGAGGTTAGAATTACATGAGATGAGATGACAGGATGCCTGCGACTGGATCTCCTACAATTTTTAAGCAGTTAATAGTAGCCATTGAAGGTTTGTGTCTTTCCCACTGAAACCCCTGGCTTGTCTGCATGTTTCCTGACCATATTAGATCAGGGAGGGGCATTTGCATTGGAAAAACACCACAGTGGGCAAAGGTTTAAGTATTCTGCTTCTCCCACCTTTCTCCCAGAAAGGAGCCCAAAATGGCTTGCATGAGGAAAAACCTCTCTCAATCATTTTGCCTTCTTATAGTGAGCTATCTCCCACCTGACAGGAAGAAAGTAGAAAGTAGACTCCTTTGAAATGTGGTGTTGGAGGAGAGGGTTACGGATGCTGTGGACTGCCAAAAAAAACAAACCAGTGGGTTCTAGATCAAATCAAGCCTGAACTGACCCTAGAAGCTAAAACGACTAAACTGAGGCTGTCCTATTTTGGTCACGTCATGAGACGACAAGAGTCACTGGAAAAGACAGTCATGCTAGGAAACGTTGAGGGCAGCAGGAAAAGAGGAAGACCCAACAAGAGATGGATTGACTCAATAAAGGAAGCCACAGCCCTCAATTTGCAAGACCTGAGCAAGGCTGTCAAAGATAGGACATTTTGGAGGACATTGATTCACAGGGTCGCCATGAGTCGGAAGCGACTTGAAGGCACTTAACACACACACACATCTCACACCTGAACTTAGCTAAGGCAATGCCTGGCAACCACTGGGAGTCTGGGGTGGGGGCAGGGACATGAGAAGTGTCATTGATCTCAGTGTGACATCACTTCCAGGGAAAACCCTGAAATCCTCCAGGGTCACCATAAAGTGCCTGCTACTTCACGGCACTTTCTACCACCACTAGTTTGATCTCCGTACCCATATAAAGCTCATTCAATCATGCTTATTGTTAGGGAAATTCTGAGAATGGGGCTGGTCAGCAGCTTCTATATTTCCCTGAGTTAGCTCATGAAGAAGCAAAGGGGAAGGGGCTTTGGTTGATACTTTCATCCTCAGTGTGTGCAAGAGACAGTTCTCGAGTCCATGCAAGAGCTAGTGAGAGGGAAGCGGGAGATGCAGTCATGCAGCAAAGCCTTTACATGGCAAAATGGTAAAGAGTGCTGGTCTGGAGCTCTAGACCTTTAGCATGAGATACTCTTTAAGACTAATAGGTGGCAGTGGAAATGCCCAGAGACAAGCATGTCGTCTCATGACATGACCAAAATACGATAGCCTCAGTTTAGTCATTTTAGCTTCTAGGGTCAGTTCAGGCTTGATTTGATCTATAACCCACTGATTTGTTTTGTTTTTTTGGCAGTCCACAGCATCCGTAACCCTCTCCTCCAACACCACATTTCAAAGGAATCTATTTTCTTCCTATCAGCTTTTGTCACTATCCAGCTTTCACACCCATACATAGTAATAGGGAATACGATGGCATGAAGTAATCTAGTCTTGGTGGCCAGTGACACATCCTTACACTTCAAAAAAATTTCTAGCTCCTTCATGGCTGCCCTTCCCAGTCTCAATCTCCTTCTGATTTCTTGGCTGCAGTCTCCTTTTTGGTTGATGGTGAAGCCAAGGAATAGAAAGTCTTGAACAATTTCAATTTCCTCATTGTCAACCTTAAAGTTGTGTAATTCTCCTGTAGTCATTACTTTTGTTTTCTTGATGTTCAGCTGTAGTCCTGATTTGGCACTTTCTCTTTTTACTTTCAGCAGTAGTCATTTCAAATCTTCACTATTTTCTGGCAATAATGTAGTCATCAGCATATCTCAAATTATTAATGTTCCTCCCTCCAATTTTCACTTCACCTTCATCTAAATCTAATCCAGTTTTCCTAATTATATGTTCTGCATATAGATTGAAGAGATAGGGAGATAAAATACATCCTTGTCTGACACCTTTGCCAGAGGTGGACCCTATGGCATTATACCACCTCCCCTCCCCAAACCCTGCCCTCCTCAGACTCCAACTCCAAAATCTCCAGGGATTTCCCAACCTGGAGCTGGCAAACCTACAAGCGAACAATATTTGGTCGTGCCTGAACATGCAAGAGCAGAACGCCAAGTACATTTTAACTCACCCTCTCTCTAAGCTCAGAAACACACACCCTTCCCCCAAGTGGGTCCATCCACACTTCAATAGCTTCATGGCAGAGAGGAAATTTGAACCTGTTTCCCAGATCCTAACCTGACCCTCTAACTGCGTGCATTTTGATCCCTGTAGTTATTTATATCTTGCTTTTCTCCCCAGTTGGGACTCAAAATTTATTAGAACATTGTTCTCCATTTTCTCATAACCACAGCCCTGAGAGGCAGGCAGAGCTGAGAGTTTGTGCTACGTGCTATGAAGCCACTGGGAGAGATCATCAGGAGGTATGGGCTGCAGTGTCACTAATATGCGGGTGATACCCAGCTCTACCTTTCTTTTCCACCTAATTCCGAGGATGTTCTGAACTGGTGCCTGGAGTCAGTAATGGGCTGGATGAGAGTGAACAAGCTGAAACTATCCTGACAAGTTCTCTAGGTTAGTGGAAAGGCAGCCCAGGGACTTGACATGTCTCCTGTCTTGGATGGGGTTCTGCTCCCCTTAAAAAGCCAGCTTGAGATACAGCAATCACTTTAGAAAACCAGGTGGCTGCGGTGCCTTGGATTGCTTTCGGCCAGCTTCAGCTGGTGTGCCGGGGCGTCCATTCCTTGGTCAGTCAGATCTAGCTACAGTGATCCATGCCTTGGTTATATCTAGACTGGATTATTGCAATGCACTGTACTTGGATGTACACTACACCACACCAGGTCTCATCGTAGGCATCGAATGCATGTTATGAATTTAGGATTTCCAGCCCCAGATTTTGAGGGAGGTACATCAGAAGAGAAGAGTTTCCAGATGATATGATGTCCTTTCAGGTGACATTCTTTGAATTTCTCCCAGTGTCTATGAAGAATAGTTGGTTTATATATGCTGACTTTCTCCTTAAAAAGTAAATCAAACCAGCTTACAGTCTCCTTCCCTTCCTCTCTCCACAACAGACACTTTGGGAGGTAGATGGGGCTGAGAGAGTTCAAAGAGAACTGTGACTAGCCCAAGGTCATCCAGCAGGCTGCATGTGAAGGAGTGGGGAAACCAACCTGGTTTACCAGAATAGTGTCCGCCATTCATGTGGAGGAGTGGGGAATCAAACTCAATTTTCCAGATTAGAGTCCGCTGCTCTTAACCACTGCTCTTAACCACTACACCACTCTGTTAACAAAAGCCTATGTAAACATGGGTGTACAAGGCGAGTACTGTGCTATATTAGCACTAGGTCTATGAACATTCAGTTCCTAATAGCTCAAAGAAATATGTGAGACTACCAGCATGTTTGTAGCCAGGTCAGAGTTCTGGGCGTATGCATTCGTGCCTCCCTATGCAAGACAGGCATATGGTTGCCAGAATGGCTGAGGCAAACTTGGATTTCAGAACTCTTATTCATGCAACCAGCATTTGGCTGGCTCGTGAGCTTGCCGCTAGAGGCTTTGCACACAGCCTCTGGCATCGGGCCCAACCAGCATCTGAACCAGGCATGAATGTCATTATGGGTGGGGAGTGGGGGAAAATACAAGCCCTAGAAGAATCACAATCAATTCTTTCCTCAGGTTTTCATTTCTCCGTTTTAAAAAATGGAACAGCAAACAGTTCTCTTTCTCCAAATTTTCTTTTATCGTGATGCTTATTGCTAATTTCATTATTCTTAAAGCATTCAGCATCCCCCAAAGCTTTTGTTAAAAACTACATTTATGTTAAAAACTAAACTTTCATGTTATTCTTGAACTTGAGATGTTTGCCAATCTGAGGCCATAAACTGTTACATTTTCCTCTGATATAGGTCAAACATTTGCTTAAGACTGTGGTCAACTTTTTAACTTTGAAGTTTACATCCATAATTTTGCAAGAACCAATCAGTAAATTTAAATTATATACTTAATTTTACCTTCCAGTGATGTAGATACTGTGCTCATGTTATAATTTATATCTGTCTCTTTGCACCCTCAATTGACTGCAGATGCAAAATTCAAGGCCAAGTTGAGGCCATGTTAAAAAAATTAGCTGTTTCCATTTATTTTGTGTATAAATCTGGGTTCATTGTGATCTGTTTTTTTGCTGATATGAGGATACATATTTTTATCACTTTTCCTGTTGATGTTATGACTTTACAATCTGTGTAAACGTGTCTCGCTTAACATTAACCTGAACTGAAATGAGAGATTTAGCAAAATCACAAACAAAAAGTCTTGCAAGATACCTTGCTAAATTGCAATACTGAAAATGTACTTTGACTGATAAGAATTAATGGAACATATGCGGTCTAAATCAGTGGATCTTAACCTGGGGGCCAGGAACCCTTGGGGGGTTATTGCAAGGGGTCCACAGATACATATGGGCACTAAGCATTGTCATTTTGATCTTTTTACCATTGTTTATTTTCTCAGTCAATGGATACCCCTACTGAGAGGGGTCGGATCTAAGGTGTGCCGACCAGACTTGTTGTCTCGAGAGGTCTGCTGTCTACCAGGTGCACGTATTCAGGATGTGACAGAAAGGGTAGGAAGACTCATCAAGCCCACAGATTATTACCCATTCTTGCTTATTCATGTGGGAACAAATGATATTGCCCAACACAGCCCTGTACATATTAAAAGAGACTATGAGGCTCTGGGTAAGAAGGTGAAGGACCTTGGGGCGCAGGTTGTTTTTTCGTCAGTACTTCCTGTCGAAGGTCGTGGCTTAGTATGGGAAAGAAGAAAACTACAAATTAATGACTGGCTGCGTAGATGATGTTGTCAAGAAAGGTTTGGTTTTTTGGACCATGGCTTATGCTTTCGAGATGAAGCTCTTCTATTGGGAGATGGTTTGCACCTCACGAGGATAGAAAAAAATGTTTTTGGTGAGACCCTTGACAACCTGATAAGGAGGGCTTTAAACTAAATCCTATGGGGGTGCGAGACAAGAATTTAAAGCCTAACATGATGACAATAACTGGAGATGAGGACAATAAAGATTTGCAGGGAGTGTAATGCATGCGAGGAAACATAAACTTGAGGGTAAGTTCAGAGATGAAAACCTCAGGGCACTTAAACCATGGATTCCGACGTCTGTACACTAATGCGCAGAGTATGGGAAACAAGCAGGAATATCTGTCGTGGAGATATTCCTGTATTTAGCAGAGTGCCTTAAGCTTAGTAGCAGAAGCTACACGTGCGTGCGTGTGTGAAAATAAAAGGAGCATCAGTCGTTTGCTCTAATCAAACTAAAGTACATTTATTGTTGAAATACACATTGGATAGGAAAGGACAAACAAGGGTTCTCTATCCTGATCTACCTTGCTAATTCTCTAGGTATAAAAGGGTATCTGCCTTCCACTCCATCTTGGGGTGGGAAGGCCTGGACGCGCGGAGCGCCCGGCTCCTAGGTCTTGCTTGGGTGATGGGCAAAGGCAAGAGGGGGGGGGGAGTTTCCTTGACAATTCATCCTCTAAACATCAAAGGGGCAGGAAATGAGGGTGAGGTGTAACTACAGATACCTCCCGAGTCCTGTCTATCTATCTGACTCTCTGTGGTTGGTCCCCCCTCTTAATGTGTAGGCAAGTGACACCGTTAGGAAGGGCAGATTTTCCAACACCCCCTCTGGGTGTAACTTGACTCACTCTATCAAGTTCATCTTTCTTCCAAGATCTTCAAATCTCACTCTGGCAAGTGGCTTGGTAAGAATATCTGCAGTCATCTCTTCAGTGGGACAGTGTTTCAGCGCAATAACTTTGTCTTTGTGCATCCCTCTTACCAAGTGGTACTTGACATCAATGTTTGGACAGGCATGTCCTTGGTTGCTGCAACACTCAAAAGAGTCCTATTAGTGGTATGTTTAACCACAGGCGCAAACGTCAGGTCAAAATCCTCACCAAATTTCTGTGAGCTGGCTTTGTAGCACTGGACCTCACCATTGGCATCTCATTCGCGTTTAAAGACCCACTTGCACCCTATTGCCTTCCTGTTGGAGGGCAACTCAACTAAAGTCCAAGTCTTGTTCTTGTGTTGAGAGTGGATCTCCTCTCTTGCAGCTTGCTTCCACAGCTGCCCTTGTTCTGGAGGCAGTTTGGAAATATCACGCCAGGAGGTTGGCTCAAGTTAATCCGCTGTTCTTGCAAGGTAGGACAATCTCAGTGGTGCTAAACCTCGGTTGGTGCGTTCTGACCTCCTCACTGCACACTGCGTGGCCTGTTCCGCTTCGTCAGGCTCCTCTGGTTCAGCAGCCCCCTCTGGTTGGACATCTGCAGCTTCTGCCTCTTGTGGGTTCGCCAAAGGTCCCTCAGGCTCCTCAGTGTCCTCCTCTTTAGGGCTGAAGTTACCAGGGTACGTGAATTCGCTGTCCACTTCTGCCTTCACCCCCTCTGAAGCTGGCAGTGCTTGGCTTTCATTAAAGTAGACTACTCGACTGATGGAGATTCTCTTAGAGACTGGGTCTAAGATTCTGTAACCCTTGCTCCTGGCTGAATGGCCAACAAAAATTCCCTCATGTGTCGTGTCATCTAGCTTGCCACACTTCTCTTTTGGAACATAGGCATAGGCCTTGCTGCCAAAAATGTGTAGATGCTGCAAGGAAGGCTTGTGGCCATGCCAAAGCTCAAAAGGTGTCTTCCCTGTAGCTTTTGTGGGCCGTCTGTTTCGTGTGTATGTAGCTGTCATTATAGCTTCGCCCCAAAAGCTGTGTGGAAGTTGTGCGTCATTAAGCATGTATCTCACATTTCAATCAGAGTCCTGTTCATTCTTTCTGCCACGCCATTCTGTGCTGGATTATATGCCACTGTCAGTTGATGCTCAATGCCTTCATCTCTCAGGAACTGCTCCATTGCCTTAGATGTGTTTTCCCCAGCACCATTCGAACGAAGAACCTGTATTTTCTGGTTAAATTTATTCTGCACGAGAGCTGCATACTGCTTCAGCCTTTCAAATACCTGGGATTTCTCAGAGAGCAAGTACAAGACAGTATAACGTGAGAAATCATTGGTAAATGACACAAAATATCGAAACTTACCTAGTGTTGCATCCAGAGGTCCACAGAGATCACAATGGATTATTTGCAGAGGCTTTGTGCTTCTCCTTTCACTCTTCTTTGGAAAGGGTCCTTTGGACTTAATGTAACAAACACAGTTAGTATCAAAATCACAATCTGAAAAATATAAATCTTGGGTTAGTTTCCCTTTTGCCATTTCCCTGATTGCTTGGAAATTGCAATGACCTAATCTTCTGTGCCATAGATTGACACTTTCCACTTTCTCACAGTACTTTGTCACATTAGTTTCTTGTTTGGGAACAGCAGCACACAGTTCATGGAAGTCAGCATCCTTCTCCTCTTGAACAATTGGCAAACCGTTGCATTCCTCTGTTATCATGCAAGGTTTTCCATTTAGTGAAACTGTACATCTTGTCCCTTTTGCATTACTTTCATATCCTTCAGCAGCAAGCTTACTCCAAGAAATTAGGTTACTTGTGAAATCAGGAATATACAAAACACCCTTCAATGGAAATTCACATATTTCATCACCTTCTAGTTGGCAGTTCAAGATTCCAGTTCCTCTCTGGTGGGCTACTATCTTAGTTTCATTGCCCATTAGTACTTCTTGAGGGGAAATCCATTCTAAGTCAGTGAAAAAAAATTTCTATTTGAGATGTGTACAGTGGACCCCGAATCAAGTAGGAAATATGGAGTTTCATAAGATTTCTCTCTAATTGAATAGTTAAAATGTCTCTTTCTATCATCACAATTCCATTTTTCCGAGTCTGTGACGATCATCTTTCTGGCGGGCCTTTTGCACACACACACACAGTCTTAAGCCGGGTTTTCGGCTCACCTTCCTTTTTCTTCAAAGAGATGCTCTTCCTCCTGCGGCTGTAGGGAAACGATTGGATTCCACCAGTTTTTTTGGCGGCCCGAAAGCAAATCTTCGAGGTTCAGGAAGCAGCTTCAAAACGGGCTCCATGCAGGAACAAAATCAGGAACAAAATCCAGGCAAAATCATAACCTTTAAAATCTGGGCAAACATAACCTGTTGGAATATCTGTCGTGGAGATATTCCTGTATTTAGCAGAGTGCCTTAAGCTTAGCAGCAGAAGCTACATGTGCGTGCGTGTGTGAAAATAAAAGGAGCATCAGTCATTTGCTCTAATCAAACTAAAGTACATTTATTGTTGAAATACACATTGGATAGGAAAGCACAAACAAGGGTTCTCTATCCTGATCTACCTTGCTAATTCTCTAGGTATAAAAGGGTATCTGCCTTCCATTCCATCTTGGGGTGGGAAGGCCTGGACGCGCGGAGCGCCCGGCTCCTAGGTCTTGCTTGGGTGATGGGCAAAGGCAAGAGAGAGAGAGGGGGGAAGTTTCCCTGACAATACATCCTCTAAACATCAAAGGGGCAGGAAATGAGGGTGAGGTGTAACTACAGATACCTCCCGAGTCCTGTCTATCTATCTGACTCTCTGTGGTCGGTCCCCCCTCTTAATGTGTAGGCAAGTGACACTGTTAGGAAGGGCATATTTTCCAACAGGAAGAACTTGAAGCCCTAATACAGGAAGGGGATTTTGACCTAATTGGTATTACTGAAACTTGCTGGGATATCACTCATGATTGAAATATTAAGACTGAGGGGTACAACTTGTTTAGAAGGGATAAGATAAGGAAGGGGGGAGGAATAGCATTGTATGTCAAAGATGTGTACATTTGTGAAGCAGTACATGAATCTGAGCATGGTAGTTCAGTCAAGAGTCTATGGGTAAAAATAAAAGGAGTAAGAAATAATTGTGATATTATGGTGGGGGTCTGCTATCGACCACCAAACCAGGCAGAGGACTTGGATGAGACACTCCTAGACCATATTACAAAGTTCTCAAAGAGATGGGACATGGTGGTCATGGGAGATTTTAATTACCCAGGTATTTGTTGGAAATCCAACTCTGCTAAAAATGCAAGATCCAATAAATTCCTGACTTGTCTTTCTGACAACTTCCTATTCCAGAAAGTGGGCAGGGAAACAAGAGAATCTGCTATCTTAGACTTGATTCTCACCAACAGGGGAGAATTGATTGATGAGGTTAAAGTAGTAGGCACTCTGCGTAGTAGTGACCATGTAATCTTGGAATTTACAATATTTGGGGAAGAAAAAACTGTACATAGTCAGACATATAGGTTGGACTTTAGGAGAGCAAATTTTAACAAACTTAAACTTATGCTGGGTAGAATCCCATGGTCAGAAATACTTGAGAAGAGAGTTCAAGAAGGGTGGGAGTTTCTTAAAAATGAAATACTGAAGGCGCAATCACAAACCATTCCTATGAGAAGGAAAAATGTGAGGAGCCTAAAGAGGGCAGGGTAGCTCCATAAACAGCTTTTTAAAGATTTGAGATATAAAAAAGACTCATTTAGGAAGTGGAAGGAGGGCCTTATAACCAAAGAGGAATATAAAGAAATAACTAGTGCTTGTGGGGAGAGTGTTAGGAAAGCTAAAGCTCAGTATGAGCTTAGGCTAGCGAGAGATGCTAAACACAACAAAAAAGGGTTCTTTTCCTATGTACAGAGTAAGAGTAAGAACACGGACAAGATAAGCCCATTGCGGGGACCAGAAAGTGAAATTGTAACAGGAAATGAAACAAACCATAAAATAATAATGGCAGCTTTACTGAAACTAGAGAAAGTCTATTATTATCAAAGACTTACCAAGTAGCTGCAATATTAAATATTTCTATAGTTACTGCAGCTACTTGGCAAGTCATTGATAATAATCAATATTAGATACATCTGTATTTGTAAGATGAGCCAGGGTGGTTACGGTGTCAGATTCTGTGTGTGTGTGTGTGTGTGTGTGTGTGTGTGTGTGTGTGTGTGAAGTGCCCTCAAGTCACAGCTGACTTATGGCGACCCCTTTTGGGGTTTTCATGGCAAGAGACTAACAGAGGTGGTTTGCCAGTGCCTTCCTCTGCACAGCAACCCTGGTATTCCTTGGTGGTCTCCCATCCAAATACTAGCCAGGGCCAACCCTGCTTAGCTTCTGAGATCTGGGAAACCCAAGTTTGAATCCCCACTCTGCTATGGAAACTTGTGGAGTGACCTTGAGCCAGTCACTTAGGGCAAAAACCTATGGTCGCTTTAGCCTCCTATATTCCCTGTTTCAGCCAGGATTCAGCCAGGATCGAATGCATGCGTTTTTGCCGAACGTGCATTAGATTCTGGCTGAATCCTGGCTGAAACAGAGAATAAAGGAGGCTAAAGCGACAGTGCGTTTTCACCCTTTACTCTCAGCCCTGACCATGTCAAGTATTTGGATGGGAGATCTCCAAGGAATACCAGGGTCCTGATGTGGAGGCAGGCAATGGCAAACCACCTCTAAACATCTCTTAAACCCTACTGGAGGTTGTCATAAGTAAGTTGTGACTGTAACAGAAGTACTCTAATAATATTATGTCTATACTAATTAGGTTTGCCAACCTCCAGGTACTAGCTGGAGAGCTCCTGGTATTACAACTGGTCTCCAGCCAATAGAGGTCAGTTCACCTGGATAAAATGGCAGCTTTGGCAATTGGACTATATGGCATTGAAGTCCCTCCCCTCCCCAAACCCTGCCCTCCTCAGGCTCCACCCCAAAAACCTCCCACCGGTGGCGAAGAGGGACCTGGCAACCCTACTCACAGGGTTGTTATGAAGATAAAATGAAGGAGGGGAGAACATTGCAAACCACTTTGAGTCCCCCTTTGTAGGTGAGAAAAACAAAGTATAAATGACGTATTTTATTTTTACAACAACCCTGTGAGGTAGGTTAGGCTGAGAGCTTGTGACTAGCCTAAGGTCACCCAGAGAGCTTCCATGGAAGAGTGTCTCCCAGATCCTGGTGCTGTACTTTAACCACAGGCTTTTCTGCATCATCTTGTTGATGCAGCTCGCTTCTTACCTGCATTAGGGTTGCCAACCTCCAGGTACTAGCTGGACATCTCCTGCTATTACAACTGATCTCCAGAAGATACAGGTCAGTTCACCTGGAGAAAATGGCTGCTTTGGCAATTGGACTCTATGGCATTGAAGTCCCTCCCCTCCCCAAACCCCGCCCTCCTCAGGCTCTACCCCAAAAACCTCCTGCAGGTAGCGAAGAGGGACCTGGCAACCCTAACTGCATCAGGTTCCCCCCTCCTTACATACAGGATCATTTGCCAGTAATTGCTCCCTGGTTTTTGTTTTTTTTCTGTTTTTTCAGTCCTCTGGGTCTTTAAAAACATGGGAAACACTCGTGCTTACACAATCCAGTGGTTCAACTCACCCCACCAGCCATTATTGGCTGATTGATTTAGAAAATATCTATACTCCCCAGACAACATGCTGAGGGTGGCTTACAAAAATACAACAACACATAATAACAGAACACCATAACCATTTAAAACTCAGCCAGGGCATAAAAACCACTCAAAACATTGAGTGACTTAAAGGGAGTCTCAAGACAATTCTCAGGCTAAAAAGCAGAAGTAAAAAAATGGTGTTAAAAGATCAACTAAATGAGAGTAGGGCAGACACCAGGTGCACCTCAAGAGGAAGGGCATTCCACCAGTAAGGTCCCGCCACTGAAAAAACCCTGTCTCTGATCACCATCTACCTCACCTCTGAAGACGAGGGCATAGAGAGCAGGGCTGATGAGGAAGATCTTTGGATGGCATCCTTTCCTGGACCTATATCACTGCCAGTTAGCAGAGTTGCCAGCCTCCAGGTGGTGGCTGGAGATCTCCCGCTATTACAACTGATCTCCAAGTGACAGAGATCAGTTCCCCTGGAGGAAATGGCTGCTTTGGCAATTGGACTCTATGGCATTGAAGTCCCTCCCCTCCCCAAACCCCACCCTCCTCAGGCTTCACCCCAAAAACCTCCTGCTGGTGGTGAAGAGGGACCTGGCAACCTTACCAGTTAGACCTAAGCCTACTCCCAAGCCTTTGTGGCAAACCTACCTGGCTGCCAGCCGCACAGGTTCTTGGGCTGACGGGCATACCTTGTTTGGGAAGACCAAACATCTTGAATGGCCTGTCTGAATTTAAAAACCCCTCCAAAGGGATCCTGTTCTCACATCACAAGTGTCATGCCTTGTCCGGCCTTCATCCAAGGTTGTTTTAGTTTACCTTGCCTTCTGTGGCATTCCTATGAAAAGTTGTATGTTTTGCCATCAGAAGTGATTGCAACAATGAATTTGCCAGGTGTGTTATCCAGGGCATCCAACTGTGTTGACGTTATAAAAGCTTATCAGATGAGGAGGCGGAGGAGGATAAATCAGTGATGTTGATTTTGAGGAGGAAAAGGATAATTTTACTCTGGACATCTGTTTGACGTATAAGAGGAGGCAATTTTAAAAAACCCGCTCAGCAAAAATAAATAAAGTCTTCCAGATTCCCAAGGAGAGAAACCATTTAATCGACTTGCACAGTTCTTTCAAAGAATGTAACATTTTGGCAGGAGGTAGATGTCAGGACAATGGAAGCCGGGGAGATTTATAAGGGCTAATTTATGTCTCTAAGCAGTAAAGGCATGTTTCTGGGTAGCCGTGCTCACCACGGGCAGTATTTTCCTTCCTGCTCCTTTATATTGTTCCAGTTTATTACAGCGGCACGTCTTCTGAGCTCATTCGTTGCCATGCATGGAGGTGGGTCCTCCCCCCTTTATTACAGGTTGAACTCAACACCTAGCCCAAAGTGACTGGCTGTCCTCTGGATGTGCATACTGTAGGTGATGAAATCATCTATTTATCTACACCTTATTAGATGTGTTTGATTGACTAGGGATCCTTTTTTTTTTTTTTTAGCCAACTGTGCAGGTTACTGGCGAGGAAGTTGCTGGGTTATACCACTGTGATGTTTCAAAACAGCAGTTAAAATAATTATCAGAATATTAGGCCACTGGGTAGGTCTCTAACACATGTTTAGAGTGCTCTGAAGATGAAGGTAGGAACCAAAAATATAAAACATGTGGGAAACTCATCCAACTCCAGTGAAAATCAAAATCCTGCTGTTGTTCCTTTATAAATTGGGAGCTATACAGTAAATGTTTGGGGTAGCCCAGGCCACCAGCAGGTCTTTCCTGCCATCAGTGAACTTCTGACCTTATTTCCTCAGAGGGCTGTTAAAATGAAGTCAGAGGGCAGCCAAGTTATTTGGTAGCACCAAGTTAACTTGTGTGGTCTCAAAAGTTAACAGATTTTTGTAATCCATGGGAAGACTGCTGAGGGAAAGCAAAAGGAGAAAGAGATGAGTTCATCGTTACAAAGATGGGGTTTGGATTTGCAGATCACAATGGTAGGAGAGCTTGACAGACTGGCAACAAACTCTCCTCTACAAGAATCTCATTTGCATTCCTTTCCAGGTAAGCGAGTTTCAGTCGGCATGGAGTCCTACTGTAGGACTGGAGGTGGACCCTAGTGTTCTTCAAAATGATGGAGAAAAAGAGGAACATGGCTCGTAAAGCTACCATGCTGTACCAAGGGAAACAATGCCTCAATCAGAGCACCTT